>NW_024504786.1:9768811-10413809 GCF_017590055.1 Onychostruthus taczanowskii
TTCTGCCCACTCCCTTACACACATTGGCAATTAGAGCATAATTGTAATATTTGCATATTCATAACAGCTGAAATTAATCGCATTTGCATAATGGTAATGAAAGGGACTTCATTAATTACCACTTTTTTCTGGGGATTTTGCATGTAAGTGGATTCCATTAGGCAGGTTGAGCTGTGGTGGGTGCAACGGTGGGATGGGAGCCGAGTCACTGAACTGGGGATGGAGCTGCGAGAAACGATGGCATCACCGGCACCCTGCCTGCCCCAGTTCACTGTGCCCCACTGCCATGCTCAGCTGTGCTGTGGGGACCAGGACAGTGACTTCCTGCCTGTGCCCAAACCCGGTCGCTTCCCACACTTGCCTCAGGGACCCTGCTACAAACAAGGGATTGAGGGTGGGAGCAGGGATGGGCACCATGGGCTGTGGAGATACCAAATCTCTCCTGGGAGCACTGCAGGGATAACATCCTGCTCCATGTGCTCAGGAGTGACTGCTGACTGCTAGGGTGACTGATGCCACCAGCCCCTGTGCCTGGGGTCCCCTGTGTATGGAGCGAGCTGGGCGGCTGCTCACAGTAGTCAGGAGACGCCTCTCGGGCCCCAGAGCGATGCCCAGGGAGAGCTGGGCAGCGGGGCCAGCCAATGTGAGCAGATGGCTCCCTCTGCACCACCTGCCACTGCAGGGCCCTTCCCAGGGGATGCAGCAGCTTGCAGCCCCACAGCCCAGCCCCTCTTGCCTGGTGCCCGGCCAGCACGGCTCCCTGCTGGCAGGGATGGAGATGTGGGCAGAGGAGCAGGACGGGGGGAGCAGGGCTTTGCGGGCACAGTCACTCCAGAGCCAGGCAGGAGCGACAACCCCGCCCAGGGAGCTCTGGCGACCGCACGCAGCGGCCCCTGGGTGGCTGTCCATCCCTGAGCACCTTCCTGTGCTTCCCAGCCCACCTGTGTGTGCACGGTCACTTCAGCCCCGTGTGTGCTGGTGCCGGCAGCAGCTGAAATCATCAACAAGCTCCAGGTTTTGGGGGGAACGGCTCCGCAGCGGTGCTGGGAAGTGACACGTTTCGGTGTTTCTGTTCGGCCCCGGCCATGTGCTGCGTGCGGACAGCCCTGCTCTGCTCCGGGAGGACGGTCCAGCCGCAGGGCACCTCTGCTCAGCTCCGGATGGGAAGAGGCTTTCCCGGGAGACGGAGCTCGTTGACTCCTTATTGATGACTCTTTCCCTCCTGCACGTCTGGGGAAGAGACCTGCGGAATAAATCAGTGCAAGAGACAGATTATGGCAGCTAAAGACTCCAAATGAGATGATAATTGCTGTAGTAATGACAACGAAGACCTGATGCTGCCGATAAGGAAACATCTCTTCTGCTCTTGCCTGGTGCCCGGACAGGGGTTTGGCACGGGCGCAGGGATGATGCTGTCCCCAAGGATACCAGGGCCAGGCAGCGCTGCCCTCCCTGTGCCCAGGGCAGGGGCTGGGTGCCCACGGCAGGGTGGTGGGTGCTGGTCCCCACAGCGCAGGGATGGGGGTGTTGGGGCCGGGCGAGGGGCCCGAGGTGGGCAGCCCTGGAGGGGCTGTTTGTCTGGTTCTCCCGCCGGCTGCGTGTCAGCTCTAATTAGGCAAACTTCTGTATTCATTGTGAGCCCAGCCAGCGGAGAATTCCACAATTGAATTTTAATGCCCTAAAAACACATTACAATCAGCCTGATTAATTAAGAGATGGCTTAACATGGTGACTGGGCTGCAGAGGGCTGTGTTGGGGCGGAGGGCCACAAGGACCGGCTCCTGTGCCCCACAGCGGCGGGCACGGGGCTGAGCGTGCTGGGGCCAGCATTGCTGGGGCTGCCTGTGCCCTGGAGATGCCGGGCTGCATAGGATCTCTGCACCTACATGCAGGGAAGGGCTGAACTCATATCCTGGGCACCTGGTCAGCCTCGGCTCAGCCAGGGATGCAGTGGGAGCATTCCCTTCCCTCCCTGGGCCCTGCTTTCCCCTATCAGGTTGGCCACTGCTGAGCGCCTGTCCCCCATGTCCCCACTATGACCCCACTCTGGGCATGGGGGCTGACACTGTGCCATGCCACTGCCATGAGCAGGGCACTCCTGGGGGGAACCCGCTTGCTTTTGTTTGTGAGTGAACTGCTGGCAAGCTGGCAGGCTCCTATTAATAACTAATAGCTAATAACTAATATATACTATTAATAACTAATGATGAGCTGGGAGGTTCTGATTAATTTGTATCTGCAGTGATTCCCTGGGGTGCCAGCAACGCTGGCTAATGGACTGCCACTTCCCTCAAGGCAGCTCTGTCCTGCTCCCAAGCCACTGCTTGATGTCACCATGCTGTGCCAAGCCCAACCCAGGCTGTGTCCCCACATATGTCATTGCTTGGGGTGGCCTCACCAGCCCACCTGGACACTGTGGGGTGAAGCACCCCTAGGGGAGCCCTTCCCCCGCATCCCACCATGGGTGCTGGATAGTGGGAGTGATCCTTGCAGACCTTTTCTGGATTGAATTCCACAGGGTGCCCTGGTCAGGGAGATGGTTTGGCCAAAGCCCATCCTCCCTCTGTGTAATGAAAGGAAAAGGGAGGAATCCATAATCATGATGTAAAGGAGAGGGTGCAACCAGCAGGACATCAATCAGAGGGGAAGTGATAAAGGGAGCCTCTTGACAGGAGGGGCCAGCAGTGGAGGGAGGGATGGTGGCAGCATCATGAGGCCAAAGGAAATTTTGGCATGGCAATAAATCCTGGAGCGGCTGGAGCTGCTTGAGCACTAATGATGAGGAGAAAACACCAGCCACGTTTAACAAATATTTCTGCTCTGTATTTGGAGAGAAGCAGGACGACATGCTTGAATTGTACAAGAGTGATGAAACCATCTATTAATTACTGCCGGGAATGTTAAACAACATCTGCCAGCTCAGCGGGCCCAGGCACCGCCCGCCCTGGCCTCCTCCAAGAGCTGGAGGAGAATTTGGCCTCCTCATTAATTTCCTACAAAATCTTGGAATAGCAAGAAAATCCTGGCCAGCTGATGGAGAGCCCACCCATGCTGGGAGCTGCAGGGAGGCAGGGGTGCTCAGTCCTTAACTTGGCTCTGCTGGGATTTATACCATGTTTGCACCCAGTTCAATCCTTCTTGATGAAGAATAGCCGTAAGTTGGGAAAGGTTGAGCTTTTGTTTCCCATAACTTGGTATACAGATTTCATGTATATTCATGTGTTTTTGGAGGCTGCAAGAAAGTGAGGCTTGAGCTGGACAACGTGCTCATTAAGGCATCCTGCAGAAATCTTTGTCACAGCTTTGGGAGGGATGCCTGGGATGCCCCCTCCCAGCCTGAGCCCCGGATTCCCTCGCACAGCCACAGGGTGCAGGGGGGAATGGGACAGGTCTGGGGGTGCCCAGGAGGGACAGGGTAAGAAGTGTCAGTGGGATGGCACCATCCAGACACCCCAGCCCGCACCTCATCCCTCATGGCCCCCGGGGTGCCAGCTGAGCCACCTGGGAGCCTGGGACAAGCAGTTAAAATACAGAAATGTCAATTCAAATTAAAACATCTTTCATAAAGGAGAAAGATAATACCTGCCCTACAGCAAAATGAGATGAGAGATTTATGGGGTACGGCGAGGACTGGTGTCCCCACTTCAGTGGGTGACGTCTGCTGTTGGCACTGCAGGGCACCCCAAGGCACTGCCACCTCCCTGTCCCAGCCGTCACAGAGGCCAGAGCTGGGTCTGCAATGAAATGTCAGCTCGACAATAAATGTGCAGAAGCTACGTTTTCTTCAGGCTAATAAAACTCCTGGGTAGCAGCAGAGATGCTTGGTACAGAGCTGCCCTCTCTCTCCAGTGCCCTCTCCTCATCTTCCTTGGGGATATGGGGCCCATCTGACCCCATGCTCATTGTGCTGGCTCCTCACACAGAGGCTGCGGAGCACAGGCCCCAGCAGCAGCGTGAGACACAGCTCCAGAGCTGTGTGTGCCACGGCAGGGAGTAAATCCTCTGCGTCCTGTCAAGGTAAAGTGACAAAACACCAGCCTGCAATGCAGGAACCGCAGTTATAACATGAGAAAATCAATGCAATATATTACCAGAGACATAAAGATGCTATTAATGCTTCAGCACAGAGCCCTCAGCTTCGCCTGCCATCGCAGGGCAGGTTCACATGAGGGCTCTGTGCATTCCCATCTGTCTGCTCAGGTCCCTCACATGCTGGGGCTCAGTTCAGTGTTTATTCACTGACACCCCCACCCAGCAAAGCTTTCCTGCTCCCACACACTGACTCCTGGGCTTTGACCCTACCAGGGGCCTGGGCTCCAGCTGGAGATGCACCCAGGGCTGCTGGGGCAATGCACGGCCTCAGTGAATGCCTTTCTGAGGTGCAAGGACCCAGGGAGGCTGCGGCCAGGCAGGTACTAGCTCTCTTTCTAGGGATTCCAACGACTGTGCAGCTCTGCCATCCACACACCTGCACTCAGGTGCCTCCTGGAAAAGACTGAAGAGGATGACAACCCCTGTGCACCACAGAGTGAGGCCACAGGACTTGTATAAGGCGCAGCGCACCCCTGGCATGGCGGCTGCCGGCAGGGAGCAGTTTGTGTCCTGGGGACGTGTGTGCTGGACAAGGAGGAGAGTTGGGGATATACAGGCAGCCAGCCAGGTCACATCACTCAGCAAAGCCTGCCCCAACACCAGGGAGCACGGAGGGACACCCCAGCAGGGGTGATGGGGCCAGGACACAGCTGCCAGGGGATACACTGGTCTTGGTGTACAGGTGGGGAGGCAGGCTAGGTTGGTGCTGGATCCTGTGCAGAGGCTTTTCGTCCCTTGGCCCCTTTGCATCCCAAGGACATGGATGCCAGTCCCTGCAATTGACAGCTTGGATTATTACTGAGAAGTTGAGTCAAGCCTCTTCTAATTGATTAATCAATAGCTTTAATTGAGTTGAGACTCCTTAGTGGGTAGTTTCACCACTGTTATCCCCTTCGCCAGCACTACCCCGGCACTGACCCCCACCCAAAACCTGTTGCTGTGGCTGGCCTCTGCCCAGGCTGGGCTTCCACAGCACAGCGAATTCCTGGGGCTTGCATTTGCCTGGGGCTGCAAAGGGCTACTGCAGCAGTGACAGAGGAGCCGGACCATGCGGGGCTCCCCCACCACGGGGTAGGAGCCCCCAGGAAAAAGCTGAAACACAAGGGGCTGCAAAATGTCCACGGCTCATGGTAGCAGTTCTGTCAGCCACGGCAGAGCCCCCGGGCATGGGCAGGGCAGGACACGCAGCCCAGCCGTGCACCTGCGAGCGCGCCTGGGGCACACAGAGCACGGGGAATGGGGACTGGGGGCGCGGGGCTGCCTGCGGGCACCGCCGGGGTCACACTCCTGCACGCCCGAGCCACGGCTCTGCAGAAGTGGAGATGAACATTTTATGGTAAAATATGCAAAGCACGGGACAAAAGGAGAGAGCGTTTCTCGCATAATGAGACGCTGTCAGAGACAAGCTCCCCAGGAAACCAATTAAGAGGGCGCTTCGCGTGTGTCAGGCCAACACCTGGCAAAACCCCCTTTCCCAGAGCGGATTCCAGGCGCGCGGCTCCAGGCGCCCTCAGCACGGCCCTGTCCCGCAGACCCTCGGCCGCAGCCGGGAACCCACGCGTGTCGCAGGCGGCACGGGGCCGGCTCTGCCCGCGGGGGCGCGGCGTGGGCCGTTCACCCACGGCCGCGAGCACCTCCCGGAGCCCTCAGCGCGCCGCAGGCCCGCAGGGCTGAGCCCAGCACGGCCCCCGCCGATGGGGGCTCGCTGCGCTCCGCGGGCGGGCCAGGGCTGCCCGGGCGGGACGCGGTGCCCGGAGTGGCCGCGGGAGCACCGCCCCGCTCCGCTCCGCCCCGCCGTCATGGCGCTGCGCTTCTCCGCCAACCTCTCATGGCTCTTCCCGGAGCTCCCGGCGCTGCCGGCGCGGCTGGAAGCGGCGGCGGCCGCCGGGTTCGGAGCGGTGGAGGCGGCTTGGCCGGCTGGCTGCCCGGCCCAGGAGCTGCGGGCCGCGGCGGAGCGGGCGCGGGTGCGCATCGCGCTCCTCAACACCCCCCCCGGTACGGCCGCGTCCCGCTGCTCCCCCCGTGCGTGGGGTAGCGAGGAGCCTCCGCCGACCCTGCCTCTCTCTCCCAGGGGACCAGGAGGCGGGCGAGCTGGGGCTGGCGGCCGTGCCCGGGCGGCAGGCAGCCTTCCGGCAGGGCCTGGAGGCGGCCGTGCACTACGCCAGGGCCGTGGGCTGCCCCAGGTAGGTGCGAGGCGAGACCCCCGCTCTGGCAGCGCCCCCGGCCCCGCGGCTGCCGGGGGGCTTCCTCTGCTGCCCCCCTGCTCCAGCGCTGCCTCTGAGCGGAGCCTGCCCTTTGCCCCGCCGTGCCTGCCGCCGCTGGGTCACGGAGCCTCTCCCGGGCAGCATCTCCTGCTCGGCTGCGTCGGGACGGAGCCAGCTCGGGGCAGACCCCGCTGTGCGGGACCGCGGCCTCAGCGTGCTCGCTGGGAGCGGACCCAGAGCTGCCAGGCACGAGCCCGACCCTGCCCTTCGCAGCAGAGGCTCTTGTTCCCACCTCCACACAAGAGTCCCCAGGATAATCCTCCCTTTTTCCTCCTCAACTGCACGAATCGTTTCCACCAGGACACCACAACAGTTGCTTTATTGAGGCCACGCTGACTCCAGCACAGCAGAGACACCATAAAAGATGCAATTAGCCTGGCACAGCTCCCTTCAGCAAACCAACAGGGCCCTTTTATTCCACTTACTTTGCACCATTCTTTCCTGTTGCAACTCAGTCCAAAGCCCTGTGGAGGACATGGGCTAGGCATGCCATAGGCTGCCCAGCACCATTTGCACACTGGTACTGGCACATTGAAAAGGTTTTTATTTCTACTGCATGCCTTCCTCCAGTGGTGGCTGAAGATGGCCTGGCGCTTGAGCTCTTCATAGCAGGGCAGTCCAGCATGGCGCACTGTCCCCTCCCTGCTCACAGCCAGCAAGCAGTGACACCTCGCATGGGGCAGGACCCTGGCACAAGCAGCATGCCAGTTGCCCAACATGCTGGTTTGGGGCCCCGCCAAGGAGCAAGAGCCCCAGAAAGTTCCAGAGTCAGGGTGAAAGAGCTGAAGGCAGTTAACAAAATGGGGAAGAAGCAAGGTCTGTGATTTGTCAGGCAAAAGGTTCAAAGTCATCCCTCTGTGTACTGAGGTGGGACAGTGCATATTTGTGTCCTGGCTGGCAGCTCGCTGGCTGCTATTGTGCCTCCTGGAGGAGAGATGGCTCTTCTTACCTTCTGTGTCTGCTCCCCATGCCTGGCCTCCCTTTCCATCAGCAGAGGAAGGTGTATTAGATCAGGCCAGCTGCTCCCAGTTGCTGCCTGTGATAATCTTTCTGTCCCTGTAGGATTCATGTGATGGCTGGGCGGGTTCCCTTGGGCACAGACCGGGCTGCAGTGGCAGGTGAGATGGAAACCACCTTCATTGAGAATCTCAGATACACTGCTGACCTCCTGTCCCAGGTAAGTGGGGAATGGGTCCTGCTTTGTGTGTGCAGCTCTTAGGATACCCAGGATGGGGAATATCCTACTAGCCTGGCATGGGGAAGATATGCTTCCTGCTGCAGAGATAACAGGATGCTCTGCAGGGTGACATTACTGTATTACAGGAAGACATGATTGGACTGTTGGAGCCTATTAACAACCGCATCACTGACCCTCGCTACTATCTGAACACCCCACACCAAGGTAAGCCAGACAACAAGAGTCTCCTTCAGAGGAGAAGGATCTCCAAAGTCTGAAAGACAAGAGGTTGCCGCACAAGGAGGGAGATGCTGAAGGAGCACAGTTGATAAAGGAGGTCCTGGGGCTTCTCTGCAAAGCTTCCACCCTGGGGGCAATGGTTTCTCATTTCTTGCCCACTTAGCTGCTGCCATCCTGGAGAAAGTGGGACGGCCCAACCTGAAGCTGCAGCTGGTGAGTAAGCATTGAAGCTCTCTGTGAGAGAAACTTGCACAGGTCCACAAAGGAGTTCTGGTGGCCATGGGCTTGTTATACCTTCTTGGGGACACTGGACAGGGACCATAGCACAGCTGTCCTTAACTGCTCACTCCTGACCAGCTGCACCCTCCATTTTCCTGTCTCGCCCCAGGACCTTTTTCACTGCCAGATCATGGATGGCAATTTGTCACGCAACCTGGAGACATACTTCCCGCTCATCGGTAACACCCTGCGCCCAGACCACTGGGGAGTGGCTTTGAGAGGGGGCCCTCCTACTCCAGGCTCTGCTGTAGCTGGCTGGGAGTGTGGGGCTGCTCTTGGGTCACCTTGTCTCATGGCCAAAGAAGGCTGCAGGCAGGGCTGCCTTGGGCATGGCTGCTCCCCTTCCCTCCCTAGGTCATATCCAGATTGCACAGGTACCAGGGCGGCACGAGCCCGACAGCCCTGGGGAGTTGAACTTCCCCTACATCTTCGAGCTCCTGGAGTCCCTCGGCTACGCTGGCTACGTGGGGTGCGAGTATGCTCCGAAGGGTGAGTACTCTGCAGGTCTGACCCCCATGGGCAGGGCCAAGCACGGCTGGGTACTGTGCAAAGACAGGCAGGTCCTGGGGGGGCACAGGTAGTGGATGTCATCCCTACCTGGGGATGAGGGCTCTGTCCTGCTGCAGCAGGAGACCTTGTCTGTCACTGCAGGAGACACCCTGGAAGGTCTGGGCTGGCTGCGATCCTACTGGGAAAGCCGAGGGCTGCAGCATGGTGGGACCAGCATGGCAGCCAAGTAAAACTAGAAAACCATGAGAATAAAAGACAAAGTAATGGCTTAAAAGAGGAGCACGTGTCTTCTCTAGGACTAGGGGAGTGTGGTGGGTGGGATGATTTCCTCGAATGAGGTTAGGAGCATCTATGTAATTTCCCTCTCCCAGGCTCTACTGGGCCAGCCCAAGCTGTTGGACCCTCATCTACACAAGTACCACCTGCAGCATGTTTAATTTAGTGATGGCTCAGGCACCACTGTAGGTGACTTCAGGTACACAGAAAACTTTCAATTCCAGGCTGCAGGGGTGTTCAGGGAGAGGTTTCCAGTCTCCCCAATAAGGGGAGCATTCCAGCTGGTGCCTGAAGTTGTGGAAAGAACACTTTGGACTTCCAGGTACTGAAGTTCTCAAGGCTGTTGCCAGTGCCCAGCACTGACTCTGCAGCAGGGCTGCAAGTGAAGCAAGCAGTTCCCTCACAGGCTGTCTGATCCAAGGTAACAGGCTGGGAGCTGCCTGCACATGGATACTCCAGGCTGACTGCCCTGCTGCTCCTGCTCTAGAGCAAGTGTAAGATTCCAGAGCAAACCCAGTCAGCCCCATAGCTAGGGCTTCTCTGCATCCTCCACAGGCAGCATTCCACAGCCTACAGCGACTGAGCAGGGATCTGGTTCAGTTTATTTCACAGATAGACCAATGGCTCAAACGTACAACTCCATAAAACCTTCCTGTGATCCAGTTCACCCTTCCTGTCCCATTCATGCTCTCCCAAGGAAAGCAAAAGGCCAGAAGCAGTTGTCCTCACTGCCAGGCAGGCAGCACTGCACTCAGGAGTCTTTCCTCCTAAAGCCAGAGCACTGTGCAGTGCTGCCCTGGGCAGAAGATGATGCCGTAGATGCTCCTCAGTGCTTTCCCAGCAGGCAGAACTCACCAATGGTTGCCGAAGCCATGTCCCTGAGAGTTGTTCTGCTTCAGCCAGGCTGCAGCAGCCAAGTTCCTGCCCTTGCTGTTTGGTTCAAGGCCATTCAGTATCAAGCCCACTGAAAACAGCACACAAGGGCCCTACCAGCCAGCCAGCGAGGAGGTGCACACCCCCAGGCTCCTCGCTCAGTAGCCATGTGTGCCACTGGCAGCGCTGCCTGCAGTGCCCATGCCCAGGTCCCCCCGAGACCCGTTCTTCCCCATGGTTGCAATGGCACTGTCGTGCCCAGGTCGGAATAGGCGTTGCTCCAGGATGTGGGTGCCGGTGCTAGAGCAGGCCTGTCCACAGGTTGAAGCAGGCGGTGTTGATAACTGACTCCAGGTGATGGTAGGTGGACACAAGCTGTGGCAGAGGACTCTCGCTGTTCTGGGGCTGCACTGGGAACGGCTCCCGGAAAACCACAGTGAGGCTCTGCCAGGAGAGAGGAGAGGGTCAGGGGACAGGATGCAGACAAGCACTGTGCAATCCCTAGCCCAGATGTGTGGACACTTTTTTGGCAGTGTTAAGCAAATACTGGGAGAAGACCCAAAACGCCAAAGCACTAAGCTAGTGCCTCTTCCTGTGACAGAGCATGTTTGAGCCTCCTCCCAATTCTTCTGCTGGAAATTCGGTGCAAGGACTTGCCCACTCTGTCCCAGCTCTCATACATCTGCAGTTACACCAACCCTGGCAGCAGCCACAGGAGAGGAGGGGATCCTACTGCCTCCACAATAACAGGAGCTTCCAGGGAAATTAAGAGGGAAATTTCTTCTCCAAGGGAAAGAGTAGGAGTGCAACAAATGGGGAAGGGGAGGAGATGAAATGTAATAACCGCAATCCTAAAAATAAATGCTGCCTGCTCCACTCTGACTAGTGACTGTACTGAAAAGGCAGAGCAAAGGCAGAGAAGAACAGGGAGCAGGCAGAGGTTGCAGGAGCTGAAGCAGAACAAAAATGTGACTCAGTGCACTCAGATCAGCGTCACGGAGGCAAGACACAGGGACAGGATGTTCTCCAGAGTTGAAATGCAGTACATCCAGTAGCCAGGGTCCCTTACCAACTCATAAAGCCATGAGAAGAGCTGTGTAACTACAAAACAGCAACTGTACCACCATCATGTAGGAGGAGAAAGGAAGTTATTTGTGAGCCCAGCTCCAGCAGCATGCAAGGCCTCGGAGCAGACTAGGGGAGACAGAACCATGAGGGAAATGCAGCTCAGTGTTACCAAAGTGATGTGCTAATGCTAAAATTCTCTTTGATAAGGCAGTATTTCTAGACAAAGGAATCATGGTACATCTTATCTGAGATTCAGGATGGATTTGATGTGGTGTCACATGGGAAATTTAGGTAAGCTGAAAAGATAGGAATTAACCAAAAATTATAAGATGAGAACATGGCAGTCCTGAAAGAGGAAACAGAGAGAGGTTACAGATAGAGTTCCTTCAGGACAGGCTTTGGGACTCACATTGCCCAGTACTTTAACAAGTCTGGTACAAAGATGAGGAGTATGCTGACAAAATTTGAGGCACTAATACAAAAGAGAATTGGGATAATGAAGAAAAAAAAAAAAAGAAGCCCTGAGAGAGTTTTGAGAGGCCACAAGAATGGGATGAATGCTAAGTACAAAATACAACGTTATGAAAACAACGGATTTCTGTTACAAAATGAGAGTCACTGGGAGAGGGGATGGACATTCTGGGTTTATCATATCAATGGCCACAAGATGACACTATGACCATCAGGTGGCAGGAGGCACTGAGCAGCCTTTCAGCAAGCACCACCTCTTCTGTCTCCCCTACCTGCTTTTCAGATGGAGCATGATTTATTTTATATGGCATCAGTTACTCTGCAGTCTCTGCAGAAGCCTTATTGTGGACTGAAGCCTCTTGTAGATCCCCTGCTCTCACATGGAGCTGCATCCCCTGTGATCCATCCTGCACCCTGCCTGGGAGCACAGATGAAAGCAAAGTATTTTTGCCCTCAAGTTCAGTGAAGACAAAGGCTCTTGCAGGTTTGCTAGACCCTGACAGTGCAGGTCCCCTTCCTTTCTGCCCAAGTAGGAGCAGCCCACAGCACTGGTGACCCCTCCCAGCCAGACCCAGTGTGATCTGACTTTGGACTGAATACAGAAGGACTGCTTAGCCTGGATAGAGAGACAACTGAGAAAATGATCCAAAAGTAATCCTGTGAAGGAAAAGAGGATCAAGTGTTCACTCTTTTCTAATACAAGAACAAAGGGACATCACATGGAAAGAACAGTAAGAGTTTCAAAAATAAGCCAAGGAAGTTCTTAATCTAGACTGCAACTGCTTCATGGGGGAAGTCAGGGGAAATCATGGATGCCAGAAATTAACCGAAGGAAATAAAGCTGTGGAGGGCTATTAAATAAATGCAAAGGCCAATTCTAGCTCAACATGGGCCTAAGCTACAGATTTTCAGATGCTGGGACAGTATTTAGGAGAAGCATTATAGCTTCTTGACCTGGTCATGTTCTCATGCACACCTGCCCTTGGCCACTGCTGGATCAATCTAGACAGATTCCTGGCCTGAGCCAACATAGCTGTTGTTCTGTTCCCAAGTACTCACCGTTTTTCCTGAATGAGAATCAAGAAACACAAGAACAAAGCAATCTGTGAACTTCTGGTTGAGCACAACCTGTCAGGAGAGTCACAGAGCACATTAGAAAGGAGCCAGTGCAGAACCCACGACAGGGACACAGGGACAGAGGCTGCAGGTGGGCTGTGTCTTACCAGATACTGGGTGCCGGTTTCAGCATTGTGGAAGTGCCGACAGCTCTGGGGAAAGCGGCTCAACAGCACCTTGATGAGGCTCTGGTACCAGGAGACTGTCATGGTGAGGAAGCATTCCTGAAGGCATAGAAAAGGCCTGATCTTCAGCCTCCCTCTAGCCATGGCACCAGCAGCCACAATGCTACAGCAGCCTTCAGACCCCAAAGCAGATGCAACCTTCACAGCCCACTGAGGATGCTGACCGAGGGCTGTTCACTCCCTATAGACAGGTCCACGCAGTCTCCCCCTTCCCCTGCCACCTAGGAGCTGTGTTCCTGCCTCTACCTTCCCACCAAGCAGGAAGAGATGTGCATTACAGGCCCCTTTCACCTGGCACCCCACTCCATCCCAGAGCAGAACAGCAGAACAACAGAACCCATCCCTGCTGCTCACCAGCTGGGGGTCAACATCTGCGATGGATTTCCCATGCACAGCATCGAGCAGCTCCTCCAGCTCCACCAGCGAGAGCTTGCCCAGCTTCAGCTTGTCAGAAGCCAGAGGCTCCAGAAGGAAGAGGCGCTTCCAGAGGTTGTCCCTGCGGCAGTGGCACTTGGCCAGCTGCACCATGCTGCTGAGCTGCTTCTGGGCTGAGGCCACCTCAGAGGCCAGCAAGGGGAAGAGTGGAGAGGTGTAGAAGAGCCCTGGCCCCAGTTTGACCTGTGTGCCCCCTGCATAGAACTCGCTGCTGTCCTCCACGTCCTGCCACAGCTCCCGCTCTGCCGATGGCTGCTGGCCCAGGCTCGGCTCCGGCTCCGCTGCCTCCCAGGCCGCCCGGCCTACCACAGGCTCCAGCACTTCCCGCTGCAAGCGCGGCAGCTTCTTGAAGCGGCGCATGTCGGCCGTGAGCCGCGGAAAGAGCTCCCGCTGGCTTGTCATGATGACGTAGAAACGCAACCTGGGAGCAAGGAGACACTTGTTGAGCTGGAGAAGGGCTGCTCCCCTCTCAGCTGCACCGCAAATGAACCACAGGCCCCTCTGTCCCTGCCAGAAAGGATGCATCTCTTCCCAGGTTCTCACAGTGATCCTCCCCAGACACCAACAACTCTGCCTGTGCTATTCCAGACAGAACCAGTCCCTCCCAGAGCCCTCGTCCCCAGCCAGGAAGCTTTGCTGCCACTGGCCCCCAGTGCTCACCGGAGCATGCGTCTCTCTGCCTCGCTCTGCTCCTCAAACGGTGCCGCACTGTGACAAACCAGAAGGGACACATCGAAGTCATCATGGTGACGCAGACCTTCAGAGTCCTTGTAGGAGCCGGAGCTGGGATCAAAAAGCACATCAGTAAGACGGAAGCCTCACTTTGTTCTCTCAGGGCTCCTGATCACAACAGAACTGTCGGATATGGGGAATTCCACACAGCAGGACTCTTCAGAAGTGCCATGGGAAATGTCAAATGCAGCTGCACACACACACACATCACTGTTGGCCATCTCACAAGGACTGGCCAGAACTGCTGTCTAGCATTGTATAGAACGGTCAGCTTTGCTGGCACCTTAGGGCAGTGTCCCCAGGAGTGGCAGGTTGCCACCAATCTCCAGCAGCTCCGGGGATTTGCAGCAGATGCACTCACCTGTTCCAAATAGAGACCAGTGCATATTCATTCTGCTCTGTGCCCGGTGTTCCCTTCTTGCTGTCATTGCCCGTGGCCGGTCGGGCCATGCGCAGGGGTTTCATGTGGTAGGTGTTGGCGTGGTCAGCAATGTAGTTGTACAGCTGGTGTGCAGTGATCATGTTGGTGGGCAGGGCCAGCGTGCCTATTGGAAAAATACATTGCCATCACAGGAGACACTCTGTGCCTCTTACCTGGGCAGAGCAGTGTCCTCCCATCTACTCCAGGAGACAGAGCAACCAACCTGCCCTTCCACAACAGGGCAACAAGGACCTTCTCTAGAGCTCAGACACTCCTATCACCCTCACCCTGTCATCTCCCTGAATACTCCAAAGATCAGGAAGGTTTATTTGTAAAGGACTTTTGCCACGTTATGTGATGATCAATCCCAGACTGATCATATATTGACCTACGTACCTTGGAAAACGTGATTACGGCCAAATTTGGGGATGTCAGAGTGATGGGCAATGAAATCCTCCAGGAAGCTGGTGAGATGGTAGCCTTGGCGCAGAGTCATGTGGGAGCCCAGCAGATACTGGTGGACTATGCGCAAGTGGAAGTCGTAGCTGAATGAATGCACGTGCATGAGGTCCCGCACCTTGTCACACTCCTCCGTGAAGAGCATGGAGAGCTGTGGAGGGACAGGGAGTCAAGGCAGGAGTGTTACCAGGCACCTCACACCCTCCTGCAAAGCCCTGCTGACAAGGCATGGCACAGCCAGTGCAGCTGCCCCAGCACCAGAGCAGGATGCAGCCTCATAACACTGCCCCGTGCATTTCCAGGAAAGAAAGGCTCAGCAAATCTGCAGACAAGGTCCTGGAAGACTCTAAGCTTAGGAGAGACACTTCTGGCATATCTAAGATGCAGCCTTCCTACAGAGCTCCCTTGGAAAGGACAGTATGGTCATGCATGCCTCCTGTCTCAGACAGCCTGGGGCTGGCCAGTCTCCACACAGACACCCAGTGCCCTTGAGAACAGGCAGCAGGCACCCTGACCCTACAAAGGAGAAGGGAGCAGGCAGCCCCAGTGTTACAGAGCAAGGCACTGAGGTATAAAGGAACCTTTCTGGTGCAGAAAGTAATCTCCTCTAGCAACGGGCAGGAATCATGTTCACAGATCCCTGTTCCCATTCCACTTTCTTCTTTTTCCAAGGGAAGCAGAGAGCCATGCACTGATTTTCCTTGGAGCAGGCAAGAATTCTTTGCCAGAATTGCTCCTATTCCTCCCCAGTCTGCTCTGTCTTGCTCCCCAAGCTAGGACAAGAGTCATTCTCTTGCCAAACCTCCCACCCCCTTTTAGTGCAATCCAGCTCTGCTCAAGCAGCACCATGGAGGACATGTGGCTGCAGAAGGCTCTGTGAGGCTCTGCTTTTCCTTGAGGAGGGAGCAAAGGTCTCCAGAACTTGCTATGCCTGAAATGCCCACTATGTTCCAGAGATCACTCCTCCCACAAAGCATCCCCTGACCCTGAGGAGCACCAGCTGTGCCTGCAAAGCCATTACCTGAGAGTTCACGGACTGCCCCATGGGGATACGCGAGCACTCCAGCGCATATTGCTTCACACAGAAATAACAGCCCTGGAGGAGAGAGCACGTGAGCAGAGCACAGAAATAACAGCCCTGGAGGAGAGAGCACAGCACAGCCTTGGGCCCCTCCAGGGAAGGAGCACAGCCCCCATGCTTTATGCTTGGCCTGGGCCCAGACACTCTCACCCCACGTTCTGTCTCACCTCTTGTCTGAACCAAGCCAGACCAGCCCAACATGTGGCTGAGCACAGAGCACCCTCACTGGTGCTGAGCTCTTCATTACCATTCCTCCATGCAACTCTTACTGCTCCAAGCCCTGCAGAATCATCTCCAGCTGATCCAAATCTTGCAGGACCATGGAAGAAGCAGGACAGGACAAATGAAGAATCACATGTCCCTGCTGCACTCCTTATCACTCCCTCTGTCACTGCCCTTGAAGATCCCCCAGAGATCATACTTTATTTCTTGGTCTTTCTTACCTGGAAGGCCAACTCCATAAGCACAATCCCACCTGGAAGAGCTCTCTGTAGATGGTATGTGGCAACAGTAGGGCTTGTGCTCTGGAAAGAGAAGGACAAAGCTGAAGAGGTTCTCTGGCTCATAAGGGTGTGAAGCTGCCACAATACTCTGTGGCAGAGGTGGAAAAAGAGAGGCCTCATCAACTGTGCAATCTCACTGGAGAGAAGAGAGGAGATTGCAGAGCTGATAGTGAAAAGAATCCTAACAACCTAATAAACGGCTTTTGCGAGAACACACCAGGCACATCAATCCCTTCACCTCCTGCTTGCTCAGGACAAGGTGTCTCTAGAGTGTGGGACACTATGAGCCAAGGTACAATAGTGTCCATGGAACCTCTCTCCCTGCTGTGGTGTTCCCAGTGCCTGGTGGATACAGCAGCTATCAGAGACATCCTGTCTCAATTCAGAGTTTAGCTGCCAGCAAATTCATTTGCCCCCTCTTAACTTGCTCAGCAGATTGCTCTCTTCTGCAAGGTGTTGTCTTACCCACGGTCCTGCACCAACATCAGGTGCCAATAAAGTGCCAGAAAAGGGTGAGTAAATGCTACATGCTCCCATCATCTCTGGGTGATTCCACAAGCCAAGGGTAGTTTCTACTTAGCTAGAGATTCCAACAGATTCCTCTCCCAGGTACTTATTCAGTCTTATAAGCTCATGTTCACAAAACTCATGCGTTCACAAAACCTTTTGTGTTCAGAAAACCTGCTGCTCAAAGAAACACTCTCCTAAGCTCTAAACAGGCTCCAAGTACTTTCATTTGATGGTCTCTAGGTGTTGTATTGAGTAAGTTAGGAAAGAGTCAATCCCTTTCCAGGTTAGCTGCAATATTCTAGAGCTCTGACTTGTTCCTCCCTAGCTGCCACTTCTTTATACATGCGGAACCTCAGCCTGCTCTCACAGTAGAGCCATTCCAGGCTTATCTTCTCTAACCTCTTTAACTTCTGCATTCATCTCACTCTAACTAAAGATCCTTCTGCCCTAGAGTTGCCCTTAAGCATAGATACTGAAGGTTCTCTGACAGGTAATACTTCAGAATCTCACTCAAAAGCAGCTATCCTTGCCCTAGGTCATCCTGTTCCTTTTCTGAGCACCTCCAAGCTGTTACTAGTCTTCTGATTATTTGCCCTGGATCCACCCAACGCCAGGAAAGGGCTCTGAGGCCTGTAGGAGGACATGGAGGAGGGCAAAGAGATCTCATCACATTCAAACTCTCAAAGATGGTGCTGGTCTAGACATGCTTTCTCTGCCCTCCCACCTCCTTTCTGCCTGAAACAGTTTCAAAAGCCAACCAGAACTGGCCCACTCCACAGCCTGACTTCCATCCCAGTTCCACCATTGTAACAGAAATACACTCACCTTTGGACTTCCCTCTGGTTTCGGCTTTGTGTAGGAAAAGGACCCTCTACCCTCCACTCCCATTGCTGCCAGAGCTCGGATCCGGCTTGTGCTACTGCGAATGAGAGCAGGGACAGCCTTGAGCAGGGAGCCAAGACCTATTGTGTCAAACCAGGGCACAGCTCAGTGTGTTGGCTCTTCTCCAACACCAGGGCATCAGCACGTCACTGACCTGCGAGTGGTAGGTGAGGGTGGCCGCACCTGGACCAGAATGAAGCCCATGCTCTGCAGGTACTGGATGTACTGCTGCAGGAAGGCATTGCACATCTCCTGCAGCCAGGGCTCCTCCTTCACCTTGCAGGGCAGTGCATCTGCCGAGTCACAGCTGTGGCTGCGGTCCCTCCCCGAAGCTGTAGAGTCATTGGAGCGGTGGCGCTTCTGCAGGAGAAAGTAAGCTCCTAAGGAGAGCTGCTGTGACTGGCCTCAGCAGAGGACACCAGGTACACTGGTTGAGCAAAAGGTAGAGCACTTTCTGCCTGAGAGCACTAACATCTGGTTGTCCAAGCACTGTCCCAGTGCATGCACTAAAATGCAAGATCCAAGATCTACCCAGCCATGCACTGACCTAACAGCGCTGCAATAACCTGCAGGAACCTGCTGCCTGTGCCAGCATTCACATCTGCCTCCCCCAGGACAGTTTCCACAAAGTGTTAGTGGCTCACAACTGGTTCATGCAAAGCTCAGAGCTTCAGCTCCTATTACCATGGTAAGAGTCCAATCCCTTATGAATCCTGCTGACTTCTCAGGATTTCCTAGCAGTTCAGTAGCACTGAAAAGGAACAGTGTTTCCTTCTAAACACTCAGTTCTGCTTTTGATGTCTTGAATACTCCTTTTCTATGTGCTGAGAGAGCTAAGGTTTCTTTTTTTGATCTCTCCACTTTAAGCCTGCAGCTCTGTTACATGTTTCTCTGGCTTTCTGCCTATCTGCTCCACCAACCACAAGAGATGTCTCTTTACCTGGCATCACTCCAGCTACTCTCTGACCTTCTCCAAGTCTCTCCAGTTCAGTGCCTTTGCCACAACACGTTTGGTCTCACACTAACTAGCCAGATGAAGACATAAATACACAAGTATTTTAGAAATTTATTAGAATATTACCCATTATACTAACACCTCTTTCTGATGTACTCTAACCAGTGTCTGCTGCACCCAACTGTTCACAAATTGCAGAAACCACTGAGATGTGTGCTCTGTACAGGCTCTGCAGTGAGTGTACAATACAAGAGGGTTCAAATTTCTCTCCACATTGTGCTGTTTTACTGCAAACCAGGTCCCAGCTCCCACAAAAGCTCTCATTTCACAGGCTACTCAGGTCCCTTTTGAGTTCCTTGCATTCTTTTTCTGTTCTGACCAATCTGAACAGCCCTCCAGCACTGCAAAGCCTGGCAACTCGTATGTCCCAATAAAAGACCTGGAGATACAGAAACTAATACAGCACCTTGAAACCCCTGCTGCAAGGCTCTTCAAATCCAATAACCAATTTCCATTTTGCTCTGTTCCAAAAACAAAGTTTTCATTCTGTGATGATACTTTCCCTTTCACCTGTGAGTGTTCAATTTCTGTAGCAGCTTCTGCTTAAAGACTGTCAAAATCCTTTTGACATTCTGACAAATTACAACAGCCTGTTCTTCCCTTCTGACACACACACAGACTGTGAACAGCCAGTACGGGATCTGCACTGGTGAGTCTGTCAGGTTGCCACCTGCTCAGGATTCAGCTGGTTTGCCTTAAATTGTTTTGTCTATTTGTTGGGTCCAGAAAAGGATTACCAGGTCTGGCTACTGAATGCATAAAGGAAGTCATGCTTCCTTAACAGATCAGTATCACACAGTACCCTTGATGGCTTCTCCAGACTCAGCCCTGAATTCCCTGGGTAGAAAAGGAAATCAGTCCTCTCCAGGGATAGAGTGGCTGCAGGAGAAATGCTTTGAGGCCCCAAGGATTTTTTCAGTCTCCAACTTACAGCATTCAAATCCATCCTGTATTTTAGGAGTGAGGCCAGAGCAGCCCTGTCTTGGGGAAAGACAGCTCCTTTCTCCCTGTGCACAAAGCCTGACCCCACTGGTGCTTGCTGACACTCACCTTCCCCTCGACCTTGCCCAGCTGGTCAGTCTGGATTTGCTGCCGGAAGGCCGGGTCAAAGAGCAAGGGGGTGGCACAGTAGTGAACCAGGCGTGAGGACTGCTTCAGAGTCTCCAGGTCTGCCAGCTGCACGACATGAGAGGAGCACAGTTACAGCACACACCCCTCACAGAGGCTGGGAACAAGCTCTCCATGATACTGCAATGCTGCTCAAATGGAGATAACCGGGGGAATTCCCTGCTTTACAGCCTTTCCAATGCAGGGCAGTGAGGCCCAAATGTGGTTCAGAGCTCTGCAACCCCAAAAGTTCAAGCAGAGACCACTACTCCACTGCCTAGCACCATCCCCACCACACACCCTGCTTGAAGCTGCAGTGCTCCCCTTTGCTGGTTCTCCCAGTGTGCTGTAAGAAGGCCCAGCCCACCACCTGTCCTGGCTGCACTCACACTGATAGGCATGTTGGACTGAGCTGATCTCTGCTGCCAGGTGACAAAGAGGTTTTCAATCTTCATCTGTTTCTCCAGTTCTGGAGGAAAGAGAGCAGTCACAAGAGCATCAAGCCACAGCCCCAAGTATTGCTACTCTCCTTCACTCCCACCCTGAACAGACCATAACCCATTTCTACAGAGAACTGTCCCCTGACAAAACTCTTGTTCTGCTCTGATCTCCTTTTCCAGCCGTGAGATTATTAGGCAAGCTCCCATGGTATCAACCCCCTTGCTTTACCTTTCCTCTCCATGCTCTTGATTTCCAGGAACTGGGCCCCATGCCGAGCCACAGGGTCGAAAGGTCCCACGTCAGACCCGTGGGGTAAGCGCCTGATGGTGGTGACATCCCGCAGGGCTTCGTCAAAGGGCACCACGTCGGGATGGAAGTGCAGGGACGGGAGGCTGCGGGCAGAGCTGCTCAGCCGGCCTTGCTCCTTGCTGGGTGGGGGACACGGACTCCGGATCAGCGCATCCACCTCCAAAGTGGAGTTCAGGAAAGGATTTGGCTCCTAAGCAAACACACACAGCCATGGAAGTCTCCTTACTGTCCTTACTGGAGCAAGAACCCTCAGAGTAAATCCAGTTCTGGCCATCTGCTGAGATCTGTGTTAGCCTTTTCCACTACCAGTTCCAAAAAGAGCACGCCTGGGCTCACCATGGCTCTAATGTGAAGTGGGGAGCCCATTCCTCAGCCTCCACCCTAAGTAATTCAGTCACCAATAAGTGCTGCCAGCAAAAGAACCTGGCTTCTCTTTTCACCTGTCTCCACAAGCAGGGCAACAGTCTGGCTGGAAATGGTCAAGTTGGACATGTGAAGGTCTGGGGATGCCCTGCCACTCAGCACACAAAAGGTGCTTGCAAGCTTCCTCAGACCCCCCGCGACTGCCAAGGCACTTCCTGAAGAAGAAAGGGCTGCCCTGCCTGGAGTGGTGCCCTACCTGCTTGCTGTCCTCATGCCATGGTGTGTCCATGAAGCAGTGGTGGTGGAAGAGTCCCAGCTTTTGGCTGATCAGGCAGTGCACGATGTGGGACCGGGCATTCTGCCACTGCAGCAGGCGTGTCAGGGAGCAGTTCAAGTTGGCCCCCAGGTCTGGGGACCAGTTGTAAGTGTAGAGTGTCAGCTGGAGAGAGAGAGGAAGGGGAGGAAGACTTAAGGACATGCTCAGAGAGAGCCTGCATGGTGGCACAGGCTGCCCTGGGTATTCTGGTGGTACTTGCTGCAGCCAGTTTCAGATGACAGGCTGGAACAGGGAGAATGGCAACAGCTCAGTTACTGTCCCCTGTTAACAGCCACAGCCATTATTACCTTTTTGTCAATGATCTCCATGAAGAGGAACCTTTGCCGGGGCACCAAGTCTCGACCAACAAGGCTGGGATCAGAGCCTCTCTCTGCTGAGCTGAATTCCATGGCCTCAAAGCGCTGGAGCCCTTTGTGAACTGGAAGAAGCCACAGTTATGACCCTCAGTATACTGGTTCATCCCACTTTTATGTCCCACCATGCCATTAAGATGTCATGACAGGATGTTTTGCCACAGTACTGCTCAGCTCATCTTGAAATAAGCTGTCACAACCACAATCGAAAGTAAGGTCTCAGAAGGCAAAACCAGACAACCCACTGCCCACCTCTGGGCAGAAGCGGTCTGTCCCAGTAAGGAGGGGAACCCTGTTCATTGATGTCCCTCCCAAAAGACCTCAGCACAGTCCCAGGGACCATGGCCAGGCACTCACCCTGTTCTGTGCTGCAACGCCACTGCTGGAAGTTGCGTCCCAGCAGGATGAAGTGTCTGATGACTCCAGGGCAAGGGCTGGTACTCTGACCAGACTTATAGGGCAGGAAGGCAGTGCCCCGATGGTAGCTGCAAAGAAAAGCCCCAGAGGTGGCTGCCAGATAGAGCTGTGGCAGTAGAAGTACAGCTGATCAACACCTACTGGTGCTAAACAGTCTCCTGTGAATTGCATAACTCACCAGATCTGCTCAAACACTTTGACACTGGTGTCACTTGCCAAGGCAGTGACCAGGTTCACCACTTCCACTAGGATGGAGGACAGGAGGAAACGAGAAACCATCTCCAAGGAACACTGCTGCACTGATGGACACCCTGCATGGAAGATGCACTGTAGGAAAAGGTGCCAAGCTGCCCCAGAGCCACATCCTGCCCACATGAGCAGTGGAGAGGGCTAAGGGCCTGAGGCAGGCAGAGCTGGAGAACAAGAATGTTACATGGATTAGAGGGTGAAGCCTGAAATAACCTATTTTCAGGTTCTGGCCTCAAGTGGGACCTGGACCAAACACCCTGTATGCTTTAAGCACAGCACTTTATTCCCCTACTTATTCTTTGTTCCCTGGCTTACTCCACATCAGAGGAAGAGGACTTCTCTACTTTGCCAGCAGGAGTGTGAGAGGATGTACAAACATCAAAGTGAAAGATAACCAGAAAGTAGCAATATGGCAGCTGTACAATCCCTGCATATGAAGGGTGCTCCTCCTCTCCCTCCCTGCCTGCAGGAGGGTCTCCCATGCAACTTCACAGTCCCAGAGCATGTTGCAGAGGCTCAGATCCTCCATCCCTGCTACACCTGGGAGCTAAAGCACTACCACAGCTGGTTTCTCCAAAGCAACTGCAGGCAAGTTCAGCAAGCCCCGGACTTGGAGCATGGCAGACAACCACAGGCATTAGAAGGTTTGTTCTGATGCACAGGCACATGCCAGGCTTCCTGCAACAGCTTTCTAATGCTGATGCTGGCCCTGAGACCAATATGACTCTGGGGAGGTTTGGGGAGAGACAGGGTGTGCAACTAGGACCAGCAAGGAATGAAGATGGATGCTGCTGTAAGAGGACTTGTCCTGAGAGCTCTGGATAGAAAGGCCCACTCCCAGCCCATCTGGAGGAGCTGAAACACATACCCAGGTGGTTCATGAATGCCATCCACTGCTGGCAGGTTTGATTGAAGAGTGGGTGCATGGTACCTACATCTCCTTCTTCCAACTGGCAGGCTCGGCGCCTAAGGAGAGAGAAGGGAAGCACAGTTACACTAGATCAGTCATCTGTATCTGTAGTGGAGGTAGAAAAGTGCAACAGTCCCCTAACAGCTCCAGAGCAGAGCCTTGGGAGCCTCCTTTTGAGCTGATACCATCCTTGAGCTGGGTCACTCTTAGCCAGTAGCCATATGAGTGTCAGGTGTTGCACAGGGCCCCACAGTGCAGAGAAAGGATCTCTGGCAGGGAGAAACAGCTGTGCTCCCAGCAACACTCCAGCAACAAGGGGCAGGGCTTTGTGTGTGGAAGGCAGCTTTCCTAAACTGCCAGTGTAAGTGAGAAACTACAAGGAAAAGGAATGTGGTCCAGAGGCCAGGATGCAGAGCAATGTACAACAGATTGGGGGAACATCGTGGCTGTCCAGCCTGCAGGCTGTGCTTGCCTCTGTGCCTGTTCCAGCTCAGCTGTGGCTGTGGCCCGATCCTGGCTCAGGTGCTGTTTGACATTCTCTGTCTTGTGCCGCCGTCTCGTGCGAGCCTCTTCTGGCCTCTCCAGCACAATGTCATCAGTAGTCTTAGGGCTGCCCAGCTCCGAGGACTCTGTCTTGCTCTAAGGGAGGAAGGGATAAGTTAATGTTGTGCACATACACAGCCCAGTCAGTGCCCTGGTCTCAAAGTCCCTGACTTCCCACTCCCAGCCAGATCCCTACTGTTTATTCCTCATGGCCTGACACACCATGAGGACCTTAAAGGCTGTGATCCTTCAGCAACATTACCAGCATGTCCCAGAAGCTGCGGCGTCCCAGCTTGTTTGTGGGTGTCACTGGCTCTCCAGAGCTTGGTGAAGGTGCAGAGGTGAAGTGCAGGGGTGGAGGACAGCTTCTGCCAGGCCCCCCACTGGCCAGGGCCAGGCCCTTGGTCTCTGACATGGTCCTCCTCAGGCCTCCTGGGGAGACAAAGCAAATCAGACTCTGCAGAACCTCTCCCTGCAAAGCTGCAGGGTATCCCATTGTGTCTGGCCAGAGCCTGGCTGGAGAGAAGGGATAGAGCCATCAGTAGCATCCAGCAAAGTGGACTCAGTCTTGCGGAACAGACAGACCCTTAAATATCCCCCCAACACCAATGTCTACAATGCTTCTTCCCCAAGACACCACACAGGACAGCAGCTTCCTCCCTCCCTGCCCACCCAAACAGGTTCCCCACAGCACAGCCAAGCTCCTGCAGGCCAGGCAGGAGGAGCAGGCTGGGTGGAGGCACAAGGTGGCCATCCTGGCCAGGCTCTCACCCGCAGCGCTCAGGTCCTCCAGGTCTGCAGCACTCAGGGGGCAGGCGGCTTCCACGCACAGCGGGGCCGGCAGCACAAGGAACTCCATGACGGCATCGCAGAGCGCGTGACGCAGGGCCCCGCGCAGCTTCTCCGACAGCTGCAGCAGGCTGATGTTGCCCTTCTCCCAGATATCCAGGCGCACCCGCACGCAAGGTTCTGTGGGGAAAAGGTAGCTCTGCATGGCTCTTCAACCCTGCCTTCAGCAGCCCTCCGAGGCGCCCCAGGGGATGTGGAGGCTGCGGGCAATCGGCAGCTGCTGGCCAGCTCCCCACCTGAAGGCCGGGCCTCAGCCTCGGGCTGGTGCCTGCTGACGGCCGTGAGGCTTTCAAAGTCGCTGTCCTGCAGCAGGCCCGCGATGGGTGAGGGGGAAGGCAGCTTCAGAGGGTCAGGCCTCTCCCCGTGGGGCAGCAAGATGGGGCTGCCGTGCTCATCCACGAATGTCAGTGCAATGCATGCGATTCCTGCGGGGCAGAATCCGAGACAGCCTCCATCAACACAGCACCATGTACAGCCCCACAGTGCCCACCTACACCTTGCCACCCCGCAGCTGGCACCATCATGTTACCACCTGAGTTGCACGGTGTCTCGTGGCAGGCAGGGCCCACAGGAGGGGAGGCAGCCAGGGGAGCAGAGGCTAGCTGTGCCTGTGGGGAGCCAGGGCAGGAAGCATGTTTGGCACAGGGTGTACTCATCATTCCAAGAATCTCTCTCCTGTAGAGTCACAGCAGATTTCACCTTGCCCTGCAGGAGCTTCCTGGGTTGTTCAGCACCACATGCAAGAGGAAAGTATCTCCATTTGCACCAGGAAAGCCTTTATGCAGGATTGATCCAGGACAGGGCTCACCATTCCTGTCCTCTTAAGGGACAGAGTACAGGGCCCAGATACTCTTCAGCAGCCCCCTCCAGGCTGTGAAGGATGTACAGTCCCTGCAGATAGGGCACCTTGTTGCAGACTACACTCACAGCCCCCTCCTCACTGTACACCTGAACAAGATCAGGTGCCTTCCCCATAAGGCAGGCTCATACCCAGGACTAGCCTGGAGTCACTGCAGATAAAAATTCAGACCCTGCCTGTTGGCTCTCTGTACTGAGCCCTACACACGTACACCAGGACAGTTCAGAGCTGCAGAGCAGCTGTGTGGTTCCTGCCTCACAGCCCACGTGCTGTGAGCCCTGGGCCACACAGGGGAAACCCTGCTATGGACCAGAGCACAAACAAGAGTTGACTCCCCACAGTCCAGCTCAATGGCCAGGGCACCAGGGAAGCATCTGCAAGGTCCAAACCTCACAATGTAACCCTAGATGTTCCCACTCCCTTTGAAAGCTCCCTGACCAAGCCAGCACTCAGATGGCTGGATGGCAAAGCTGCCCCAACACTGCCTAAAGGTGATGTGCCCGGATACAAATAACCTCAGCTCTACAACACTGCTGAGCCCATACTCTCTCCTTCTCCACCCCAGAAAGGATGGCAGTGACACCAGACTCCACTGCCACAGAGAAGCCAGTGTCCCTGACCGGATCCCCAGCTCTGCACTGAGGACAGGCCCCTCTCTGCAAGGAGACAAACCCAGCCCAAGCAGGCTGTGTCCAGTCTAATCAGCAGCAGCACAACCACCCAGTCTCCATGATTCCCTGTGAAGCATAAGCTCTGCAGCAACCTTTCCTCCAAGGCACAGCAGACACAAGGGAGAGTGCACTGAGATGGAGAGAGATGCTCACAAAGGAGAGAGGCTCAAATCAGAGGGCAGCTCCTGTGCACCCATACTGTGGAAACTACACCTACAAGCAAGCCCCACAGAGTCTCTTGCTACAGTAGGGCAGCTCTCCAGGACATGGGTGTCAATACAGAGGTATCAAGAGCAGGAAATCTGCCCCACATGACAGTGAATATGAGCTCTATCAACCAGACTTTCTTTCTTTAAACAGTAAAGGGCACAAACTGCTCAACAGTCTGCCTTGGCAGTCAGCCCCAGGCCACCAAAATGGCTGAATGACCATGTGGTAATTATAGAACTTTCCCCTTTTCTTCTCCTGGATAAATTCCCACACTCAGCCCCTTCAGCCTCTGGCACATTTCCCTAACACATCCATTCCTGTACCTCTGCTCTGCTTCAGTCTGTCTGAGCTGAGGACATGAGAACAACCAACCACAATTCAAGCATTCCAGGTCAGCAGCCTGTCCCTGCCCAATGGGCAGAAAGGCTCTCCTCCATGCCACAGGGAACAGGCTTCCAGGAGCATAAGTTCTGGAGCTATAGAATGAGGAACATCAGCAAGAGCTGCCAAGGGTCTTACTGCCTGATGCACTGGAGATGGGGTGCTGCAGAACTGTTATCTCCCATCTGTGGGGGTCTCTGATCCCCCTCTGACCCAGGCTCACTGGATTACAAAGCACACATCTAGTAGTGCCTGGCCACTCCAGCCCTTTGCTAAGCAAGGGAACACCCCACACCAGGACACAGCCAGTGGGACAGAGATGATGCTACACCCTGGGGCATCAATGACATTTGAAACACCAGGACTCCCATTTTCCTCAGGGAAGAGATGCCTGTTTGGACCTGTGGGAAAAAATATGCAAGATTTTGGAGTTCACTGCTTGCAAGCTAATAGGGCAGCAAATGGACCCTCATCAGCTGGGAATCACTGAGCTGCCACCTCAGGGCAACAGGTTCTGTTTGCTCCTTTATCCAGCCAGCAAGAAACAGGCTCAGCTATAGACATACACATACACACAAACACACAGAGGAGTCAGAGCTGAAGCCACAACACAAGGAAAACAAGAACAGCTGGGACCAGAGAGCTGCATGGGAAAAGGAGATGGAGTAATACTTGGAGCCACGGGTGCTACCTTGGAAGTGAGAGAGTGGAAAGAGGTGCTGCACAAGGTCCGACATGGTACCTACATAACAGAAGAACATTCAAACAGTGCACAAGGGGCACAAGACACACAATGGCCTGGTGACAGACCACACAGCCTGGACAAAACATGACATGACAACCTGCTGCAGGGTGGGCCCTATCCAATCCCCTCTCCAGCAGTCTAGAGAAAAAAGCAAGGACATTGCCCACATAGCCCATGCTCAGTTACACACACACCCAGATTTCACTCTGCAGCAAGGCTTCAGCCACAACTGCTCCCACCTGCAGCCCCATGGAGCCTCTGTGCCCCACACTGAGGTATCACTGTGTCTAGAGCTGCTTCTGCAGCAAAAGGTCAAGTTTAGCAAGTTGCTTTGTGGGAGGCCTTAGTTTGCTGTGCCACACATGCAGAGGTGTGCAGTCCCTCAGGTACACACCTTACCCACCTTCCAGCCATGGAGGAACATACTCCCCCAGCACTGACCATCCTCAGTCACTCATAGCTCTCCAGCATAGGAAACACCTCCCCAACACACAGCCCCATACTCTGTTTCAGAAGAATTGAGCACAATACCTTTTCCACCAGTGCCTTGGCCACCTGGCTTGTTGTACAAATAGAGATCCTGGTCAGGAGTGCTCCCATTGTGGTTGAAGTAGTGCTAAGGAGAAAAAGGAAGAATACTGACAAAGATTAGAGAACTTGCCTTAACTGGAAAGAGGCTTGTCTATATGCAGAGCTCATTCCCAAACTTGTAGAATCAAATCCAGATCTACTCAAAACACTTGCTGACATAGCCTTCACAACTGCTGGGGTGAAGGAACATCTTACAGTTCATACAGTTATGTGGCACTACGTATCTGTCTTTACTATTCTCTGTCTTTACTATGGCCCTGCTAAGGAGTGCATAGCTCCTCCCAAGTTTTTATTAATCCTGATGTTTCATTCCTTAGATCTGAGGGAGCCATGCAAGGAGCCAAGTTCAGCTTTGAAAGGGGGTCTTCTTCCATGCTCCTGGGAGATGACTGTGGGCATGAGCTTTGTAGTTGCTGCTTTTTGCACAGCTACTGCCTGTCATGAAGGCACGGCCTGTCTGGGCTAATCAGGATGTGCTCAGTCCTGTAGAACTCCCCCAGGCCCCAGGAGTTAGTGTCAGCTTCTCCCTAACCCTCCATGGCAGAGCTGGCAACATGGTGTCTGAGCTGCCCCAAAAAATGCCCCCAGCAACAGCTAGAAGCTGGGCAGACCTCTGTTCCAGCCCCTGCCCTGCTCACCTTGAAGTGGTGCTCCACGTTGCTGTCGGTGTACTTGGGGGTGTGCAGGAAGATGAGCAGGTTCTGGCGCAGGTAATAGGCCACGGCGTGCAGCCAGGGCAGGGCCGAGGGCGGCAGGGAGAACTGCAGGACCTCGGTGGGCGGCGTCCCGGGGGGCTGGATAAACTGCACACAGGAGGCTTTAAAACCCAGCTGGGACTAGCAGGCTGCCCTGGGGCTCTAATACTGATAAAAATTATGCTAGTTGGCTCTGCAAAGGGGGAAGTGTGGTGGGCAGAACCCTAGACAGTGCCCTGAGACAGATCATAGAATATCCTGAATTAGATGGGAGCACAAGGATCATCAAAGTCCAACTCCTGGCCCTGCCAGGACAGCCCCAAGATACAGGCAGACATTCATTCCAAGGTGTGAGAAGGAGGGCACAGGGAAGTCCTGCCATACTACAAACCCAGCAGAGGCAATCTCTCAGCTACCCTGGCACCCACACAGTATATACCTCAGCGAATGCTAGCCTGACCAAGCACTGGAGCAAAGAACAAGATGCAGCAAACTGCCCTGGTCTTCCCTGGGGCAGGAGCAGCTGAGACAGGTGAAAATGTAGGACAGTGCTCTAGGATGAAGAGAGCAGATTAGCCAGTGAGGTACCTCCACATCTGCTGGGGTCAGCTTGCAGTTCCGCACCAGCATGACAGTGATGATATCCAGGGTGGCCTCATCCAGGCGTCTGCGCAGCACCTTCACCAGCTCATCTGTGATCTCAGGCCCTGGCAAGTGAGCAGAGGTAAAAGCAGCTTTTTCACCCCATCCAGTAATGACTCCAGCCACCTCTCCCTCCCTGTTCAGGATGCACCATCCTCACACTCACCTCCCAGAGGGAACCTGACTTTCCCCACCATCAACTTCTTCAGACATATTTTTCGATGGGTTTATGATCACAGAAGACTGCTGGTGCAGTAAGCAAAGACAAATGCATTCCTGCACAGGGTCTGCAGGAGGTTTCATTGTGGGCTATGGATCTTTTCCTTATATTTTCACCCACACAGAACAGAGAGCAGCTCTGGGCTAAGGAAAAGCTATTTGCTCAGGAGTGAGATTCCTCTCTTCAAGCAAAGAGGGCAGGGAGCAGAGAGCTTTGTTCCTCTGCTTTATATCAGCACAGTTCTGCTGCCAGGTGCTCTAACACATACCTGCTGGGGCTACACCATGGACCATCAGCTGGATGTGTCTGTCTACCTGTCCCACAGGGCGGGCAGAGTCCACACTACGGCATGAGGCAGTGTCCAGAGAGGAACGAGAACCCTGGAGAAACAAAAACAGCCATGTGGAAGTAATTTCATATGAATTCTAGATCCACCATTGTCCCAGGCTGTCAGCAGTGTCAGGCAGACACCACCCACTGCTGCCCCACTCCACACATCTATAGTGTAAGTTTTACCCCACATAAAACCCAGGTTGCTGGAACTAGAGCTGCCTCCATTGCTATGATCGTGAGCACCCGTGTCCACTCGCAGAGAGCAGCAGACTCACCATTAGATCCTCAGTGTAAATGGGCTCCTGGCTGCGTGTCAGTGCCAGCGAGCGAGATGATGCACTAAGGCTGCTCTCTGCTTCCCACACCTTCCCACTGTGGGTGGTTTCAGTCAGCCTGAATACAGAAAGACATGTCAGCCTCCATTCCCAAGGATGACAGCATCGTACATCCACAGAAGATCCACATCTTCCTTGCTCTCCCCTGTACACTTTGTGGGGACTAGTCCTTAGAATATGGAGTTTGTGGAGAAACTGCTCTCTGGCTCCCTCAAAAAAGCCCTCATTTTTCCTCCTATGTAAAGGCTTAGCACAGGGAGAGTAGGATGGGCCCTACTTGATGTGACTGACTCATCAGAAATCAGATATTTGCTGTTTGGGTCACAACACGATCCCTGAGGCTACGCAGACACTTTCTGTCCCAAGGAGCTCTCAGTCTGTGTAACACACATAGCAAGGCCAACAAGTCACGCTGGCTTCTTACCGGAGGTAGAAAACAGATTTAGTGGCACGTTCCTGGTAGACAAACATATTCTTCCTGTTCACCACAGAGAAGGCGTTGAGCACCGAGCGAAGTGCCTGGATAGCTGTGGGCAATGTGGGACATTAGCTATCCCACATACCCTCCTCTGGAGTGCCAATCCAGCCAGCAGCTGGACTCCTGACACACCAAACGGGAGGAACCTGGGCTGTACGTACCTCGTGAGACCCCCATGTTGGGGCCCATCTTGAGGCGTGAATGCACGTGGATGAGGGTGCTCCACACCACCCCACAAGCAAAGTGCCCTGGCATGAACTGCATGGTGGCAGCCAGGTAGTCCCGGGGCTGGTAGCTCTCCTCTACAGAGTAATCTGTAAAGAACATAGAACATAGCTGGGGCCACAGCATGGAAGTTAACATCTTCTTAGGCATCTCTAGCACTGCAGCTGAGTCATGGCTAAGGGAATATCCATACCATCCGTGGGCATCACACGCTGCCTGTATGAAGTATAGGGTGTTTCACTCTTCCAGATGTCCTCCTCACTTTCTGCCACCAGTAATGAGTTGCATATGTGGCTGTCATGCAGGTCCTGCAGCAGCAAGCGCTGCAAAGGATGAGGAGAGATTGGTTCTGTTGCTTGCACAGCCACGGAAGACAGCAAGAAGTATTTAGGGACAGACTGAGTCCCTTTTCCCGAGACCCCCCTCCCAAGCTGGGACTCCACCAGCTGAACTGGCTCCCCAGGCCCTCTGAGCTGAGCTCAGACTAGACAATCTCCAGAGGTTTCTTCTGATCTAATCCATCTAATCACTGGCAGGTCTGTTAGTGCCCTCTTAAGATTTATTACCTGATTGACAACCCTGCAGATTTCACTGATCTTCTTCACCACCACCTGGTTGAGACTCTGGCACTCCCCTGGCTGCTCCTCTTCTGTCTCTGCTGATGCTGCCTTCTCCACACTCAGGCTGCTTTATGAATAAAGGGAGGATGGGGTCAGCAGGGCAGCTGGACATTGCCCATCACTGGGTGCTGGGAGAAGGAACACAGTGGGAAGGATGGCAGTTTTCCCCTTACAGAGCACCAATCTAGTCCTGCAACTTCCCACCCACAGTGGGCAGTGAGAAGATTCTATCCAGAGATGAGTGAGTAGCAACAGAGTCGCAGTGCAGAGAGGCAGTGGTCAGACAGGGGACCCTCCTTACCGTGTGTGGTAGTAGACCTCCACTCGGTCCTGATGGATTTTTATGATGAGCCAGAAATCCGGCATAAGGGGACACCTGGGTTCCTGGTCACTCATTAACGCCTCCTCATACTCCGAGTCACTGCTTCCCCCATCATAACCTGCAATGTAGCCTCACTTCAGCCCTAGGCCTGGCAAAACACCTCCTCCCTGGGCAGGGCAGCCACTCACAAACCCTGCCCTCAGGGCTCACCCCAGCCCAGGCACACAGACCCCCTGCTGTGTGTCACTATCAGTGCCACCACTTGCTGTCAGCCCCCTGCCCTGGCAGACTCACCCAGATGGTCAGAGTCCATGCTGCCCTGGCTTGACACGAGGCTCTGCACACGGCTGGGACGCTGCCTGCTGGAGCCTGCAAAGAGAAGAAGAGGGGTTTGACCATGAAAGTACTTGCTAAGCCCTATCACATGCCCCATCCGCTGGAGAAACATCACACCACAGGACAATCAGGCTGTGCTGGCCACGGGGAGGCAGTGCTGGGGAATGGGGCTCTCACAGCCATTACAGAAGTCACCAGGAACTGCATGTCATCAGAGATATCAGTGCAGCAGCACAGCCTAGTATCTTGGGTATTTGTTAAGAACTGAATTGCCAGCACCCTGGCAAGGAAGAGACCAAAGTCCTGGGTACCAATGCAGATGTTTAGGGACAGCAACAGGAGTAGCAGCTGTATTATGTATGTCACAGCCAGAACCAGCCCCTTCCCCTAGAAGTTTCTGATGTTGAGCTACATCCTGCCCACACTGCAGCTCCTACCTTCCCTGCCCTGTGTCACAGACTCAGACAGGCTTGCTGCAGATGGTGTCACCAGCGGTGATTTCTCGCTGTTTCCCTTTTCAGAGGATGACGATGGCAACGACTGTATGGTTGTCTCTGGAACTGCCTCTTCCATGGAGTCCTGCCCTGGTGCTCTGCTTTGATCAAGTCTCAGCATATCTCCTGGAGCCTGCATAAAGCCAAGCTCACAAAAATGACCAGAAAAACACGCACTGAAAAAAATCCCATCATCCTTCTACATTCTGTTATCAGTGTCCCACAGCTTCCCACCAACAGATTGTTCAGTGCTTCTCACCTCATTCTGTGTGTGGCTGCCTCCACCCGCAGGGTTTCTTGTGTCGGGCACAATTCGTGTCTCACTCTCTGGCCACTCCCAGAGACTCTGGCCTTCTTCTGGGAGGACACAGTTTGTGTGGTGTAACAGCTCAGAGCCTTCTGCTTCTGTTTCACTGGTCCCCTCCTGGCCTGCCTGGCCCAGGCCTGCCCTGGTGCCCCCTGCAGCTGGCTGCTGCAAGCAGGGTGTCCCTGAAGGGTCTGGAGCAGCCCTCCTGGAGTGCAGGCGGCTGATGGAGATGTAGTGGTAGTCATTGCCTTCTGCATTCAGCATGTAGCCTGGCAGAGCCATTCTTCTGAACTCCTGCAACACAGAGAAGAATAAGCATCCTGCCAGAAAAGCATGATGCCACCTCAGGGCTTTCTCTTTACCTCCTTGAACTTCTCCAGAGAGTGCTCAGGCCCAAAGACAAACTGGAGCAGCACCACCTCGCTGTGGCAGCTGGGCCGGCCCTTGGAGTTATAGATGTGGGTGGCCACCCTGTGCAGGATGGAGGTGCTGATGACCTGCGAGTGACGCAGCGCTGACACAATCTCATCGTCCAGGAGCCAGCGAATCTGAGCAGAGCAAGGACACAGAGCAACATCCAGGTGACCTGCGTTTGCAAGCCTCCCCCAATTCTCACCCTCATCCCAACAGGATGAAGGCAGCCTCTGTCATCACCCACATCCCTTATCTCCTGAATGTACCTAAGAAAAGCCTTTAGAAGACAGCTCTGCCTGGCCCACCCCAACTGCAGCAAGAGTTTTCTCAGGATAATCCCACACTTTTGGGAACCACGAGGCTAAGAGCCTGTGTGATACCAGTAAAGCCTAACAGTCAGTTCAGCTGACAGGTTGCAGCTTGGAGCAGGCTAGGAAGTGTGGAACAGCAGTTGAGTGCTTTAGGTAGAAGCAGGGAGGTAAATCTGGCTTACCTCATTCATGGTGGCTTCAATAGCCTGCCTGTGCACTCCAGGGAGGTTGGAAAGGGCAGGGTGCCTAGGAGAGAGGAGACAAAGAACCAACCAGTCCTTCTCATTCGTGCAGCTATCACAGTGCAGCTGTCATGCAGTAGAAGGAAGCAGTGAGGGGCTTGCCACCCCTGCAGTGCCATACCTCTCATCTCCGGTGGACGGGAGCCGTTCCAGGTTGTGCATGATATCCTCGTCCGAGCGGAAAGAGGACGGCTGCCCCGGAGAGCGTGTGAAGGACACGCTGCTCTCCGAGGTGCATCTGTCACAGGAGAGAGAGCAGCCTGAGCATTGGAGAGGATAAAAAGGCACAGAGAGCATGAAAGGGATCTCTAGGGAAGGTGAGCCTATCTAGGAAATATTTTAGTTTTCTTAAGGTGTGACAGGCTCTCTGAGAAGAATAATCATAAGTCTCAGTACATGGAGATGAGCCAAGAATGACTGTCTGGCCAGGGCAGGCAGAGGGTGGGTGACTGGGCCTCTTTCCACCTACCTGTTGTGGAGGATGTCTGTGTTCACAACTTCTATCTCCAGGGGCAGTGTCAACACAAAGATGTCCAGGGTCACACAGAGATCCCCCAAGTCAATGGTGTTCAAGCCCTGACAGCTTTCCAGGCAGCCCAGAACTTCCCCTGAGGAGACATCACAAACCAAGGGACTCAAGCAACAAACATCTCTACTTGCACACATACCCAGCCTGGTGGCAAGTACAGAGACTGCTAGAGGTGGCTGTCACACACACCTGGACAAACTCAAGAAGGCCACCATCATCTTCCATGATCCTTTCAACCTTCCATGACCAATCCCACAGCAAGTGGGAGACCTGGTGAAAAAGCCCTTGTCTGATGATGGCACCCTGGGGGTTTTCCAGGGAAGGCTGGTCCAGGGAGATTGCTGTTTAAGACACAGCACGTTTGTTCCAGGGGCTGCTCACCCAGCAGGGACCTGACAGAAGCCCTACCATCATTTAACCCCCCCAGGAAGAATTGTTCTTACCTAGACAAGTTGGCAGGGACTGCACGGGCATGGAGCTGTGCTGGCTACGCAGCTTCACTGAGCAGGTCAGGTGCACAAAGAGCGGGGGCATCTCCTGCTCCAGGAACTCCTGCTCATTGAGCGAGTCCCCTCCCAGCACACTGAAGGAGTCGTCATCCTGGTTCACCGTGTTGGAGTCTGAAAGGGAATCTGTGTCTGGGAACTCGTGCTCCAGCTTCTCACGGTACTCCACCTCCAGCTCTGGGTCACTCTCTGTGGCAATGCAGCATCCAGACACAGTTCCTGTTGATACAGGTTCCCTGTCAGCAAACCAGGCCCCCACCTCCAGAGACCCGACCAGACACACCTAGCTCTGAAAGGAATCTCCACACAGACAGACGTTTTCTTTTCCAAGACAGAGGAAGCAAATTTTACCTTCTTCAGCTGCCATTTCTGCCTCTGATCCCTCCATGTCCTCGCTGCCTTTCCTGTCTGCCTGATCCCGAGATGCCTCTTCCTGAAATGGAGAGAAAAAGGGCACATACTAGAACCATGCCAAGCAGTACATCATCAGGTTGTTGATGGGAGCTCCAGGGATGAAGTCTACCCGTGGGTCTGCCAGCCCCAAATCCATGTTTGACATCACAAAAAGGTATTCCACAAGGATCAGGTGCCTGCCAGGACAGCCCCATGCCTACCTCTTTCTTGGCTGATGGTGGACAGTAGAAGAAATAGTGAGGATTTGATGGCACTGGCTTGAAATGTAAACTTCCAATTTCCAGGAATTTTTCCTAAAAGAGAAATCCCAAGTATAAAGCAGACATCCTACTCTACGCTGCTCCTGTTGAAGCCAGGTCAAGCTTGCACATTCCTCACCTGGATAATTTTATGCAAGTCTGGGTGTGCCTGGCAGGGCTGTCCCATTTCCAGCAGTGAGAGGGGAAATTCTGAACAGCAGCTGGTGCCCACACTGCTCTTTGGCTCCTCCGTGGGGCTGGCAATGTTATGGGAGTCCTGCTCGCTGTAGTCTTCCATTTCAGCACTGACAGGATTGTGGACAGGTCAGACAGGCAGATTGACAGACAAGACAAGTTTTACATGTTATCCATCCTGCAAGTATCCCACCTCCCAGCTTCCCAAACCTCATCTGTGTCAACACAACCTGAACACCCACAACTGCAGAGCCCAGCAGCTACCCACATGCCCAGATAAGGGCTCATGCTGTCTGAAGCCAGGTCTGAGGTAGTTTCACCACATTGATCACACTGCCATGTCTGTACACCACACTACACACCCTGCCTGGGAAACAGAGACACAGGGACAGGCCTGCAGCAACCTGAACTACCAGCAGTCAGTTCAGGGCACCTCACAGCAAGTACCACCATGTCAGCACCCCAGGGTCTGGGCAGCAAAGCTCAGACCCAGGCTCGCTCAGCAGTCCCATGACAGATTTAGTCCCTAAAACTGAGAAAAAGCAATCTGGGGAGTGGGATGTTGACTGGTCAAAGCACTCTTTAAAATCACATTCTCACCTCAATGATTTACAGTATAAGATGTCATAGCACTGGAGATTCCCAACAAATGCTAGGGAATTCACATAAAGGAACTGTGCAGAGGAGCTAAGTGTTTCTTTGACATACACTAAGGCACAGCACTTCTTTCTCCCTTAAGTTTTCAGAGGAGATACAAACCTCATAAATACCCTAAGGAACAGGACACAAGTTTAGCAAATTTCAATTCTGCCTTGGTTTTTCTCTTGTGAATTTTTTCAAGATTTTTAATTTAAAAAAGTGACACTTTATTCATTAGAAAAGGATAACAAAGTTGTCATTTACACCAGAGTCAAAAGCAAACTCAAATGAGTCAAGCAGCAGGAGATGCATAATTTCTCTATAAACAAGTCTTGCAGGCTTGCAGACAAACTGCCCTCCAGCTCAGGCCAGATGGGACAGTAATGAGCCAAGATTACAAGAGAAAGAAAGGATGGATGTCATCAGAGACTGTAAAAAATAGAGGGTCCTGCTAGACACCATAGGAGGTGGGTATCTCACTGTAAGTATCTGCTCCTCTGTGTGGCTCTGCCCTACAGCATTTCTTCTAGCAGGCACTAAAAGTTGCTTGAAAAAAGATTTGTCCTGGCACAATGCTAAGAACAGAAGCAAGACTGAGGTGGGTTCCTACCTTGACTCCGAGACCAAGACACCTCGTTCCCTAGAGCTGTGTTCCTCTTCCTGCTCTATGCTGCCCACTTGGAAGCTGGCTGCCTTGGAGTGTGTATGGAAATGCTGATGGCTCTCTCGGAACGAGCGGACGTGGCTGCACACCGTCAGCAGGAAGTTGGTGATATCAATCTCTTGGAGCAGCTCCTCACAGTAGTCCATGGCAGTAAGCAGGTCCTGGGAGCTGATGCTGTGTGACTGCTGGAGGCTCTTGAACAGCCCTAGAGATAAACACAGTGCTTGAGCATCCTATGGCTGTGGGAGTCAGGCAGTGGCCACATATGGATCTTCATCAAGTCCCAGCAGAGAGCTGGAGTCGGTGTTGGTGCTGAGAGACAGGAGGCAGCCAGGGCACCTATGCTACAAGTTAGCCTGGGCTTGGGTGACACCAGAGTGCATCTGTCACCCTGAAGGAGAGAGGAAGGCATGAAACAACAGATGCTCCTTCACAGCACTCCACAGGTTTGAGAACAGCCTCTGCAAAGCCCACAGGGAATGCACAGAGGCAAATTTAAATCCTTCCTGGTGGTACATCAGCCCCACAGCTCCTCCCTTTGCTTGGAGTAAGATCACAAGGAAAATAAGACACTGCTTTCTTAGAAGACCCAGGGTTCAACCCCAACCTTGCCACAGGTCCCACTGTGCTGCTGCTCACCTTTCACATAGCACTGGTGGGAGTGTTCCTGCAGCAGCGTGCAGTAAGTCACCAACTCCTTGTGCTTGTGGTCTAGCCAGGCAGCAGTTGGAGGACGTTCCAGAGACTGGGACCTGGAAAAGAGGAACCACAGCCTTTTGTACCAATGAAGCACATTTTAGACTGTAAAAGGCTCTGGTGCCAGTAAAGAAGAGCCTAGGGCATGCACAGACAGTGGCTGCTGTAAGGCAGAGAGGCTAAGCCAAGCCAGCCTCTTGTCAAGGAAACTGCTCTAGTTTTTGTCTAGGTACCAAGAATTGTTGGCATTACCTGAAAAAGATGTCCCGAGGAGGGCGGTGTGCCCGCGGGCTGACGAGCTGCTCTCGCAGCAGCTCCAGAGAGCAGCTGTAGATGTAAATGGGGCAGCGGAATCGGCGGCACTCGGCCAGCTCAGACTGCGAGTTCTGCCGACAGAAGGAGATGTGCACATCCCTCCGGGAAGGGCCACTCTGCTCCCCAGGGTCCCGGCTCACTTCTGCAAAAGTGACAGTTCTGATGGTTCCTAGTTCTTAGCTGGTCTGAGACATCACAGCTCCCACAGAAGCACCACAGTTAGATACTGGTTTTTCAAGCTTCTCACCACTCATCCTCACCTAGCACCCAACCACCCAGTGCTTTGGCCACCTTGATCCCCTTTACAGCCATGACTGTTCATCACCACCACCACTACCTCCTGCAGCAGCACAACCCTTCATTCCCACTGTGAGCATGTCTGATCTGCCCTAGGGGCAGTGCAATCAAATCCCATATACCTCAAGACCTGTGCCCTTCTTCCTAAGACAATGTGCTGCTGACAGTGCCAGTCTGGATCATGAAATGAGAGTCACTGACTTTCCAGGGCAGCTCACTACTGCCATTTCTAGTAGCTTCTATCTTACCTGCAACCTCCTTCCCACAAGGAACCAACCTTAGGCCATGGGCACCTAACTTGAATTACATACTCCTTCACGCCCCCATGAACATCACTGTGCCTCTTGTCCTGACTCTGCTGACTGCCAGGCAGGAGCTGACATGCTGCAGCAGCCTGCTACTCCCCCTGCTTTAATCTGCTCAACAGTACGCTCAAGAATAGCAAGGATACCAATACTTTAACAAGGTGCTGTCAGTACCATGAGCTGGTGTTATGCTGAGGGTTGGCAATGGCACTGCAGCATCCCCCTCTTCAGCCCTGACTCGCTCTGCACAGACAGGTCCCATGGTATCTTCTCCAGATCGACTCTCATCTTTTGGAGATTTGTCCAACCCACAAGCCATCAGCTTCTGTACATCTGGAGGAAAAGGAAGTAAAATCATCCTTCGTCCAGTGAGAACAGCTTAACCTCTCAATCTACAGTCCCAAGAGAGCAGATTTCCTGCTACCTCTCCGTGTGTAAAAGCAGCTTCACCTGAGCCTAGCAGTGTTCACCAGTGGCTCAGTGGAAGCCAGACCAGTGCCAGTGCCCAGAAGCAGGGACTCTCCCAGACCATCCCATTAGCAATCTCCTTAATCCATGCATTAATAACCCCACTGAGAAAACAGTCCAAATGGCTGCAGCTAGCAAACAACTCCACATCCCTCACCTGAAAACCCTATGTGGGCAGCACCACATGCTGACAGAAAAGCGGGACATCTAACACTTGGCACTATTCTATTCCTGGCCATGTGGTGCAAAAAGACCGTGCATGAACTCTGCTATTCAATTTTCTCTCCACCCTACAAGAGCTGATTCTGGTTTTTCTGTTTCCCTGAGGAGGTGTGTAGGACTGCTGCCTCCTCTTGCTCCCCACAACAGAACCCCTCACCTGAGAAGGCGGCTGGCAGGAAGGTCAGGAACACATGCTGTGGGTTGACCAGCTTGGCATAACATCGCCATTGAGGGGGAAAGGGCCCCATCGTGTCACTCAGTGTCACATCATCCTCAGGCAGCTCTGTGTTGCCAAGGCTCTGATGGAAGAGCAGAAGTTGGATAAACTCATGGCATATGGCACAGGCCCACTTTAAGGCAGGTAGCAGCACACAGAGCAAGTTCTTCCAGGCCTGCTGGCTAGCACAGCGCTGAAACCACCCTGGTCACCTCTGCACGTTCTCAGAGCAGCCTGGCTCTAGAAGTCACCATTCTGGGAGCAGCTCCAGGAAGTACAGCACAACAGTCAGGAGATGCTTAGCCAGCTGTGCTGGGGACCATTCTGACCTCTAGGCAGTGACTGCCCATGGTTTCAGAACAATCTGCAGCACAGTACCAGTGCTGCTGCAACAGGCTTGGCCCAGAGTGAATGCAACTATCCACACACCTTCTAGATTCCTGCTTGACTTCAGACACAGGATACAGCCTAAACTGCTGCCAAAGGTGGGCAAGAACAGCTGCCTTTCAGCCTTTGTCAGCCCTTTTAACTTTCCTGCTCCTTAACAGCTGCTGCCTTGGTTTCTGAGGGGGCTCAGGAGAAGGACAGCAGCACAGCAGTACCTGCAGAGTACTTGTGGAGCCAGTCATATCCCTGGTGCCATTACTGCCAACAAGATGATAGGATGCAGAAGCATCCTGCTGCTCCAGGGTCCCAGAAGCTTTTAGGGTTTCTTCTGAAATGGAGCACAGAGAAACCAATCTGAGAAACCCCAGCTGAGGATGTGACTTGAAAGCAAGGCTCCTGAAAAACCTCACTGCTGCTGTGTCACTACTGCCACACGCCTGGTGCTCACCTCTGATGACAGGGAGCATGAAGGGGGGTTGATGGCCATCACGATCCCGTTGCAGAACCTGCTCCATGAAGGCCACATGATCAGCATCGGCCATGGGGATCTCCCGGTCACTGAGGTCATGCTGAAGGCAGCCATGGAAGAGGTTTAGTAGCATTTCATTGGGCACAAACGAAGAGTCCTTGGTCACCTCCTCATTCTCTGCTTTAAAACAGAAGCATGGCAGCTTCAGAGACAGCATCTCCATAGGCACCGCCTGCCCACAAACCCAGGAGACAGCCCTTTGCAAAGCAACACTTCCACATAGCCAGGAATTTCCCCAGCACCCCTGCAAGACTGACTTGGATAGTGTTGAGGAGGCCTTGGAGTTTTGGCATCATTACTTACCCTGCACTCACCCACCCTGCTACTGTAACTGTTGTGGAGATGCTGGGGGTACACAAGATACCACCACCACCAAGCTACTATCTAAGTTTAACAATTCCAAAAGCAGCTCTTACAAATTACCATCCCAGGAAAGACAGCAATATAGCTGGACAGCCCTGGGGCTGCAAAGCTGGGAAGAACAGCACTGAGCTACTAAAAAAAGCATGGCAGTGCTCACATGCTGCTGACCAGAGACACAAGCATGTGGAGCAGGCTGTCTATAGCCAGGAGGGAGGACAAGGGGAGGCAGGTGGTGAAGAGGCACCTACCTTTTGTCAGCATTAGAAAGAACATTTCCACCTGCTGGCACCTGGGCAAGAGTTTCATGAGATTGAACTGGAATGGGATCTCATGCACTCGAAAGCCAGGCCCCATGTCTGGATCTGCAACAGAGATGAACAGGACCACCAGCATTCCACAAACTGCTCTGGGAACTCTGACTTGAAACTGAGAACAGAGGAGCTCCTCCTTAACATCCTTTATGACTTCTATAAATCCACTTGCCCAGGCACACCAGGCCTATCACTGAAGAGATGAGCTCATCTTCCACCTGCCCCTGAAGTCAGCTCCTTTCACACAATTACAGAATGGCTGATGTTGGAAAGGTCATCTGGACCAACATCCCCACCCAAGCAAGGTCACCTTGTCACCTCTCCAGCCAAGGCAGAAAGTCTCAATGCTTTTTTGGCCTTCCCAGGCTGAAGCCATTTCTCTGCCAGCTTACCATAAGCGCAACAAAGTGACCCACAGCCATCAAATTCTACAAAGTTGTCAAAATACCTGTTCCGCCTTCTATGGGTCCTGAGTCATTCAAGACCTAGCTGCTTCTTTGCTCCAACAAGCTTGCTAGGACATAGACGGTGAACTCACCTTCAGCAGCTTTGGTGTCTGAAGGAGGGCAGACCCACTCCTTGTTCTGGCACAGCTGGCTGATGTACTCGAAGGTCAGCATGGTGGCGATGCATGCAAGGTCCCGGGCATAGAGCTGCAGTAAGCAGTAAAGGCTCAGTTTATGCAGCAGAATTATTACCCACAAATGCAGAAGAAAAGAGTCTAAAAGCAAGGAGAAGGAACACCTATAATCCTGTTCCCTGAGCTGCCCTATTCTCACTGATTGCTCCCTCCTTCTCCATCAGCCCTTTAGCCTGTTTTCACCTTGCTCAGGAGGAGTGCTGGTAGCACTACCTGCAGTCCCCGCTCTGGTCCAGCTTGCTCTCCTCCAATGGAATGATTCTTCACAAAATAAATTGTATTTTCCCAGCTATCCCAAAGCAGCATTGCATCCACTACACTGCAATCAAGAAACCTTTTATGGCCAGTGACTGGTTCCTCTTTTAAAAATCCCAGACTCTTCTGTGACTAGCATTCCCATCTCTTCTGGCCCTCAGTATTTACCTGCAGTTTTGTGGTGCACTTACACCTTTCTCCCTCCACAAAAGAGCCCATGCCCCTCCCCTTTCAGGGACTCACCGCTTTAGGTATTTTCTGGTAGGGCAAGCCATGGAGGTGCTTCCAGTTCTCAGCAGTACTGTGGACATGGCCACTCTGTGGCTCTACCCAGCACTCAGTGACCAAGTTCAGTTCTGTGTCCACTTCAATGGCCTCTACCTCTGTATCATTGTCATCATCTGTGGAAAAGCTGGAGGGAAGTCAAAAGGAAAGTCCTGTGAGGTGGCACAGAGCCAGCATCCCACTGCAGTTTCTCTCAGAGCTGTGAGAGCAGTAACAGGAACCCAAGAGTGGCAAGCAAGGCCCCAGCAACCTGGTGATCAATCCATGACAACTGGTTATCTGTACCAGGTGGTGGAGGTCTCCCTCCTTTCCACACTGACTGCAAAAGTCTGGAGCCATGACTCCACTGCCAACCCCCCCAGGAGCAGAAGAGCAGCCTCACCTGTCCTTGGTGGAGGTAGAGTGGGGTGGGAAGAGGATGTATTGGACAACACAGGTGTGCTTCTCCCTGTCACTGCTGCTCTCACTTGAGCCATCAATCTGGAGGGGAGACACTGCATGAGCCCTAGCCAGCACCCCCTGACACAGCACAGCCCCATCATACAGCTTCACGAGCAGGGATGGAAAGAGGAAGCCTGTCCCAACCCCAAGAACTCCTCCAGCACAGCTGCTCTCTAAATGCAGATGAAGGCAGAAAAATGCCCATCCCACAAGCTGCTTTACCTTCTCCCTATAGGTGTCAAGGGTGTGTGCTAGAAGCAGATGACAAATCCTATCACAGGAAGGTGAATCCACCCCAGGACCAGCAATGAGGGACTGTGTCCACAAGAGGACAGCAGCCAGGCTCACCTGCATGGGCAGCTCCAGCACCATGTTGATAATGCCATCCCCGCTGGATGCAAAGTGGAAACCCTCTGACAGACGAACCCTTGCAACAGAGAGGAAGTCAGACCTGCAGGACTTCTCCACCCATACTGTAAGCTTTAAATGCAAGAATGACTGCACCCTTCACCCCAAAACACTGTCCTTCTCAAGACAGGGAGCTGCACACAGAGAATGGGAGGATATGACACTGCCAGAGCAGCCTGTGTGAAGATCAGCACACACCAGGTACAGTAACACCTTCTGCCCTTTTGCATGTTTTCCAGGTCATTTTCTGTCATTTTCTCCAACTACAGCTGCAGAACTGGGTAAAGCACTACCCAAGTGACCCTAGAAGCTGCATACAGGACCAAAACCCTCTGCACTTGAGTTAAAGAGTTAAAGCAGCTTTAATTCTTACCTATTATATGGCCTCATAAATGTAATAAGCAAGGTTGACCTTGCTTGCCCTGTACCCTCAGGACTAGCTTGGAGAGAGGACCCCTGTCAGGTGTGTAACTTACTCTGTGAGTGTGGAAAGGAGCTGGGCCACAGCAGTGATGGGCACAGCTGGTGCCAGCCCTGACTGCACGCTCCAGATCCAGCGCTGGTGATAGAAGTAGCGGGACAGCGAAGCCAGGGTGGAAGAGGCAGTGCGATTGGCCACCATGGTGAGGGGACCAGACACGGGGGGATGCTCCAGGTTCAGAATGAAGGGGGCTCGATAGTCAGAAGGCAGCTTCTCATACCTAGGAGGGCAGAAGTGTGGCATGCTGACATTGAAAAAATCCTTTTTTTTGTTTAGGGTCAGAGCTGTCTGCATTCACAACACACTTACTGGGCCCAGCACAGAGTCCTCCAATAGCAGAATGTGGCTGGCCCAGCACAGGATCCCGCTCAGACAGCAGTACCTAAATTACTTCCACATCTTATTTCATTAGGAGTGATAAATCTGGGTGTCCACCAAGAATCCCTGCTGCAGCTCACAGCCATGCAACCCAAACCCATCCCAACAAGCATCAGTTTCATTCACAGCACTTTCATCCTACAACTGACAGCACCATCCACAGATCTTCCTCTTTCCCACTTTGCAGGGCAAGGTGGTGACAGCTTGGTACTCCATCCCTACCTGATAAGCAGCTTCTCCAATGGTTTGTGCAGCACAACAAGGCAGGGTCTGTCTGAGAGAGCCGACTGGGCCCCAGCCACAGGTGGGGACTTGGAGGGAGAGCTACTGCCCAACATTTTCCTCTTTGCTTTTGGAGTTGCCTCCTTGCTCTGGACCCTGTGGGGAAAGCGCAGCTGCAAGATTCGGTCCCGTAACTCTTCCACTATCTGTCACGGCAAAAGCAAAAAGGTAAACATGACCAACTTTGTCTGGAGACATAAATACTCAAAATAAGTGTCTAGAACAAGAGCTTGACCAAAAGGAACAGAACACTCTTTGAATACACAGAAGAGCAGGAGTTAAAGGTAATTTTACTTCTGAGGCACTAGCAAGACCAAGATCAAGATGATGTAAGGCTCTCTGGTCCCTATTTTAAGTATTTTTAAAACCAAAAGGAAGATTAAAAAAACCCCAAAAACTATTTCAAGGCTGAAGAAGTTGCCTTCCAAAACTCAGATTAAAAACAAATTAATTGGATGCCAGCTCCTCCACAGAAGCAGTCCGAGCACCCACCCTCATTCTTCCCTCCTCCTCTCCTCAGCAGCCTACAGTAAATGTAAACTAGTCCATATCAGCTGTGGGAACAGCTCTGCCTCTGTCTTATATATTCCCCCACTACCACATTCATTTGTCAAACCTCTATGGCAAAAGGTTTCAGGAGCTTGGGCTATTTTTTAGGTTATTTTTTTCCAAGATACTTTCACAATGAGTTCCTGATTACTCTTTTAAGCTTTAATAGCTCTGAATATTGTTCTACCCACACCAGCATCTGATTCCCACAATAGCCCAGTGTTTTCTTTGAAATTTCTATAGTTAGGTTTCTTTTAATGATCTTTGCTCAACTTTTTTTAATTTTTATTACCATTGTAGGCAAACAGAAGAACAGCAGCTCTCCATCTTCCTCAACACTAATTATTTCAGTAAGTTTTCCCATCATTACTATGTCTTTTTCAAGGGAAGGAATGTCCCCAAAACCAAATGTTAAACAAGAGTTCTTTCCTGCACTATGCTGCCACTTGGGTCCCCTTCATGGTTTCATACTGATATCACAGAATCACGAACAGTGTTTAAGCTCCCAAATCCCACTGTTTTGCAGTTATCCATACTGGCTTCCAGGCACCACTGTGCTGCTCAGGTGCCACCAAAGCACAGAGGTTGAAATAGCTTTGTGCCACCTGCACATTTCCTCAGCTCAGTACACGTTACCTTTCTGTAAATGAGTTCCTACCCTTTGACTAGAAAAAAGATTGGGAAAATCACAAACAGCTTATGCTGTGATGAAACAGAGCATTTTTTCAATTTCCTTCCTTTGTTCCCCAAGGCAGTTTGCCTTATGACATCCCATTCCTACAGTTCTACAGTCATGCCCTATGCAAAGTCTCACCAAAAAGCCTTCTGAAAGTTGACTGTACGAGGTGCTTTCCTTCCCTTCAGCATTGGAAATTTGAATTGAACTGCTCAGCACAAAACCCCCTTTCCCTTTAAACAAAGCAGGCTAAGTTCTACTGCCACCCTCCACACTGAGTAGTTAATCAGCTCTTTAGCAGGCAAAAAAAAATATTGTGGCTGATACAATTTATGGTCTACATATAGCTCCTGCTGCAATGATATGGAGCTTGCCCACAGCTGCAGGGTCTGGTGCCTGTCTCACACCTTCTTCATGAAAGATTTATAAATTTGCACCTGCCAGAGGGAACTTCTTCAAAAAAACCTGCCACGTGGCATTACCAAGTCCACATATTGACCCAGCAATCAGTGCCCAAGTCCTGGATCCCCACAAGTCATGCAAGGGCAGATCTGCCAGAGTGCCAGAACATTTAGTATTATCTAGGTTCATTATCTTAGAAAGAGATGGCCCTTCCCATGTTTGTTAGCCTCTCCTCAGACTAGTCTTTAACACTAAAGCTAAGCTAGACAGACCAAAGATTTCTTTCATGAAGATAAAAGATCTAGATTTAATGATAAACCTCTTGTTTATACTAAAAAGTTCACACAGTTTAATAGCAGGGTATCTTTCTCATGCTTTACCTAGGAACACTTAGACTTGTCTCAGCCATTATAACTGGGGAATGAGTTCACACAGTAACTCCACCTTCTGCATCTGACTAGTGCAGCTCATTAATTTTGACACAAAAAAGTTATTAAAGAGTGACAGACTTTTATCCTGAAAACATTTCCTAGGTACTAATTTTTTTCTCTCCCTGTACTGCTTATGTGGGGCATTGTTTGCATTTTAACTATTAACTTCCTCCCTGACCAATAGATTCAATATACATGTACTGGAAGAGACAGCCCAGGGAACATGCAGTACATCTATCACAGAGGTCTTTGCAGATGTGTCAGACAAGTATCTGCTGTTCTTTACAGGTGGTATTGATTGTGCTTTGGTCAGAAGGATGGACTAGATAACCTTTGAGTCATTCCAAGCCCCGCAGTTGAATTAAGCAGTGGGAAAAACATCCACGTGACCAGCTATTCTATTGATCTTCCATAGACTTAACAAAGAAAGTTTGTCCCAAATGACCCTTTTTGTTATAGCAGATTCAAACCCATCTAAGCCTTAACATAGTAGTTACTTATTAGAGGGTAGCTATCCACAGTGTTGCCTGTGATCTACCCCTCATTTTCACATTCAGAACTTCTTGCTCTGCTCCTACCCCATGAAGCAGACAGGCAGCTCTCACCTTGTTCCTGGCCTGTGCAGGTGTGCCAATGGGGAAGCCCAGCCGGAGAACCATGCAGGGAGCTTTGGAGATGATTCGTACCACATAGAACGAGGAAGGGGTAAGATCCTCAGACCTATGGAGGAGGGATTAGGACAAGGCTGAAATGGCATGGATCTTGCTGACCAAGCAGAGGTCTGCCCCACGGAGCCCAACAGCCCACACAACCTCACAGTAACACATATCAGTTCTATCATGCAGAAACCCCTCAGCTGGCTTCCCTCTCCCTCCAGGCTGCACCTGAACACAATGGAACAGTTCAGAAACCACAGGATTTCATACCCCCTTGTCTAGCTCTCATCCTCTCCTGTAAACATCTGCTTCAGGCCCATAGCCACATACTGGTCTAACCAGATCCTTGGTCTGGCCACACGCCCAGCTCCCCACGCAGCAGTGCTTCGGAGCCACCCACCCGTGGATCAGCTTGACGTAGGAGTAGCCCTCCACCAGCACGAAGCTGCTCCAGTCGCGCAGCAGGGAGGTCAGTGCCGAGTGGGAGATGCGGCACTGGATGGTGCTGTAGCGCCCGTTGTTGCCCGGCGTGTGCAGGTGCTTGGGCACAGGCCTGCGGGGTGGGACAGAAAGTCATTTCAGAGCTGCAGTATCTCTTCTTCCCCCAAAACCCACAGAGGCTTTGCTACATCCACTCTTCTCTGACTGGTCTATCAGCCTTTTTTCCTCCACAGCAGCCAAAGAACAAGCACCTCCCCTAATCAAGCATTGGGGAGAGCCACACTCCTGAGTGCACTGGAATTTCCACAGTGCAGAGAGCACATCCCTTTTATCCTATCTCCCTCCATGCAATATATAATGATTATTCACATTACTCTGCAACTAGAACCAGAATCAGGAAAGCAATGCTTTTAGGAAAGACATTTTCCAGCAGCAAACTATGGGTTAGATCCCAAATGAATGGTCCCATATGCCCTGTAATCGGGAAATCAAAACCCAAGAGGGACTTGAGAAACAATTTATTGTTCCAATCAAAGATGACTTCCCAACCTACTGCCCCTCTCAGACAAACAAACCTTGAGGCCTTTCCCTGGGCTATAGGCACTTAAAGAAGAGCTGCAAGTCCTGGACACCCTGCTTTCCCAGGCTGGCCCACAGTGAGCACAGGAGCTCAGCCCTGCCCATCACATACGTGTCATGCTCCAGAAGGACGACGATACGATGCATGTGCAGCCACCTCTGCCAGAAGTTGGCATCCATGGAAAGAATGGGCTTCCAGTAGGAGGCAAACTGGGAATGGCTTGAGTCAGACCCACTGTGCTGCAGAGATAATACCTGAGAAAATGATGGGACAATATTCAGCACAAAAGTTCTCCACCCAGAAAGAGCAAAAATTTCTTTAGCAGCTGAGCTGTTGCAGATTAAGAAGGCCACATTCCTGGCTTTGGGTAATTTCCTCTGAACAGAGTAAGTGTGCTCACACTGAAACAGGCAGTACAGCGTAAGCAAAAATAAATTGGGCTCCTGAAATGTCAAGTTAATTAGGAATTTAACTACTTAGCATCAAGTAAATCAACCATGAAAAAGATACCATATGGAATGGTGTGCCTTCTGATTGAGAGGGGGATATATGGCTTGTGTCAGCAAAGTAATTAAACACTGAGATTACTCATCTGAAAGTGCTCAGGCAAATAGGGTGCCAGAATGGGTGGCACTGGGCAACTCTGATAGGTTTATATGGTGACACTGATTCCACCAACTATAGCAACTCTGCTGACATAGAAATACAGTGGTGGTTAGCCATAAGATGGGATGTTCCAGATATACTGTGGGATACATAGCCCTACATAGGGAAAATATACTAGGCAAACCTAAAACACAGCTTAAGCAATAAAATAAAAGGGATAGCTCTCTGAAGGTAAAGCTCTCCTAGCTTTAAGATCTGCTAGTCCTCTTCCATCTATGCCAAGGACACTGGTAGCAGGGAACACATAATATGCTGGCTCTTCTGCTTAGTGAGTTTCAGTGAGTTTGAATTTTTCAGTGGAAACTATTAGCTCATATTTTGTTTAGTTTCTGCTGTGCAGATGACAAGTATCTCTCTTGCACCTTCCACATGAGTGCTCAGAGCAATGAGCCTATTAAACAACTATTCAGCACATCGTGCATCTTCACCTGACAGTACTGAGCTACATCTCCAGGGCACTGGCTGGACAGCCAGCAGCAACTCCATGCCTATGGGGTATCCACTGAAAAGGCACAGCAAAAGCAAGAGTGTCAGCCTTCTCATCAGCCTCACACATCACAGCACTACAGGAGAAGGTTTCACAGCACACTTAGGAGACTTGCTGTTGGGCTTAGAGGTGTAGCTGCAACAGATAAGACAGCGTGATGTCTCAGAGGGGGAAATGTATGGCATGGGATGTTCACTGCCCCACACCTGAACTCTCTGACTGAGCAGGATAAGATGAAGACAGGATGAGCAAGAGATGAAGCCTGAGTAGAAGAATAGGCAGATGAGACAACCTGTCCCATATTACACAGAGAGAGAGGGAACATACCGGAGTGGTGGAGCCTGGGGGGATGTAGAAGAGGGGCACCCCATTCTTGGTGCTCTCAGGAATGGTAAAGTGTTCTGGGACTGTGTCAAAAGACTGCAGATGTACCAACATCTGATCTGTTTGGTTGATGCTGGAAAAGAAGAGGCAGTTAGCCACAAAAGCTCACGCTCTCCCCTTGCTGCCCCAGTCAGCACAGGGCTTGCACACACAGCACTCTCTGTGTCCTGGGAGCCCATCTGCACCAACAGAGCTTTATAGGGAATGCTGTGATTCCATGTCCAAGTGCAAAGTGTGTGTTAAAGGGGCTCCAGTGTAGAAGCCTCATAATACAGGAGATGATCAGAGTTGAAAATGAAGTGTTAGAAGAAGAATCTGCAGGATAGCTGGGAGTAAGAGTCACCCTGGTCAGGAAACAGTTGTGACCCACAAGCACTTCAGCCCCAGAGAGATGTGTGATTGTCTGCTGCTCCCAGTGTGACCATGCAGCACAGCTGCACAGGTGTGCTATAAGAACACATGACCTCCATGGGATGGCAGTCAGAGGCAAGGTTTGCATCCCAGGATCTGGATCCAGGAGCAGCAATACCATTACCCTGAAGCATTCTTACAAACTAGATCACATACCAATTCAAATCTTTTCCTTGGCTAGACAGCAAGCTTGTAATCAGTCATGAGTCATGCTCCTTGCTCAGAGCACATTCCTTTTGAGCCCCAGGTTGGGATGGCCACCTGCAAAACCCTCATCCCAGCATGCCAAGGAAGGAATTACTTGGTGGCACTGGAAACTGCTGGGCATGGTCCAGCTCACCTCTGCAAGGTGTTCCAGAAGCGCCGGATGACTGTGGTGCGGTACAGACTGGTGATAGGCTTCCTCATGGTGCAGCTGATGTCATGCAAAATGTCATAGCTTCCCTCCATTGTCACTTCCACCCAAGTGCTGCGTTTTGATGGGTCCAGGGGCCAGGGTGTCACAGCTAAGTACTCAATCCTCATGTTATGCTTCCAAAGCAGCACTAGTTTCACCTCCAGCTGAGACCCACCTGCATGGGAGCAGAAGAGAAAGTTCAGCTGCTTGCTCAGTACACATCTGAGCTTTATCTCTGACCAGGGATTTATGAGTACCATGACATTGTTTGATTGCTGAGGGGAACAAAGCAATCTAACAACTGTTTGCTTTAGCTGAAGTCACTCTCTCTCCTCTCCAACTGAGGGAGGCTTTGCTTGCACTGAAGCGCTTGGTGAACGGTTCACAATTCTTGAAGTGTACATGTACCACCTACACTAGAGAAGGCAACTGAAACTCACAGGAGGTGCTGACATTTGCAATGGGCTCTCTTCTTCACAGCCTCATCTTTGTTCCCAAAAAAACTGGTTTTTGCACAGATGAGCAGGGTCATTCAACTATAAAGTTTTTGTCATCCACACTGCAGAGTTAATCCATCCCATTGCAGAAACACAGGTATCTGATGGTCACAGATCACAAACAACCTGGAAGATGAGGCCTAATTCTTGAATTAATCTCTATTCATCCTGCACAGACTGTATTTCATGCAATCTAGAATTTCAATCTTCAAAGCTTCTCACCATGTTTACTTTCTCTTCCCAAAGTTAAGATGTTAAGAATGAATATTCACCTATTCTTCAAACCATACATTTTTACCTTTACAAGTGGGCCTGTCTAACAAGAGTAACAGAAACACCTGACAGCAGGCCTCGCTGAGCCAAAAGAGCAGAGAACTATCCCACTGCTGCTGACTGTGCATGTGTATTTGTACTGAAACATCCCAGGGAAACACATGACCACGCTGCGATTTCAACTGCTCGATCATCTATTCTACATCCAGCCCACTCTGTAGTTTGCCAGACTTGCAGGGTTTGTGTTATAAGTGATTGGATGTGCTGGAAACCTTCTGAACAGATCATCAGCCTGGATGCTCTGTTTCCTGATTTGCTGCTGTCATAGGCACATCATGCCATCCCCTTCACGGGCTGATTGAACTCCACTCTAAAGCCATCTTCTTGCTCTCATGGTCCCTGCAGGGAGGCACCCTCCAAGTACTCTTCCCCCATCAATGTTTAGAAGAAACCTTCCAGAGTACATGCCAAATTCATGCTTGGTCGTTCTTTTGATTAGAGTATTTTTATTCTGAGAAACTTAATTTCCATAACATTGACAAGGAGTGTGCAGTACCAAGAAATCTGTACCCAGTTTCACCTGTTACTGAGACAGAACATTAACTCCCCTTAACACACCCAGACCTTCCTGCACCTTAAGAATTCACCTTTCTTGAACACAGATGATCAAAAGTGTATACTGTATTTTACCTGTACTTAATCTGGGGGATTAGTAGGATTTTATTTAAGGTCAGTAATATTTTCTACAATGGATGGTTTGTGCTACTACAAATGCACTTGCCAGGACTGCACCATCTGTTGTTTCCTATGAAGATTGTCTTGTTTATTAGAGAGGCTAAACAAGAATTTATAACAAGAATAATCTTTTTATTTCATACTGTCACCTTACTCTTACTGCTTTAGGGCTCATCTACTGCTTTCTGGCACAATATTTTGGTTCTCATAATAAAGTCTTTCTACTTCATCAACAGCAAACATGATAAGTAAATTCCCACATTTTTGCTTAGATCATAAATGAAAATATTTCCGACTTCCACTTCTGTTTCCATTAGTCATCCTGGCTTCACTCCTGTGATCCCACACAAGCAAAACTAAAAACACAGGCAAAATATTTACTTAGTTTGAAGTTACATCTACATGAATCTTGAGCTTTATTTTTACTGCAAAGCAATCTCTTTCTGGTTCCTGAGTTAATACCAAATAATTTTTTTTCTACTTTGATTTCCTTCACAATGTCCAGCTCTGGTTTTTTTTCAGAAAGCTCACTTTGTCTTCCTGATTCCTATCACTAGAGAATAGTCATTCTCACTGCTCAGCTAGTGCCCAGCCAGTTTTGGTGCTGGGCTGATTCACAGAGGAGGATTATGTTTTGAAAACCTTCCTCCAGGCTGCCATCAAGACAAAATAGTCAGCAAGAAATTTTTTTTTTGGTTACAGAAGGAGATCCCCTGACAATATCCCAAAAAGTAAAAGAACTGGGCTCCCTTACACACCATGACCCCGTAGCTCCTTTCCCTTCCAATCCTTTCCCCTTCATAGGCACTTCTGCATTCCTAAATAACCAAGTTGCCTCCTAAATACCTAAACATTTAAAAATCAAACAGTGTGGGTAACCAGAGCACTTATAAATATCACAAACAACCTCTCCAGGCAACTATGAGCACAAAGCTAGCTTTTTATTCTATTTTGTCTTTGGCAAAGTGAAGGAGAAAAGTGACAGTGTCAAAGTCCACAGCTGCACTTTTTTCCTCTTGCTTCACAGCCAGCTGGCTCCTTAACAGCCTTTAATTGGCAAGTTTTGGCAATCCAGGTTAATTAACTGCTCTTTGTTATACACTTCTCTGTAGAATGGCTCAGAGAACCCTGATTAGCCAAACATGCTTTTCCTTAGCAAAGACAGTGCTGAATGTCTAAATGTCTTGTATAATTTCTCAACTCTACTTTAACCTGTTAGTTCAGCAAATTTTTCACCAACTCCCCAGAGCATTTAGCCTTTCCCAAGTATTAAGTAACATTATCTGCTACCAGTCTGAAGGCTGCACAGAAATACACTCCATGTTTTTGAAACCTCTGACATTTCATTTTTAAATTTCTTCTAAAAAAATACACAGAAAGTATTTCTGGCTCAAGGAGCTCCTGAGCTGCAAAGAGCTAAAGAAGGCCCAAAGGAAGAAAAAAGGAAAGGAGAATGGAGATTATCATCATGTGAGTTTATCATGCTCTTACTCTTCCCTGTACACCTGCCCATAGTTATTCACCACGGAAGGTCACTCTGATCCAGCAGCTGCTCTTCTGCTCTCTGCTCTTGTAAAAATGGGAGACCAATCCATTTATCATTCCAAGGAGTAAAAGCCAGCAGGCAAGTACCTGGAGGAAAATCCAGGGAGCATGGTAACATGTGGTGATATTTCTGATACATTCCTCCAGAGATCAGGAATTCACTGCTTTACAATATCCTGAGCCAGAGGTTGTAGCTATACCTTTGCACAGAAAGATACAACATGAACTTGTCTGACTGCTTTCTGAATGATTCATACCTGCTGAATGCTCTCCCAGCATTTCTATATAGGACTACACAATCACCAAAAGCACTTCAGCATTGCTGCCAGATTAAAGAGAAAGGCTTTTTATCCAGCGCTGTTCAAGCTGTAAGTGAACTTGTGCACAGAAGAATGAAAGACACTTGAGGACAGGAATGTACTTGTCACACTGTTTCACAGACATTCCTAGCCAAGGAGAATGCAATGGATCTAATCTGCCCGGATTTAAGGGAAGTAATCTCATGCCTCACCTACATTAGTGAAAACAACCTGCAGATATTATTAGGACAACTGTCTCACCCAAAACCCGAAACACTTAGTAGATACTTACTTTTAACAGAAAATTCCTGAAACAAGAAACTAGAGAGATTCATGTAAGACCAACTTTAGGAATTATCCTACCTAATATGATTGCTAGCAATCTTCTTCCCAAAAAAGGTGATTTAGATCCATTCAGTTTGTAAGATGCATCGAGGCAAATGAACTGAAATTGCCAGGCATCATAGAGGAACAGGTAGGTGAACTGAGCAAGATAAACTTAAGAGTACTATCATGTGAAGAACAGCACATTCAGGGACTACTAAACAAACAAAACCCAAAAAAACACCCCCAAGGACTCATCGGCTGAAAGAAAATGTGCGTGAAAGACTCAGGGATTTCTGCAATGCAATCATGTAGAAAATCCACGTGATTCCCAATGTATCAGATTTGGTATTTTACTTCACAAGCAGGGAAATACTAACACTGCTGAACAAGGCACTGATTAAACCACACTTACAACACTTATCAACTGTTTTGAGAAATATGAGATCAAACTGAAAACAACTAAAGGGAAAAAAATATAAGAGCTATTAAACGGAATAAACAACACAGCCTGCCCTTACAAAAGAAAGGTGAAATACTGGCTTGCTTAATATTAACCTGCCAAAAGGTAGGTTACAAGGAGAAAGATGTTGTTAAATATGTTCGTGCAAGTCAGAGAAGGAGGATAAACTTAAACACTGGTCTAACTTGGTCTCAGGGAGTTTAGAAAGGAAGCCAGAGAAAGAGCAATGAAGCTCTGGGGCAGTCTTCCAACCCGAGCAGCGGTATAAGGGATTTATATGTTTTTTAGGCAGATCACAGTAAATTCATAGAAAATGTCAGATGGCAAGTTTAGAATGGTTTTGGAGTTAGATCACAGACTGATTGTCTGATATAAAACACATTCTAGAATACTAATAAGCTTGCATTTGGATTTTTTCATCTCCCCTTCAGTTGAAGTACTACCACTAGTCACAGCTGGAGATGGAAATTTGGGTAGGATTTACTGGCACTCCTAAAGATAATCAAACCCCTCAAGGTTCCCAGCCAGCAGCTAGTTCTCACACTCCAGGTGCCATGTCTAACAAGTCAGGTAAGAGAACAGGATCACTGGAAGGTTTTTATGGTCTTCTAGAATTGATTATGATCCTGATGGATCTGACATTTTCACCTAACAATATCTTTGTTTTGCCCAATTTCTTCTTTTGGAAGACTGCAGTTTGGAGGCATTAAGTCTGTTGTACCAAAGGGCTCAACTTCATGTTAGTATTTTGGAGTGCATCTAGCAAAGAACTAGAAAGAAATGAAAAAAAGGAGAACTATGGATGAAATCCCAAAAAAAACTCTGCAAACCCCGATTCTGTCACAAATTTCTCTGCAACTGTGGGAAATCATTTCCAAGATACACAGAATCACTGGCTGTCCCTCCCCAGGCACAACCACAGAGGGTGAGCCTGGCAAGTGCATAACTGCACAATACTGGGCAGCCCTACATCAGGCAATTATTATGAAAACAGAGCTTGGGGAAAATGGCTCCTTCCTCCACAACACCACCACTGCTGAGATGGCAGACCCTGTGCTTTCCTCTAAGCAGCTTGAGAGCAGAGTCCTAGCTGTGTCCAGCCCCCAAGGCAGCAGTCACCTTTTGTGATGTTGACCTCACGGATGCTGTAGCCCTCGCGCAGCCGGACCGAAACAATGCTCACGAGGTCGGCGTGCACCTCCTTCTCTGTGTGCTTCTTCCTCCGCATGGCCAGCGCAGGGTTGCTGCTTGCAGACACCAGGTGCTCATTGAACAGCCTGTGCTGGGACACTGCAAATGGCAGAGATGGGTTTGTGAGGGAGCAGATCCCCTGAACCCCATCCTGTAGGAACAGGTCTCCCCAAGAGCTTCATAAAAGTGGCCAGGAACACTTGCTCGCCTGAGGAACGGTACATCCTTCAGGCACCACTTACACCCACTCCTGATTCTGCAATACTGCAAACAGGTTCACTAGTGTGGCCAAGAGGCCTGGGAAAGGGACAGGGTGCAGTGTCAGGCACTGCTTCCTCTCAGACAGCTTTTGTGACAAGGAATGCATTGGAATTCCACATTCAGCCTAGACAGGCAGAAACTGCACATCTGTTTCAAGTCACACAGCAAGCTTTGGGCTTTACCAACTTCTCTGGAAAACTCAGAGCTCCCAGGTGCTTTTTAAAAGGTATTGGGATGAGGAGCTTAAACCACTAACAGCTGATCTTTTTAAGATTCAACATTTTCAAGTCCCAAGCCAACTCTCTTCAAACTTGCCAGTTTATGTGGCTTCTGCTGCCAAGTTACAGAAAGAGCAGATGGCACCAGCATGTCACTGGGACATGAAAGGGTGTTTCCATGTCTTACTGGTAACCAAACTAATCTCCCTCTTGGCATACTCTCAGTCACTAACAGTCACAAAATAAGAACAACCAGGAGAGAGAGTTTGGGACAGTTCTCAGGGGTCTAATTTTTCAATCCAAACCGCCATCTGCAAGCCCTGTTAGGACAAGCTCTCCAGAACATCCCCACCTGTGAGCTAGCCAGTGTGCACAGAAGGGTGGGCACGAGCTTCCAGCCCCCTCTACATTCCAACACAGTGGGCCTAACTGCAGATTGCTGAGCTAAGGGAATGGTGGAAAATGGGACATTTGTTTTCCCTGGTCCACCCAATTCCTGGAACCAGAAGGGGATTCACAGGTGAGGCTGTGTGACCGACTGTGCCCACAGCCTACAGAAGGCTTGACAAGGGAGAGTGTCAGCATAACCAAGCCTGGGGAGTCACCCCAAAGAGAGGTGCTCTAAGACATCCATCTACTGGAACAAGAATGTGCACATTCCTCACCACAGTAATATTCTGGATTCAGGGACTCCCCAGTACGCAGAAAGGAGTACAGCAGAAATGCCTTGTGATACACATTCAGATCCAGGCTCAGGGGATCCAGCTCAGGGCACGTGGAGAGGTAAGCACCAAAAGTGGCCATGGCAATGAATTTCATCAGTTCCACATTGGGAACGTGGCCAAAGCTGCAATCATAGGAGTAGACACCGCCCACCTACGGGATGGATAAAGGAGACACCTGAGAGAGAACAGCAGCGCTGAGAACAAAGCAGACAGCTGGTCAAGGACCCACACAGGCAGAGAAGGCCCCCAACTTCTCCTCTGGAGGTGAATGCCACCACCACCAATCCACCTCTGTCCCTCTGGTACCCACACTGCCAGGTGCCAGCAGACATACCTGCACAAAGGAGCAGGCCACAGTGCCACTGCGCAGCTGGTTGAGTAAAGTCTCGCACACAGCCACGTCGGGGACACTGGTCACACCATCCGTAATTATTATAATACCTGTAAACAAGGCAGCATCTTAGTGCATCTTCCATTTCAAACAGCTATCATTCTCCCAGGAAATCCACCAGACAAAAAGTTTAGGCAGGGCAAGAGTAGAAGGAAAATTCTGAGGCTGGTTTAGAGCTTCCAAAGCATTAGAGAGCTGGCAAACATCCTGATTAGGTACAGCACAGCACACAGAAAGGGCACAGCTCTTCATGCCCCAGGCTGCCCTGAGCCACAGTCACAGCTGTACTGCCTCACAAACTCCCCGACACTGACACACAGGACTTGGCACAGTGTGGTCCTCCCCACTGCCACCACCACAATTTGCCCCCAGAATGCAGAGTAAATGTCTCAGTTGAAATTTCATCCCTAACAGAAAAGTCCATGCACACACCAGACCGTATAAAATTAACCTCAGCCAGGTTAATTAACCTCAGCCAGGTTAATTAACCTCAGCCAGGCAGGAGAAATACAACCCTTTGCAAACAACCAGGCAAACCTTAACCCCGAGGACGCAGCCAACCTGCGCTGGAGTTGGAGGGCAGCAGCTGCAGGGCCAGGATCCCTTGCCGGACCATGCTGACCAGGCCAACGTCAGCAGTGACCACAGACACACTGGGCTTCCTCCCAGATGACTCCTGCACGTCACCAGGGCTCTCTTGGCTCAGGGGGGATAAATCCACCTGGAAAAGTTAAAAAAAAAACCCACAAGACCGCATGGGGCAGGCTTCAGCTCAACTCTAGTTCTCGCTTTTCCAAACACCTTCAGTCTGGTGGTCCCACGGTACTCTGGAGCACTGCAGCAGACTCCATCTGTAGCTTTAACTTCCAGGTGCTCTTAAAATCCTGGTCACTTGGACCCCTTAAAACAGCTGAGCAAGGCTGCTTGAAGGTGGAGGGACAGCATGCCCAGAGCTTTATATTAAGCTGATTTCTAATAGAAAGGAAAATTGGGGTCACTTTGGGGTCACCAAAACTCTGTGGAGCAAAGCAGTTCCCAGTTAAAGAAATGTGAATACTTCTTTCTCCCCCTGTCATTTAGAAGCAGCTATTCAGCATCTACTTAATCTACTATATTCAGCCCAGAAACACTGGAGAGGCAGAGGCAGCTATGTGTCAGTTGCGAAGCTCTGCAGCAGAGGAGGCAAGGAGCCTCACAAAGACAAAGTCTAGTGTCTATGCATTTAACTCAAATGGCTCTCATTATGCAGTGTTGATATAAACAAATTCAGGTAAGCTTCTGCACCTTCTATGAAAAATATCCCCTAGGCAAAGCCTGAAATTTGTATAATTACACCAGTGAGAAACCTACTGTATTCATAGTCCCTTAATCCCCACAAGGCTCTGGCAGTTCAACCCTGTAATAAAACATGGCTTTGTTTCTACTGCTAATGCACAGAATGGCTGAGGACCCCCACCTCTACAAAGCTACAGATGATTGGAGCTAGGAAAATAAAACTAGAACTAACTAAACTTTTGCTATGCACAAATGGGAGCAGTCTGTGCCTATGAGCAAAAAAATATTGACTGTCCATCACTTTAATTTGCCAGATGCCTTAAATTCAGGTACTTTTTAACAATGATACAGCAAATGCAACTTCAAAAGTGAAAAAAGTTTCAGTCCCTGCCCTTCCCCTGGGGCCTCCCACCTCCACCCCACAGCCTGTGGCAGGACTCACCAGTCCCTCTGGGCTGCAAGAGCGTCTCTCTCCTCCATTTGCATGGAAGAAGTTACAGGGTAGTTTACCATGAGAGAAATACTGCATCAAGCAGGAATGCATACAAAGCACTGCAAAAACACCATCTGGACTCACCAGTCAAGTTATTTACTTCTGGCAATCTACTTCCTGTTTCAGGACTGGCAGTTTCAGCATTGAAACATACAAATTTCAGCTAGAATATGAGATTCCAAGCACTTCAGATATTCAACTGCAATACATCACCATTAGTCTCTTGGCCATCTGATTCTGGGACTTTTCTCTTTTCCTTTTTGCCTGAACTCTAATAACTAATGCTGACTAAGGACTAAATAACCTCAGCCAGACCAGCAATGACTTTGACTGCAAGATCAAAAGCAGCATGGCCAGCAGGTCAAGGGAGGTGATCTTTAAATGTCCCTTCCAGCCCACACCATACTAGGACTCTATCATTAATTTGCTGATACATATATTCATGGCTACTAAGCAACATCTGTCACAGATTTCAAGGAGTACTTGAAAAAACTGGCTGTTTATTCAGCTTCGTGGCCAGTTTTCATGGTAACAAAGAAGTATTTTCAAGAAATGTAACAAGGGCACATTCACAGCTATTTATAAATTAATTACATGGACATAATCACCTCTCCTACCACCTTCTTCAGAGAGAAAGCACATCCTACCATTTCTCCCATGATCTACAGCCAGGCTGTCTTACAGCACATTAACTTTGGGGAAGGCACCATCCTCACCAGTCCTTCTAAACACTTAATGGTTCTGCTTCCTCAGTGTTCATGTCTCATTGCTGGATCCCACAACATTATCTCACCAACTCCTTCACTGTTCCTTCTGCACACCTATGCTGCTTTTCCTCTTGCCACCCCACTTCAGAGGGGCCTCAGAGTGCACATCTCCAGGAAGCCAAGAGAGCCCAGCTACCTCTGCCCTCCTTACCTGTGGTTTGGGTTCATACTGTTGCTGAAGCATCTCTGCCACTTTATTTTCAAAGGCACAGAGCTGTGTGTAAACTTGGTGCAGAAAGGCCTCGCGCTTCGTCTCATCCAGCTGACAGCCCTGGAACAGCACCTGGCCCAAGGACACACATGTCAGTCATCAAGTTAAGATTTTATAGCACCAGCCCCCAAGATGGTACACAGGAACACAGTTCTGCACAGTAAAGGTCAAACATGTCCCTGACAAAGCACAGTACAGCAAAGCCACTTCTCTCTGTTGCTGCTCAAAAGCAACTGCCTGTGAGCAGTGGTGCCTCATGGCAATTGCTGTGCATGCCACAGCAGACACTTACATGACACTTTGGGGAATCTCCTTCTTGGGAAAGGAACTTCTTCATTTGACTTTCTCCAGGATAAGCAGTTATTAGGAGAAAGTGATGTGGGATCATTGTTACAAACCGTAGTCTGATGCTTCTAAGGAAGGCCTGTTTGTTCTAATCTACCTTACCTATAGACTGATCAAATTATCTTCCAAGTGGAACAGCAAATTAAAATAAAGAAACAATTAGAGTGGACATTACAAAAGAGCCTGAGTGACGTGACAGAGTAAGCCTGCCACCACAGAAACTCCCCAGGGTGACAGGCATGACACCTGTGTTTACAGATGTCACCTTGGTGACAGGCAATCCCTGCCCACAACCAGATGCAAAGAAGATACAACATGCAGACAAAGACTCAGCAGACTGCTGGGGTGCTGCATGTTATCCACATCCCTCAGCCTCATGTGGACAAGACCTCACAGTGACACAGGAGAAATAAGTGATCACCACAGAGAGTCTTTCCTGGATGAGCAATACACACATATGCCTTTTCCTCCATAAATGAAACAGAATTATCCAGTTGTTCCCAGAGATCACAGTTCATGGCCTCATATACAAATTGGGAATTTAGGGAGGTCCAAAGGAAAAAAATGTAGCAACTTCAGGGTGCTCAATATAGTGTAAATAGGGGAGAAACTGAAGCACAGCATGAGGGTCTGCAGGACTGCTGGACAAGACGACACATGAAACATCAATGGCAAATGGAGAAATTCCTGCTACACTTACTCCAGCAGCACCTCAGAACAGACCAAAGTGATGGCCACACTCCTCAGGTACAACACAAACCCTGGCAGAAGGCTTAGGCAGGGAGGGAACAAGCACAGACTACCAGGCTCCTCCTGTTACCACGCACTTCCCCTGGTCTTAGCAAAGGGATGAAATCCACCTTACAGTATTTTCACATGACTTATGTGTTTATGGTGGTGTAAGAGATCAAGGATGAACTTCAAAAACAACACTGGCCCCATAAACCAGACTCGAATTTATTAAACAGACCTGCCATGACACAAGTAAAATCTTACTGATAAATCTCAATACTGGGACTAGCTGCTCCCTCCAGCAAGAAGAAGCAAATTCAGAGCAGTACAAAAAGAACAAGGTTTGTAGGAAGAGGCAATTGTCTTTGAATTAACCACTGCTATGGAGCTGGAACAGGCAGACAAGTTCTTCTTGAATGCTTCAAGCCAATTAAAACAGGCAAAAAGAATTAATCAACAGAATTTAAAAACAAAACCAACCCCCAAACAACAAAACAAGAACAACAACAATAAGCACACTTTCGACATGAGGCAAATATTCCCTGTGGCCCAATTCTAAGATCATGCCTGAGGGCACCATTCTCCAGAGAAAATCTGCTTCTTGCCCAGGAAGGAGAAGTTGCTCACACAACTTCTGCATCACGCCAGGCCACGTGTTTCAGTGAGACAAGCCTGCAGCACAACAGACAGCAGAGCCCACCTGCCCCACTTTCCTTGTGCTCACAGGACACCTGCAGAGCACAGCGAGCTGCTCACGCCGTGCCAAGGGAGAGCTGAACTTTACCTGGTGGGACTGCAGGCCAATGATGGAGGAATACACCTGGATGGTGACAAAGATTTCTGGCTGGTAGATAATGTCTGAACCAGGGATACGAAAGGGTCTCAACAATCCCACCAAGCATCGGGAAAGGGCATGAAACACTTCATCAAAAATTATCTCCCCCGTTGAGTCATCCTACAGAAACAGAGAAAGGGAACAGCTTTTTCATCTCCTAGGACCTTCAGTCTCAGTGTTGGTTGTCCCACTGCCCAGAGCCAACCGCAAACATCCTTCTGCAATGGCAGCTGGATTAAAGTGACAGCTCCTGTAAACAGAAGTCACACGTTAAGCATCCAATGGAGAAACAGGTTTGCCATTTAAGTTCCCAGCCAGGGGCATGGCTCCCTCCCAGGAAAAGCAAGACTTCTGCAAAAGTTCAGACTGACACTGAGAGCAATAAACTTTTTCTCAGCAAATAGAAATGTGTTTCTGTTTCTGTGCAGAACACCCCAGAGAGAGGCAGTTTCTGCTCTTACCACAATCCCCGTGGAAGGGCTCAGATCAAGCTCAATCACAAATCGGTACTGGCGGGCCAGGAAGGTGACCCGTGTAGAGGGGACCAGGAGGTAGGGCCTGGGCTGGACCGGCTCGTCTGGCTGCCACCCATTAGGCAGGATGCTGAGAACATCAAGCTCATTTTCTGACTTCCCCTGCCAGAACAAGCAAATGGTACATGAGAGAACATCAAGCCACACCAAAGGAAGAACCAAAGAAAGGCTCAAATGCTCTGCAGTGGTGCAGCAGCAGCCCGGGGACACCATCCAGCCCCGAGCACCAACTCACCAGCTCGGGCTCGGGCACGGCCCGGATCACCTGGTGCAGGCGGCTGAGCACCCAGGCGAGCCGCACGTTGCGGGAGATGCGGTAGTCCTTCTTCATCAGGAGGAACACGTGCCCTGCCTCCTCCACCTGCGGCGGGAGCACAGCGGCCCAGGTCACCCCGGAGCAGCCCCGGACAGCGCCCGCGCCGCCGTTCACCCCGGGCTGCCCCGGCCCCGCTGCTCCCCATGGCGGCCGTGTCCCCTGCGCGCTCGGCTCGGCTCGGCTCGGCTCGGCGTCGGGCCTCTCAGCCGCCGCCATGTCCGCGCGGCCCCGCCCCGGAAGTGCGGCTCTCCCGGGACAACGGGGCGGGGCCGCCGCCGCCATCGTCGCCGCCATCGCCGCCATGCAGGTGAGGGCCGGGGGAGCGGAGTGTAGCGGGGTCGGGCCGCCTGGGCGCGCCCGGGGCCGGGCGGCCTGGACGGGAGCCGAGCGCGTCCTCGAGCGATGCTCTCCTGTGCAGCAGCCCCTCGCTGCTGTGCGGCTGTGGGGTGAGCGGGTGTGCGGCCGAGTGCCCCGGTCCCGCTTGAATGAAATGTTAATGTTTTTGTTTTATGAAGTGCTGTGCATTTGTAGCATCCGCATTATCCAAAGAAGAGAGCATTAAGGGCAGGTTAACAGGCTGTAAAGATCCACCTCCTTTGGGTTGTTTGAGAGCGCAGCCGGCTGGCCTCATACAGATGTCCTGGTTGTCCCGCTGGAAAAGAAAGTGAAAACCGGTTGTCCCGCTATTCCTCGTTTATAGGGATTGTTACATTTTCTTTCCTTGTTTCAGCCACTTAGTCATACCAGTCTTTTTACTGCTTTTTCACTGGGGTTTTCTTTGTTTTGTTTTGGGGTTTTTTTGTTTTTGTTTTTTTTAACTATGAATATTCATCATCCTCGTTGCCTTTACCAGTACATATTCTTATTCTATTCCTTTTCAGCTGGGGGAACAAGAGTGACATGTAATATTCCAGACGCAAAGGAGCATTATGTGGTGACATAATGATGCTTAGTTTCTGTTGCTTTCCTAGTGACTCCTGTGGTTGCTTTTACTTCCCTGACTGCCTTTCCACATTGGGCAGATGTTTTCATGGGTTACCCTCAGATAATACTGAGATCTGTTGAGTTACAACGTTATCAGCTCAGATAATGTCATTGTGTACAGAAATTCATGGGGTTTTTTTCTCCCTTTGTTTTGCCAGTCAGGATTTTTTTTTCTTCTTTGTTTTGCTGCCTGCATTGTTTTACCTTTACCTACTCTGAATTTCACCTTTGCCTCTCAGTTGCTCCATACCAGGAGGTCCTTCAGAACCCCTACCATAAGCCCTACCTTTACTACCTCGGGCCAATTTAACATTGCTAACAAACTGCTAAAAGTGTCCTCTTGGAGAGGCACAGCATTCCTTGGAATCGCTGGTCAGTGTTACTGTGTGCTTATTGCACTGCTTACATCTGCCTCCAGCTCCTGATGGCTTTGGAAAGAGCCTGGGGAAGGAGGGTTGGAGTCACGGCTGCCGTGAGAGTGCTCCTTGTGCAATGGGGTTTCATTCATCCTCGTGAGGCTTCTTGGATAAGCACAGGCAGGGGGCCAGGGGAATTGCCCTGGGTGCATATGCCTGGCACCTCTGCAGTGAAACGCTGGCTACCAGCCCGGCTTGTAACACAGGCAGTAGTTAACCTCCTTGCACAAACACAGTGCACACAAACTGTTGCAGGCACATTTCTTAATTGGACAGGAACTGACTAGTCCTGTTACAAGATGAAGGAGAGTGCTTTTATCTCTAGGTGGAACAGCCAGCAGCAGTCTGTTCGTGAGTCCACTCCATGGACTGGGGATCGGATTTTAATAATGTTGATTCAGCTGTTTGTTTTAAGGTGTTTAAAGTGAAATGAAGTCCCATCAGTGGTTACCGACTTGTCAGAGTACAAATAAAGTAGAATAATGTTGTGTTCTCATGAACATGGAAGGTGCCTGATAATGTCTCCACGAAGCTTACACTGGGCCAGTGTATTTGAACAGAGCAACAACAAACCCAATAGCAAGCGTGCCAACAGTGTGAGTCACGCTATATCTGCTTTTCCAATCGGTATTCCCTTTCTATTATTTGATTGCTTTGTCCCACCCTCCTCATGGATTATTGTACAGTTCTCAACTTACACGAGCAGTTCCTTAGGGCTGGGACTTTAATTATGTTTTGCACAATATTGTAGAATGAGTAAGTTAGAATAGATAAGAGTTTAGAGGGATTTTGCAAGAGTTGGTGTCTTCAGCAACACATCCCCAGTCTTGACACTTTGTCTGTCACCATCCTCCCTCACCCGGAAGGGGATGTCAGTGGGGAAGATTTCTTAAACAATGTAATCCCTGCAAAAGGAAGGAGATGAGTACTGTGGGTACGGTGCCAGTCGGTGTCACAGCAGGGCAGGGCCTCCTGCAGCCCATGGGACACAAGGCCAGGAGGAGCTGCCAGTTTCCTTGGCAGCTGGAAGTGTCACATGGGCAGAAAGAAAGTAAAGAATGGGGCAAACTGGAGTCTTCAGCAGTCCAGGGTCCTGGTACTCATTTTGCAAAGACTGTTTTGGATGAAGACATCACAGCACCCACAGCTGCTTCAGAAAAGGCTGAGGGAATGCTAATCATCTTTGATCTGGGTTAGCTTAAGTGGCTTACAAAGGTGGCGTGAGCTAGTTTTGATGACTTTGCCTGATGTGGTGAAAAGTAGGTGTAAGTGATGATGTCTTCAGACACTCATCTAAATCTTTAGCAGGACAGCTGGCCAAGCGTTTGTCTCAGGCACAAGTATCTTGCCTAAGTAGTCTGACCCAAGGGAAAGGGGTCAGTGTGAAATAATAGGATTTTTATCTGCAATGCCTCTGCTTCCTCTGAAAAGGAGGCTGTCTGTGGAACAGATTGGATCATGGATGCATGGGTGTGGATTCACAAAGTCTTTGTCCTCCTCCCTTGTCTGTCTTGCCTTTTTTTAGAGAGAGGAGAAGCAGCTGGAGCTGACCCTGGAGGCACTCATCAGTCAGGTGGCTGACCTGAAGAACTCCTTGGTCAGTTTTATCTACAAGCTGGAGAACGAGTATGACCGACTCACATGGTAAAGTGTCTCACTGCTGATCACTGCCAGAGCTCTTCAGACTTGGCTCACAGGATTAATTAAAGAACATTAGCTTCTTGTCAATAGGTTTCAATTTTCTTTTTACATTTGTGCTGGAGGAACCATTACACATCTTCCACAAGAAAACCAGTTGAAATCCATTGGCTTCATGATGTAGAGTAATTAGAGTCACGCTAACACTTTTTAATCCAGACATTTTATGGGAACTAGACTTGCATCTGCAGTGAGTAGAAGTTCTCAGATGAAAGACCTTAGAGTCCCACATACATTATAAAATGAGGAATGGTTCTTTCTGCATTTCTTGACCTTTTCTGGCTTTTTGTGGCTCTGATATAAACTGAGCTTTTGTGTTTTGCTAATTCTGCTTTACCACACAGTTTGATGCCTTGCAAGATGGCATTCTCTTCCTGGAGAATATGGAGCATAAAGATGTTATAGCTGCAGCTTAATGAACTATATGGTATCTTAGTGTCTGCCACTGCAGCAAAGCTTCACAGACAAGTTAACATTTATGGTTAGTGCTGCAGAAGGCAGGAGAGCTGATGAATCTGGCACAGAGACTAAGCTGAAGAGGACCTTCTTGAAAAGATTATCAGTTGTTTAGCTTAATTGTTTCTTAGTCTGGATAGCCAAATTATAAACATTTTCTGTCCTCGCTGTACTGCTTCGGAATGAAATTGTTTCTTAGACTTTGCTCCAGAGTTTCACTGGGAGAGGTAGTGAAAGGAAAGAAGTGCTTCTGTGTGTGTTACTGAAATCCCACACAACTGCCACTTTCAGTGGTACTGCTTGTAATGTCCCTGAGGCATTTGCTGCATTTGAGCCTTTTCCAGTTAGGGCTGGGGTTTGTCCACACCTGCATATTCAGCCATAGGTTTTACTGCTTACTGTCTGGAGTAGACTGATTTGAGGACTTGGTAGTGTTGTTTCCTCGCTCCTCAGCCATTTGAGTGAAGAAGAGAGAAAAGCTCTATGTGGCATCTCCTTTCCACGTTCTGTCTTCTTTATTTGCTTTTCCAGGCCTTCAGTTCTGGACAGCTTTGCATTGCTCTCAGGACAGCTGAACACTTTGAATAAAGTGCTAAAGCATGAGAAGACGCCACTGCTGCGAAACCAGGTGATCATCCCCCTAGTGCTGTCTCCAGACCGCGACGAGGAGATCATGGTAAGACATGTCCCTTGAGTATCAGAAAGTGCTTGAGTGTCTGAGTATTCAGCTGGGCATTCCTCAGTTCTGGGTGTAAAGGAGGAAAGGGCAAGAAGTGCTTCTGTCTGAGACCTGCTTTGCTGTGGGGTTTTCACCTACAAACACTTGCACTGGATACACTTTACAGGAGATGTTGCTGTTAATAAATAAGTTGCTGTTATTAAACAGGCACAGTGCAAATTCCTAGACAAGTTGTTGAAACTTCCTAATGCTCCTCAGATCAAGCTTTTCCCTGTAGCCTTGTTCAGCACCATGGCCTGTGCCCTGGTCTGGAGCTGCCTGGTGCTGGGCTGGAGGAAGAGGCTCTGAGTGAGGCTTGTGCCACCATTGCAGCGGCAGACAGAGGGGCGTGTGCCGGTGTTCAGCCATGAAGTGGTGCCCGACCATCTTCGAACTAAGCCTGACCCTGAGGTGGAGGAGCAGGAGAAGCAGCTGATCACAGATGCAGCTCGAATCAGCCCTGATGCAGCACAGGTAGGTAAAGAAGGGTTTGATACTTCTGCCTCTTACCTCTAGGTCACAAGATGCCCTTTAACTGCTTCCTCCACCCTTCCATTTGACAGTTTTCTTTTTCTTCTGTGTTCTTTCCTGTCTGAGATTTCTCCAGCTGACTGTAGCTGAGGTTTGGTTTCCTCCACAGTTTCACAAGGGTATCCAGCTCTGGCTGTTCACAGGATGTGCCTTCCAGCCAGTCAGAGGCAAAGGCTATCCCATTTCCACAGTGCCCTCCTGCATTACTATTGCGCAGTCTAAGCTCAGCTACCAAACCCCTTATATTTGGTTACATGGATCTGGGGAAGGGAAAGCTTGTTCATTTATCTTGCTGATTTGTACTGAATTTGAGGTATCCTGGCAGTTTCTGACAGTTTTCTTTTTGCAGAAACAGATCCAAAGTCTGAACAAAATGTGCTCAAATTTGCTGGAGAAAATCAGTAAGGAGGAGCGTGAATCTGAAAGTGGAGGTATGTCACTGAGGTGGAAGTGGGGTACAAGGTTTAAGCAGAGAGAGTAGAGGGCAAAATACATGTATTGGAGAGACTGAAGTATGGGAAACACAGCTGAGCAGCACAAATGAAAATATTCCAGGAGATGCAAGATTGGCTGTCCTCAAGCCCTCTAATTTGAGAAGGGAGCCTCTGGGTGCAATGTGTCTTCCTTGCGTGACCTATGCATGGCAGGAAGGTCACTCCAGCCCTTTGACATATCCGCCTTTGAGGAGGTGATAAGTATCTGCCAAGAAGGCATCCCAATCAACTTTAATTAATAAAAATAGCTGTGAAAATGCAGCAGCAGTTAATGAGAAACCCTTTAGCTATGTTCTGAAGGAGTTCCCATGTTGTGTGATCCTGTCTAGATAATGGGTGCTTCAGGCTCATGGCCAGCCTTTTCTGGTTGTGGTGTTCACTATTCCCAAGAGTGCCACACACTACTCAGAAAGGCAGTGGCATTGTTTTTACTCTCATCTTTGACACAGGACCAGAGCACAGGTTCTGTCTACTATCTAGGAATAACAGTATAACTGGGCATGTGTGGCAAAAAAACTTGCAGACCCCACATTGCTTATGAGCTTCCAAAAGGGGGTGTTGCTATTGTTTACCTGAATCTCAGTGTTACCTGTCATAGGATTCAGCATGCAATAGCCTTTAGTGGTGGCTTCTTATGGGCATGGAGGGGTTAGCTCACTCTATCCTCCTTCCATGAACAGATTATGCCCTGCTCTCAGTGAAAAAGCTCTTGGATCACCAGTGTCCATTGATTTTGCAGCTTCCTTGACCTTGCTGAGACTCTTGTAGGACAGCCTGTAAGAAACTCATCTCTATTGCGTGCACTGAAGTAGCTGAAAAGTAAATTCAGGACCAGCTATGCTACTTTTTAGACCTGATTGTCAAGTCTAAAAATAACTTCCAAACGAACTTCTTTTTTTACAGGTTTGCGGCAGAACAAGCAGACCTTCAACCCTGCAGATACCAACGCCCTGGTAGCAGCTGTGGCCTTTGGGAAAGGGCTGTCAAACCGGAGACCCCCAGGCTCGGGGGCGTCTGTGCAGTCGGGCCAGCCGGGAGCTGGTGCCATCATTGCAGGTGCTGCAGGCATGCAGCAGGTCCCAATGACAGGTGCACCAGCTCAGCAGCAGCCAATGCTGGCAGGAGTGCAGATGGCACCAGCAGGGCAGCCAGGTAAAGTTCCATGTCTGAGATGGGTTGAAATCCAGGGACCAAGAAAGACAAATGCAGGTGTAGAGATTCTTCCCCAGTGTTAAATGTGACTAAGTATGAGGTTCCTTTCGGGCCTTAACGACATGAGTCAGGTTATAATAGAGGAGTAATACCTGTTTAAAATTGGCTCAGAGGGTGAGGTGGATCCCAGCCAACCAGCTTCAGCTTCTTAACTCCCACTGCAACGCTATTTTAATAATAGACTTAGTGAACATAGGAATCAATATGGAGAGAGATCACAGTGTAGTTTTCAGGGATCTGTACTGGGCGTTTTCCTGTGATATTTAAGTTGTGGGTAGGTAATAAAGTGGAAAAGTTTGATGGTAATGAGTTATGTAAGATAAGAAAATAAAGTTTTCTGTAAAAAGTTAGAAGGATTTCCTATACAAAGTGACTTTGCTTTACAGCAGTAGATGACATTTGCATTGAATATAAAGTGCAATACATGTAATAGAAATATGCCATACAAATAGGCAGAGAAATTCGACTACACATCCAGCACCTGGACTCTAACCTAGGTAATTGAATTTGTGAAATACATCTATGATAGAAGAGTTCTATAAAGACAATAATTGGGTATTCAGTTGGGGCAGAAATGCAAACTAAATGCTAGGAGTTTCTAGAAAAGGAACAGAGAAACAGGGTATCTTTAGGCTATTCTGTAAATCCATTGGGTACCCACATCTGCATTATGGGTGGTTCTGATCTCTTGTCTGCCAGTGGGCATAGCTTTGGGCTAGGGAGAAGAAACTAAAAGCATATAAAACCCAAATTATATACAGCAGGCAAATGAGGAATGATTGTTCATTGTCTCCCATGACATAGAAGGATTGGTAAAAGTGCACCAATTAAAATGTGGGCTTGTAGATTTAGAAGAAATGGGAGATATTTTTCTGAATACTAAATAATTACACTGTGTGTAAATAATTACACTACACTAAATAAGAGCACATTGCCTACTGTGTGACAGGCAGATGTTTATATGACATGGAAAAAGTAAATACATAGACTTCTGGATGAAAAATCAGTCAACATCTAATCCTGAGGATACGAACTCTGATTCCTTGACCCTGAGCCACAATATGTTAGAAGCCGAATAGGTATTCTGCAGGGATATCACTGCAGGCTTGCCCTATTCTAGTATTCTACTTAAAAATCCTCTGCTGTCAGGAATGGGTTTGGCCTGGGGGACTGCAGGCTGACCCTACACTGTCAGAATGTTTCTTTTAATTGCAATTTGGAATATCCGATATCCTAATTGGTGTTTTCTTGCCTGTATATAATGACTGTTGTTCAGATGTGTACTTGAGCAACAGTATTGATCCTAAGTTAAATATGTATTTATGTAAGAGTTAGAAAGTAATTTCCACTGTAATTTGGTAACAAAGGAGACCTGCTGTGATTGCTGGCTGAACACCCAGAGATACTGTATCCAGGGTGGGGAGGCAGTCACTTCTGTAGGTCTAGCAGAGAGCACTGGTGAGGAGAGCACTTGTCCAGCCTGTGTGGTGGGGAAGGTACCCCTTGATAAGGGCAGATATAGTGGGTTTTGGCAAAGGTCAGTCTCACTATTCTGCCTCTGATAGTGCCTGTAGCCAAGGCTGAAAGGATACAAGAAGAAAGTATATCTTTACCACAGTTGCTTTTTAGGGATTATAAGCCAGGGTTTGGTTTGATACCTTTGGGTCCAGGAGCCATTAATTTTTGCAGTTCCTGTTTGAATTACAGTTTTGACTTCTACAACACCTATGACAGTATGTCCCACAGCTTTATCACATTTTGCTTAAAATCTTTTTGATGTTTGAATATTTTGCTTGATAATTTTATTGCATTTTTCTTTTTTGACCCGTGTTGTGAGAAATGGCGAATAATCATTCCTCAGTTACCTTCTCCATACTAGCTTTCATGTTTTGGAAATCTGTCATGTCTCCTTCCTTTATCTATTTTAGGTGTTTTTCCTTTAGCTAAATCCTATTCTCTTTAATATGACTTTGTGTGAAAATTATAACTTGGATCATCCTTTTCACTCTTACATGCACTTCTTCTGGTTGGGAGCACCACAGCCACTCACAGTGTCTCAGATGTGGGTGAACCATACAGTTCGGTTCACTGCTGCTTTTGGAGTGGTATCCAACAGTATTTGTGTCCTGATTGTTAGTATCTATCAGTTACTGTAAGATATCTATCAGTTACCTGTCCATTCATTGCTGACAGTGACCCACTATGGATATGTTTGAGAAAGTTTAATAATCTTTATTGGTTTAGGCTTTTGCTTATCAAATCTTTTCTTGTCCTGCTGCACTATAATTTTAACTTTCAGAAGTTATCCTTTTTTTTTCTGGTTCAGTTTGAAGACACTGAAGGAGTGTTTTTTGAATATCCCTCTGTGCTGCTCTTTAATCACTGTTTATTTTTCAGATCATCTTAATTTTGTCTAGCACTCTACACTTACTGTAAGCTGCCAATAAGATGTCTTTGAACACACTCCCATGTGAGATTGGTATCAGTGAGAGTAATAATGCCCAAGAGGTGGATGTGGTTACAAGAAATTAAGAAATCTGAGAGAGGCTTAGTAATTTAAATATACACCCTGACTGTAAATAATGCTACAGGGAAGGGGATATAGACTCTGTGAAATGGAAGTGGACACAGTCTGGGTTCTTCTGTGTTCTGCTGCTGCCAGCAACCTCTATGAGACTAAGTCCAGTCAGGACCACTCCTGTAGGAGCCTCCTGACAAAGAAAAAGGCTTGCTAAGGATGAAAAAATAATAGAATTGAAGGGGATAGCAGAGGGACACAGGAATTGTCAAGGAGATTTGTCAGCAGAGAAAGATGCCAATTTGTGAGAGATTGATCATGTAGGTCAGAAGCTGGAAGGTGCTGTAGCAAATAAGCCTGGAGTGGAACTGGAAAAGCCCAACAGGATTGTTGGAGTCTTGTGTGCTCCTGAGCAAATGCCCTCTCATATTACTGATTTTGCACTGCTTTTTCTTTTTTATCTCTCCAGGAAAAATGCCGAGTGGCATAAAAACAAATATAAAATCTGCCTCAATGCATCCGTATCAGAGATGAGCTGAGATGAACCAGACCCGGGGAACAGCAACATTTGTTACTGCTGCAGGCACCCCACCTGGATTCCTTCTAGGACTTCCAAGTCCCTGCACAAATCCACACACCATATTCGGGAAGACAGGGTTTATAAGGCCCTTCCCTAGATGTTATTTAATGCTGGGTGGCTTGTGTGGAGCTGCTGCTGGCCGTGTCTCCTGGACACAAGTACTTCTCTGTTCAGCCAAAGCAGAGGACTTTGTTTGTGGTATTGATGCCATCTTCTCCAGGTCTGGCCTGGAGGATAACTACCCTTTCCTGACAGAGAACCTGAAGAGCTGCACAGAGCTCCTTGTTTCTGCTTGTTCACTTGGTGTGTTCTTTCTTTACTCAGTCTTGTTTAATAAAGACCTGTTATGCTCACTGTGAGATGCTGTGTCCATCTCTCAGGTCATAAGGACTCTTCTTTCCCTTTGGGTAAGGCCACGGAGCAGCTCCAATCTAAACCACACTGAAACTGTTGGAGGCCAAGTGCTGGAGCTGCAAGTCTATGTGTAAAGGGAGGTAGCACAGTGAGTCAGCAGGGCACAAATATAAGCAGCAAACACCTTGTGCATTAAAAAACAATTATGGCTGTACCCCAGAAAGTAAACTACTGGGAAGGACTATTTCAAGGCCCACAGCAAGAAGACAGCACTTGAGGAACAGAAGCACAGAGCTTTTGTATTCTGATGCTGCAGCAAATCCCAGCTGGATCTGATTTCACTTCCATGCTTCTCTGCTTCTGTTCTCTATGAAGTTTATTAGCTGCTTCAGAATTCATTTATCACTTCAGAAAGGTATTTCAATGTGAGCAGGACTGTGACACTTCTGGATGGGCCAGGTTGTGAAGTCTGGCCTGTTTCTCTTAGGAACTGGGCACTGTGAAGCCATCCCTGTTCTACTTTATGCCCTTGGGCTGTAACATATAATGTTACATATAATGTGCCTAATGAGAGATTCCCGTGAGACAAAAGGGTGGGTGCACATGCCCATGGAGCCTGTCAGTACATACAGCACTATCCTAAAGCACTAATGTCCTGCCTATGGTTACCCTTGCATGGACTTCCTTCTGACTTGTGTTGAAAGCCAGCAGTGTGTTTTACTCAATAGCATCTGTCAGCAATCTTCGTGTGAGGAAGTCTCCACTCAGCAGATACAGCCTGCAGCTGCTCCTGCACTGCTTGCCTCTGAGCTAATCAGATCCAGCTTATTTGTGGAGGCTGTGAGCTGTTCTCCCAAAACAAAACAATCCACAAAGCTGTGACTAGGGCAGTTACTGACCCATTTTGACATGCTGGCCCTTGAAAAGCACTGAGCTGGGAAGTAGAAAGTTGAGCTGGAAGCACGAACAGCTTACACAATAGCAAAGCTGCTCCACTACAAATGAGTCCATCTGCAGTGGCAGCATCCCAGCCAGACTGGTGGAATTGCTTTTTGCTCCTAATGAATGTGGAGGTCCTTGCTCTCTGGGATGCCACTGACTGCAGCAGGGAACTGGTGTGAAGGCAGTGGAGGCAGGTTTCTGGTTCCAGTGTGAGTGGTTTGTGCAAAAACAAGCTGGGGAGTCGGAGCCTGCAGGGCTATTCCTGTGCTGAGAACCACAGGGAGGGCTGTTCCCTGCTCTGTCTCATGTCCTTGCTTTCGTTGGAAAGGAAGGCAGAAAACTCTGTGTCAGATCCTTGGCACTCGTCATTCATGGAGCCTCAGCTCTAGGATTCTGCTTTGCTCCGTCCCCTCAGCCTGGCTTCCTTATAAAGCTAAAATGCCTCAGGGCCAGCAGCTGGCTGCACTGATTCGGGCAGCCCGGGACACAGGCAGGGCATGGCTGCCTGCTACCCACGCTAGCCTGAGTAAAACGCCTCCCAAAAACGCCTCCAGTGGGGCAGGCCAGACCTTTCACACAATTGGACTGGAGGAAGGGAAGCACAGGCAGGTTTTTTTCCATAGATTATAAAGCAGGGAGGCTGGCCAGGCTCCCAGGCTTGCCAGCATAACTTCCTGCATGACACAGGCTGCCTCGAATTAGTTCTTGTGTAAATTAGAGCACTGTTGTTAGGAAAACAGTTGATTTTAAACTGGTGTGTTCCTGCTACAGTGGCTGGTAGGTTGTTCTAGAAACTGTTTTTCTTGTTGCACCTTAGATTGAAGCTGCATTTCTTTAATTCCCTTCAAGTCGATGGATCTTCTCAGGAAGGAACTGAGCCTCTGAGTTGTTAGTACAAGAGGAGTCCGATATTATGATCAAGCTTTCCTGATCCTTTTTCAAGACAGACTGAACTGAGGAAAGTCCCTTTTGCTTTAAGGCATATTTTCAATTTCTTGACTCCCATCCAAATCTCCTTATGCATCTGTGTCCCTTGGGACACTGGACCAGGACACACTATTCTAATTGTGGGAATGGGAATTTCAAATGTAGAGTGACTTTAACCTCGTATCCAGTTGCTGCTAGTGATTGAATGTTTAAACAGGGAACAGGAACCAGCCTTTTACCCATAAAGTCACTGTGGAATTCATGGTCCACTGCTTGTCACTGTGGTCTGCATGTCCAACAGGGATTCACTGCTGCTGGTGCACTGTGTCAGAATAAAAGTGTGACCCTGCTGGGTCAGGGCAAAGGCTCAGGCTGTGTCCTGCTGTGGCAGTGGCCAAGTGGGTAATTGGGAAGCACACTTCCTGTGAGCATGGGATGTGCTGCCATTCTGAACTCTTGTGGTTTTTTCCCCTGCCTTATCCAATCCCTTTTGAACTCTTCTCTTCCAAGCAGGATAATTTTGACAGGGAGGAAGCTCAGCCCTGGCATGGCAGGTGCTCCTGCGTTGTCTGGGCTCCAGTTTGGGTGCAGGAGAGTGATGGAGAAGGGCACAGGTTTGTTCTGGCCCCCAAACCTCCCCTCAGTACCTGCCAGGCTCTGGTGCAGACAATGGGATTTGCTGCATAGCCCCCGTGCCCCAGGGATGCCAAGGGCTCCCAGGACAGCAGGCTGTACCCATCATGACTTAGTTTTTTTCCATGTAACCAGTTTTACCCTGCTGCAAACACATGCTCAGTACCAGCTCCCCGGGGAGCAGCTCCTCTCCTGCCTCATGCTTGGCCAGGCTGCCCATGAGCCTGTTCCTTGATCACACGCTGCTGTACCAGCTCTCTGACACTGAAGAATGTACAGCACCAAAAAATTTATCATGGTAGTCTGACAGGCTTATGGTCTGTAATCCTTGTTGATTGGTATTTATATTTCTCTGCTTTAAGTCTTTATCAATATGATCACATATTTTTGGTCATTATTTTCCATGGGATATCTGTTGAATAGACACACCTGTTTCCTAGGCCATCCTGTTTACTTTATTAATATGCTGGTATAACATCAACTTGCTTGTTCTCTGGAGCTTCTCCAGATTTCCTTGTGTTACTGGATCTCAGCATTAATAGTTTGGTTGTTTAAAAATGGATGTTATTTTTTTAGATGCAGGATACCCAGACTGAAGAGTTTTCAACATTTGCCTTATGCAACTGTTGTTTAATATCCTCCCGAGTTACTGTTAGAGTGCAAAGTGTTTCACCCTCGTGACAGGAATGCTTCATCTGGCTTCCTCCCAAATGCAGGAGAGAGATATTTATTGCCTTTCCTTCCTGCCCAGCTACCCACAGGCCCACTGTTCCCAGTCTGTATGGGACATGCAGCCATGCTGCATCGTGCCCACAGCGTGTCCTGCTGCTGCCCTGGGCTGCATCCTCTCTAGGAGCCATGAAGCTCAGAGTGGTGCCACCACTTCCCTGCATCTCTCTGCATCCAGTGACCAGCATGACAAACACCTGCTGCTTGTTTGTTCTCGTCCTGTCCCCAAGCAGCAATGTGCACACAGATGTCTTCTGTTTAAACAAGCAAAACATAACATGTTGCTTGTTTTTTTAACCTACAGATCTTTTAAGTGGATGTCATTAAGCCTTTAGAGTCGAAGTGAAGTCTATGAGGTGTGAGGGAAGAAGCAGCTGAAAAGATAGGGGGACAGAGGAGTGAGAGGAACCTCTTCAGTTCTCCACTCTCCATACAACAGGTAAGGCAGGGCTTTGGTGTGGGCTGCAGGGTTGGATTTTATCCTCCTGCTAGGATAGGATCTTTCTGCCAGAAACATCTGCGACCAAAGAAGGAGTCTTGTGGGGTTGGGTGAGAAAGCCAGAGCACTTTTTTATGCTAAGAAGCAAGATAATGGGGTGAGTGCTGACAAAGGGTGTTCAGCCAAGTTTTTCATCTGCATTTTTTCCAAAGCAGCTTCACCTGTAGCTCACAGAGGAGAGAAAAACACATGCAAACAGCAGCAGAAGATGCATCTTAACTGACCTCTGAAAAGCTCAGAGACTGCTTGGAAGTCAAAGGCACAAACACAGGGTAAGTGGTCAAGTGGTGGAAACAGCTCCCCAGTCTGGGTCTTTGCTTTTCCCCAGGCTCCCTGCATGAGCTTGGTGGCCCCAGGAGAGACAGAGCCTGTCTATGTGACAGCTGGTGCCTACAAATGAATACACAGGTGTTTTCAAAAAATCCCTTGGATCTCCTTTTTCCACCCAAGTGCAATAAACCTTCAACTATCTTACACATAAAATGTTACCACTTTGTGCCTCACAGAGATGCTGTGGTGGTAAAAGCTCATGCTCAAGAAATGGGATGTTTGGATGTATTTGTAATACATGCCATAAAAATAGTTCAAGCTGATGTGATTCCATAGTTTATTTACTGTCCCTATGATACTGCAGCTCTCTGGCTGGATCCAGGAACGCTGCCTTGGTGGAAACCTGCACTTAGAAATTAATGAAAACCTTCTGCAATTTCCCTAGGGGTAACCCTGTACATAAGCATAATGCAAAGCATGCTGTCTGGCTCCTCTGAAGGAGAAGCCCTTGTCCTTTTTATTTTTTTTTTGGAGTGTGTTTTTTTAAAAGAAAGGAAATTACTGCATGTATATTTCTGACTGAGATGCATATTTTCTAAAGTCAGGGGTTCAAGAGCTGTAGTTCCTGCAGCAGCTATCTTATCACTGCTGTTCAGATTCTGTCATTGATTTACCTGCTTGTTCTAAGGCTTTTCCCTTTGCTACCATCATGTCCAAGCAGTTTCTGCACTGAAATAGCAGTGGGTGCTAAGTCCAGCCTGCTATGTCAGCTCCTTTCCTCTGAGTAAAGACTGTGCCTCAAGGGTACTTTTGCATTGAGGTTTTTATTTGCTGGCCATACCTTGGGGTAAAGGCCATGCTTTGGGTCATTGCTGTCTGTGGGTGTTATTTCAAAGCTGCAGCATTTCCCAGGATGTTCCTCTTTTGAACACACAATATTCAAAAATCTATGCCAGTTGCCAGGTGGCTTTGGTGGGATGTGTCTGTCTCCCACTGCCATGTGCCAGCCTTGGGCTGCCCCCACCCTGGTATGCAGCACAGAGGTGTGCTGCTCCCATGGGAATTTGGCTTTGAAACGTGCAGCGGATGTTTATGTGGAGTTTATTTTTGGTACTGAAGTCGGGGTCCTGCTGTGTGATATAAGAGAGACAGCACTTGTCTCCTGCTCTGCTGCAGCAGCCTGGCGGGACTTCAAAGCACTGCCCGAGAGCCCGTGGCAGTAGCTAACACAGGAGCGGTTTGCATCCCCCTGAGAAACATGTTCTGCATAAGTGGGGCTGTGGAACCAATTCTGGCTGTCTTGTTTTTGTTTATTTAGGCTCTCATGGGCATCACAGCAGGACAAACAGTGTCAGTCATCATCTTCCTCTTCATCATCGTCATCATGGCACAACCTGTTTTGCTCTGTCTGCAGAACAATGCATCAGGTCGTGGCTTGATCGCACACGGAAGGAGCCGGGCAGCACCGAGGCTGTGGCTGGGCAGGGAGCCGGGCAGCACCGGGGCTGCGGCGGGAGGAGCCGGGCAGCACCGGGGCTGCGGCGGGAGGAGCCGGGCAGCCCTGGGCTGCGGAAGCCCCACTGCAGCTGCTGAGGAAGTAATGACTCACAGAATACTGGTGTGGGTGCATCCACCATTCCTCTCAAATGCTGGTATTCACTCACACAGGGAGTAAAACCAATAGGAAATTATAAGAGTGTTCCAACCCATGTTTTGAGCATGCAGCTCCGTCTCCCTTTGCTTCTCTGTCCTGTGCTCTCTGGTGTGTCTTGCTGGAGCTCAGGTGCAAGATGCCTGTCCCCTCACACATATTCAGGGAGGCCATCAACAACACTTTTTGGAGAGGTGAGTACATACCTGTTACTGGGAGAAACAGTGCAGCCTCTCACTATGGGAGCTGCCCCACTGCTGCTCTTCCCTTCCCCTGTGCCCCTTGGACCTGCCAGGCAGGTGCAGGAGGTCATGGCAGACCTGACACAAGTTTTCTTATCCCTCAATTTCCTTTTTCTCCCTACCCACTATGGGTCTCAGGGCATGTACTTGTGCTGCTGACTGTGCCAGTGGACAACCTCAGAAGCAGAGAAGATGCCAGGCAGGCCAGAGAAGAGGAGAGTATCCCCTGCCAGCCTGCAGCCCAGACAGACAGGCAAAGCCCAGCCCTGGCTGGAGCTAAACATGGCCTCATTTCATGGCAAAACAATTCCTCTTTGTGCAGCCTGTTCTCCCAGAACAATCCTCTGCTCTGACAATATCCTTTCTGTGGCTTAGCCTCTGTGGAGTGAGCAGCAGTGTGCTCAGCCTGATGCCTGGCAGCTCACACCCTGCTGCCCCATGGCTGAGGTGCAGCACCTGAAACCCCTGCCCTGGGCAGCCTCTGCTGAGGACTCTGTGGCCACTTCAGGTCAAGGCAAAGTCTTCTCAGGAAAGTCCCCAGCACAGCCTAAAGCACTTGGGAGGGTTTTTTCTTCTACCTTTGCTCACTCCGTGGAGCTGCATGGCACTGCTGTTCCCCAAGTTAGGAGGACAGGCTGGGACACAGTTGTGGAGTGTGACATATGGGTGTCAAGTCACCAAATCTGACCAAATCACAACTGCCTGAGTGAAGAAGTCACCTAGCTTCGCCAAGCTGCTCCCTCAGGCTCCAGGCAGTCTGGGACAGGTTGCCAGAGATGATCAGCTTCTCTGGGCTTTAAATCACAGAGGTAAAATGAAATTACTTCATATGGAATGGAACTGCATGGCACTGCTGTTCCACAAGTTAGGAGGACAGACTGGGACACAGTTCTGGAGTGTGACATATGGGTGTCGAGTCACCAAATCTGACTGTAATCACAACTGCCTGAGTGAAGAAGTCACCTAGCTTCGCCAAGCTGCTCCCTCAGGTCTGGGACAGGTTGCCAGAGATGATCAGCTTCTCTGGGCTTTAAATCACAGAGGTAAAATGAAATTACTTCATATGGAAAGGGGACTCTGGGGATAAGCAGGACCATGGCTTTGTCATCACCTGCTTTTTCTCTCTTCAGGATCATGTGCCCATGAATTGTCATGCCCATGTGCTCAGCTTTGAAAGGTGCCTGAGAAGGGGCAGTTTTCATGTTGCTACAAGAGACAGAGCTCCCAGAGCTCTTCTGCCAAGATGTGGCCTGTGGCCACTCACCAATACTGGTACAGTGACCAAGGGCTCTTGTTGAGCTGCATGTCCTGAAACCTTCTGACCTCCTGACCCTTTCCAGCCTCCTGCCAGTCCACTCTGGGCCTTGAGGTAGTCCTGCCATGCCTGCTGCTGTGCAGAGACACCAAAAAATGGGCTTCTCCAGGCTTTTAGTATCCTCAGACACCTTGCTATGGCTATGGCTCGGCTTCTTTCCCTCCCCCCACTGCACAATTTGATGGATTTGAAACAAGCACCATTATTCCATAACACTATCCTCTAGGCCACAGGAACAAATAAGGATGCTTTAACAGGTCCAGAGTGGGCTGAGACTTCTGGCACGTCTGTGGAGGACCCCAGGGTGTCCTGTATTGCTGGGGTGATGTTGCCAGCCCATGGAGGTGGGTGGGTGGCAGGCCTCACGCTGGTGAGGCTGCTATGCAGCTGACAAAGAATTCTTGTCCCTGTAGGAAACAACAGTCATGTGTGCTGCCCACCCCAGCTGGCAGGCAAAGTCCAGCAATTAAACACACCGGGGTGAAAGTCTGCTGTCAAAGCTGCAGTGCATCACCAGAGTGCCAGCAAGCTCCCAGGTGATGCTTGCACTGCCCCTTCCAGCTCAGGGAATGCCTTTTTGCAGGTGACGTTTAAATGTAAATCTAAGTGTCATGTTACAGCAGGGGTTCCAGCGGGGTCATTTCATGCCTGTTGGCTACAGAAATGTTATGGACTGTTTGCTGGTAGCTTGAGGGGCTTATAGGGACCTCAGATTCCAGGAATGCAAGCATTTCTTTTGGCTTAAGGGAAGAGGGCAACAGTGATGGGGTATTTTGCCTTTACTGCCACTACAATGTAATCAGCACAAATAACAAAAAAATTTTCACAAGGTGAGTCACTTAATTTTGATATCAGCCGTGGAAGGAGGCAACACATCAGCCTGAACACATGCCCAGGCATGGCCTACCTGCCCACCTCCATTTATTGAAATTGCAGAGTGACATGATGGCATTTAATGGGCCTTTAGGTGCTGAGTAGTGTCATCTCTCACCACTTCTAGTGGCCATAAAAGCCTTTTTTGATTCTCTCAGTATAGACAGAGGTATTGTAGGAGCATTTCTTGGATGTGTTGCATTTGTGAGCATAATCAACTAACCATTTTTTTCCATGGAGCCACAGAGAAAGTGTGCAGCAATAATTTGTGGTTGATACTGCTTTAGAGTCCAGCCTCAGGGAAAGGGAGAAGGGGAAAACAACACTAGAGAGCCAATTTACATTCAGTGTTTTTATCTGGTGACATGCAAAATTTTTGGTTTTTCAGGATTAAATAGAAAAGGATGGGAGGATCTGTAAATCATTTTCTCACTCCCCAAGTGTATTAAGGTGTGTAAATTTACTATGTGCGTCAAACACATTACTGAAAAATTACAGGGCAAATTGTTTATGTGTTTAATTTCACTGAATTAATTTGAAGTTTTTATTTTCTTTTAGATTTTTTCAAGTTCAATAATGTTCATGTTTTTGCCAAATAAAACTCTCACTGTTCAATTGATCAGTATTAAAAAAATTAATTCATAGTTATAAATTCATTGAAAAAGAGAATATAAATTTACTATATAAACCAGGCATGATAAAAAGGATATTTTAGTTCCCCAGAAAACAAAGATTTTTAGAATTTCTAAATTGTCAGAAAACTGAGAAAATTGACACCTGAAGAGACTGAAACCACCCTCTTCCCACCCAGGTGGGTAGTGAGCCTAAGCCAGTCTTCAAGACTGGCACCAGAAAAGATACAACACTGCACCAGCATCTCTCATTACATGCAGAAAAAATTATCATTACTAATCCCTGAGGTCATAACCTCTCAATGAACTTCATTCCTTTTCCATTGCTTAGTTCTTACAGACCTTCCCATCTGATAGTCTGGTAATTGTGTGCACTGAGGATGGCTTCAGTATTTGTGCCTTCAGCAAGTTACATGAGCCCACGCCTGCTTTTTGCACCAGGGCAGAGCCGTGAGGGGAAAGAGAGGTGCACTTGGCTCTGCAAGGAGCAAGCAGGAGACAAGGAGCAGTGGAGGGAACAGTGCAAAGGAGGAATGCAGAGGCTCCCACCCACCTCCATCTGACTGGATCCCCATGCTAAGAAGGACCAGCAAGACCCTCACTAAAGCTAGAGTGAAAATGGTATGTTGTTATCCAGGTAAGAAATGGAGGAAGGAGCTTAAGCTTTTCCAGACTGGAGCCTGGTGCAGCCCAGGCTGCTGGGAGCAAGCACAGGTTGTTTCTTGAATTGCAGGTGAAGAGTTAATGACTTGCAGGGCTGTGCCAGCTGCAGGAGTGGCTAGAGCAGGCAGGACTCCCTCGTGCAGGCATGTGACAGGATCATCTCTGGTCTGGTGGTCCAGACTGCAGTCAGGGTGGCACGCTTGGCTGGCTGCAAACAGCTTCTCTTCCCCAGGTTTCAGGTCAGATGGGCAGGATTCAAGATGCAAGCAGAAGATTACTCACCTATGAAAGAGTCTGTCCCAAGACACCTTGGGAAGATCAGGCTGTACACAACAGGTCCCATCACTTGTCTCCCCCGCCTCCCTTATTTTTGAGGGATTTTCTTTGCTGTGTGTTCTTGTGCTACCCTGCTTCCAAAGAGGCTGGAAGGCAGAAACCCAGATCCACAACACGTACCAGATTAATCAAGTCCTTGCTGGAGTCCTGTCCCCAGGGGTTAGGAGGGGATCCTGCATCGCCCCCTTGGAGAGCACAGCACCAAATCCATGTCCCTGCAGCCAGGGTGCTCCTGCAGAGCAAGGTCCGGGTCCTTGCTCCAGCTCCTGTCCGGGCTGCTGCAGCACTGCAAACGGTGTGGGGAGGGTGAGCACCAAGGAACCCAGACACCCACTGAGCATGGGAAGTAAACAAAGACCAATAGGCAGACAAAGGGAACCCATCAAAGCTATGAGTGTGGAAAGAAGAGACTGATGGAGGAGAAGTAAAATGGTGAAATCTATTTGATGTGTTGGAGAATTAATGAGTGAAGCAGAAGATGCAGTAGAAATGAAAAAAAATAATGAGCAAATACCATGCAGAAATAATGGTGGAGGTGGCAGACACAACAGGGAAATAGTCCAGGACCAAGAGAGGAGAAATAAATTGCATTCAGAGCAGAAGAAAAGAGAGTGGCCTGGAAATTAATTCCAATAGCAGGAAGAGGCTGAGCTGTGCAATTTGGGGCTCGTTGTTAGAGCCTGACAAGCCTGCCAGCAAGGGTGGATCCAGAGGAGAGAAGGAATACTTGGAGAAAGCTATGAGATGCAGGAAAATAATCCAGTACAAGGGAGTGTGAAGGAATCACCGATCTCTAATTTCATGACAAACTACATAGCAAAAACTCTAAAAATAGAGTAATGTTGCAAGATAAAAGGAAAACAATAAAGAAAAACAGTGAAGAGTAACAAACAAGTCTGATGCCTATACTTAACAAGGGAGAAAAAGTGATCCCGAGTGCTTTGGCTCTGCCAGTCTGGTGTTAACAGTATCCAGTTAAAGAGTAACACAGCATGCAGGCATGAAATGGAGAATAAAATAAAGTTTATTGTGTCGATTAAGTTGATAGTTAAAAAAAAACCTCCTTTCTATAAAGCTCTAGGCCCTGCGGGGACTCCAGAGAAGCAGCTCTGAACCTTGGGATCAATTAGGAACCATGGTAGATGTTGGGGCAGAAAGAAGCACAGGAATTCCATGTGGGAAGGAGTGGTTCAGGTCAAGATGAAAGCAAAGACTGACACACAGGTTACTACTGAGGTACTACTGAGGATATTTTTATAAATTATTTTCCTTAAGGACTGGCACAAATATTAGGTGTAATCTGATGAAATCAGAATGTTGTAGTGCATTAACAATGTTGGGGAAAGTAAAGGAATGCTGTACCATCAGAAAAGAGCAAGAAAGTCACCAGAAGAGACACTGACCTGCATCTGCAAATGCAGCCCTGCCTGTATCCAGGTGGGAAATTCTCACTAGGTGAGCACAAGCCTATAACTGCTTCTGGTCACCCATCTTCAGGAGAGGAAAGGTGAACAGCAGTACAGCAAAAAGAGCTACCATGGCATTAGGTGCAGGGACAGGCAGACTAGTGAGAAAATGCTGGAAAAACTTGTTCAGTCTTCCCTGTAATGGCTGAGGGAGATGATTGCAGTCTACAAACACACTGTAGCATCAACACCGAGGCAGGACAGTGGTGAGATAAATTACAATGCTGGCACAGGAACGAGTGTTTATTAACCAGCTGTGCATCAAATTAAGCTGGAAATGAGATGATTCCTAATAATTAGAATAGTGAGTTCTGAAAATGCCTTCAGACCAGAGGAGAGTGAGTCGAGTCCCGGCCACTTTTTAGGAGGCGGATTGGCCTGGCTGTGGAGGCGCCACGGGATGGAAACACTCTGGAAGCTGCACACGGTCCGAGCGGCCTCTCTGGGCTCTGTCCGGTGCCTGTTGCGGTGTCACGAGGGGGATAAAAGCCTATGAGCCGCAGGTTTATGGACCTGCACGGGTCTCCCTCATGCCGTCACCAGCACCCTGGAGCCAGCCCTCCGCACCGCTCGCTGACCCGCCGCAGCCCGCGCCCTTCCCCAGCCATTTTCCACCTTCCCCTCACGCCACTCGGCCCCGCGGGCAGAGCCCGCCCGGCCCCTCAAGCCCAGCCGAGGTGGGCGTGGCCACGGAAAGGGCGGGACGCGGCGGGAGCACCGATTGGTCGCGGCATTCCCGGAGGCGGGACTCTGCACTTTCTGCCAATCGGCAGCGACGAAGGGGCGGGGCTTCCCGCTTTAATGGCGGGGGCGGCCGTGGCGGCGGCAGATTGGGGTGCGGCTGGCGGTGAGTGCGGGTGGCCGTGGGGTGGAGGGTGTGGGGTCCGTTCTTGTCTGGCAGGGGGTGAGCTGGGGATGTCTGGTCTATTCTAGCGGTCATTTCGGGTGTTTGTGTGGGGGGAGTTCGGGTGGAGGTATCCGAGGTTAGCGGTGGGTCGGGGCTGGTCGCTGGGGTGTGCTGAGGGGGCTTCGGAAGGTGGTTGCAGAGCCGGAGGGTGCTGAGGAGGCCTTAGCAGGATTCGGCTGCTTTGGGGGTTTAAGCTTTGCTGCCAGGAATGGTGGGTCCTGCCCTGGGGAAGCCATGTGCTGGCTTGGCACCTGTTAACTAGCCTGCTGGAGGAGGCTCGCGTGCATGTCCATGTTCCTGTCACCTGGGATGCTCACGGGCACGGGGGGAGGTGTGTGGTGTCTCCTCACCACAGGGGTGGGGAGGCCGTGGCCTGATGGGTGGGATGGGTGTTGCGATACTGTGACGTGCCCTTGCCGGGTGATCACGCTGGGTGCGGCTGTGGAGGCTGTCACCCCCCCGCAAAGGGGGGTACCCGCAGTACCGTGTGGTAAGTCCACCGGTGTGCAAACCTGCCCGTGTCAGACGGAGGGACACAAGCGGAGTCTGAGTTGAACTGTTGAAGTGGTTTTGGGGTTTGTGGGGTTTTGTTTGTTTGGTTGCTTTTTTTTTTTTTTTCTCTCAAAAGCAACAGGGTTCTGCGAGGAGCTGTAGTGCTCCTTGGCTCGCAGCCTGGTGCCGCTGTCTCAGCGCACCCATGGTGCCAGGGAAGGGAACAATTCCCTTCCACAGTCGGCTGCTCTCCTTCGGGGCAGCGCCGGCCCTTCTGTGCGAGGCTGGGATGCTTTCCCGGCCGGCCGGGGGAAAGGACTGTCCCTCCACGCTGTGTGCTGTGGCACAAACACCGGCCTCCGCCCCGGCAGGCCTCTGCCAGAGGCCGCGCTGGGTCCCGGCCGTGACGGGGCTGCCTCCCCACTGCTGGCCGGTGGCCCGAGCTCAGGGTCCGCCTGCTTCCCTGCTCAGGGATCGGTGGCTGCGCAGCCTCAGGAGCGAGATCGGCATCGCCCTGTTGGCGTTTTGGCGGGGTTGTCGCAGCTCCACAGGCAGCGGAGTAAACCCCGCGGGCTCGCTGAAAGGTGGCTGAACCCCCACACGTCGCGGCGGCGGCGCGGGGCCTCTCTGGGCCCGCTGCGGCCCTTCCCCGCCGCGCAGGCCCCGCTTCCGGGCCCGTCCGCGCCACACCCGAGCCGGGCCGGGAACCGCCCGGGCGGGGGGGACCCGGCGCTCCCTCCGGCTGCAGCGGGGCCGGGGCCTTTGCCAGAGGGACTCGCAGGGGTGGCAGCGAGGCTGAGCTGGGCGCTGCTCGGCTCCTGCCATGGGCACCGCTCTGAGAGCTGCGGGTACGCTGCGCAGCCGAGGGCTGTGGTCTCCTGGGCTTCTCGGCAGCGGGGCGCGAGCAGCCCCCGGCGGCCGGGGAGCTTTCTTTTACCCAGCCGTCGGCATCAATGTAACCATTCAGATGGCTCTCTCCTCCTCCTCCGGGCAGGGTGGCAGTACCAGGCCTCCCCCGCTGCTGCGACACAATGTCAGCTTTGAGTGCCGGCTCGTGTAGGTGCTTGGCCTCCCGCTGGCCCTCGCTCTGGAACGCGGTGGCAAGAGGAGGAGGTCACTGTCACCCCCCTGGTAGCAGCAGTTGCCTGGCATCAGGCTGACCTGGCACTGGTGTGGTCGCTCACAGGGGTCTGTGCTTCCTGGACCACTGTGGGCTCGATAACCACTGGCAGTACAGGGCTTGGTCTGTAGATCTCTACTTGGGCCAGTTCCTCTGTTGTAACGAAGGGGAAGCTGGGAAAGCTACTTATTTTTACGTTGTAACAGACTAAATGAGGCAGCGTAAATAGGCATTGAAACAAGAGGCTGAGCTTTGGGGCTGTCCGTCTATGCCTCAGTGCCTGGGCTGCTGTCTGCAGAGGGGCTGTCAGGTGCTTTCCCTGTGGCTGATCATGTTTGCTCTGTTCATGTTGAGGAAAAGTGGGGTGAATAGCCCTTCCTGTGCTCAGTGGGCAGCATGGGATAACACTGGTGCTTTACCTCCTAGTGCATTTTCTCAGAGCATCTGTTCCCCTCCTGGAGGCCGGGATTGCCTGTGCAGCAGTGCATCTGTCCTGCTGTGCTGTCCCAAGCTGACCACCTTCTCTTCTACCAGAATGCAGCCAGGGCAGATTCCTAGCTGGATGGAGCTGACCTTCCCACCAGACCTGCTGGGCAGCTTCTCGAGGGTAGTTTAGAGTCAAACAGCTGGCTCAGCCCTTGGGGCTTGGCTGAGACTGCTGTGCCTTATCTCTTTCCTAGGAAGCCCCTCTAGCTCATGGGTGTGAGCTGCTGCTAACAGCCTGTTCCTATGAGAAACAGCAAGATGCCAGCTGTTGCAGCATCTACTTGCTACATCTTGCTGTGGGGATTAAGCTGTGCCACCCACACAGCCTGGGCCTCCGTGGTCCTGCCTTGTGTTGTGTTCTTATTTTTGTTTCCTGAAAGCCTGTTGGTGGGGGCGATTATGTGGTCCTTCGGGGAAGAAGTGTAATATGAAAGTACTGTTAAAACCGAGACTTGGGAATCAAAGCTCACTCTGACCTACAGGTGTCTCATACCATATGTTAGAGATAAAAAATAAGGGAGCTTATTGAAGTTGCATAGTGTCTCCTTTCTCTCCTGATGGAGAACAGCTTTGCATCCTGAGGAAGCTCTGAAGCTGGTATCAGGGGCAGGTGCTTCACTGGGTGCTGTCCTTGAATGTTACAGGTGAATGCTTTTTTCTTTTCTGCTGGGGGTTACAGCACAGTGAACACTTAGCCTGAGACACTTACAAGGGACATGGGGAGTGGTGCCTGTGACAGCCCAAGAGATGCTCTGTATTGGAGTTCTGGTAGTGTGTGCCCTACTGGCTGTCAGATGGTGGGAGTACTTGGGCTGGAAAGTCTGGTTCTTGCCAGTCAAACAGGTGAGGCAGCTTGGGCTCTTATAGGGAGGAGACGGTCCCCAGGAGCCAGGACTCTTCCCTGCAGGAGTTGTGGGGCTGCTGTTGCTCAGAGATGACAAGTTGTAGCTGCCACAGCCTATTCCCTACCATCAGGCTGTTGTCTGCATTCTGAGCCTTTAGTGGCTTGAGGATGGTGCAGTTGACAACTGGATCTGATGTTTATTGATTTCCCTGTTTCTTGCTTTAGTGTGTCACAGGGTCGATTCTTTGCTCTGGGATGGCTTGAGGTGGTGAGCTGTCACTGGCAGCAAGTTCTCCAGCTTTGTTGCAAGGAGCTGTCTTACTCTGTGAATCAGATCAGCTAGCTTGCTCTCGTAGTTTAAGATTTGCTCTGTGCACACACAAATTTTATAACTCCTGCTGCTTTTACTTAACCCTACGAGGCTCTCCCTGTCGGTACAGCAATAGAAGCACGTGCACTGAATGAGTGGTCAATCTACACCCATGTCAAGATAGCCAGGCTTCATACTTCACTTTCTTTCTGCTTGGAAGGCTGTGAACCTCCTTGAATGTGGAAACCATTAAGCCTCAGGCATGTTGGGTTCTAGGTGGAGTATGACATCTTCATACTGTCAGAGAATATCCTGCTCTCTTGTTAGAAGATGGTGTGACTGCACTGCCTTCTTGGTGTGGAGGGTACAGAACCCAAAGTTGGTGTCATGGTAAGTTCCAGGCAGCAGCCTCTTGTCTCATTGAGAAGTGGCTCTGGGCTCATACTTTCTTGAGGCCCAAAGGTCTTCTTGAATAGTTGAAATAAAGCTGTTGGAGGGAATTTGTTAGTCTTTCGTTTCTGCCTCTTGCTTTGTGTATTTTCATGTCCGTCTTGTCTTGATATACCTGTCTAATTAATGCGCAGGCCTGAGTGGGGAAGAACACACTAATCATTACTGTGCTGTGATTACAGCCAGGGCTGCAAGAACAGAGGTGCAGCCTTATATTGAGGCATTTGCATAGTGATTAAAACCAGAGATGAGTGCTGTGGTGCAGCCTGTCCCACCTCCAGACAGGAGTGCTCTGTTTCTTTGCTGGGTGGCTTTAGAAGGCTGACCCGATTTCAGATGCAGGTATTAGAAGTTGGCCTAGCTCAGTGTAGCCCTGCCTACCCTCCTGCCACCTGCCTAGTTCTGTCCTTCCTGAGTGTGCTCTGTGCACTCTGAGGGGCTGCTGGGTGCCTTCACTTCACAGAGGGAGCTCAGCCATCTCTATCTTCCCCCTTCACCTGGTGCTGTATGAGGGAGTGCCACAGATCAATACGGTTAGTTCAGAAAGGAAATACCTTTTTTCCACTTCTGCTGGTATCTCATATTGTTTATTTTTCCCTGCACTTCTTTATTCCTTTGTTCCTTGCTGTGTCAGATTTTCTGCCTAATGTTGCCTCTTCTGGTTTGTGTTTTTTTTTCCTCATCTCATATGCTCTCATCTCTACTGATATAATTTCTCTGAATATGCAGCCACCAGCTTTGAATGTGATAAGGAGTAAACCTACTCTTAACAGCTTGGGGAGGTGCTGCCCCTGAAAAAAGTATGCTGTGCATATTAAACCTCTTACTGCAAGGTATGCTCTTGTGGGGACCTTGAAGTCTGATTACCTGCCTTGATTTTTGTACAAGGTTACCCAACCCTCTTGCAATTGATGTCCCCCTTTCCCTGAAAGCTTGTGAGGTGCCACACTGACTGTCAGTCATAGCTGTCCTGATAATCTGGGAGTCTCCTCTTGCTTTCCCTGCTTCCAGTGAGTATGGAAAGGGGAGAGCTTAATCTGTTTGTAGGATGCTATCCAAAGGCCTCAGGGTTTTACAGCCACTGCGTGAGAGAGTGGTAGGGTATTAACACACACTTGGTGAGGATGAGGAAACTGCTCAGCTTCAGGCAGGACACTTCGTGCCACTTGGATCCAGTGTGCCAGGGGCAGCACCCAGCCAGTGTGATGCCCTCACCAGTTGCAATGGCAGCTCTTGCAAGAGGTGTTACATATCACGACTTGGAGAGTTTGCATCCCTTATGTCTCTCAGTACCTCCTGTACTGACTTCAGAATATGCTGGTGTAGAACACACAGTACCAGGTTGTTGGCTGTGTCCTTTGACACTCAGCATGAAGTAGGTGAGCCTGAGGAAGTGACCAATGGAAAGGATTCAATTAGGAAAACTTATCTGGTGGTGCTAGCATCAAGTCTTTGTAGTTAGGTTGTGAATGGAGTTCTGGGACTGGTTGTTCTCAAATTCCAATCAGCGTTTGCCTCAGGTCCTCAGAGCTGAGGTGCCAGGCTAGCAGAGTTGCTTTACTGCCTACATCTGTTGGTGTGGCTTTCCACACTTAAAACATAGAAGCTCTGGTTGTCCTGCCAGACTTGTCTTCTGTGGCTGGTGACATGCATATCTTTATACTGATTTATTTTGAGAAAAAACATTACTTTAGAAGCATGTGGGCAATGCTATCTTAGCTTGAGTCTTCGGTGAATGGCTGAAATTATTAGCAGGAATGCAAGTGTACTTGAATACAGCTCTCCTGTTGAGTGGTCTCTGCTGCATGTGTTTGAGTTGGTGTTAGGAGATGCTGTGTGTCAAATAAGTGTGTACTGCCTGGTTACAAGCCCCTCTCTCTTTCACTGGGCACAGAGCAGCAGACAGTGGAGATCCAAATTGTTTCCTGTGCTTTACTCTGCACTTCAGTCTTAGAGTGATCCCACTGCAGAGTTGACAGAAAATAGGGGTTTGCAGCTTATTGCTGGATGGGCGCCTTCTCTCTCGTCTTGCTCTGACTGCCTTGCTGCCTGTGTGTTGTTTGGGGCACAAAAATGTTCATATTCCTCATCTTGCTGGATTCACTTGTGCATAAGCTGAGGAAAGCTGCTGGAGCTGTGGCTGTCAGCTCTTGGTGATGTTTTGTGGTGCCAGCCTTGTGTGTGCAGTACACACCCCTCTCTGTGGCTGGCTTGAACAGTTCCACTCTTCTGCAGGGAAATGTAGTCCATGGGCACATGGGGCTGTGTGCAGGCTTTGTTAGATCCCGTGGTGATTTTCTGGAATGCCAGGCAATTGGGTAGGTGCTGTGGTGGGGAGCTGGGGGAGGAAGATGCCTCTTCCTGAGAGGTGGTGGAGCTCAAAGCTGCATCAGGCAGCAAGCCCTGTTGCCAGCTTGTAGGTCAGGGATGTTAGTTTCACATCTGGCCAACTGATTATCTCCTGACCTTTGAGGGCTGCTACTCCCTGGGAAGCCCCACAGGGCCAGGCCTGCTTTAGCCAGTTCAGCAAGGGCCCTGTGCCAGCTCTCCCTGGGGTGGCAGCTCTGTGGCCATCTACCAGAAGGTTTTGGTGCTGCCTTTAATTAAACTAGTGGGGAGATGAGGGTGTTTGCTTTTGCACTTATTACAGGACTGATTTCTGACCTGAATGCTGAGGAGTAGGAGTGTTCGCTGTCTGGGGCAGAGTCTGTTGCTTGCAGATAGTTGTTGTGTGGGGAGATGTGTGCCCTGCAAGGCTGTCAACAAAACTTACTGAGTTGAGCTCTGGTCTCTGTCAGTGTCATGGTTCTGACAGTGCTGTGGTCTGACTGGGGCTGGTCATAAAAGGCCTTGCTGTTGTTGCTGAAGTTGCACTAATCAGCTGTATAGCTTGCTGGAAATATGCAGTCTACACATTGCTTGGTGTAAGCAAGTATTTAATCCTTGATGTTGGTTACTGGAGCAGATTGTGGCCTGATACTCTAGTTTGCAAATAGTGGGAACTTTTTGTCTGACACGGGGAAGTGACTCGCTGTTGCTGAGAGATAGGAGATGTGTTGTAAGGTTTCTCTGTATCATCTAGGGTGTGTTTGGGCCCTAGGGTTCCTGCTCATTTGGGATGCTTGGACCTATTTGCTTGATTTCTCTTCAGCTGTTCAAGGCTCAGCTTTGGGTACTGCATCTCTTCCCCACTCCTTGCTTAAGAAGGTCAGGATTTAGGAGGAGTTAGAGGAAAGTAAGTATCTCCCATGTGCAGAGAGGACAGATCCAACCACTGAGCCGTGAACACCGGCACTGTGTGATGTGCTGTGTGGCGTGGAGTGCAGTAAGAGCCAATGCGTGTCTGGGTGGTGAACCCCTCTCAAAGTGTGGAGGGATGCTGTGCACAAAGGAGAGTTCAGGTTCCTGGACAGTTGATGCTCTGTGCTGGAAAACCCCTGCCTGCACCAGAAAGGCTGGCATGGAGCAGTCATGGTTTAGGCAGGCCAGTGCACTTCACATCCCCCTGCCCAGTGAAGGTAACTCTTGGGTGTGCCCTGTAACTCCCACTTTGCTGCTCAGCTGTCAACACCCCAAGGCCAGTGGCTGCCCCTTGAGGGACAGAGGAGGGCAAGACATACCTGCGTCTGCTCACTGAGCAAGGCATACTTTGGCCACTTTGATGTAGGATGATGTAGCATGCCAGTGGGGACAGATGCCAGGCGTTCCAAAGACCTGAAGATCTCAGGGGTTTCCCTGGAGATGTGGTTGCTCTGTTAGCTTAATTTAGCAGGATGTTGTTCTGCCTAGAGAAACTGAGGCAAACCATATAGGTCCTTTCCATAAGGGCCTGTAGCATAATTCTACTATGTCTGTCTTGGTAGAAATCTTGGTGCTTGCCCAGAGCCTGTGTTCAGATCAAGTTCAATGGCTCCCAACTTCCTGTGGCATGTGTGGCTGTAGGAGGGTCGGAGGCGCTTCCCAAAACAGCAATAAGACAGACTTGTTACTGTTCACACTGGTAGGGACTTCTGTGCTAGTCCTGGTTTGAAATGGGCTTCTCCCACTGCTTGGGGGAATAGCTGTCATGGACCCTGAATTGTTTTGAGCTGGGGTCCTAGTTGGCCAGTGGTACTGGGGGCTTTGGCCCAGGGTCAGGGAAGTGATCCATAGTGTCTGAGCTGAAGTGTGTTTCTGCAGTGTGAGATGTAGCTATGAGCTCAAAGACAGCTGACACTCTCTTCTCATCCTAGCCTGCTCAAAATAGGCAAGTACTCAGCAGGATTTTTGTCGCTGCCCTGGACCTGTAGTAAGGTTGACTCATTCACCTTGATAAGATAAACACAGACCTTGAATAGTCAGGTGCCTCTGCTGGGAGCTGACTCTTGAGAGCTCCTCAATCTAGCAAATAAAGGTGTAGCTGGATGTAGTGGTTGAAAGCTGAAACTAGACAGACAAGTTTGGAGCTTGCTCTTAGCCATTAAAGCAGCATAAAGCTCAGCAGCTTTCCAGATGTGTATGTACTGTATTTCCCACAGCTGAGCCTTGAGTGTCTCTTAAGGATGCAATAGTTTCTGCTACATTTGTAGCTGGCTTTTGCTGCACATGGTGAGTGGATTATCTTGGCAGTACCCAGAACCTTAAATATTTCTTGCGTCACGGTGATACTACATGTGAGTATTACTTGCTATTAAACCCTTTGATACCTTTCTTGGGAGGGTGAATGTGTATTTTGCTGCAGTAGTGCCCCTGATATGTGGGGGGATCAGTCCTAAGTGGGCTTTGTCCTATTGCTTCATCTGCCTCCCAGATGGCATAAGGAACCACCTTCTGAGCTTTCTGAAACACAGCAGAACTTCTTGGGCTCTGTCCTTGGGCTGCATGACTGTGCAGGCTGCTCTGGAGCCTTGCTTGGGGGAACAGGTGTTTTGGACGATTGAGGTGAAGGAGGAGACCTCTTCCTGCCTGCTGCCCTTGCAAAAAGGTTAGGTGGCACTCCCCAGTCTGGAGGAATGCAGAGGGTATGACTGGGCAGGCACAGAGCCAGCACTGCTGCTGCACCAAACTGATTTGCAGGGAATGGTGAACCAGAATGGTGTGTGCCAGGCCCCCCTGAAGATTACTGCTGGCAAAGCCTGCCATGGAGGTGCCTGGTAGCTCTGCACAGGAAGTGTCTGCTGCCATCCTGCCTACAGCAAAGATGACATTGAGTTCTTCCTCTTGCTGTGAAGCTGAAGGTGCAGTGCTGGTGTTGTCTGGTGAGGGCTTGAGGTGGCGGCGGCTGCTGAGTACTTGGGGACCTTACTGGGAAGAAGGGTACTCTGCCTTCAGCCTCCTAGCTGCTGGTCTGGAAGAGGCTATGTGCTTCCTGGAGGTGGCAGCAATATACCTGCTGGGAAGGCTGGGCTGGGGACCCATTTCCCCCAGGCATGTGTGGGCAGCGACTCCAGTGCACCTTCTTGGAAGGGGTAGGTGGAATGTCTGGTAGCAGCTGTAGGGAATGCCTCCCTCACAGATGGATGAGTCAGGTGAGGCTGGGCCTATGCCCTGCCTCCCTTCCTGCTGCTCTGGTGTCCTGTGGGCTGGGGAGAGGTTGGGGAGCACAGGGGACGGGTGAGAGTGTTTAAAACTTGCCTGCAGCAGTAAGAGCCTGAGTCCTTCCTGCTTTTCTGGAGAGCATCTGCCCAGATCACTTTCTGGTGTGTGTTCATATTGAGGCTGAGCAAGTGTGGGGAGTGCCAGTCTTTCTCCCTGCAGCCTTCCATCATATGGTTTTCTCTTGTCTGGAAGGGGAGTGGAAATGCTATTGCCAAGCAGGATGCACCTGGCCTCTGAGGTACTAGATTATGTGGTAGTAGTTTCTTGTCCGGAGGGTTTTGTGCAAGGATGTGAAACCAGGAACTTTGACACCAGAAACTGATGTTTGTTTCTGAACCTATGGATTTCCTTCCTCATGTAATGGGCCTGCCAGTGATGGTGTGCTGCTTCTGTGGTGGGAATCGGTTGGCAGGAGCCCAAAGCTGACCATAAAGGCACTGTGCTGTGGAGAGTGTGGGCCAGCCCTGCATCTCTGCTCCAGGGTCACACAGAGAAGTGTGCTGAGTAGATATGGCTGCCAATGCTGCTGGCAATGTCATGGTGCTTGTGGATGATAATGCTTGAGCTTGTACAGCAGGAGCAAGATTAAGGGGCTGGAGATACAGTACTGAGGTTGGAAGCTTTCCTAGCTGGCTTGAAATGTTGTGTTCTTGCCTTGGAAGGACTGCTGGCATTCAATGATGGGGTTCCCAGCAGAGCTGGGGAAACAGAGCCAGGCTCTGTGAGAAGTGAGGAGGCCTGTGACTCGGCTGGAAAGTGGATTCTGGTGTGTGGTCAGCTGAAAGCAGCACTGGCCAGATACATGACTGTTTCTCTGAAATTTGGCTTGGAGTTTACTGATCTGCAGGGCTGTGCTCTGTAAGCTGTGATCCTGGGAAAACAGCTACTTTATCTTCCCTGCCTCTTTCCACAGAGACACTGCCACCACCATGGAGGGGATTGTGACTATGTATCAGGACTTCATGAAGAAAGCAGGTTAGTGTTTGGCTCTGCCCAGCTATCAGACAGGGCTACATGCTTTACTGCCAGAGGCACTGGGGTGTGGTCTGTCATCCCTGAAGCATCCCTTAGTGTAACTGCATCTGCCTTTGCCCTTACACAGTTGCCAGATGCAACTTTGGAGGTTTTGTGCTGCCTGTTATGAGGCTCTCTTGCATCAGTGACTGTGTAAATTGTTTTGGGGCACTTGTGTTTTCCCGGGCAGATGATCTCCAGGCTGCCCTGCAGCATGACTTCAGGTTATATTGTGCTGAGTCTGGCTGACTTTGCCAGCCTCTGCTCCCAGGCTGCTTCCCTACTTGCACTTGTGTCCTAGAATGGGATTGCCGTGCCCTTGCCTCCACTGTGGCAGTAGCACTGCTGGCAGCAGCCTGGGGTGAGGACGCTAATTGCTCTGCACTGTGGCTCTTTCTGCAGACCCCCGCATCGCTGATTATCCACTGATGCAGTCCCCGTTCCTTGTGATGGGCATCCTCCTGGGATATGTCTACTTTGTCCTATCCTTGGGTCCCCGGCTAATGGCCAACAGGAAGCCTTTAAACCTGAAGAAGTTCATGGTGCTATACAACTTCTTTCTGGTGGGACTCTCCCTTTACATAGTCTATGAGGTGAGTTGTCGGTAGCTTGGTTGGGCATGTGTAAAGCAGCGTGTGCAGGCTGTGTGGGTGATGGGGAGCCCTTTTCTTGGCTGTTCCCTGCCCTTCTGTGCAGAGCTTGATGTGCACTGGGTGATATGTTAGGCCTCACCTTGATGATGCTCTTGTTGCAGTTCCTGATGGCAGGGTGGCTCACTGGGTACACCTGGCGATGTGACCCTGTGGACTTCTCACAGGACCCCAAGGCCCTCAGGGTGAGTTCTCATCCCTCTCCTGATAAGTGGGGATGGCCTTTAGTGCTTCTGTTTGAATGGCAGGGTCACAGCTCTTGTCTCTCCTGAGGCAGAGGATGTGCAGTCTCTGGGCCTTGGTTTCATGCCAGGGTAACTGTATGAAGCCCTTCACTCACTGGGCTTGTTCAGGCTGAGACAGGTCTCTAATGTTAACCTGTTCTGTTTCAGATGGTCAGTGTTGCTTGGCTCTTTGTGTTCTCCAAGTTCATTGAACTGACAGACACGGTGAGTTACTGAGAAGGCCTTTTCACCACTTGCTGGGCAGGGAGCTGAGCCCAGTGTATTTGGGGTAGGTGCTTTTGCAGCCTTTCCAGTCTGACCTGGTAGTGCTTCTGTCTGGCATCACTGCCAAGGAGGCCACCCTGCAATATTAGTACTGAGGCCACTCTTTACATGCTACAGCTCTGGAAGCTGTGGGGTGACCTAATGGGTGATGAGTGGGGAGGGTGGGAAGCATCGTTGAGATCACACACTGAATTAGTGGCCCAGCCTGCTCTAACTGCTCCCAGGGCTGCAGGTTCTTAATGCTGTTGGGCTTTCACTGCAGGTGATCTTTGTCCTGCGGAAGAAGAATGAACAGGTCACATTCCTGCACCTTTTCCACCACTCTGTCCTGCCATGGAGCTGGTGGTGGGGAGCGAAGTTTGGTCCAGGTAAGATGGCAACTGTCTGGGTGCATGGATTGGGTATGGTTACCCCAGCATGCTGAGAAGGGGTTTTTGGCCCTGCTGTGCTCTTAGCAACTGTGTAGTGCTGATTGCTGTGGAGTATTGACTTACACTAAGGAAAATCTATCTTAACAGGGGGAATGGGCTCATTCCATGCCATGATCAATTCCATGGTGCATGTTGTCATGTATTTCTACTATGGGCTCTCAGCAGCAGGACCTGCCTTTCAGAAGTACCTGTGGTGGAAGAAGCACATCACAGCCATCCAGCTGGTGAGTCTGTGTGGTGGAGCAGAGCATGTGCCTCATGTGAAGGGCAGGCTAGCCTTTATACCTCTGAAAGGTGCAGCCAGCAGCAGTTGTCTCCTCTGTAGCATATTGCTCTGAGTTTTTAGCAGCTTTGGACCTCTGATAGCCCTACCAGCCTGGTTGGAGTGTGGGTGCTGTTTAGCTCCTGGGCTGCAGCCATATTGGGAGGGTGAGAGGCATATGCTGCTCTGAGACTTGTGCCTGCCTCTTCTAGCTGCTGCTGAATGCCTCACCATAAGGACCTTTGCTTCAGACTGGGAAAGGAGTCTAGGTGTTGCCTTCAAAAATAAGGTCTCTAATGGGTTCCCTGACCCTGCTCCCATGAATAACTTGTTCTTATTCTGCCTTGCTCCCAGGCACAGTTTGTGATTGTCTCCGTCCACATCTCCCAGTATTACTTCATGCCCAACTGCCAATACCAGTTCCCCATCTTCATTCACCTTATCTGGATTTATGGGACCATCTTCTTCATCCTCTTCTCCAACTTTTGGTACCAGTCCTACACCAAGGGCAAACGGTTGCCCAGGGTGGCTCAACAAGCAGCCCAGCACAACGGTAGCAGCATCCATGAAAATGGCACTGTCACCAATGGCAAGGTCAAAGCCAACTAGAGGGTAAAGTGCTCCCAGAGCCAATGAGAGCCCCGGGGCAGAGGCAGCTGGGACCTGTCCCTCTGCTCCTGGGTGCCACTAGCCAAGTCAAGTGCCTACAGACTGTTGTACCCCTGTGCCCAGTCCTGCTGTCCCCTGTCTGCATGCTCAGCCCCTCTGCTCTGAGCAGCCATGGGCCTCTTCTGCTTCTGGGAGGGCTTGTGCTGTTTCTCAGTGTTGCTGAGCAGAGAGGCAGCTGCCTGCATCACAGCTGTGGGGCTGCAGTCCCATTCCAGTGTTTCCAAAGGAACTTTCCCCAAGTGCCTACATCTGGCTCTTCTGCCTAGGGGCCATTTCCTTCTGAGTAGGACCAAAAGAAGAGACCGCTTCCTGTCCTGGTGCCCTCTCCTCTTCCCTGACTCACAAGAGCTTGTGTGGATGAGCAGATTCATCCCTGGCTGCTTGTTACTGCCAGCTCATGTGTGAGTGCTCCTGCTCTACGATGCCTTGTGCCACTTTGTTCTATGCCACAGTGCTGCATGTCCCTTCTGGTCCCTGTGTGCCCAGCTTGGGAGTCCTGCCCTGGCATATCTGTGCCCAGGTGTCTGTGGAGAACGTAGGGGCAGTACTTATGGGACTTCAGGGCCCAGACCTGCCCAGTACGGTACCCATGCCTGTGCCTAGTACATAGCAGGGGCTGTGACAGCCTGAAAGGCTTCCCCCATGTGATAAGCCCAGGTTGCCTTGCTGTTCTTGTGCCTGGGCTGGGTGCTCAATGTGTGCTTAAGCCACACTTACCTGATCCTCTAAGGCAGCTGGTGGCTCACTGCAGAGTGGGGGAGACCAAGCTCAGCCTAGTCTTGGACCGCTTCCATTCCTGTAAATTCAAGACTTGAGCAATAAGTGCCCCTAAAATCAGCTCCTGGGCTCTCCTGCTTGGGTCCAGCCCTGCTCTGGCCTAGCCTGAGCACAGTGGAGGGCGGTTTTAAGTGTGCTCGGCTGTGGTGCAAGAGTGAGCACCTCTTGCCTCTGTGGATCTGACTGGGCCGGTGTGAAGATGTGCTCTGCTCTTCAGCAGGGCAGTGCAGCTGCTCTTCCTGGCCTGGTGCCCGTCACCTGCTCTGATTGTAACCAAAACATGCTGATGGCCTCGAGGACGAGGTGAAGGAGCCAGGCCCTGTCAGATTGGGCTGCTCTTCTATGACAAATAAACAAACAGAAGGAGAAATGGCTCTGTCCTCTTGTTTTCTTGGCTCAATATAAGCAAAAGTTCTTCCAGGTTCTTGGTGCTGCCCAGTGTGGTTGAAGGCAGGGCTGGGAGAAGCAGCTGGTGTAGCAGGTTTGTGCTGGGGGGAAGAGGGTGATAGTTGTGTGCTGATGAAGCAGATGGCAGATTGTTTCCAAGTGTTTTGGTAGAGCAGTGCTCAGAGCTGAATGTGTGTCAAGGCTTCTGTTGTGAAAGTGACTCCACCCTATCAGAAAATGGCTGGGGTGGAGTGTGGGTGTGGGCTGGGCCCTGGGCCACCTGCCCAGGAAGAACTGCTGCTTTTCAGAAATTATGGGGATTTGCGATGTGGCAGAGCGGGGAATAGACACTTTGGAAACTTGAGTGCTTGAGGAACAGCAGCTTGTTGCATATTACATCTGCCAAAGCAAAAACTGCTGCCATCTGTGAATGCCCCTGTAGCATGGATCTGTGCACAATGTAGCTCAGGTTGGTCAGAGGAAGGTTGATGTCTTGCTTTTGCTGCAGAAGTGCATCTTTGCATGGCTGGGCTTTGTTATCTTTCCAACTGTGTCATTCTTGTGCCCCTTCAGTGCTGTTGGGGTGTAGGGCTGCTTTCCCCATTACCCTGTGACAGGAGCCCTCTTGAGCAGAGGGCAGCCTATGTGCTGACTCAAGCCTGGGAAGAAGAGTAGGGAGCCAGCTGGGCAGCATGTGGCTGGGAGGAATGTGTTAGATCAGCAGCCTCCAGATGCTGAGTTTCACTGTAGGTTTGGTTGTGGTATGGGAGGGCTTTGGTGGATGTCCAGCCAAAGCCCTGGAGCAGAGCTCGGTGTGAGAGAGCTCTGCTGGTCTGACCTGGGCTGCTGTATGCCTCAAGGCTATGCTCTGAAATGTAGGAAAGCATCTTCAAGTGAACTGATGTGACTAATATGCCTAAACTACACATGACCATCACCCTCTTCTACAGCACTCAATGTCCTTGTGTGCAAGAAGTCATAAAGTGGGATCTGACTGCTGCACTGTGCAGTGTTCTCCCAGTTGTTGATGCTTCTCTTCGAGTAAAGACTTGGATGAGAATTCGTTCTTATCCATCCTGAAGTGGTGTGTAATGTTAGTTCAGTGCTCAGAAGTCTTCACTTCAGGAGCTGTAGGTGATGGTCCAGCTGACATGGACCTTTTCCTGTCAAGCCTCCTTTTCCCTTCCAGCTGGCTCTTGCCAAAGACAGGACTGTCTTTGCTTTTGCCCAGAATAGTAACAATGCTTTAAACTACTTATGCTTGGTATTTTAGAATGGGCTGTTCCCTGCATGTGCTCTGCTCTCCCTTCCTCCAATTGTTCCTGTTAGCTGTGCTCTTCTATGGGCTGGCCATGGCACTTGGTAAATTAATATGCTGTCATGCTGTGAGCTGAATTCACACCTTATAGGGCTTTGTTTACTGGGCCTGCTGGATCAGTGCCCACTTCCTTCCTCTGCTCCTCCTTACTCCAGGACTGTAAGAGACTAGCATGGGCCCAAAGACCCTGCAATATCATTATGCCCTAATAATGCTCAGAGGTCCTCCAAGGGCTATGTAATGCACAGCATCTCGGTGTGGGGCATGTGCTAAGGAGAAAGACAGAGCCTGTGAGAGAAAGCTGAGCTGCTTTTACATGGGAGTGAAAAAATTACAGCAACTTTTCAGCATATAAAGCTTTCTTCCAGGTCAGGAACCAGGGAAGGCCTAATCAGCTGTGGGCCATGGGGCAAGTCTGTGCTAACTCCCAGCACCAAAGTGCAGGGGTGTGGGGCAGGGCTCCAACAACAGCGGCACAGCTCTGTGGCAGAGCCCAACCTTGCAGCTGGGTTCCTGCCTGCTTCCTCATCAGAGACGGCTGTGGCCCCAGAATTTGTGTCTGAAGAGGGCGAGCTCCTTCCTTGGACCTCCTGTGATCTTTCCCAAGTGGCCAAATGGGGATGCACCAGCAGCACTGCTGGGAAGGTGCTGGGCTCAGTTGCTGTTTTTTGAAGACTGTGCCCTGGGAGCGGGGGTGCTCTGGTGGGTGTGGTTACACCCTCACTGCCCTTGGCAGAGCACAAGTTGGAACCTTTGAAGGTTCCAGCTGGCGTAAAGCTCAGGAGGCAGAGCTGGTGCTAGGTACAGTGTGGTACTGTGCTGAGGGAAAGGTGAAACAGTTAATAATCCACCCTCAGCTAATCACTGAGGGCTGGTGGGAGGCACAGGCTTGGTGGAGCTGCTTTGCAGAGGCCAAGGTGCTTATCAGCTGTGCAGTGTCCCCAGTAGCCGCTGGCAATGCTGGTGCAGCTGAAGGACAGGCTTGATGGGTCTGGTGCAGCCCCATAACCTCAGACACTGTGGCTCCACCATGCAGAGCAGCATGGCTGAGCCAGCTGTGGGTTAGGTAAGGGCTCAAAAATGTTTCCTGCCACTTGCTCCAGCACAGTTCAATCTGGAAAAAAGGCATTTTTTCCAAGTGTAGGGGAGTCAAGCTCCAATAAATGTCAGCGGAGCCCTGGTGCCTGCTCCCCTGCATCAAGCCTCAGCAAGGCACCAGAGCTTCCTGACAGCAGGAGGGGAAGACAGAGTTGTTGGAAGAATATGTGACTGAAAGCTGAGCACAGGGTTGGTGGTGCTTTGTGTGGCTCTTGCATGACATGCAGGCTGGCTGTGGCAGTGTAAACTAACCTTTTGTTTTGCATCAGGCTTTATGCCAGTGCCAGCCCTTTTCTAGCCTTTGGGGTGATTACAGCTGTTGCTGTATGTTTCTCCCCCTCCTTTTCTTTTTCAATAGCAATTCAGTCTGCAAAAGTAGCTATTCTACTCCAGCACCATAAGCAGGCAGTGATGGCTGCCTGCAGCTAAAAAGACAAACTGAGGTCTGCCTGCAGAGCCATAGTAATGGCCCTGTGGTTGTGAGACAGGACAGGACAACACAAACTGAGGCCACAGCCATGCTGTGCTTTCTGTTGAGCCTGTGGTGGAGCTGCTGTGCTTGTAGCCAGCATCTAGATGGGGCAGGTGACATATCTATCCTAGTTGGGACAGAAACAGCAGCACAGCCCTTGCACTTGCACAGCATCTTTCTGCTAGGCTGTGCTAGGCTCAGGGTGCCTGTAAACTGGCCCTTAAGACCAAAGTCTTCCCCCCCTTGCCCAGATCCCCAGCCTCAGGGAGAAGGACTTGGGTTTGGGAGACATAGCTTTTTCTTCCATTGGACTCCATTAAGAAAAAGTCAAGTTAAGCAGTTTATTAACATTTAAAATACTGTACAGTGTGTAAACCAAATATCCCCCTCCCCACAAGAACCCAGTGCTCTCAGCGGATGCTCTGGTGAATAATACTGCTTTTGGCACTGTTTGCCTTCTCTTTCTCCTTCTTCTTTATTGGGTCCATCTCAAAACAGCGCCAGAGCCGCAGTGTTTCATCAGCAGCTGCTGAGGCCACTGTTGTACCGTCAGGGCTCATGGTCAGGTTCAAGATTCTGGCAGTATGACCTGAGGAGGAGTGTGCAGATCAGCACATGCATGTTTACTCCTGTCAATGTGCAGATCAAGATCAGCACATGCATGTTTACTCCTGTATGCTCCCATGAGCCCTGCCAGCTTGCATAGCTGTCTCCCCCACTGGCTGTGGCAGCATGATTTCAGACCCCAAGCATACATTTGGAGCAATGGTATTTCTTCCAGAGCCTGTAGTGGGCATGCTTTACTCCTAGCAGCATGTCCCTGGATACTGTCCTGTATCAGTGATCCTGCAGGCTCAAACCAAGGAGAGCAGCTGCCTTCAATCTCTAACAACCCCCTCCCCATCCAGGCCCTGTCCACCTACCTTGCAGCTCTGCAACCTTGGTCATTGTTGGATACTTCCATAGAACCAGCTGATTCTGTGCAAAGCCATGGCCTGAAATGAACTCCTTGTAGTTTGTTGACCACAGGATAGAACAGACCTGAAAAGAGGCAGTAACACAGGTAAAACAAGCTGCTTGTGTTGATGCTCACCATTTGGAGGTGAGCATGATCCCCTCCTTCCCCATGCCTCTGGGCCTGAGGAGCCAGCAGCTCTGTGTAGGCATGCTGCCAGAAGGTGTTTGTCCCAAGCTGATGTTCATCTCTCACCTGGGAATGGGCATCGACAGCACTGAGGCAGGCACCAGAACACACGTTCCAGATGCGGATATGTCTGTCACTAGTGCCACCTCCAGTGGCTAGAACATTCATCTGCCATGGGCACCACGCCACAGCCTGAGAGAGAAGAGTTCATTTTAAGAAATACAAGAGGCAACCTGCACCCAGCCAGTGCTACATGTCTGCCTTGCACACATATATCTGTCCGTGGCAGCCCTGTGCTCACCTTGACAGCACCCTGGTGCTGAGTGAAGGTCTGTACAGGAGCAAAGTCTCCACCCCCTCCTTGGGTGCATGGCCAGACGTTCACCAGATTGTCATTGCCACCACTGGCCAGGTAGCGGCCATCTAGAGACCATTTGAGTCCGCACACCTCCTGTGTGTGGCCAGCAAGGGTGGCCACATGGTGCTCAGCCACTCGGACATCATGGTGATGGATGTGCCCAGTCCGTGCGCCACTGCAGAGAGAAGAGAAGGCTTGCAGGGTCAGACTGACACATTTTCACCCAAATCCATTTTTGTTGTTGCAAGACTGTTATACCTGCCGCTGGGTTTCAACCAGCATTACCAGCAACACTGGTCTGTTGGTGTGAGTGAAACACCCACACAAGCTCTTTACAACTTCAGCACAAAGTGCAATACAGGAAAGAGGCCTTCTCCTCACAGTCCCAACAGATAAGGCTGAGTAAGAATCCCAAGCCAGGACAGAAACTTCTCTCTGCCATCCCTAACCCACACCACACATAGATTGAGGGATAGGAGTTTGCAACAACTGGAAACTGCCCTTGACCCACTGCTTTACCTGGAGAGGATGTAGCTGTTCCAGCTGAGGGTTCCCACACGGGCACAATGGCTGGTCATGTTTCGGAGACGTTTCTGCTGCTGAATGTCCCATAGCTAGAGGGGCAAAGCAAAAAGTTCTTCAGAAGAAACCCAATCCTGTTTCTATGCCCTAAGAACCTGACTGCACAGGCTCTGGCATTCAGCTTTCTCAGTAAGGGAACAGAGAAAATGTGTATCTCATGACTATAGCACAGAAGGTAACACTACTTATCAGAAATCCCCCAAACCAAACCCTGCCTTGCACATTGCACTTGGCTGGGGCAGTTTCACCCCACACTAGGGAAGACAAGTCAGGTGCATGGCGTCTTTCCTCTGCCAGTCAAGGTTTTGTCCCCAGGTCCCAGTTATGTCAATCCCTAGAAAACACCTCTAGTTTTTCTCCTGCATTCACCTGGACCTCAGCACTACTTGTGCCAACAGCAAGGTAGTTTCCTTCTTTAATCCATGACACAGAGGAAATGTAAACATCTGGTTGCTCCATCTGCAGCAGCTGGATAATCTCCCCAGAAGTGTGATTCCACAGATAAACAGAGTTGTCCAGAGCCACTGCCAGGAAGTTCTGGGAGCTCCAGTCTATGAGATTCAGATCTACAATTTGAAAGAGCAAGGCAGGTCACACAATGCTTACCCAGAGAGCCCTGCCCTTCACCTGTGCTGATGCAGCAGCTGTGTGTGTGCACATGTGCACGCACACATGTACAGGCGAGGGGCAGCCTCCTGAGTGTCACTATGCCCAGCTGGTGGGGTCAGGTACCCTGCTCCAAGTCATATACACAGTGCCCTACACCACTGTTCCTTGTAAGGCCTCACAGGGACACTCCAGAAGTGGTCTGTACTAGCCTGGGTACATAAAATAATACAAACAGCCCAGTTACACTGTCCTAGGAATAGCACTCCAGTGCAGAATGTTCTGGATGCTCAGCACTCAACTCTGCAGCCTACTTACAGTAGTCATTGCGGATCTCTGGTGCATCCAAGATCCGGTCTGGCATTGAGGGAATATATCTGCTATTCTTCCTGCTGGATCCAGGCGTCATTTTCTGACTGTAGAGCACTTTCAGGTTGTTCTGATAGCCTGTGTGCAGAGGAACGGGTTTGTTAACCTGAGTTAGTTTCCTCCCAGCTGAGTGCTGCTCACCCAACTAGGAATCCTTTGGAGTGAAAATAAAGTCCCAAGAGAAGCACTCACAAGACTGCAGTGTGCTAAAATCACTGGCAGTATGAACTGCTGTACAGGGGTGAGCTGCAATTTCCTTATTCATGGAAACAAACTTAACAAACACTTGGGTTTTTGTATCCCATTATGTTTAGTTACAGTTTAAGGTAGAAAGTGCCCAGCAGAGAGTTTGATGCTCTTACAGACTTCACGAAGGTTTGCAACCTGCAGTACAGGTGAGCAACTAGCAGTCATAGCAACTTTCCTAAACAGATTCACTGTTATGCCCTCCCTCAGCCTCAGGAACCTTAAGAAAGGAAACTCCAGCCTGTACAGCTCTCAGAAACCAGTTGATTTCTCCTGTGGCCACACACAGAGCCTCTGTGTTGCTGTTCCCCTGGCCAGATCTCCCCTACTGATTCAGCTCACACAGACCCTGTATCATACCTTCTGGAGCATTCTGTGGTTTTCCACTGAGGCGGAGGATCTTTGCCTCTTCTACATCAAAACCATTCAGATTCACTGCCCAGGCTTTCTGTTGCTCCTATGGAGACAAATCACCCTCAGTGCAATGAATTTAAAACAACTCCCATACTGCAATTTAAACAGACACCTAAGTTCCCATCTCTTAGAATCAGGAGTTCAACTGTCCTTCCAGGGTCAGCCACACATAGGCAGGTCAAAGCAGTTTTTCCTCAGACTTTCACACATGGTCCTGTTCACATAAACTGTGCTTCCAGGGTCAGCCACACATAGGGGCAGGTCAAAGCAGTTTTTCCTCAGACTTTCACACATGGTCCTGTTCACATTTTCATACAATAGCAAATTCAGGGTCATTACCAGTGGGAAAAGCCACAGCCACAAGCGTCCAAATGCTTCATAAACAGATTTCAGAACACCGTGTAAAACATTCCAGAAGTGTTCCCTGTGTAGACATTGTCCTAGAATAGCTACCACCGGCAGTTTCACTTTGCACAGGATCACAGCTTTTTTTGTTGCCTGCTATATTTTAAAGCCTCATTAGTCAAAAGGTAAATTTTGCTACCAGAAGCAGCATAGGCTAGAGTGCATGGCAGTCTCTACAGCTTCAATCTCATCCTAGGCTCCTGAAGCCCAGAGTTGCAAGTAGCAATGGCTGGGGCTTGTCAGTCCTGTGTGTCTACTCGGTAGAGCCTACAGTTTACTCCTCTGTAAAGGGGCAGGAAGGATTAGTGGTTGTTGAAGTAATTGTAACTTAGCAACATGCTCACCTTCTTGGTAGGGGATTCCTCAGCAGGGTCATTCTCTTTGGTTAGGAGGAAATTTGCCATCTCCATCTGCATAGTACTGCGGTTGGGAATATAGCGATCCCCCCCAGCCTTTGTGGGGGTGCTTTGAATTTTGGATCCAGATTTACCTGCATTTGCATACGAAAATATTGTCTTACAGCTATTTAGTAGCCTGTATTAGAGCTTTCACGAGAGCAAACCCAGCACACTTCCACATCACACCCACCAGACAAGGACTCTGCGATCTCATGCCGCCCAGTCACAACTAACTTATATTTTCCCCCCTGCCACCAAGCTCCGGTTAGGGACTGTCTGGAGCAACACCTTGGGTCTAATGCAACAATTCCAGAGTCCAGAGATAAGGAGAGGATACAAAAACACTGCTACAGGATGCAAAGCTGCCAGCTGACAGTCCCGCCCACACTTGTCCCAGCATGCAGCTGTGCCAGCAAGGCTCAGCTGGGCCATCAGCAGTTCGCCAGCCCCAGTGCTCAGAGCTCTGCCCCTCATGCTGGGAAGGAAGCGAGTGATTGTCAGGAGCACAGCCCACCTCCTCCTGCCTGCCCAGCGAGCCGCCAGGGCAGCGTGGCAGGGAGCCCAGAGCGCCATGGCTCCAGACAAGCAGCCTGCGCGCGGCTCCCGCACCCAGGCTCTGCCGCTGTTGGCCGGCGCTCACCGGGTGTCTTGGACGGCGTCTTGCTGGAGCTGTGGGAGCGATTGGCCGGCTTCATGGGCGACACGCCGACGGGGCTGGGCCCGGGGCCGCTCTCCTTGGCCTTGCGCTGCCATCGCGCAGGCGGCGCGTTCGGGATCGGCGTGTCCAGCTTCAGCAGCCCGTGCAGGTCCGCCTCGAACAGGAACTGCGCCATGGTCCTGCGGGCGGGCGGCGTTAGCCGTGCCCACCGGCCGGGCTGCAGCCTGCTCCGACAGGCCCCGCCGGCCTCCCCACCACCGGACCTTCCAAACCCTCCGGCCGCTCCTCCCCAGCACCGGACACCCCCACTCTGCCCAACCGCTCCTCGGGACACTTTCCATCAGCCGACGCACCCTCCCCTCCGCTCCTCGGGGGTCCTTTCTATCGGCCGACACCCCTTCCAGAGGCTCTTTGGGGCACCCTCCGATAAGCGACATTCTCCCTTCCCCTCATCCGCCTCACCACAGCCTCCCCGCTCGAGACTGCGCCTCAGAGCTGCCTCCCGGGCCCTATCGCACGCTCACCTCCGCCGCGCCGCCACCGCTCGCCCGTCCCGCCTGTGCCGCAGCATTTTAAACGCCGCGCGGACGGGGCTCCGGTTGGCCGCTTCAAACCCAACGGCCGCGCGCTGCCAGGCGACGGCCGAGCGACGCAGTGCGATTGGCTGAGCCGCGGGGAGAGGCGGGGCGCTCCGCGAGTGCAGTTTAAGGGGTGGGATCGGGGGCGGGGCGCTCCGGGCCGGGGGCGGGGCGGCGAAGGAGGGACCAGGCGGGTGCTTGGGGAGGGACGAGAGTTTATGGCGGGGTGGGCGCGTTCGGGGCTGCCCGCGGCTCCCAGCCGCTCATGAGCAGGTAGGACTGGTTGGCGATGTCGGTGCTGGACAGGCGGCCCCCAGCGTGCTCCGTCGGCGGGCCCGCCTCGCGCCGCGGCCCGGGCAGCACCTCCAGCAGGCAGGGCAGGACGGCCTCCTCCGGCGGCTGCTTGTCGAAGGCGCTGGCCTGGGGTGACACGGAGTGCACGCGGTGGGGGCTGCCCTTCCAGCTGTCCCCAGGGGCAGCTGAGCCGCCCCGTCCTACCCCCTCACCTGGCCGTGCTTGCTGCTTTCCTGGAGGAAGCTGCCCAGAGCACGGTGCAGGTCAGGAACGGGCGGCCAGAGTTTCTGCTTCACGTTGCTGGGTACGGAGGAAGGGGCACTGAAGGTACCCTCAGACTTGGGGTGCCCTAATGTCCCGTGCAAGGTGCCCAGGCTTGGTGCTGGAGCCCCGCCTGTCCCCGGCACAGCCTTTTACCTGTAGAGGGAGGGGAAGGTGCACCGCAGCCCCAGGAGCACTGCGGAGAAGAGCAGCGGCACCACCGTAACGCTGGGGATGAGCCAGCCTGCATCGGGGAAGGAACGCTGGAACTGTAGCCCTTCCCAGACCCACCACCTGAGCCCTTCGCAGCACCCTGCCCGGTGCTTCCCACCCCGTTTCCAGCACTCTCCGTGTCCTGCCGTCAGCCGTGGGGCTCCTCTGGCCGCAGCCTCCAGCCCTGTCCCTTACCCGCATCAGCCACGGCATCAACCACAACAGGTTTGGACCAGGCGCTCCAGCTGCCCTGGTACCACGGCCCGCTGGGCTGGGCCCGCACCTGGGCGTGGTAGCGGGACCCCGGCCGCAGGTCCAGGACTTCTTTCCTAGCTGCTCGTGGAACCTGCAGGACCTGCGGGGCAGAGGCGAGCTGGAGGCATGGTGGCTGTGGGGCGGCACCAAGGGCTGGGTCCCCGTTTGCCTGACCCCGTGCTTGCCGTGTGTCAGCAGTGGAGCAAGCAGCTGCTCGGGGTACCCTGGCCAGGCCTTACCTTCCAGTCATGGCTGTTCTCCATGGCATAGCGGACCTGGTAGTCCAGCTGCTCTGCCAGCAGCTCCAGAGGCGGCAGCCACTGCAGGCTCAGCCGGCCTTGCGACACTGTTGCCTGCACAAGCTGTGGGGCATCTGTGAGCACTGTTGGTGTTGGGGACAGGCATGTGTCGCTCCTGTGAAACGGGACATGGGACACTGTGTCCCCTGTGAACCAGGCAGGGGCTGTGGTGGCACTGGGACTCACCAGCCTGGTGCAGCCAAAAGGGCTCCTTGAAGTAGCTGAGTGGGGGCAGCAAGTGGGTCCGGGTGACATTCACCAAGATGGAGATGGCACTGCCAGCCTTGGGCTGGAAGGTGCAGGCATGGGTGCCCTGTGCCCCCCTGCTCACCTCCTCGCACTGTTGCCATGCATCTTCCCTGTGGGTGGAGTGGGAGCCAGTCAGTCCCACCAATGCATACCCACAGCCAGCATTGCTCCTGCACTTACCCAGGAAAGCTACTGCTGCTTGTAGTCAGAGGTGCAATGTGGCCAGGAGAGGTGGTGAGGAGGTATGAGATTGGTGGTGGCAGGCCAGGACAGAGCAGGGCATGGGCAAGGAGCCCAGTGTGGGATATTGGCCACAGCAGACCAGTGGTCCCTGGGATGTGCCTGCCTGAATGCCATATGCCTGCCATGCCCTTACCTTGTGCCAGCCCCGCTTGGAGGTGGCCGGTAGAAGAGCTGGTGGGAGCTGTGGGGCTCTGCAGGGTCCCAGCTCCACTCGCAGTGCACGTGCAGCAGGTCTGGGGTGCTGCAGCACAGCCCGATGTCTCCTGGGCAGGGGAGAGCCAGGGCAGGAAGGGGGCTGCTTCCCCTTGGCCCCCCAAAACTTGGGAGTTGCACCTTGCCTACAACAGGACCCCACCCCCTGCAGTCCCCGGCGTGGGTGCCTCCCTGCTGTTCCTGCCAGCACCCCTGCGGAGGGGGTGGCTGCTCACCAGAGGAGTGGGGTGTCTCAGCTGCCACTGCCTGTGACCAGGGCCCCCAGACGCCGTCCATGGAGGTACCGTCAGGCTTGCTGCGCACCTGGATGTGGTACCTCACCCCTGGCTGCAGGTCCTGGAGCACCACCCAAGTGTTGGCCTGGACCAGCCTCTGTAGGAGAGGGGCCAAGCTGAGGAGCAACTGCAGGCCCCACACCCCCTGCCCATCCCTGACCCCCCTATGTACCTGCCCCAGTGCCGGGGAGGCTGCCCTAGGTGTGTGGGTGCTGACGGTTGACTGAGTGGAGGGGTCCCCAGGGTGCTGCTCACTGGGGTTCAGTGTGGTGCTGCAGGGCATCCCTGTGGAGTTGGCAGGGCAGCACTGCACCTCGTACAGGAAGAAGTTCGGGAAGTCAGCGAGTGGTGGCTGCCACGACACGCAGAGCTGCCCCACAGTCCCAGCCCAGCGGGCCGTGATGTTCACTGGGGGAGCAATGAGACCTGCAGAGAACATGCCAGGGTGTTTGTCCTCCTGCAGCAGCCCCAGTCTGGGCAGTGCCTGGTCCTGCTGCGGAACACATGGAAGTCTTCCCCCAGGCTGCCTCTGTGCATGCAGGGCTCAAGGTGTTGCCAGCCCCCGTGGCAGGCAGAAGGTCAGGGGACCCAGATCTGGGAGCCATTCTGTTGTCACAGGACATTGCCCAGTGAAAGGGACTCACCCACTGCCTCCACACTGAGCTCCCGCCAATACTTGGTGTGGTTTGTGGTGGCATCCAGGACGCGGAGGTGGAGCTGGGTGAAGAGCCGCACGTCCTGGCTGGGGAAGACGCAGACATGTCGCTTCCCGCCAGCCCCATGGTGCCATGTGGAGAGCACGCACGCTGTGGGTGCATCCCTGAGGAATGGAGAGCGGGGTCTTGCGGCACCTCACACCTCCTGCCTTGGGTCAAGCTTGAGGAGAGGCAATGTGGGGCACAGCACTGAGACCTTGGTGTCACCAGCTCCTTTGCTGTGCCATAATCCACTGCAGGGCACCATCCCCATGGGACTGAGGGACAGCCAAGGCCCCAGCTCTGCTGCAGGGTGTGCAGTGGCTGCTGTATATCTTCTGTGAGTCCTCCATCACTCCTTGCAGCTTGGAGCCACTGGGATGGCCCAGATTGCTGCGACACCCTGACACTGCAGCTCTCTGTGCAGCAAGGAGGAGGCTGGGCTGTGTCCCCATCATCTCCTACCTGTAGTACCAGTAGTAGAAGTGGCACATCCCAGTTGTTGTCTCCTCCTCGTCCCAGAAGCAGGTGAGGTCCTCGAAGGAGCGGGAGAAACAGAGGATGTCCTCGGACACGCCTGCTAGCAGTGCAGCGTCTGGGAGGAGTGTGGCCATGAAGGAACTCCTGGGCACAAACCCATCCCCATCTCACCTGCTTCCACCTCAGGCGTGCGGGACAGCCTGAGCATGGCTGTGGCACAGGTGCTCTCCACCAGCTTGGCACACTGGGGAGGGACATGGCACCCATGCTGGCTGCTGGCTTGCACTGGGATCCTGGCTGGTGCAGGGCTCCCCCCGGCCCCACCACGCCCCCTCCTCAGTACACGAGGTCCTTGAGGACAAACAAACATCCCAAAATAGCCCTGCGGTCAGAGGGGAGCTCAGGGCCCAGCGATCAGGGGGAAGAACCCCTGCCCTGCTCGTGCCGGAAGGTGCGCGGAAGTGAGATAAGGAGGAGCAGCACCCCAGAGAAAGGGAAAGGGCCTGGGGGCTGGTGTGGGGGCATGTGGTCCTGAGCAGGGGGGATGCCCAAACCCCTGCCCAGGGACTGCCCTGGGGGCAGTCTGTCCCCCTCGGTAAGCCGTGCTCCCTGTCATTACATGGACAAACTGGAGCATCACACCCTGCAGGATCTCTATCCGAAGCACTGGTAACTCTGCTGACATAAGGGTGTCAGCCCCTGTTATCGTGGAAGAGGGGACAGCCCCAAGATGCATATGTGTGATGCACAGCGGTGGTCTTGGTGTCCCCAGCATTGCTTCAGAAGTCCCTTCGCCCCCCACTCCCTCTGCCCTCTGACCTGCTCCAGCCCTCTTCCTCCTCCTCTTCCTACTGGCATTTGCTGCCTTCCCCAGGGGTTGCCCCAGCTTTGGGACCCCACAAGCCCACTGCCAATGTCTGCTGCATTTGTCGAGTGCATCCATTCTCTGCTACATACCCCTGCACTGGCAGTTGAGCCCACCCTGGGCAAAGAAAAAGTTTCTAAGTATTCTTGCCACCTTCTCACTCTGTCCCTTCTCTTGCCCTGACCGCCTCAGCCCTGTTCCTCATTTCCCAGTCCTGTGTTGCCTTCTTTCCCATGCCCATTGTCCCATCTCTCTACAGCCCTCGCACCTGTCCTTCTCTTTTTGCCCCCCATGACCCCACCCCAGGCCTCAGGCTGGCTCCATGAGGAGCACCAGGAGATTAAGTGGCCAGGCCCCAGCAGCTCGGTGGCACATGACCCATGGCATCACTGGGAGGCCACCCTGGTCCTGTGGGCTATCAGAGCATCTTTGCTGAGCGCAGACAATTTCTTAGGAAGGGCAGCTTCCCAGCTCTGCAGCCCACACCAGCCATGCTTGGGCAGTGCTGCCAAGCCAGCGGAGGACTCAAGGCATTTTGAGGAGACAAGGATTTTGCAGAGGCTGTGGGCAGAGTCCAACCCCGACCCTCGTCCCACTGCCCCTAAGGGGGTGACTCAAAATGTGCTCCAAAGTCTGTCTTGGTCAGAGACCTGGGGTGGGGCTGGAGAAACAAGCAGGAGATCAACAGGGTTTTATTCAGTTACAGAAAGTGTTACAGAAAATTCTAAAGGGGCTAAAGAGATGCTTAAAGAATGCATGGAGAAGCCTGAAATGAGACAAAGTTGGGGAGTGGCTCTGGCAGGTGCAGTGAGCCAGACTGGGGCCAGCTATCAGCTAAGATGAGGATGTCCAGCAGGACAGTAAGATCATGGCAAGGCTGGTGCAGGAGCACTGGGGTTAGCCTGGAAGTGCCACTGCATTGCCTGTGGTGCAGAGCTGTGCCATTAGATGTTAACTTGAGTCTTGTTCAAACCCTCATCATGTCATAACTGAGAACTTCTGATGAGTGAGGAGCCCCTCTGCTACCTGAGCAGGACTGGGAGCACCAGGCTGCTATCCTCAGGGGGAACCCATGGGCAGCCAAGCGCTGCTTGCAGAGAGCATGGATGTTCCTTTACTGCAAGCAATTCAGGGTGTCCCACAGGTGAGAAGTGCACTCCATTACTCCCCCTGAATACTCCCTGCACACCCTCCTGGAATGCCTCTTTCCCAATCCCATAGATTTTGGCTGCTGTGAGGTGCTCGCTGCCCACACCTGGCATTCTAGCTCCTCTCTGGCCCATCCTTTGGGGGAGAAAATAGCCCCAAGGACCTACCTTGGGATGTCACTGGCTCAGGGGCTGACGGTGGGCTGCGGAGGCTGAGCAGGATGGCAGGGAGCAGTGAGAGCTGCCAGCCCTGGCACAGGCAGGCTGCCATCCTGCAACCTGTGTGCCGGAGCCACACGTGCCGCACTTGTCCCTTCCCAGTGTCCCGGGAGCTGCTGCGGCTCCTCCAGGCGATACCTTTATCTGGGAAGTGGTGGCTGTGCAGCTCAGGAAGCCTGGCTGGGGGCTCCCCCCGCCCCATCACCAGCACTTCCCTGTGCCTGAAACCACAATGCCACAGCCCCTCTGCTGCTGGCCGCAGTGCCAAGAGAGACTGCTCCTATCAGATAGGCGGCATGTCCTGCCCTTGTGGCTACTGGCATGCTGGGAGGATGGGGTAGGAAGAAAAACAACCCCCGACAAACTAGGGAGGCCCTGGTGTGGGGCAGGGCAGGCTGTTGGGACTGCTGCCACATGGGAGCATGGGATATGGCACAGCTGATCTGCCTCCATTGTGTCCTGTGCCGCTCGGCACCAGAGTACTCCAGGTCTGCTCTGCCAGCAGCACGCTCCCTGTGGCTGTGCTGGGAGCAGAGCTGCAGGCACAGGGGGCAAAGCCCTCAGAGGTGCAGGAGCACAGTGAGGTCCCACAGTCATGCTCAACCTCATGCTAGTCCTGGTTCTGGTGCTGGAGGGTCTCCCACCCTGCCAGGACACAGCACTATTGCACAGCCCGGGGGGCACCAGCCAGGACACAAGGAGCCACGTGCTCATGTATCCCCTGTGCACCAAGGCCAGGTTTGCTTCTTCAAGTTCAGCAGCTGAGGACAGCACTAGAGGCACTGAGGGGAGAGCAGTGCCAGCCCCAACTTGCCACAGACAAATTTTGTCAAAAAAAGCAGAAAGACCTAGGTGTGAGCAGGACTGGTGACACCGCCCCAGACACTGTTCCCAGCTGGGAGCAGAGGGGGTGCAGAAGCAGTGGCACGTGTCAGGCTGTTTGTGAGGGCCAGTCCCCATCACTGATTCGCTGGGGACCTCAGGGATGGGGCAGAGCGGCTGCTCACTAACAGCTGCAGTTGACACCAAAGAGCACAGGAGGCCAGAATGGAAAATCAGAATGGTATTGACACGGTTCAGAGATAAAAGACACTTGCCCAGAAGGACAATGCAAATGTCCCTGTCTCCTACAGGGATACCAGGCTCTGCAGGAGCCATTCTTCCTTCTCGTGGGACTGCAGAAGACGGATAGATAGACAGCTGGATAGCATGTCCAGGGCTGAGCAAGCTGAAGCCAGCAGAGGGGAAGCCCAAGCACTCTCAGGGTAGCAAACAGCAGCAGTGCAGGTGAAGGACCAAAGCCTGGGACAGGAGCTCCTCCAGGAGGGTCAGTGCAGAGCCCAGGTGACCCTTGAGGGACGGGCACGTGAGGCTCACCCTGGCAGCACACGTTCGAGCAGGCTGGGCAAACACAGCCATCACTCTGCCAGATGTGGGAAGTTACCTGATGGCTTGGCACAGTGCTGAGAGGTGCCAGCTGGCCAGGGTTGGAAGGATGTGGAGTTGCACAGCTCCACAGGACCCAGCTGGAGGAACAGGGCCATCCATTTAAAAGACCAGCCAGCTGAGGGGAAGCTGCAGGAACAATTTTTAAGCATGCAAGAGGCAGCCGGGCATAGGAAGGACATAGTCTGTTCTCCATATCCCTTTGGGGACAAGACCAAGTCTTAAATTGTGTGTGTGGGAGAAGATCCCTGTAGGATCCTAAGAGAACCCATCTCCATGCCATGATGAGACCCAGGACTTGCCTGGGAATGCTGGGACATTCCTGGGGATTATCACAGGACCCCAGTGGGAACAGGATTCTGAGGAGTGCCCACCACAGCAGCAGATCACTGGGCCCCCACATGCTGTTCCCCAGTGTTGTCAGCAGGGCAGAGGTGGGTCCCCACCAACACTCCTCTGGACCCAGCTGTGGCGTGATCTTTATTGTCCATAAGGCAGAGCTGACATCTCTGAAGGGCCACTGCAGAGCTGGAGGCTGTGCACAGCCAACACTGTCCTTCTGCACCTGCAGGGTGGCCCCATGCCATGCCAGCAGCGCTGCTCACAACCCCTAGCACCACTCCAGAGCATGCTGAGGGCTGCAGCTGTGTTGCTGCTTCCTCCTCTCACCCCAAAGCTTGAGCATGTGTGTCCGTGGGCTTAGGCAGTACCCTGGCTCCTGAGGGAGACCCTCTCCTGCCTGCCCTTCTGCCAGCACCCTGCTGCTGCTTGTCCTTGGAGGCTACCCCAGCGTGTCCCAACAGTGTGGGGCTGTTAGTGGCTGGCACCATGCCAGGGAGGGGAGGACACAGTCCTGCTTCAGGGAAGGTGTTCTTGGGAGAGGGCACTGCCATTTGTCTGCTTGGCCCTGGAGCGGGTGAGCAGCTCCTTGTCCCCACAGCACTGTTCCAGCAGGCTGGGGCCAGCGCTGCCCCTCTGAGCGGAGCCAGCGCAGCCTCACGCCTCCTCGGCGGTGGCATCAATCCCCGCGTAGGTGAAGTTCTCGAACAGGGCCATGTTCACGTAGGCCTGTGGGGGAACCCCAGTTAGGAGCCAGTTGTGAGCATGTCCACATCTACCTCCCGTCCCCGCTAGCATGCTCACAGGCACTGTTGTCTCCCTGCACCCAAAAAGTGATGGTGGGATTAACCCCCACACATGGTTCTGCTGCTGGCTGGTCCTCGAGGCCAAGGGATGTCCCAGCACGTGGAAAAGCCCCGTGCCCTGTGGACATCCCTCCCACTGAGCCGCTACCACTCACCTTCCTGGCCTCCAGCATGCGGATGAGCTGCATGGAGATCTGGGCGAAGGGCGGGCGCTCGTAGGGGCGGTCACGCCAGCACTGCCGCATCAGCTCGTACCTGGGGGCGGAGAGTCGTGGCGGCTCAGTGCACACAGGAGGAGAGGGGACAGAAAAGCTCCTTGTGGGAGACAGGGAAGCAGGCAGGAAACTAAAGCCCAGGAAAGGTGTTTGGGTGTGGGACCCCAGCCCATCCCTCCGCCACAATGGAGAGGCAACCAGGCAGAAGCTGCTGAAAGTTGGTGCGAGCCCTGTGGGTGCCACCACCAGCCGAGGCTCTGTCACTTACACCTCGTCGTCGCAGTTACGCGGCTTCTCCATGCGGTATCCCTGGGGCAGCTTCTCATAGAGCTCGGCACACGTCATCCCGCAGTATGGTGTCCCCCCTACAGACAGAGACACTCAGGGGCTGAGGAGGTGACAGTCCCTAGGGTGTTCCCCCGAGGACCCCAGGATAACCAGACCTACAGGGATCTGAGTGAAGGCAGGGGACAGGGAAGAGCCTTACCCAAGCTGACAATCTCCCAGAGCAGGACACCAAATGACCACCTGAAAGGGGAGGAAAGGAGGCTGTGACAGAGTGCCCAGCTGTGCCCCACTGTTGGACACAGGGCAAAGCACAGGGTGGAACAGGCAGCCAGGGTTGAGTCAGCAGCTCCTCAGGGAGATGCACCAGCATCACCTCCTGCCCTTGCAGCACCCAGAGCAATAGCATTGCCTCTCTGACTGCACCAGAGAGGAGTGGAGGTGGCCACAGCCATGCCCCAGCCCAGTGCCCCTGCCTGCAGCACTTACACATCACTCTTGGTGGTGTACACGCTGTAGTTGAGGGACTCGATGGCCATCCAGCGAACTGGCAAACGGCCCTGGGGAAAGAGAGAGCCACCATCAGAGCTGGAGGGGTGCCTCCTGGGTGGAAGACAGCTGTGATCCAGCCAGTCCTGCCACGGTAGGTTGGTCACACTGATGGTGGGCATCCTGCCCACCACACTGGTGCAGGCCCCATGGAGATGTTTCACTCCTGGCTCACCATTGTCTTCTTCACATAGACCTCCTCCCCTCTGGAGAGGCCAAAGTCAGCAATTTTGGAGGCCAGGTTTTCTCCCACCAGAATGTTTCTTGCTGCCAGGTCCCTGTGAATGAACTGAAAGGGAAGAGCAGTTAGCAGGAGCTACACGCTCCCTCCTGCTGGCATCAGGGACCACATGCCTCGATGGGGAACTCACAGGCCTCACAGAGAGGGTGATCTGAGGGGCTTGCTGGGATGTACCTGCTTCTCACTCAGGTACTGCATCCCCTTGGCCACATCGGAAGCAAACTGGAGGAGCTGCTGGGATGTGAGGGTGGAGGCAGTGCCGTGCTCCTTGGCAAAGGCTGGGTCTGTCTCCAAGACTCGGCTTTTGCGGAGGAAGTCGAGGAGGTTTCCATACGGAGCATACTCAATGGCAATGTACAGGTAGCCTGCGGGGCAGGACAAGGTTGGGCTACTGGGGCTCTCCCCAGCAAAAAGGAATAGACAGCTGGGCAGAGGTTGTGGGGCAGGGTAGAATGGGACAGCCCTCACCCTTGTTCTCACAGGCACCCAGCAAGTTGATGATGTTGGGGTGATGGCCCAGTTTGCACAGCACCTCCAGCTCCCCGGCAAAGTCCCGATGGTCATTCTCTGAAGCAAACTCTGTAAGCAAAGAAGGGATGAACACCTCAGGCCTACAACAGGGGCCTTTCCTCTGCTTCTCTGCAAATGACTTCTGATGCTCCCCAACACAAGCATGGCCCAGGACACAGCTGCAGCAGTCAGCCCACCCTGTCTGCCTCTCCCAACACTCACCTTTCAGCATCTTGATGGCTGCATTCATTTTCAGGCCGTCCTTTTTTATCATGGCCCTGATTACCTGCCCAAAATTGCCCTCCCCAATCATGTCCTCAAACTTGATGTCTTCCCACTCCAGGATGGGGTAGCTGAGGGGCTCAGGCTGCGGCTTGGGCCGGCGTGTCAGGGTCAGGGTCCCCGAGTTGAACTGTAGGATGGTCTCTTCCCCCTGGCAGATGGAAGCGGGTGAGGTTAGAGGCACCGGGCACCTCTCTGCCCATGCGGCAGTCCCAGCAGGACAGGAGTCATGGGCAAGGGTGGGCTCCGCACCCTCTCCGTGTGGCAGTGAGGTCTGGCTGCATCCGGACTGGAGGCTATGGAACGTGACCTGGATCGGGCTGGGACGTGGGGAGCAGGGGTCACGGTCCTGGTGGGGCAGGCGGCACTCACCGAGCCAGACTGGTACGTAAAGGTGCGGCGCCGGTGGAAAAAATTCTTCTTGATGAGGAAAAGTGCCAGGAGAGCAAAGAGGATGGTGAAGCAAGTGACGGACACAGAGCCAACAATGGCCAAGAGCAGCTGCTGGTCTGTTCCCGCCTGCTCAGTGCTCTGGCTGCCCAGGCTGGGCGGCACGCTCAGCACTCCTGCCAAAAGGAGGGATGGAGGGTTGTGGTCCATGGTCAAGCCCTGCCTGGCCTGCACTATTGACAGCAGCCCTCTCCCATCACCAAGATTCCCAATGAAGATACTATAACCACATCCTGAGCTCCTGGTGCCACAGTGGCACAGAGGGGAAAGTGTCACAGCCCAGCTCCTGACACTGAACCACTGGTTTATGGGCCTCCCACCAGCTTTGGGTCAAGCCATGATCTCCTCCCATGCTGGCTCTGCTCTGCTCCCCTAACCCCTTGATTCACATCCTCCGCTGCCCAACACAGAGTCACTCTGTAGGTACCATGATGTCATCATGCCACCCCTGCTACTGTAAGACTAGGAACAGGTTTTTTTAAGACACCAAGAGTTTTGGTCTTGGGTTGCTGCTTCAGAGCCATGCTCAGAGGTTCACACAAGCACCCCAATCATTTTTTGCTGACCAGAATCTGAGCCCAAGCTGCAGCAGAGCTGTGAGCGCCCTGGCTGCTGGGACACCCCTCTCACCATCCCCGAGGGTCTTGGCTTTCACAGGCAGGCTCCATTCCCCTGGAACATGGGAGTTGGCACGGACACGAAACTGGTAGCTGGTGCTGGAATTGAGGCCCCCAACGATCTTGGTGGTCTCGGCGCCACTGTCGGTGTCAATCCACTGGGGTTCACTGGTGCCCCCCACCTGCTGCAGCTCCACGATGTACTTGGTGATGCCCCCGTTGGGGTACTCGGGCACCTGCCAGGAGAGCCTGACAGCCGTGTTGGACACGGGCTCTGCCGAGAGCAACTGCGGGGAGGAGGGCCCTGGGACCAAGAGAGAAGAGTGTCAGTCCCAGAACTCCTCATGCTGCCAGGGTTCAATGCTGTTGTTAGGACTGGATGGCAATGGCAACCAGAGCCCAGGTCAGCTTTGAAGGATCTTCAGGGACCCCTGGCCCCTGCTTGGAGGAGGTGGAGGTGCTCTCCATGTACTACAGTGAAGGAGGACTGTGCTCCCAAATGTTCCAGCCACACCATCTGAGGTCTAGATGCCTGTGTATTGACTAGCTCTTGTGACATTTCTTCAGGCCTTCATCACATACTGCCTGCCCACCACCTCCTCTGAGCCCACTCCTGCCTGCCCACATCCCTAACCCCAAACTCCCAAATCACACAAAGCTCTTACAAGCAGCGAGCTGAGGAAACCTCTCATCCCTCAAGTCTGATGCCTATCAGTCCTCTCAATGTGTACCCGATGGTGCCAAGCCCCTCCAAAGGTCTCATGCATGCCTTTCCCCTTGGTTGCCAGAAAGTTTGGTCAGGCTGGTGCTCCATGTCTGCATGGTCTTCCGCCTGCTTTAGGAGCTGAGTGTGTGTGTGCCCACAGGCAGGACTGCAGGGCTCCCCAGGCCCTAGTGACCATGCAGCAAAACTACTTGGCAGCAGGGTTAAAGCAAACCAAAGGGAAATATTTTTTTCATGCAGAGTATAATTATATAGAGGGACGAGTTGCTACAGGGTATTGTAAAGGCTGCAAGTATAGACAGGTCCATCAGGGTTTGGGCAATGGTGCAGAGAGCAGATCTGTTTGTGAGTATCACTCATGATGACCTGAATGTCACATTCAGCTCAGGATGTTTCTCAGCTCCTTGGTGCTGGAGGCTGCAGGGTCTAGTGAGGAAAGGAGGGCCCATTTTCCCCAAACAGCTGTTCATGTTCTATCAGAGATGAGATAAGGAGCAGCCAGACCTGGGGATGGTTGCTGTTACAATTATAAATGATTTATCATTGTAATTCCCTGTTATAGTTCCCAGCATTCCGCTGGACCCACCTTTACTGTTGATCATGACCTTATAGGGGTCAGAGGGTGGCCCCAGGCTGGTGCAGTGGTACACCAGCACCTCCAGCCTGTACTCCTTGTTAAACTCCAAGTCCCCGATGCGGGCAGAGAGCACAGAGATGGAGGTGATGTTTTTCTCAGAGACCAACCGCCTTGCAGAGTCAAAGAGGTGGACAATGAACCCATGTGCTGGCTCATGGTTGTTTGGCAACTTCCAGTTGACATGAAGCATATTCTTCTCTTCTATGGACCAGCCTTCGATCACAGGCTTGACTGTGGGCTCTGCAAACAAAAAAGCAGCAAAATCTCACAGCACATCAGCTGTGAGACCTTTCAGGCTCTGTGCTGTGCAGGGTCAGGGTCAGGGAGATGGAGGCTCACCAAGGCAGTCAGTCACCATGATGGCTTCGGGACCCTTGCTGCCTTCTCCACCAGCCCCTGGCCGGCTCAGCTGCGCCTTGACGATGTAGGCGGTCACTGGCCGGAGGTTCATGAGGGTGATGTTCTCACTGTTGTCAACTGTTGGCCAAGAAAACATGTCAAAACCATGCCCATCATCCACAGCCTGCCCTACCACCGGCATCCTCCTCAGCATTACCAAAGGGGGCCTGGTATGGAGACATCTGCCTACCCCAGACCTCACCCTCCCACACACAGGTTCTATCTGCATCCCCCAGCCCTGCAGACACATACCGACAATGGATGACCATGCTGAATTGTCATCCTTGGGCTTGTAGAAGAGCTTGATGGAGGTGATGGGTCCATCACCAGAGAAGCTGTCCACAGGTGACACCACCAGCTGGCGACTCTGCTTGGCCAACAGCCGGGGGGCGCTCAAGGGCACTGGTGGCACTTGGGGGAAGAAGGGAATGACACTGGTGGGACTGGGAGCAACAAGGAGCAGAGCATGGATACATCTGCTACCTCTTGGCTCCTTCCAGCTTTGTCAGGGAAGTCTTTTATAATCACCCAAACCTGTCTGCTGGCACTGTAGCCCACAATGGGAGGCACCCAGTCAGGTGCAGGGGTGGTATTGCCACACCATGCTGACAGCCTCCCCCAGCAACCCTGGCTTGTCCTGCTCCTGCCACCACACTTTCCTCACCTCGGATATTGACCTTGACTTTCCGGCTGTCCTGGCCCCCGGTTGTGGAGACGCGGCACTCCCAGAGCCCTGTGTCCGCCTTTGTCAGGTGCCGCACCTCAAACTCGCAGGTGATCTGCTTCGGCTCGATGATGGTTTTGATGACCTGTGGCACAGAGGGTGCTGTCAGCCCCTCCACTCTGCCCCTGGCTCAGCCCCCATGAGTTCAGACTGCCCAGCAGCTGCAGGTACCGTTGAGGGAGCTGTCAACATGCAGAAGGTGGTGGGGCAAGGGCACAGGGCAGTACCTTGAGCACAGTGCCGTCAGCCTTGCGCAGCTCCACGCTGTCCCTGGTGGGCAGTGGGTTGCCAATGGCCACACAGCTGATGATGGGCTCTGAGCCCAGGTTGAACTCCAGCTCTGAGGCCAGTTGGATGATCTGGGGGAACCGGTCTAGTACACAGAAATCAATGTTAGGGCTGGCCCTGCTCCTTCCCAGGCACAAGAAAGCCTGGCACCTTTTCGTGGATGCAGATGTGACCAGACTGTGATGCCAAGGGAAAGGTGATGGATGCTGTGGTCCAGCCTTGTTCCCCATCCCACATGCTGGGCCCAGCAACACTCTCAGCACAAATAATGCTGGGATGCCAGACCAGATGTTGCCCTTGCAATGTCCTGGTTTCTACAGACTTGGAGTCTATTTCCACAGCCAAGGGGTCCTGCTGAACCAGCCGGTGAGACCAATAGCCAATGGCCCTCCCAGCCACTGATGAGGAAGGAGCCAGCACCCACTAGAGGGTGAGGGATGGAAACCTGCCACAACCCTGTGCCAGTCTCACCTGATTTCTCACAGTGCTGCCCATGCCAGCCTGCGGGGCAGACACAGCCACTGAAGCGGTTACAGCTGCCTCCGTTTTGACAGGTGCACTCCAGGGCACAGTCAGGGCCGTAGAATCCTGAGGGACAGGCTGTGGGAAGAGGAGAGCTCACTGCTACTCCTGGCCATGGCACAGGACCACAGAGACAGTAAGCAGCTGATGCAGGCAGCAGAACTGCTCAGCCTGTGCTGACCCTCAGACGTGGAGAGGGTTGCAGAGGTGCTGCTGGAGAGCAGCCAGGCCCTGGGGGAAGCCCAGTTGGGTGAGAGCTGATGGACACCCGTGTCCCTGTACCTTGGTCGCAGCGGGAGCCACTCCAGCCCGAGGCACAGGAGCAGCCATAGGGGTCAAGAAGGCAGAAGCTCAGTCCCCGGCAGCCCTGGGCTCTCTGGCACGTCTCCTGGCAGTTGCGGCCAAACTGGCCTTCCCGGCAGGCTGGAAAGAGAAGCATCGTCTGCCCTCACCCACCATTCATCCATGCACTTACTGCTTGTGCATGGCACAGAGCTGGCTCAGGTGCCCCAAGCCCCGTATCACCACCTCGAGGAGACTTGGGACCCATGTGGCTGATCCTGCCCCGGCCCAGAAGCATAGGGCACTGAGGGTGGGGAGGCACTGGGGATAAACACAGCATTTCTAGACACAGTGCTCAGGTCTAGGGGTGCAAGAGAGCCCCCCACATATGCCCCGAGCACAGCACCCAGTGCTGGGCAGGTGGAACCCACCTCTCTCACAGCGGGTGCCCATGAACCCTGGAGGGCAGATGCATTCGCCCACATGGTCGTGGCAGATGCCACCATTCAGACAGTCGGGACAGTCCTTCCCACAGGATGGTCCCCATTTCTTCGCAGGGCAGGCTGCAGAGAGAGCAGAGGGGGCCAGAGTGCCACCTGCCACAGGGCAGGGTACGGCTGTCCCCAGTCCCCCGGCAGCCAGGGCCCTGCTCACCTCTCACGATGAGGCGGTAGAAGGCACTCCACAGAGGGCTGTCCCCCATGAACGTGGCACTGTAGACACCATTTTCGTTGACACTGACATTGGGGAGAGTCAGGACAACGTGGCCATCCTGCACCTCACCCCGGTCCGTGGTCTGGTAGTACGTGCCTGTAAGGGGACAGAGGATTATCTGTGACCTCCCATGCCCCCAGGACCAGCACCAGGCATCAGCTGGGAGCAGCTCCAGCTCTGTGTCTGCTCTTGGAACTACTTGCCATTTCTTTTCCACATAACATCTGTCTCCTTCCTCTTGAGGATCCTGGCAGAGAAGGTGGCCACCTCAGCAACATTCACAGACTGTGTGGCCTTCACTGGGAAGAGGTGGGCTGCAGAGGAGGAGGAGGCACAGATTGCACAGCATTCATCCCCCGAGGGCACTCACACCCAAGAGCAGTGCTGACACCCTCAGACCAGTCACACCAGGACACGCCCTGGCATGTTTCTGCTGGAATGTCACAACACATCGCCCTGTCCGCTCCATGTTGGACCTCCCAAGCCTCTGCAGGAACAGGGCTCCCTTCCCGGCCCCTTCAGCCCCTTCAGGCAGACACCAAGGAATGGGATTTGGCACCCTGCCCTCTGACCAGCCCACCATCTGCACAGGATGCTGGTGGCAGCAGTCTGGCGAGGTGACATCTGGAACAAGTGTGCATGGTGCACCCCACCTGTTGGTGGGGTGCGGAGTGCTGCAGGCAGGAAAGCAGGGCAGGGGAAGGGAATTAAGTGTGCTGCAGGCTGCACTCCACCCCCCAGGACCAGCAGCCCTGTCATGGCTGTTTTCCTGATTCCCCAGGTGCTGGGGTGTGCAGCAGCAATGAACTCCTGGAGTATTAATGTGAGTCAGCCAGACCCCAGCCTGAGCACAAACAGGGCTATAAATACCTTAAGGCCTGGGAAACCAAGCCCTGGGCGTGCCAGGACAGACACAAAGGAGGACACAGGCGGCTGCTGGCTTTTGGAGCCTGGCAGTACTCCAGCTCACACACACTAAAAGGAGCCACGCCGGGCTGGAGCTAAAACACATCCAGCCCTGTGTCCTGCCCTTCTGAGGCCAAGGACCAGGAGGAAGCAGCACACGCCACAGACGCCCAGGGAAGGGCACCGCAGGTCACACTTGGCAGTAATTTCCCAGAATCGTCTCCCCACTTATCCCTCTAGTTGGGATCTTTCTTCCATGGACTTTGAAGCCCTCAGTGGTGGGCTCACGGATATGGCCCTCACTCTGTTTCAATCCACCTCACTCCCTGGAACGAAAGGTGACAGTTCCCTGGGGACCTCCAAACACAGTGGTTTGCATTTGTGCACACCAATTTACCTGTCACTCCATCACTGAAGCCCTCCCAGGCTGTATCTCTCCCCTCTCTGTCACTCCATAGTGCATTCATCATCTCCTCAGGCAGCTCAGGGACAGCAGCCAGCATGGCAGCCTGTTCAGCTCTTTGCACCCACAGCTGGTGACACAGGTCCATGCAAAGACCTTGTGCCATCCCAGTGGGAACTCCCTCATGTGACAAAACTGCTCCTATTCCTACTGTCCCTTTTTTTAGTCAGTTATTTATCCATGCAAAGATCACTCCTGCCACCCCCTGGATGCAAAGTTTCTCTCAAAGAACCTCTGAAAGGGATTTTTCCCAGTTTTCTCCAGGAATTTGAGCAGACAGTATCAATTTGGTCTTTCACAGCATCCTCACTGCTGCCGCCCCAAAGACCCTACCACTGCAGACTCAGCTGCCTCTTTCTCAGGGACGACAGCACCACATATTCTGCTCTTTATTACAGTTTGTGCTATTTTCCAGGTTCTGACTTGAGTTTTCAGGCCTGTAAGTCCCTACCCAGAAGATTTAGGAAAGTCTGCTTTCCCAAGGGCAGCAACACAGCCTTGCTCACCGCACACCCAGCCTGGTGATGTCGTTCTGCTATTTATTGCCTGTCTCCTGCTAACAATACTGGCATTTTAGACAGATCCTCCAGCAAATTTTCCCAACTTTTCTCTTGTGCACACAGATACAAAAGTTTTCAATAAGTTGGTTTTCTGCAGTTGTTTTTCTGGGTGTCCTTCTGCTCTGGAAAGTGTAAAAGATAGTTCATTGACAGACTTAAACACTTCTGAAATTGCTTCTCAGGATCTCTTTGGTTTGTTTTACTTTGTTTTTTCAGCAATGCTTCCAAAAGTTATCAAACTTCCTAAGTTCTTCTCCATGCATGACCTTTTGGGAGCTGCCAGCTTTCCTCTAACAGCATTCCCCACCCACTGTTTCATCGCCCTGGCCTGCTTTGGTGTTCTCTCAGGCTAAACAGGAGAGATGGCCCCTTCACACAAGCCCCTTCAGAGGGTTCTGTATCCAGCTCTCCTGCAAACAAGTAATTTTTTTTGCTTACTAATTCCTTTACTTTTTTACCTTCTTCTCTAAACAGAGCAATAGAAGCTTCTTTGGAACTTGTGAAAGAGACACCTTTTTGGCACTTGTAACTCCCACAGGGGCCCCTCCAAAGCACTATTTTAGCCTGGCTAAGTGGACCCAGGAGTGGGGGCTGACTGAGAACACCCCAACATGGCAAGCACTGTTCCAGGGATGGAGCCCCAGAGCCATCATCTCCATTCATGATTTACAAACAAGTACATCTGGGGGTGCAAAGTCCCTCTGTGCTCCTCACTCCACGCTGCTGATTGAGTCTCCCACATTGTCTCCAGTGGCCTCTGCTCCATTCCTCAGTGCCACCCTGCTTGCTCAGACAATCCATCTCTGTTGCCAACAGGACCACTGCCATTTTTCAGCTTGAGCTTCTTTACAAGGACAAAAGCTGAGTCCTGCTCCTTGGGGGATGCTTAAGCCCCACCAGCAGCCTCTGTGCCCCAGCTTGGAGACATTTGATCTTGCTGAAGCTGTCTTAACACAGGCAGGGAAACTTGTACCCCCCTCTTATTCTGAACAAAAGGTCAACTGTATTACTAGACTTTCTAAAAAGAGATAGAAAGCATCCTGAGGCAAACATCACAAAGTTTCAATCCTACTAGTTTTGCAAAGTCTCAAGCACAGGGAGGAGAGGTCGGAGGGGCAGTGTGGGAGTGTGCTGCCCCTGGTCAGCCCAGGGAGGCCCTTTGGATTCTTATGGCCCAAAACAGAAGCAGGAGACGAGCCCAGCACTGCTCTTGGCTACAGTGCAGTCTGGCACTCTCAGCAAGCCCCACTGCTGGAACGGCGATGTGCTGCCCTGGGATGGTGTTTGTCCAGCACCTGGGGAGGCTGCCAAAGATCTGCCCCAGCACTACCTCCTCCCCTTGAGCCTGTGGTGGGGGCATGGGCTGGCACAGCTCCAAAGGGCTACCCCCTGCTCTGGTTAATGATTTCCAGACCCCACAACCTCCTCCAAGGACACTCAACTTCCACTTGGACCTTGCCCTTCTCCCAAGTCCCATTATAAACACAGACGGCTCCTCCATGGGGCTCCACCATGCTCCTCCAGCTGAACATCCCTTCCACCTCCCTTCCATCCCCCCGCCACCAGTGCTGGTGGACCCCAAACCTAGCTTATGGGTCACCAGTGTCCCCCCACCACCCTGCCTGGTGCTGGGATTGTGAAGCACAGGGCAGGCAGGTCCCCTGTGCACCCAACTGGCAGGCAGGGGCCTCCTGCTGTCCCCAAAAGCCACTCACCATTGTGGCTATTGTGCACATAGACCACCTGTGCCTGCTCGGTCGGGGTGCGCCCCAGGCAGTAGAGGATCCCCACCAGGTCAGCCTTGGAGAAGCCCCTGGCCTGGACTTGGTTGCTGCGATTGCGGTAGTTTTGGAAGCTCATTTTGGGGTGTGTCATCACAATCTTGTTCTCCCGCTCGATCTGCAGGTAGCTCACGTCGTGCTCCCCCACAATGCAGGAGAGGAAGAAGTCGGAGTGGGACAGGCTCTGCACGTTGGCGATCAGGGTGATGTCCAGGATGGCCCCTGGGGTGAGGGAGAACAAGGGCACGTCACAGCTCAGCAAGAGCATGGCCACACCAGCCCTGCCTCGGGGCCAGATCCTATCACCCAGATGTCTCCCCCTTTCCAGGATATTTTTGCCACCCCCAGCCCAGAAGGCACAGCTAGGGCAAAGCAAGGTGCATTGCAGACACATTGGGATGACACAGCGTGCATTTCTGCTCTCCTTTTGGAGACTCCAGCTGGATCAGCTCCCCAGCATGAGCCAAGCATGCATCAGAATGGGGGTCTTGGGGTGCCTCTCCTCCCATGTCAGAGAGAGGCAGCCAGGTCCCTCTGAGAGCTCCAAATGGCTGATCTCAAAGGGACATTTCCTCCCTCCCAACCCTGCTCCGATGGCGCCACTGAGCTTCCACAGCTGCCTCTTCCCACCAAGCCACCCTGAGGCAGGGGCTGCTCACTTAATGCAGATGAAAAGGAGCAATTTACCTGCCAGATGTGGGAAGAGAAGTAGAAGACAAAGCTGGAGTCCCATGTCCTTGGAGCTTGTTCCAAATCTGGCAGAGGTCAGAAAATCCCCAGCATTTCCTGGCTATGGGGGTCAGAACTGGAGGCTGTGGCTGCCTAGGAGCTCCACGTGAGCAGCAGCTCAGGTCCGCTGCTCCCTGCCCGTGTCCCCCATCTCTTCTCCGTGCTGTTGCTTGACTTCCAGGGCAGCTGGGACCACCTCCTGTGGTGCATAGCCTGGACACGGACTGAGAGATGCTCCCGTTTCTCTGGCTCCGTGGCCAGCCAGCTGCTCAGGAGCAGGGCTTGCTGGCCAAGGGGCCCCTGGGGTCACTGCCTCTGCCACCTCTTCCAGGGAAAGGCACCCGCCCACCCCTCCAGGGCTAGGGCCGCGTGCTCAGGGTTCCCTGAGCCATGTTGAGCCCCTAGCCCAGGCGGGAGGTGTCCGGACCTTGCTTTTCATCCAGTGTTCAGAGTGCCTCATGCCCCAGCCCGCCTGGGCGGCGGCATCCCCATCCCCTCGGTGCAGCCCCGTGGCTGATGGCTGTGGGAAGGGCTCTCTGGAGCAGGGAAAGGAAAGGGGCCAAGGGGCCGTGGCTGGCGGCGGCGGCGAAGCCAAATCCTGTTTCCCATGCGGCGTTTCCTGCTCTCCACCCATTGTTTGGAGACGGCCCTGACTCCAGGAGCCGTCGGGAGCAGCCCTGCTCGGGCTGTCCCCCGGGGAGCGGCGTGCGGCGGGGCTGAGGCCGCGCACACCTCGGGACGCCTGAGCCTCCCGCCGCCACGAGCCGGGGTGCGAGGCATGGCCCACCCGGGCTCCGTGCTGTGCCGGGGCTTGACTCATCCTGCAGGGGCCCATCGCGGGGACACTGTCCGGCTTGAAACGGGCTGAGTGGGAGCACAGGCAGGGCGCCAACAAGCTGCCCAGCTCACACGGGAGGGTGGCCACTGCCAGAGGAAAAAACCCTCTGTGTTTTGGTAAACATGTCTGGGGGGAAGGGGAAACAGGAGAAAGCCTGGCTTTCCCTGAGCACTTTCCCATGCACAGTGCTGGCATGGGCACAGCACAGCATGGCCTTGCTACAGCCCAGCCCCAGAGTGTCTCACACCCAGCATGGAGGCTCTGCCAGCCACCAGCAGGCTCCAGGCTCTTTTGCCTGGCAAACAAAAAGCGTTCCCCAGGAAATCACCGTAAGCTTCACGCACCAAACCTCACACTGCTTCACAAATCAAACTGTTCCCATGTGAAAGCCAGGGCTGCCAGGCAGTGAGTCTCATGTTTTGATGTGTCCTGGGCCCATGCTGTATCCGGCCAAAAATCTAAAGCACACATGGAGAGGAAAGGGAAATCCATTCATCGCTTCCGACTATTTACAGAGTGCTCTGGGGCCGCGCGGTGCCCATGGCATGCTGAGGGAGGGATGGCAGTGAGCAGGGGCTCCCACAGTGCAGCTGCCTGGCCACCCCACGGCAAGAGGGGTGGAGAGGATCTGAAAAAGATGGATACCAGGTGCAGCTGCCCTTATTTGCCTGGAAAATGAAGCTGGCTATAGAGGCCAGTCAGGTTCAGAACTGTGTGCTTACATGTGCAACTCATTCTGTGCTTCCCTGGCAGCTGTGGGGGAGCGCATCACACAGAGCCCGAGTTACAGTGCACTCTGTGAAATGCCCTCTTTCAGGAGGATCCGTTTGAGGATGGGATTATTCACACAGAATTTTTTACGGAATGGGAGCCACATAGGGTCATTCTCTGCAGCCCATACCGAAGAGATCTCAGGGATCCATTGAGGAATCTGACCCAATGCGATTTGTTTGCTTGTGGTTTTTTTTTTTGGATAAGAGCTCCTTATCAGCTGTCTATATGTCTATATCAGCTCCTTGCTGTCTATATGTGCAGATTCCTTTGGCTGGAGGTAGGGTATGAAACCTTTCTGGGGAGTTTTGTGGCCAGCTAGGTCCTTACAGCTCCAGTTTAAGTTTATCTGTCTCCAGAGGAGGCACCCGAGAGATAGACACAGCTGAGCACAGCCGAAGCAGCTCTCTACACTTGCTCTCCTGCAACATGGAAAGCTCCAATTGCCCAATACGCAGGACACTCCAAGCACCTGAATATCTGCTGATTTCATGATCCTCAGCTTTTTTTGCTGAATCACAACAGGCTGAAAAAAACAAAAAAAAAAACCCCAAAAAACCCCCAAAGACTGACAAAAATACCACTTTTTGTTATCATTTGCACATTCTAATGCATGGCACCACATGCCAGAAACCATAACACACAGATACATTTCCTGATAGGGAATGCAACTGCCTTGCAGATCCACCAATGGACTGGGCTGCCTCAGCAACACTTTCTAGCCCTGCTTCTCTGGATGCTTGTTTTGTTTTGTGTCCTCAGTGGGTCCTGGGGATGCCCCGCAAGGCTGAGCTAAGGACTGATCCCACCAGGCATAGGAACATCCTGGAAGCGGGGTATTTGAGAATCCCCAGCCCACCTTGGCAGCTGGAAAGCAGGAGCTGCCTGCTGCATTGGTATCCAGCACATGCCCACAGGATGAAGGACAGGCTGCAGGAAAGCCCTTTCCCTGAGGAAAGGGTGGGACGTGCGGCTGTGGAGGAGCCCTTTGGCAGCTGGGGGAGGAGGGGCTGTCCATGTCCCAGGACAGTTCCAAAGTGCTCTTGCTGGCAGTCGGCTTCCTGTTGATGAGCAGGCATGGAACCAGGGAATGAGGAGCAGGGAAGAGAGCTTGGGGCTCCGTCTTGCTGCAGAGGCAAAGCCAGGAGCAGGTGCAGCCAGTTCTTTCCCTGCCTGGCCTGTGGCTCTGCCTGTCTTGCCCACTCACCTGCTCCATCACCCGTGGATACAGGCGCAGGTCTGGCGTGCCAGCAAACACCCATGAGATGCTGCTTTGACATGATTTCTCAGACTTTCACTGACTCCGTGGCAGGATTGGAAGGGAGAACTACTGTTAAGTGGCAGGTCTGCAGGGGGGGTGCCAAAGGTGGTGGGGCACTCCATCCTCTGGGACCTTCATGGACAGGAGCTCTTCACTGAGCTGCTGCTGCTGCTGGGCCCAGAGACCTGCCAGTTTGCTGCATGCTTTGAACACCTTTCTGCTGGAATTCCTGCAAAACCTTTATTTTCCTGTAGGATACTTTCCTGCTGCCTCAGCGCCAGCTGTCCCAGGCACATGGACCAACACCTGGAGCAGGCTCAGGCTGTCTCCTCCAGCGCGGTGTCTCAGGGCAGATGCCACAGAGGTGCCCCCTGCCTCTGGAGGCCCCCAGCCCTCCCAGGGTCTTGCTGCCAGCCCGGCAGCCCCCACAGCGCAGCAGGCAGTCCTGGTCACCGATCATGGGTGGCCACACGGCTGGGAGGTGATGGGGCGCGGCTGTTAATGTGTAACTGGCACCGCCACCTTTCACCAGCTCGGGAGGAGCGGGGCCGGGGCGCAGCGGGGCCGGGGCGGCAGCCAGGCTCGGTGCCGGGCGCTGCTGTCTGCGGGGCCGGCGTGTGGGGACCCGGTGGCGGCCCTGAGCCGGGCGGCCGCGGCCACACCTCGCCCGGCAGGGCCGGCTCTGCCGGCTTCCCAGCTTTCCCCGAGACTTGTTTTTCTGGCCGGAAGTTTCCTGGAGCCAAATGGCTCCTACCTGCCTGCTGTGCTGGGTCTGTAGCCTCCTCTGCGTGTGGCCGGTGGTGATGGGACACCCCTGCAGCCTTGACCACCAGGTAGGGGGGCCGTGGGGCTGCGGTGCGGGCAGCAGCTGGGGGTGGGCAGGGCCCCGCTCCTGGTCCTGCCAGCTCAGCTGGGGTGCCACGGGGCAGCAGGGCCTGGCAGGCAGCTCCTGCTCTCACAGCTCAGGAGATGAGTGATGAAAACCCATGGGAGCCAGCAGAGTTAATTGGGAGATGTATTGTGTCAGTGGCCACCAGCCACAGGGGTGGTGCCCATGCCCAGGGCCTGGCTGTCCTGCTCCCAGCCTTGGGCTGAACATGTCATGTTGTCCAGCCTGTTCACCAGAGCACGGCCTGGGAAAGCATTGTCTGAGTCATGGCATTTCTGACTGTGGGGGTCTCTTGGCTGCAGGTGTAACACAGCTGCCCATAGGGGTGCATGGCAAACAGCCATGAGTCACATCCCTGAGGAGGTCCCAGCCCCGCACATGGTGATGCAGTGACTGGAGCCAGGGTGATGGGCAAGCATGGGGCCAGAATCGCTGAGCACCCGGCAAGGAGCAGGAAACACTACTAAGCCACTGGGACAAGCACTGCAGCCAGCAGCTTGACTGCATCAGGCAGGAGCTGAGAGAATGAAGGAAGTGGCTGTCATGGGCCACTGACCTTTCCACTGAGCTCTCAGTTATTCCACCCAAAAGTTTGCACTGTTTTCCAAAGCCTCCCTGAGCCCAGCTGTGTTTGAGCTGGAAACAGGGCCCATGTGGTGCCCCTGTGGCTTGGCCCAATTATAACCCAATCTACAGCACCTGAGGTTTTTAAGGGCATATCTGTTCCTCTACCAAGCAGGAACAACAGGGTCTGATAGGAGATTTAAGTGGAGAGGAGGATGAAAGGAGAGGTGAAGGAAATTAAAAGCCCAGCTAGCTGGAATGTAGCCAACACATAAACCCAGACTATGGACCACAGTAAACTTGAAGCACAACATCTCTGCTTGCAAGGTCCAAACACAGTACTTAGCAGGAGCTTTTGCCTGCCCAGCCAAACTTAAATTGCTGACCTGCTCTCTGGCAGCTTCAGTTTGGACACTTGACCCCCTCCCACTAACGACCCAGGCAAGAGTAACCCATGTGCTCTCCAGAACTATTTGAATTGGGGCACCCTGTTAAAAAAAATAAATCCATCCTTCCATCCTGCTGTGCTGGTCTTTTGGGACAGTGAATGGTCCATGGCCTGTTTTGTTTCCTAATACTGACACAGACAGCCAGCAGTAAGCCACAGCTACTCACCATGTATCCTCAAGAACATGGGATAGGTGGAAGCATTGATGCACTATCCTGCACAGGCCCCAGGGAGCTGCTCCTGGCATCATGGGTGACTGGTACCTGTACCTGTAGCTCTGCAGCCTGGTCAGCTTCCTGCCTGCCCTTGCAACAGGCGAGGCTCGCCTGCTTCCCTGCTCCAGCTGGGAGGATGTCCCTGTGTCACACAAGAGCTCTCAGGGGGCTGGAGGTGGGGATCCAGGGGAGGAAAAGGAAGGCTCTCTGCAAACTGACCCTGTATGACAGCTGCCCTGTACGGAAGGACAGGGGGGTGACAACCTGCTGCCTTTGCACTCATCCATTTGGGTTTTTCCTCCAGCCCTGCATGCTCCTCCTTTACTGTTTCAGTCAGCTGCTCTCAGTCCTGGGCTGTCCTGCTCATCTTTCTCCATTTATCTAGGCCCACTCCAATCTCATGTGGTAGCTCACGTGTTTTTTAAACGCATGTGTGTCTTTGCTTTTTTAAACTGTGCAAGGGTAATTAAGGCATTTGAACCTGTGAGCAGTCTCTCTATGGAGACACTCCCCATTATGGATAGCCCATCTCAAACAGTAGCTCTTTTCCCAGGCATGGGCCAACTGCAGTGGGAAGAGCCTTCAGCATGCTCCAACTTCCCTTCCAAGAAACATCACCAGTTTGGACCTCTCCTTCAACTCCTTGGTCATGCCCCATCACAGGACTCTCTTGAAGCATTTCCCTTTCCTGCACTCTCTCAACCTCTCCAGCAATGCCAAGCTCACGCTGACCCCAGCAGTCTTCTCCAACCTCGGGGCGCTGCGTCTGCTGGACCTGAGCAGCTGCAGCATCACCTACATCCACATGGATGCTTTCAAGGGCCTGGGAAACTTGCACACCCTGCTTCTAAGAAACAACAGCTTGCAAGAACTTGATGGCCCTTTCCTTTTGCCACTGAAGGCTCTTTTCCACCTGGACCTGCGGCACAACGCGCTGGTCTCTGTGGACACTTGGAGCCTGCAGCTGATGGAGACAGTCCCACGGGTGTGTCTGGAAGGGAATCCCTGGGTCTGTGACTGCAGCGCACACCCTCTGCAGCAGTGGCTGCGGCGCAGGCGAGGTGAGTGGAAGGGATGGGTGGCAGGGAGTGTGTCGGGCAGGCGGAATCCCGAGTGTAGGAGTCTTGCTTGATCCTTTTGCTCCGACCCCTGGGCAAGGTCTGAGATGGTTCTCTGTCCTAACCTCTTGAGGGATACCAAACTGAAAGGTGATGAGTCTGTTCCTTGCTTGCAGTTATGCAGGATACCAAGGATTTCTAAGAATGTCAGCAAGATAATTTGGCTACTCTTCTAGGAAATGGGTTGTATGTACACTTTGGCCTCTGAATCCATCTTTATGTGTCTTTGTGGAGTGACCACATTTTCACTGTTGAGGAGTCAGCAGCTAGCTCCCTCTCTGGAGCCAGGTCAGGCTCCCACCATCTGAGCTCAGCTCCAAGTAAGAGCAGTGGGGTTTCTGTGGGTATCCATGAATTTGTCTGTATCCAGTTTAAAGGAGCTCCTAATCAGAGTCACACAGAGTTCTTGTTCAGGGGATTTTCCCTTTGGTTGTTTCCTACAATTTGCTGAGGGTCAGCAAGTCTGTAAGGCAGAGCCAGGAGCACCTTGCAATGCAACCCATCAACCCAGGAGCAAGCGGGGATCATCTTCTTTGAACTGGAGAGGGGATGGGCACAGACCCCCATCCCACCTTAGCCCATTTGTCTCCCAGCTGTGCAGGTGACCTGCGTGTCGCCCCCGGGGCTGAGGGGCCAGGAGATCGCAGCTCTGGATTCTCAAGACCTGGGCTGCCAGATTAAGCAGCGGTTTGCTCGTGGGGTCAGCACACCACAGCCGATCACAGTGACTGAGAACAACAGTAAGTTGTGCGGATTCAGAGGTGTCCATAAGGTCTAGCACCTTCCTGTCCTCCATCATACTGGATGGGGCTGCAGGTGGAGACTCCCTGCTCTGCCCCACAGCCCCAGAGGCGCAGGCTGCTGGGCCACACTGTGCAGTGGCTTGGTGGGAGGGTGGCCAAGTGCTGGAGATGTTTGCTGGCTTTGTGAAAGGAAAGGGGCCACGAAGCCACGTGGAGCACATCACTCTCCACAGTGATGTGCAGCAGTACCAGCCAGCTGTCAGGCAGTTTTGCCCCCAGTGTTCACATGTTCCTAATGAAAGCGATCTAGCGCTGGCTGCACACTGCAGGCAGGCACAGGGCTGGAGGATGGGAAACACTGGGTGTGCCACAGGCTGACCATGTGCCTTTCCTGTGTCACAGCCACTGCACTGCCTGCCGGGAAGGGGGGAAGGAGCTGGCCATACCTGGTGGGATTCCTAGTGACAGCGGTTGGCATCTCCATCCTGATTGCACTGGCTGCCAAGTGCAAGCTTGTCCACAAGAACTTCGCCAGCTACCGCCACCGGCCGCTGCCTGAAATCAGCTCCATCGGAGGCAGCCCCATGGAGGATAGCAGCAGCTGGGACAGGGGCTCCTGTGGGAGCCATTCCATAACTGATGCTGCCGACCTGCAAGCTGAGGATGATGATGGCTTCATCGAGGACAACTACATCCAGCCCAGTGAGCAACTGCCAACAAAAGAGGAGCAGGAGTTGCATCGCTCCATCTGAGCTTATAAGCTTACAGCTCAGCCAACCACTGCTGCAGCCTCTTGCTATCTCCCTAGCTCCACCTTTTCCTACCTGTCCTTGGCTTTGGGCCCCACAAGCTTGGGGCAGGAGGAAGGGAGCAGAGAGGAGGGGAGAGAGGGATGGGCTAGGAATGGTTATGGAGGCTGAAGGCAGCTGGTCCCACAGTGTCCCAGCCTGACACCAGTAGGCTGCGCTGTCACAGGGGCACCAGACCAGGTGCTGCTTTCCCAGCCTTGCTTGGATGCTGGGGATGAAGGAGGTGGTGCCTGTCGTGCCTGGGAAGGCAGGTGAAGTGGGAAGAGGAGCCTGCCCTGGTGCTGCCATGGGGTCTTGGGCACTGGCCCCACTGCCCCATGACACCAGACCCAGCCCTGCTCTGTCCCTCAATGCACTGTCACTCTGAGGTGTGATTAAAGCATGATTTAGCCCTGCCTCTGCCTGCAGTGGTTTGTTGGGACTCTCCCAGTGGCAGTGCTGGGAGGAGACCCCCAGCCCCACAGCTTTTTTTGCATGTGCTTTCAAGGACCATAAATACATTCCTCTAACTGTGACAATGAGAGGCTGTGTCTGTGGCACAGTGAGCGCTCTTGTCCAAGCAAATATTTCACCTGCTGTGGTGCAGGCAGCCCTGGTGCACCATCACAGGGTTTCTGTGCATGTCTCTCCAGCCATGGCCCTTCTTTCTTTTCTCTCTTTCTTCTCCAGGAAGACAAGCTAAAAGACACCTTTCCCCTGTCAGTTCTGCAGAGCTGAGCAAACTCATCAGTGCTGCCAGATGCAGTGCCAGGCCCATGCACTAGGGCGAGGTGACCCTCTCTCCCAGCACCCATTACAGAGTTCCATGTGTCAACTGTGTTCAACTGTGGAGTTGTACAAATGTGATAATTTTTACATTCCTGTCATCTTTGTGGTACCCCGAACAGCACATGAGATACAAGTAACTGCAAGTTATTTCTGCTGGAGTTGGTCGTGCGTTCATGGGTTACGCTGGAGTTAAAAGCAGGGAGCAGCAGTGGCATTCACCTTTAGTAAGTGATTCATAAGGCTGGTACCAACCGATTGGGAAGATTTCCCAGGGCACCGCCCAGTCATTACCATCCCTGATAGCTCAGTAGTCTCTTTGTCATGCTCCAGAGCATGAGATAACACAGGACATCATTTCCCAAAGCTCTGCCACACAGCTAATTCCCCCACCTCCTTCAAATCTCTATTTCACTGCTAACTGCCTTTCTATTTCTCCACTCATTAAAACATTTAGTGTATAAAAAAGGTAGATAATACACCTCAGAGAATACAAACCAAAAGAGAAAAATGGGTCAGGCATTGGATGGATGAGACAGGCTAGAGGGCAAATGTGCCACTTGAAGCCTGGAGCAGGAGGAAAAGCTGCTGGCTTCTTTCAGTGGTCAGCCAACTTTTGCTCTTAAATGCCATATTTCTAAAGTGAGCTTTATTTTTTTCAGTTACTGTCTCTTAATTTGCCTTCTGGGCTCATCAGCTACCTATGAAAACACACTATACACTGTATTTTTGGAAATTTCTAATATCTTTTGTGGAAGAGATTTAAATCTGAGGGCTGGGAAAAAGCATTTCAGTTATCTTTTGTGGGGTATTTTCTGGGCTTTTCAACATGCTTTTCAGTCACATGAATTCATGCTAGATGCAGTCTTTTCTTTTTAGTCTTGGTGATGTCTTAAAAGAAGTTAAAAATACAAGCACCCAGGCTTATTTGTCCAGGGTATCTTACTCACCAGTCCCTCAGCACTTAGTGGTTTGATGGCTTGTCTACTTTGACCCTGTTCATAAGTCCACCCATTTATTTTTTAGCCAAGCAGACATGGCAGGTTTTCTTGCGTGTGTGTGTGTGTATTTTCTGCCCCCTCTCAGGCAGCTGCAGTGCAAGTGGGCAGGCACCTGGCAACTCATGTCTGGGGGGAAATACATCTGGCATGCAGAGCTGGGGATACAAGGGGTCAGAGCATGAAAAGGAGGATCCTTCTCCAGGGGTCCACCCAGGAAGCTGCCATGAGGGCCTGGCTGAGGCTGGCCAGGAGCAGGAGCAGGTATGCAGGCAGACTGGTTCCAGGTGCGAGGCTCAGCCCTGCCACAGGGTGAAACAGCTTCTTTGTAAACAAACTAGCCAGCACTACACATTCAGGAGGCTTTGTGTGCTCCATGTGAGCATCTTTCAATGGCATGGTGAGTTCACAGGTTCACAGAGCAGTGGTTAAGGGGATCTGGATACATCTGATTCTTAAGCAGAGAGAGATTAACATGCATCTGGAGGTGGGAATTGTGTATCAGGAAAGAAGTACATGCATTTTTGGGGCTCTGGTGGCATTGCCACACTAGCTGGTGATCCAAAACCACAGCCACACGTGGGACCCTGGGCTGTTGTGGTTACTGCCCTGGGCTGAGGCCAGCCCTGAAAAGCCCTGACACCTCTGCTCTGCAGAGAGGCCTGCATTCAAGTATCAGCCTTCAACACAGTCAACTTCTCTAACACTTTATTATGTATGTCCACACACAACACATGAACCAAGAAACAAACCAGCACCTGTGCTGCAGAGGGGAGTCAGTGATTGGGCAGCACCGGCTGTCCATCTGGGCAGCTGGACACCCAGCCACCATCTTCAGGCACAGCCTGTTCTTAGCCATTATCTCCTTGGGTTGCTGTCATGGCCCACAGTCAATCACCCTTTTCTGGCACAAGTCCCAGGCACTTGGGGCATGTTTTGAAGGGGCTGTGGAGGGGACAGGATTCACATTGACACGCAGGCAGCACGGAGCTGCGAGCTGGGCACAGTCACGCCTCTTCACAGAAATGCCCAGATGTGCAAAACAGCTGGTGTGCAGGCAGCTGTGGCCTGTCAGCACATGCAGGCTGGTGGAGCTGGCAGTCACTGCTGCACCACTGGTGCTGGCAGAGGGGGTGCAGCCTGGAATAACTGCACCTGCACTGACACAGACCTGCAGAGCAGCAGCAGTGGTGATGGTGTGCAAGACCACTCAGCTCTGACTGTCCCCTCCTGTGTAAGCACAGGGTTCCCTGGTGGTCCTGAGGCCAAACAGCCCAGAGGGGAAGAACAGCTCAGCTTTGAAGAGATTTAGCACAGGAGGATCTGAGCTCACCACCATTCTACTGAGCTCCTGGGCAGATCAAGGGAGGAGATGCAAAGAGAAGAGGAAACAGCAGTTTAATAAAATCTACAGAATATGTGAAAGTGGCAGAGGAAAATGTAGAAATAACAGAGATACAGAGAGAAAAGCTCAAATGATGTACCTGTACATTGGGGAAAACAATCCAAGGCTTCAGGCAAAGGAAAGTCAGCAGGAGCAGGGCAAGAGCAGGTGAATACAGATGTGGTTTCATGAGATTTCACTGCATTGGAAATGGTTGGTCTGGAGCTGTGAAGGGGTGAAGCCCTCACTGACCAGCTGATGGTGAGCTCTGACACTGCCTCCAGGTGTAACATGGACAGTGATTTGTGCTGTTATCAAGGGAATCAGCTGCCATCCTCTTCCAAATAAATTTGCTACCAGGCACCAAAAAACAATAGCTCAGTCTTGTTCCATTGCAGAGGACACTTGGCAAATAATGAGCAAAACCAACATCTGGGGCTGAGCAACTCAGGTGAAGGAAAGATGGGAGCTGAGAAGATGAAGAGTCACAGAACAGTGAGCTGGAAGGGGTTCAGAAGGATCACAGAGTCCAACTCTTAAGAGAATGGCCCACATGGGGTTTAAACCCATGACCTTGGTGTTATTAGCACCATGCTCTGACCAACTGGCTAAGAGGAGGAGAAGGTCATGCAGGAGCATCTTCAGCAGGAGGTTGGGATCTATGTCTATGGAAAGGGCAGTGAAAGGGTTAGTGAGTCTATGAGGGAAAGTCTAATTTACCTGAGAAAATTCTCATTAAGTCACAGGAAAAGTTCCTGGGGTGAATTGTTAGTCTGCCTCTAGTAGAGACACCTTGGTGATAAAACAGGACACCTTGGTGATAAAACAGGACACCTTGTAGAGATAAAACACCAAAAAAGCTCCAGGTAAAGCCCAAGTGACAGTAGAGGAACTTTTCTGCCCTGCAGCAGCTGCAGCACTTGGGAGACAGAAACAGCATGGAAACAAGCAGGGACTGGGATGAGCTGCAGGGCTCCTGGCAGCAGAGGTGCCTCTGCCTGGGAAGCTCCTGTGGGAGGGCACAGCACTCTCCCCTCACACAGCTTTTGCAGAGGGCAGCCCCAGGATTTGGGTATCCCATCACCATCCCCCAGCAAGTGCACCGTGCTGTTTGTGGCTCATGCAGCTGGAGCATCCTGGCATGATAACAGAGCCCCAACACTCAGTTCAGCACAGATAATCCATCAGGGCCTTGACACCAACACCCCTTGATCACCCCTTTGATAAACCACACGTGATGGTGGGCTGCAGAAATGTAACACTGGAACAGATACTGGCATTGCAAACACAAAAAGCATTTAATGTGAGGTCCAGCCATGCTGTGGCTCTGGCACACACAATCCTATGCAAATCCCACACTCACTCCCACAGGCATCAGTGATTTCTTGGAGCAGCCCCTGCAGCCATACCTCCCACCAGGCTCCCTCATGCCTGCTGACGTGCAAAATATCTCCTGCCATTCACCAGCTGCTAGAGGCTCTACTTCACTCAGGAGCTGGAGGCTCTGCACAGAGCACAGGTTGGTTTTATACCACCCACAATTACAGCTTCTCCTGCCAGGAGAGTGTATGACACCGTTCCAGGAACTGCAGGAACCAAACAAGTACTGGGGTCCCAGAGGTACAAGACAGGCTCACCTTCACTCTGTGACATGGGTCACAGCCAGGCAGGCAGCAGCTGACACAGGAGGCTTTGTGGAGATAAAATGCCAGCCAGGTCAGAGCCCGTCCAGGTGCCCTGAGTCTGTGCTGTGCCACCAGCCTGGGGCAAAGCAAATGCCAGTCGTCTCCAACAGGAACACAGGGCACACTGCAGCTGTCACCCTTCCTTGGGGAAAGGCCATCACTGGCAGGTTGTATCCGCTAAGGCTCACACAGAGGTGTCCTGGGTCAGATCAGGTTGGCCATGCTGGAGGTGGGGGGAAGCCGCCTGTTTCCAGCGAGGCGGCCGGAGATGGTGAAGACGCGGATCTCGCCGGTCTCCAGGCTCCGAGGAGCCGCCCGGCGGCAGGAGGTGCACAGCAGGTATAGCAGCAGGCAGAGGAGGATGGCACTGCCAGCAGTCAGGAGGATGACCCCGCTGGTGAACATGCTGGCCAGCGGCCGTGCGGGGCTGAGCTGCATGGTGGTGGTGGAGAGGATGGTGAGCACCACCCCGCAGACCAGCAGCACCAGGGCGCTCAGCAGCAGCACCAGGCAGTCCGAGAAGCCTCCGCTCTTCAGCAGCTCGATCTGATCCCGGCTGCGGATACAGTTCATGTCCTGGATTGCAGAGCTCAGCAGCTGCTTCAGCAGCACCAGCAGGGCCAGGAGGCAGAGGGTGGTGCCCACGGCGAGCCGCCACTCTCCAGACCGGCTGCTGGTGCTGTACAGCAGGATGATGCCCCCAATCCCGCAGGCCAGGATCAGCACCACGGCCATGCCATAGCACAGGATGGACTTCTTGGGGTCCTGGAACCACCAGAGCTCCACGTGCTCTTCCAAGATATTCCTCTGGATGTGGTCCGCATCCGCAGGGGTGCGGGGGCTGCTCAGCTCTGCCAGCTCTGGCATGGTGGGCAGCTGGGTGAAGAGGGCACAGAGGTGGCACAGATGAATTTGCACCCTTACAGCAAACGAAGAGTCAGTGCAGCGGCAGTGGTGAAGGCAGCTGCATTTCTCCAGCAGTTATGTCTTGGTCTCATTCTTTGGATCCTGATGGAATTTCCTTTTGCAGTGGTGCCACCTGGAGAACTATGGTCCACATGCTGGGGTTGAGCCCACCACCGAGGCAGGGCTGTGAAACATGATGGAGCGTTCCCAGAGCAGCACCATAGGGGAACAGCCAGGGCTGCCTCCTTCCTTTCCTGTGTCTTTCATCTGAAAAAGTCAAGAAGAGATCATTAAACAGAGACCCTGCTCCCCTGTACCAAATAATCCTGTGCCAAACCCTGGGCCTCGTTGCTCAGGCTGGCCTGCAGACCTTGCTGTGCTTCCCTCACAGAATCCCTGTGTGCTTCAGCTGCATGTCTTCACGGGAGACCTCCATGTGCTGCAGGGGAACCCCAGCCTGCCCAAGGGCGAGTCTCCTGCCTCCCCAACGCCGTGTGCCCTGCTCAGAGGCTGCTGGCACATTGCTGCTCAAAGGACTCTGCCTGCAGCTGGTGCTGGCAGCAGGGCAGGGACAGAGCAGAGGCAGGTCCCTCCTGGGATAAAGCCCCATTCACAGCTCCGGCTTCACATGCTCCCTCATCAGCATCAGCCTCTTGTCACCAACTGGCTCTGCTGCCCAGAACGGGAGGTGGGGGTCAGGACCAGGGTTTAACCCTTCCACTCCAGTGGCTGGAAGAGTGAGATCTGCCATAGCTGCGAGTTCTCAGCCCTGTCCCCATCCCTGCACTGCTAGTGGTTTCCCCTCAGAAAGTTCCCTACAGAAATATGGCTACATCTCCAGTGATCTCAGCACATCCCTGGAAAGAGCCCTTAGCTGTGGCCTGGAACCCTGCTCTCTCGCTGCTGGTCTGTGAAGCACTTTGCCACTGGAGGGGAGCAGAGGAAGGGCAGCATTGGCTCTGAGGTGCTGTGCTTAGCTGGGCTCCCCTGGGCACAGCACCTTGTCTCAGCCCACCCCTTGTGGTTCCCAGGCTTGTGTCCCCACTATCCTGGCCCCCCTTAATACTTCTTTGGGTACAGTTTTAGATCAAGAGCGGAAACCACTTGCATTTCTCTCTCATAATGTTCCTACCTGGCATGAGTGCTCCAACTGGTCCCACAGCACCACAGGGACCCTCTAGAACAGCTAGTACCCAAACCATGGAGAGGTGCTGGAGAAGACAGCAGAGGAGCCCATCAGCCCAGGTCAAACACACTCTGTTTGTACCCTGCTCTGCTCGGCTCTGCGGCTCAGGGCTCATTACACACATGCAGGGACAATTTCTGACCTCCACACGTGGCAGCTCTGCACACCCCAGGGATCTTTGCTCCCATCGCTGTCCCTGTCTCTGTTCTCCACAGAGCGCTTCCCTTATGGCAATGCCTTTGCTGCCAGCAAACACCTCAAACCCCCTCTGTCGGGGCCCAGCCAACAGGGGCCGGGGGGAGAGGGAGGACAATGGTGCGGGGAGTGCCCGAACCAGACACCGCCTGACAGTGTCAGGCCAAGCTCCTCCTGAGTCACTCCCCGGCTCTGATGGAGCATGAGGTCACTCCGGCCTGGCTCCGGGCCCAGCACGTGTCCGGGCAGTCCGGGAGCCGCCGGGGCTGGCCCCGCACAGCGCTGCGGCCCGGGCAGCGGGGCAGCGATGGCTGCGGCACGGACACCCGGCACACAGAGCGGGCACCCTCGCTGGGAGGCCCGTGGGAGACCTGCAGCTCCTGGCTGGAGCCAGAGCAATCAGAATGCAGCAGTTAGAGAGAGAAAAGAGCTGTGGCTGAGCGTGTTGGTTTGTGCCTGCCGGGATGCGCTTTGATTTTGCGTGCGACAGCAGATAGCTTGTGTGTGCCCAGGACACCAGTCCCCAGGAAGGTGAGGATGTCACGGGGCACTGTTAAAGTAGAGAGAGGCAAGGAGACAGTGAGTCTGAAGCTGTTTCCTTAGCCTATGCAAATCAGCTTGGGGCTAAACATTTCTCTCTCCTAGCTTTGCTTCTCCAAGCACAGAGGTGCCTTATCTCCTCCTTACCAATGAATGGGTGAGTCTAGTAGAAAGCAAATTTGTAGATTAGATTGAGATTTCAGACCAAGAGAACATAAAGCTTGGAGAAGTGCAAAGTCTGTGTCCTTCTGCTGCTTGACCCGAGTTACACGAGTCAAACAGTAAACAAGGAAACCACAACAGCATGAACCACAGTGAGGGAAAATGTGATCAAAAATCAAACTACAGCGCTGCATTCTCATGTTACTTTTTAAAATGTAACCATTTTAGTATTTGCTCAGAAGAAGGACAAGGAAGCAAAATAAAACCATAGGAGCATCTGGCTGAGGAATAAAATTAGGTATCACCTCTTCAAGCATGTATTTCCCAGTGTTATATTAACCTCTATTAAACAAATTATTTGGAGAGTTTCACAGTGTTACATTAACCTCTATTAAACAAATGATTTGGAGACACAAAGGCTTCCACTGAAGTGTGCTTTCATGTTTTCTTATGTCTCTTTGAAAGTGTTCTGGGAATATAATCTTTGCTCTAAAACCATCCACACTTGCTTCTGTAGAGCCTGAGGGCTTGTGCTGCTAATAACAGTATTTTTACTCCTAGAATCACAGAATAATTAAGGTGGGATGGGACCTTGTGAAATCACCTGCTTAAAGCAGAGTTCACCTAAAAGTCAGACTGAGCAGGTCAGGGCCCCATTCATTTACATGCCAAGGATGGAGGATCTATAGCCCCTCAGGGATCATTCCAGAGTTAAATCAACCTCTCAATGAAAACATTCCTCCTTAAATCTAGCTACAGTTTCTCATTCCTCAGGCTGGGTGCATTGCCTCCCACCCTCTTCAGAAAACTCCTTATATGTTAAACCAAAGCAGCCCTGTCCTGGGCTGTCACCCACCACTCCTTGAAGAAGGGATGAACCTAGATCTCACAGCAACTTTGCTGATCTGCTTTCTTGGCACTGTGCAGCACATCACTTTGCCCAGGTCAGACTGAGAGAAAGGAAGGAATATAGATGCCTGCTCTGCCATGAGGGAGGACAGCCATCCAAAACTATTGCCCCTTCTTTTGGTGTTCTTTGGGCTACCTGGTCTCACTGGTCTGGGACAGACCATAACAAGCCAGTTGGCCCATCAGATTGGTGTATTTGATAGTGTGGATCACAGGTCATTAATCTCTACATTTACTCACTACTGAACCCAGCACCTTCTGTGCTCCCATCTCTGTAGGCAAGAGTAAAAAGAGGAGAGGACCAGCCCAGCCACACAGTGCTTTAAGTCCAAAGAGCACATTTCAGGAAAAAAGTGACATGCTGTCCTTCCCCACTGCTGGCTGGCAGCTGTGGAGGAAGAACAGGAAAGCACTAGGAATGCAGGGAAAAAAAAAAAAATCATGTTTTTTCCTTTTCCATTGTGTTAGTTGTTTTTTTCTTTCCCTACTCTGACAACGTTTAACTGGAAATTGAGGGTCATCATCAATGTGCTCCTGGCTGCAGGTGTGGGAGATGTACACTAGCTGAACACCTCAGAATGATACCTGCATATATTTATTTACTGATAAACTTTTTGTGCCTGACAGACTGATATCTGGCAGACAGGCCATGGACTGTACATTAATTAACAATTCAATTTCAGAGCCACATACAATTCAGTTCTTGAAATATTTCTCACTTCCCTCCTCTTCTCAAACCCAGGGTGCCCCCCGAAACATTGCTTACCCACAGGGTTTGGGAGGGGAAGTCTGGGGATGAGACAGGCTCTTGCTGTACTTCCTTGTACTTCCAGCCTTGGATGGTTTTATGCAGCTTTTATGTGGACTTCGTAAGCATCATGGAGACTGGGAGACTCCAACAAGATTTGCTATAAAATAACAGTACATAAAATTATTTACCTGAGCAGTGTGAATGAGAGCCAACAGAGCTTCACAATCTCAAGCAAATCCAAGCCATCTCAGCCCTCTTTTTCCCAGTCCATCACAGCTTATTTGCTTCTTCGCCTGTTTGGGATGGACCTGCCACCACTCTGTGCCTCACAAAAATCTTTAGTCCAGAATAGTCATAAAAATTTTCCCATAATTTCATGTAATTTTTTCAACCTCCAATGCTTTAGGAAGCATTTTTTTACCAAGAGAGTCAGCCCTGAATTGTTGTATGTCCCTTCCAGCTGAAACAGTACATTCCATTCTGTCTATTGTATTCTAGTTTGTCTATTCTAGCCTATTGTGTTGTCTATTCTATTGTATTTCAATGGAAAAGGACCTAAAATGATCATCTTGTCCAGCTGCCTGATGAATTCAGGGCTGACCAAATTCAAGAATGTTTTTTAGGGCATTGTCCAGTAGCCTGTTCAGTACTGACAGGTTTGGGGTATCAATCAATTCTCTAGGAAATGTGTTCCAGTGTTTGACCACCTTTTCAGTAAAGCAATGCTTCCTAAGCATACTTGATTCTGTTCTAACTCCCTATAGGCTCAAAGAGAATGAAGCTCATTCATCCTGTTTTATGACTGCATTACTCTCAATGCACAACCTAGAAGCCCTGAGTGTCATGGTGCTCAAGGCCTGTCTGTGCATCGGGAGCATGTGGGAAGGTTCCCTCTCTGAGAACTCAGGACTGGGGATGGAGGAACCTGCAAGGAATGGGAATATGTGGCATCTATCTGTCTTGCCCAAAATCCTAGCTAGAGATCCACACTCCTTTGCCTGCCACACCAACCACTAGTTCCCAATGCTCCTCCTTTCCTAGGCTGCTCGGGATCCATGCAAACCTGTGCAGTTTGATCTGCACCTCTGGGGAGAGCCCACCCTCTCTCCCCTGACAGATGGATAATGCTTCCCCAGAAGTGAGCATCTGTCCCAGCAGTGCTCCTGCCATGAGACTCCATTTGGGAAGCCCCAGGGAAGCCCTGGGTGATGGTGGATTGTCCTGTCCTTTCCCCAAGCCTAGGGGTTCTGGCCTTAAGGATAGTGGAGGGCTTGTTGTAACAGAGTCAGTGCACAGCTGCCTTTTACACACAGATCTAGACAGTTTTGGCACACTCCATGGTAGAATGTCATGTTCCCCTTCCTCTTTGTACGACTCAACATGCATCCATTATCCTGACCCCGCAGAGCCTGTCCTGATGCTCCTCTGCTGAGGGTGGCCTGGGAGTTCCAAGGGAACAAGAAACTCCCAAGCCTGACGTGCTGAGAGGAACCAACAGCACAAGGAAGAAATTAATTGGAGGCAAGAGGCAGGGTCTCTTAAGAAGTGAGTCTGAAGCAGCCTCCAACCTGCCAGCAGCTACTGCTGAAGCTCCTTCCCGCACAGCTCCCAGGGAGGAAGGGATCGCTCACCTGCAGCAGGCGCTGCCCGCATGCGACAACCCGGCACACTTCCCTGCTCCAGGCTGGCAGCAATGGTTTTTCCCGGCTTTCCTTCCACTGGATCCAGCTAACGAGGGAGCCCACAGGGAAAATCTCTTCCCATCCTCTTGCAAGTGCCTGCCAAGACCCAGGTGAGGCTCCCCTTCCTGGTGCCGCGGCAGCACCGAGGTCCGGCGGCAGCGCTCACCTCCTGCCCGGGCAGGTGCATTCCCCAGCTGGGTGGCGTCTCAGCAAACCTGCTGCTGCTCTTGGAGACGCTCCAGAGCCGCGCCGGTGTGCAGGTGCTACCCCTCCCTCCCTCCCTCCCTCCTCGGGCAGGATCTGGCCTCTGGCCACACACCGATCCTGGAAGGTGGCTCATTTCCTCCCAGCTGGAGTGAAGGGGTGCCAGAGCCGGGGAGCAGCTCCCAGGTAGCGAGGAGTGCTAGGGGACATTTGACACACTCAGCAACAGTGTGTCATAGTGGTATTAAGTAAAGTAGCTCCTGCTCTGCTTTACAGGTTAGGGCCATCCAGACATATCAGGACTGCCTCTTTCTGTGGCAGAAATTCAGGCAAGTACTCAAGTCAGCCAAGATGTTACTGTCACATCTTCCCACCAAAAGGCAGCTGCACAACCCCCTCCCTGGGAGACAGCAGCACCGGCAGAGTTTATCATGCTGCAGAAGAGCTGATTTCCTGGTAAACCAGTGGGGATAAAAGGGTAACTATTTTGAGAGGAATTAGGGAAACAGAAAAGAATTCATTTAAGAGTTGAAGAATAACAAAAGGGAGTAGCAGGAATGTTGAAGTCAGTAGGAGAATGGGGTTCCTAGACTGATCAATGTCCCCTCCTTCCTGCCTAGGTTTCATGATAGCAGAAGGGATCATTGCCATTAGTCTGAGCAGCTGGAAAATCTCCAGAGAAACGCAGGAAGAAGAGAACGGGACTGAACAACAGCTCTTGCTTGGCTAGTGGAAAGGGAGGCTTGGTTATTAAATCACATGCTACTTTTTTATCAGGCTGTGAGAAGGGAAGCTTAGGATATGCTAATCAAATAGAAACCAAGTAGTGTGACAGGTTCAGGAATTTGTCTGAGGAAAATCTGATACGTCTTTGGAGACTTGTGAAATATCATCAGTCCAAAGGATGTTGTCCTACACATAAAAAATAAATGGTATGTGATAGGTTTTCCTATACAAACACCTTTGAACAATGAGCTTGACCCTATCCAGAAGAACCTGTTTTTTAGTTGGCCCAGTTAGCAAAAAAGTCATATAAGGGGAAATCTTATTCAGACAGCCATATAGTAATTTTAAAAAGTGGTCTGTAGCTTTATAAGAGCATGAAGTCTTTACCAGCTCCTTTAGGGAGGTACCAGTAGGAGAAACAGAACAATGAAGGTCAAGAGAGGATGAAAGCAGAAAATGATTTTGCACCCTGAGAGAATTCAGAAGACCATTAGCACACAAAACCATAATCCAGTTACAGCTTAATTCTAAAACATTTATAGAGTTTGTGTGTGGGAGTTTGACCTTGGTCTGCTTTTCCCAGTATAGAAGGGGCTTGTAGATCTATTTTGCCTCCAGCAGGTCTGTTGAACTTTAGTTGTAACACTCTGCTGTGCCTGATGTTTAATGCTCCCCTATACAAGCAATGTTTTAGCCACTAAGATCCAGTTCAAAATCCTCTTCAGCCTTGTCTGGCAGCTGAAGCTACCTAGGCTTCATCTGACAGGCTGAGTATTGCCTTTAAAATTTGCTATCAAGGGTGACATAGGGATATATTTTTAAGCATATCAGTCACCATTTAGAAATAATTCACTATCTGTATAGGGATATTAGGAAAAGATTCTTCTTATTCAGAAAAGTTGATTGCATTTCTCTAAACCACAACTATTAAAGCAGTGTGATGTATGATTCTAGCACTCAATTTGTCCCAACAGAGAGAGGGGAAAATTATACCACACGAGAACCTAGCAAATTAAAATGGGTGTGTCCTGAAAATTTTAGAGGGAACTAGTTGCTAAAATATTTACTAATTACATTAATTACATCCTCTTTCTGTACAGGAAGTATCAAGATGATTATATGGGGAGGGGAGGAGGAAGAAAAGGTGTTAAGCTAGCCCATTAACAGACCATTAACTTCTTCCTTTTGCTCCTGTAAAACCTATGCTCCATACAGGTTAAAGATGAAAAATGGAAAAAAAAAATAGACTAAAGAAACTTAATTCCACATTCATGGACAAAGCACTCAGCTGAAGTTTCCAAAATCTTTGGAGCTCACGGAACCATCTATTTTGCTCTGGAAATGAGTCTGGTATTCCTGATGGTAATACAGCTTACATGTTACCCAGCCCTGGCACCACCTTCTGTATAATATTAGGAGCATATTAAAAGCACTCATCACTTTTCTACAACTCAGGATAGGAAATGAAACAGCAATATACTGGCTGGTGTAATACCATACAGTTCCATGTTCAACCAGTAGCTCAAACTTCTGATAGATGTGAAATATTCCTCAGTGGCACTGACAACAAAAGATGAAAAATTTAGGGTTTTTTCCCCCCTCATTATTAAAGAAATTACTCCCTGCCTTTTTCTGTGTATGAGTACTTTGCAGAGTGACTCATTAGGAAAATTTCACTGAAAAACTGAACTAAAGGGATTGTGGATGTTGAAAAAAAAGACAAACAAAAATCAGTTTATCAAAGTTATAGGAGTTATGACATAAAGTTTGGACTTTATTCCAGATTTTGGGAGTTTGAAACTGGGCTGCCTTTTTTGGCAGATGAGGCAGCACATCTCTAGACAGAAAGCAGAGGCTTTACCAAGGGCTCTAGCTCGTTTGTGCTTGAGTCAAAGGTTGTCCTCACAAGGTAATTGATTGTTAATCTGTGACTGGATACCTGCTTGGAATAGCAATGACATCAGTCTTAAGAGCAGCAGTCCTTTGTATGGACATAGGCAATTTAAAATTGGAAAATAAAAGGCTGATGTTGAATTTTGCAGCACAATGACACCAAATTAGAATTCTAGCAGAAAAGGCTTACAGTTTGACCAGCTCTTCTGAATTAGGACACATTAGTTTTCAAGAGAAAGATGAGTACCTAGCATGAAGGCACAAAGATTAGTCTAACACTAACATCAATTTATTTTTTTTCTTTAGGTTCCTAAGTCTCATGAAAAGGGCAGATTTCAGGAAAGTAGAAGTGTTCAGAGCACTGATTGTTTCATAAATGCTCCTAGTGGAAGAGTATAGGATGATGTAAGTCTACTCTATGCTGTTGCATTTCTGATCTTGCCAGGAGGATATAATAATGTAAGGCATCCTTGAACTACATCAGTGTTGCTGTGTCTTGTGGCTTCTTCCCAGATTCAGGTCAGGAAGATTTCTGACTGAAGGAGACTGAACCTGGAGAGTTCAGGGCTTTCCCCATCTCCTGGATTTGGTCTCGCAGATATTGAATTTCTAGCTGCTGCATTTCTATGATTTTTTCACTTTCCATCTCTGGATTCAACCTCAGGACAGCTGGGCTGGATGGAAGTTCACTGGTGGGAGCTGGAATAGAGAAGACATATTACAGTAACAAAGGTCCAGCTCATACAGTTCTTTGGCATGAACAAAGGAAAGCATCTTTCAGGGTTGAAGGAGTAGATCTAAATAGTAAGAATCTGCAGGATTTAGCAGTTTCTACAGTTAACATTAAACTGTACCAGGTACCACCAGGTAGACAAGTTAGAATGAAACACAGACAGTAATAGAATTGTTCACCTAGGACCAAAAGAGCTTCTGCCATGAGTACTGGCAATATGGAAAATATACAAGAACTACTCACCCGTGTCTTGAATTGCCTTTTTGCTCTTGTTTAATCTCAGGGCAGACTGGAGGTCGTGCACCTGCGCGTTGGCCACCCTCAGTTCTTGCCGTAAGTCATTAATTTCCTTAATCAGACTCATATTTTCCTGCAAAAACAACATACTCTATAAGGAAAGGTACAGGTACTATCTGGCTGAGCAATATGTATCCTCATATCTTTGAGAAAGACACTGGAAAGTAAAGAATCGGTATCACAAGCAGAAGGTGCTGGGCAATCAGGAGAGTACACAACATTTCAGGAAAGATCACAGTAGATGTGACTCAGAACATGACAGTATTCAAACCACGTTAGCTCAAAAAACCAATATTTGTTTTGCTTTTCTGACTGCAGCTGCACTCCAAGGCATCATCTTCCTTGCCAATTCCAAAGGGAAGCTCAGGGCCTTCTTAAATTGATCCAATTAATTCAGAATTTATGTGAAGAATTCCCATCTCTCCCTCCAGTGTCTATTATTTTGCTTTTCATTTGTCACTATGTATTTGCTCACTTAAATTATCTTTATCTCCTTGGAATTATTCAAAGCCCTCTTCATTAGTTCTGACATTAGTTTCCCATAGTCCTTCCAAATTGTGAGGAAATATATCATGCATGTGGAGATTTGAGGTACTGCTAACATGCTGTTATAAGGAAAAGTTAGCAATGTATTCATCTTTTGTTGTTTTTTTTCTTAATCTGTTTTCAGCCCATAAAAATTCAATCCTCTAATTTTTTAGTAGCCTACCACGAAGGATCTTGCTGAAGGAGATGTGAAAGTGCCGGTGAATGTAATTTACCCATTGCTGCAACAGATTCAAAGACTTGGCAAAACCAGTATGGGTTAGTACTATTTAAGGATGATAACACTGCTGCTCATGATTTAGAAACAGGAGCACCATTAACTGAATATTTCTTTTCTATATTCAAGAGAGTGAAGTGAATTGTGTATTTGCCTCTTATAAGGACAGTGAAATACCTTACCACATCAACAACTAGGGAAAATGCTAAACAGCTGCCATCATACTTGAACCAAGAGTAGGAACTATTTCAGCTACCTGTGGTGTGGTTTTTAGAACTTTTGGAACACGGTGGCAATATTTAAAAAGATAGATGGCAAAAAGGCATGTTTAGGGTACCTCACAATATCAGTCTCAAGCGGTAGGGAACCCACTAAAACAACAGGAGATAAGAACAAGGATGAATGAAGTTTTTCTATGACTATGGTGTCTCCAAATCTTGTTTTCTGCTTTTGTTTTAATGATAATTTTGGTTGATAGAGATAATTATGTTGCCACAAAAGATAGTGCAAAGCATACGACTCAGTTCCTTCCAGTATACTTATAAAAGTGTTGGTAGGTACCACACAACTGCAGGCTGGTCAGAAGTGAAGTACAAAGCTCACTGCACCTCTCAGTATGTGCCTGCACTCAAGGAGTTCAAGTTGGCAGCAATAGCTCAGGGCATGTGTGTAGCACCATTATCTAGACTTCACACTAGGCAAGTACAGCAGCTGTGCTTTAGTTTCTCCTCAGCTGAAAATCACTGACTGGAGGAAGAGTGTGGGATTCATTAAGATCTGAACTTGTTGGGCAAGAAGAGTTGCTTATGTTGGACTACAAATGCAGCAGGAGTTGGTGAGCTCAGGCAGCTCTGGAACTGTAATATTTTGTTGAGTCTGACTTGTCTAATGTAAGCCTTTAAATACAGATGAAATTTGACTCTATGCATTTTTTTCCAGAGCTTGATCCTGAAAGAACACTTGAAGAGGGTAACTTCCAATAATCAGTCAAGGTAATTTTCTTTTGACCAGCTTTCAGGGTTGGGTCGTAGCATTTGCCTTTAGGTGTACTTTAGTCATGGGGACATTCATATATGTTCAGTCCAAGTGATTACCTGCCGGTGTCAAATTAAATCCTTGCTTTTGGTCTATCAGAAGATATAATACAGAGTGTCTTGTGTGAAGCAATCTGGGCTATGTAGAAATGTCTTGTTTGGTTTCCTTGATGCTAAAAGACTGTTGGTTGACACTGATAATATTTTCCCAAAGAGGCCTTCTCTCCAGAGAGATTAGCCTTTAATTCAATATTTACATTCTGACAGAATGCTTGCATTGCAATGCAACGTCACAGAATGGATATATAAAATAAACGTTCATGGGAAAACTCATGAACGTTTATTTTATATATCCATATTGTCACGGGAGGTTGTGGCAAAGAACCAATTGTTTCAGAAAAGGTACTGATCAAATGCATGGATAAGGAGGCCATCAGGTACAATTACATGTCATATGGATGCAATCTACAGTCTAGGAAGTCCCTACAGTGCTGACTGTCAGAGACAGGACATATAGGTAGGACATATAGAAAATTTCATGGTATATGGGCTTCAGTTTAAGCAGCACTAGTTCAGTGTTATTCAGTGTCTCTGTTTTTATGTATCCAAAGAAACCATTACAAATACAGAAGACTGGAGGAAAAACTAATATCTGAATAACAGGCAACTTGTCAACTGGTAAGAATAACTAAAATTATCTTGTCAGCTCTAATCATCTGTTGCAGCAGTCACTAGTGGAGTGTACCTATGAATAATCTCTCAAAGAGGAGGGCATAGCTCTGAAAATGTAACTGCAACTGAGGCATAATAGAAAGACAGAGCTAGAAGACTGTCAGGATGTCATTTGCTTTTTCAAAGCAAATCCTCACAGAAGTTTGTCTAAACTAGTCTTAAAAGCCCCTGTGAAAGACTGGAAGGCCATGATAATTCCTGCTGGTTATAAAATCTCATTAATCTACTGGACTTCAGAGAACTGCCTTTTCTTTGAAGAAACCAGGCTGGTTAGAATCTTTGATATCTTCATCTTCCAGATGTTTTATTAATTTGGTTTTAATCATCATTTCATTTTAGGCTTACTGATCCAAGACATCAAGTATTATCATTATGAACACCATCTGTCACCCTATTCCATTAAGGAAATTCTTCAGGTTATTTTCTGAACTCATCTCCTTTTGTGCTAAAGGAAACATCTATCTCACAGAAAGAATTAAAAAAAAATTAAAATAGTGTCAGGGAAGATTGCTGCTGTCTAGCCCTGAAGAAGCAAATTATGAATAAATAGCAAATAACAGATGACTTAGGAGGGGATGAGATTTAATGATCCTGAGGAAGCATAATAAAGTAACAATGTAGAAAGGGCTACTGAGGGGAAAAGGAAATGCTGACTGAGCAGAAGGAGAGCATGTTAAGAAGAGACTAGAAAAGCTGTCCTCCTAGGATGTCTGGTGTAGAGCTCTAGGTCCTCCCACTCCAGATAAAAACAAAGTGGATCTTTGACCCCAGCAGTCACGAGTTTACTTTGACTTGTAAAGTAACAAGGATTCTGAGCAAGAGATCTTAGTACAAATAGACATATTCCCCATGTATTTCTGAACGTCCTTGAAAATTTTGGATGTGAAAAGCAGACGGTTCTTCTCAATTCACACCAGTAGGCACAGGACTATGTGGACAAAGAAGGGTTTTTTTTCCTTTTCTTCCTCCAAAATTACTTCCTAAACATTACTACATAGCAGATACAGCTTGACAACCAAACAAGGGCAAATTGACTATGATGGCAATTATAAATACTGTTTGAAATAAAAAATAGATACATTAGTTTCCTTTAAAACATCTATATCTATGCAACAGAAGTTCCCTATCTCCTTTTAGGGAGTGGGAGATAAAAAAAGTAATTTCTGACTTCCAAGATCTTGCTCTTTTTGTTCAGAAAAGTTAATGGAAGCACTTGAAAAATGTAGGAATTTCTGGCAAGAAAGTAAACCAGAACTATTTTGAAGTCCTAAGAAACCATAACAGAAAGGTTAATTAAGTCTCTTTTGTGCAGCCACTTCTTTTGCTGCCACTCCACACCACAAGGAAAGGCTTATTACCTGCAGGATGCGCATGTAAGCAGTGTGGTGCATTTCCTTATCCTTCATCGCCTTCTTCCTCAAAACTGCCAAATTCCTCTCGTTGTACTCTTGCTGTTTCTTGTACTGCTGCTGCAAATCTGCATCTTCTGCTTGAGCCTCCACCTGAGAGGGCAGAGCATGTTGCCTCAGTAATGACACTACTAGACAAAGCCATGGGCAAGGAGAAGGCAAAGGTCCTGACTCACCATGTCTGGTTGATGCACATACTTGGCATAGAGTTCACGGATACCATCTTTAATTTTTTTGGAATCGTTAATGAATCTCACGCAATTATGAAGATCTGCCTTAAATCGTTTGATGAGGGTTTCCATATTTTGCCTCTGCAAGAATGATGTAGTCACATTCTCATTTGGTTCATCAGAACACCCCATTGTGCAGTTTTCTAGAAAGTCTAGTGGAACTGGTGGAGACTCTCATATACTTTCTTCCACTTGATTAAAAAAAAGAATTATTTAACAACTCACTGGGAATGTGAGCATTATATTGAACAGTAGTGATAGATTTTAGGATAGATTTTTTAATAATAAGCCAAGATACTTTTATTAGGTAATATCAGTGACAACCTGCAAAGATGACAACTGAAAAACAGTGGCTCATTATGCTATTGCCCACTGTCCTTTCCCAAACACAGAACCACAGAGTATGCTGAGTTGGGACAGACCCACCAGGATCATTGAGTCCAACTCAGCCCTGCACAGGACATCCCCAGGAGCCACATCATGTGCCTGAGAGCATTGTCCAAATGCTGTCCTACCTTCTTATTTAGAAACAACACACCAACAATTAAGGAGAGAAGGCGAGGGACAAAACATATCAGGCATATGCACAGCTTGCTGATTTCACATCAAGACCACCTTCTCATTCTCTCTTGGTTTCTGCCAGGCCTCTCTACCTGTTTCCTCACCCATGCACTGCTTGCTAAGCTCCTCCACCTTCACCTGCAGTCCCTTTTCCTCCCTCATGTCTGACACACTGTCAAACAAGGGGTCCTTGACTCCTCCATTAATGAGACCTTCCTTTCTGTCATCCTACTAATGCCTAGGTGGCATCCTACATGCTGCTCCTGTTTAGGCCAAGTGTCCCCAGATTTCAGGCTTGGGCAGGAACAAATAGTTCAGCATTTACCTCACTGTTCTCTTAAACTCAGAACAATATGTGTTGACTCATAAATAACTGGATTTTTTTTTTTAATATGAACGCTCTAAGCTGGTTGCAGGCTTGGAAGTTTTGTGTCTTTGTCCCCACTGACCAGAGACTCTCCTGGTCCTTGGACACAGCACCCCTGAAGTAACTGTTTGCTTAGATTAACGTTTCACCAGTGTTCTGTCCCCAGCAGTGTCATTCTGTAGGAATGCATGGTGGGGGTACCCCATACCTTTTCCATCTCTTTGTGCACTTCACCAGCAGTTGCCTTCTGTTTCTGTTGCAGTTGTGCGATGTTCAGCTTCAGCTCTACGCTCTCCTTGCGGAATTTTTCCAGCTCCTCCTCCATCTGAAAGGAAGCGGGAGGAGGAAATCAGGGCTAAGAGGAGACGTGAAAAAATAACACCTAACAGGAAAACCAGAGGATGGAAATACAGACTTGAGGGAATAGGTCCCCCTTCAGGCTGAATGACAACAGCAGAAGTGTCAATTTTGTAACAACACTGCCCTCTGTCAGAATATACAGAAACCACACAAATGAATGTGCAACTCCCTGTTGAGTCACATTAATTTAAATTATGTGATGCCCCTTAAATTCCTTGAGCTGAACGGGAGCTCTACCATTCCATCTGAATAAAAATGGATGAGGGGGAAATGGACAGTCAGTACTGGAAAGAGTAAGGGCAACAATAACTAGACCCTCATACTGAGAAGAAACAAGTGGATTAAAAACTGTGGGTACATATGCAGAACACACAGGAAAAACAATAAGGGTACTACAGCATTTATTTATGACCAGAAAAGACAACATGGTTTTCATCTTGCTAGTCTGAAGTACCTACAAATTGTTGATTAGTTTGCATTTTATTTAAAAGACTATGTCACCACAGTCCTAGTTTGGTTGAGCTAAGGATACGTCTGTGCAGGGATCAAGCTTCTATCATAAATAAGTTCCCTCAATGAATTTGCTGCATGATAAGTATGAATATGTTTAAATTTCCCATGCATTAACTGATGAATATAATTTGTCCATGTACCTAACCCCTAGCAGAGTTATGTTTGCATAAATCTGCAACACTTCTGAGAGAAGAAATTTACTCTTTTCTGCCAGATCAGTAAAAGCAGTGTCTTGCAAATGCTATAGGGCACATGGAGGGTAAACACATAAGGATAAGATCTATTTTTAAGCAAAATTTAGAATTACATACAGGAACTTAAATAACTATGTGGATCACTGGTAGCATGTGATAGAAAATTAATTAGCTATTGTCTACAGATATTTTTATTAGCTGCACAGATATTGAATCAGTGCTATGTATCCTTGAAAGAAGTCAAAGAACAACCAGGGTGGAATCTTTCATGAACTGTTTGGGTCATGTTTGTATTTAGACAGTGGGCTTAGTAGCAGAGGCCAAAAGGAGTGTTACTCACCTCACTGATCTGTTTCTTCATTGTCTCAATATCATTTTCACGTGACTCTATTTGCTTCTTAAAATCCTCTATTCTGTAATTCAGTACAAACTTGAAATTTTGCAGTTCCTGATTTTTCGTTTTTAGATCATATACATGCTTCTCCTGGAAGAAATGGGTACAGAGATCTGAATCAGACCCAGCACTCTCACACAGATCCCTAGGACAAGACACAAATATGGAAGAGACAAAACCAGTAGTGACAGATCTTGTGGAAGATTGAACTCCAGTTGCAAATCTACAGGTTAGATGGGAAGGGGCAAATAATGCTGAACCATCTACAGATCCCAGAACTGGGGATGAGAAAGTCAACATCCTGAACTTGAGCTCCCCAAGAAAAGCTTAGAATGTCAACTAAAAACCAAAATCCCAAACTGGAGATCACAAATTCCTTAAGTTGAAACTGAGTTTCAGGTCATGTGATATTATCACTACAAATACTAATAAAATAAATATCTCTGTTTAATTAAGGGAGGTAATTTTCACCTCATCCAATTGTTCACTTTCTCACCTTCTCTAGGATAGTTTCAGTTCTCTCTTTAACATCTGTCTTTAGTGCCAAGATGTCCTTTTCCAGTGATTTAATGATGTCTTGCAGCTTCTGCTGTTCCAGTCTCATTTCCTCAATATCCCTGTTTCGGTCCTTGAGCTCTTTCTGTAGGCTGTTCAACTAGAGAGGCAAACTAGTAAGAACTTACCAGTCTCCAAAAGCTGTGCACAGCTTGGTCCTCCTATTCTGTAGGGTACCTTGTAGACAGTGTGGGATAAAGGATATCAAATTAATATATGATGAAAGATCAGTTAAATGCCTCTAACTCAAAGGGGGTTGAATATCCATTCTTGCTTTTTCTGTATATTCTGACAAGAATACCTGCTGCACTAGAAGGAAGGAAGGAAATTGCATCCAGCAGCAAGAAGGGTATGGATATTATACCTAAGCCTCAGCTGCAGCTAACACCAAATCCATGCAATATTCTTATAAGGTGAAGGCAATACATCTCTAAAGATGGAAGACTGGAAGGGTGCCCAGTTCATAGCTCTTGGGTACTCTCAAAATCCCTGCCTCAGTACTAAGATCTGGAAAACCAAGAAAGTTGGAACCAATGAATGGCATAGGACAAATTGTAAGGACATATGAAGAAATCCCTGAGGTCTAAAAGACAAACTAAAAGGACAGTACCATGATAGTAGAGGGTATGAAAAGAACCTTTCTGTCTCCAGATAGATACTGAACAAAACGAAGAAGAAAAAATGTCTCTCTAACATCCTTAGGCAAATGTAATACCCAGACAATAAAAGAGGTAAAATATTTTATGTCTCCTTAAAAATCCCAGTAAAGCAAATAAAAAATGATGATGCAAACAGAAACACAGGGATTATTGCATCGAATGAAGCAGTAAAAGTATTTCAGTAATAAAGCAAAGTATTCAATGATAGAAAAATTAAAAGTTAATTTCTTTCCTGTCATAGGATGAACAATATTATTTATAGTTCAAAACTATGTAGATCAGAGAAAGTGTACTAATAAAACATACCTCCTTTATCATCTATCTCTAATCATATCAGCAATGCAATCAGCAGACAGCTTCTTCTTCTGCCCAAATACTCTAAACATTCAAACTAACCTAAGAATGGGCTATTATTCTCATATGAAATGCCACATATTTGCAGACTAGATTAATGGACAAAACTGACATGCCATTAATCACATTCAATCCTCAATTATAGGTCTTCTTGTACAGGTCTGATACTAGCACAGAATAAAAGATACCCTTTTATTCATGACTCCTATTTCTCCTTTCAGTTGTATGTTGGACTCCTTTTCCTCCAAGAGCTGTTTCTCGTACTTGTCTTTGAGTTCTAAGATTTCTTTATCTCCATCTTCATAAATTTGTTTTTCCATTTCTTGATGTGCTTCAATCTGCTTCCTCATATTCTCTTTTGCCTGCAGTTAAGGAAAATAAACATTAGAGAAGGCAAGTGTAAGAGACCAATAAAGGAGAGAAATAAAAGGTTATTTGTAACTGTATTTCTCCTGGGAGAATCTGTGTTTAGTGGAATATTCAATTGCAGCAATATCATCTAAGATAACTTTTTAGTGGATTAAAGTAACTTTAGAAACTGATAACATATACATTGAGGGTTGTTTTTTTTTTTTTTTTTTTTTTTTTTTTTTTGTTTGGGTTTTTTTTAAATTTAATAATTCTTAAATCTTGAAAGATTCAGGTTAGGAATTTGGCCCAAATACTAACATCAGCAAACTTCTTCTGGCTGCAGAAATCAAAAACCAGTATCACTTAGAATCTTTTAAAATTGCTGTTTCTGATGAAATTAAAATTGCTGTTTCAGGCTGTGTGCAAATCAATCTTCCTACCTCTTCCAACAGAACAGATTTATGTTTAAGTTTTTTCTCATAAAGTTCTTTTAGCTCTGCCAGAGCCTTGATTTTCCTTTCCTCCAAATTGTGCAATTGTTTCTCGTATTCCTCCTCCATCTTCTGGGATTTCACCTGGAGCTCCTGGTATTTCTCATTTTCCATTGAGAGTTTCTGACTACTGTCAGATTCTGTTAACAGGAAACATATGGAATGGACAAAACTAATAGAAAAGAAGAGTGAATCCTGTCCTTCTGCAGCTATCACTGCATTATTATTTACTGTCTTTTTGGCAGCTGGTTTTGCAATAAATTACAAGTAGAAGTATTTAATAATTTTCTTCATCAGATATACAGGGGCTTTAGCCTTTGTAGCCATCTTTGGGATGAGAACCATGGCAGAGCTGTCTGAGCTCAAGTGCTACAAAGTATGAGTAGGCAATGGAGTCATTTATGGGGGGACTCCTTGGTACTAATTTGCAGTATTTTCATCTTGATTACAAATCTGGAGTCCGGGTATTTCCAGGCTGTGTGCACCTCCTTACTGAACTGAATGACTGCACTGCTCTTGCACAGTGAGCTGTGCATAAAATAAATGAAGAAATTACTAATGTCAAGAACCAAACCTCTAAGATACAGGGCCCATGTGCACGTTCTCATCACGGGCACGTGTATGGTGCAGTTTAGACAACCATTTGGTCTGCACCAAATACCCACATGACATACATCCATTTTTCCTTGTATCTCTGCACCAATAATCCCTCCCTGTCCCTTGCTACCAATACAGCATTTCCCCCAGTTTCTAGTTACAAACATTTGTTATAGTCTAACCTAGCTGTTGCACCTCCTTGGCCTGTTTATCCATCAGCTCAGACAGTTGAATCTCATGTTGTAGCTTCTGTTTTTCTTTCTCTTCCTGTAAAATCTGGGATAAAAAATAAGAAAAATACATTTGAATTTGAAACTAGACAAAGCAATGTCCAAATTGTTTGCGCTCTTGCCCCTGGTGAGGAATATATACAAAACAGAAATATATTTGAAATCTCTCATCAAAACTGAGATGCCATGTGTCACTAAAACAAGCTTTCCCACATATTAGTTTATTTTGACAAGTTAAGCTAAGGAAAGCTAAGGAAAATCAGGAAACAGTGTTCATATAATACAAAGTACTGATCCTAATCTAAAAAGAAAATTTTGTGAGCTACAAAAGCCTCCACTCCTTTATGTATGCCTGTGTGAGGAGAATTTGCAGTTCCATAAACTATTGTCTGGATATTAAAGTTCAAGCTGCTTCCTGTTTCACTTGAAGCAACTTTGAGGCCCTAAAATGCTGACATTTGCATGCTATGACATAAACCTAAGCAAGAGTGAATTTTAAATGCCATTCACTTGAAATGTCAGCCTGCCACTGTAAATGACTTAATCTTCTAAAAAACACAAAGAACTGGAGCGGGAAAACAGCTGAGAAATTTCTCAGAGATGCTAGGAATTGTATCTTAGTTACAATATTTTCACCTTCTTCTCACAACAACTGCATGGTCTTTCATAAACAAAAATATTCAATTTGTCTGATGGATACAACTAGAAAGTTTAGCCCTTTCAGTCTAAAGCTGTCATTGAGTTTAATTTTAACATGTACTGATACTTGGACAGGAAGTACAACTTGCCTGCCTAGAGAATTATATTCACCTTCAAAGGCATTTATTTGGAAGCCTATAATCAACAAGTCTAAAGAATTTTCAGTGTAGCTGAGATTATTATAAATATATAGCCAAGCACTACATATCAAAGACCCAAAGAATACCAGAAAAAAACCCAGCAGAGATAAAACAGAGGTAGAGGAATCCACAATAATTTAAATGGTTTTCTTGTACAAGGTTATGTTCTACAAAAGAGAGGAAAAATAGAAAGGTTAAAACTCAGGTTATTTAGACAGAAAAACCCCACAATGAGAAAGCCAAAGAACCTGAAAAAATACTTGAAGAAAACATTAAAATGAATAACCAAACCTCCTCAAAAAATGAATATCAAAAATCTGCTGGAACAATTGTAGGGCCAAAAGACAAAAGATATATAAAGAGAGCACTTGAAAATTACAAACCTGTAAAATACTGCAACTAATAAGTCACTTGGCAAGCTTTCATACTGAACTCCTTTATGTGGAGTCCGAGAGAAATACTACTTGAAGTTGACAGGATTGAATCATGTGATATATAATCCCTTACTTTGAGTTGTTTTACTGCTAGAGAAATTACTACTGGATCCCTTGCCTTCTACATCTAAAAGAAGTCCAAAAATATAACAAATTACAGGTCAGAAATACAGTGTGTGCACCAGACAGATGGACAGAATAGCATTATCAGACACAGACAATAGGACACTGGGAAGAATTATCATAGTCTTTGCTTTTCAGGGGAGCCCTGCTTCATGACCACAAAGAAATCAATAAGCACACAAACAGAAGACATGCAGGGAATATATTTTACTTTTATTAAAAAAAAATACAAGAAACCTCAGCAGATGCTCTTAAAATCTAAGCAGACAGGACATAAAGAAGGCAGCATTGAGGAGAATAATTGTTAGATCCTGCAGCAGTTGCAGCCTTACATGGCAAGGAGCTTTTAAGGCACAGTCCCATTTCTACTACTGATCCTCCGGCTCAGGCAGTATTTATGGTGCTGGTTTTATGTAAAAATACTCACAAGCTGCCTAGGAGAACTCTTGCATCCCCTTGTACCTATAAGATACTTGACTCAAAGGTAGTTTCATGCTTTATAAATATCAAGAATGTCTTAAACTGGAAAGGAATTATTTCAGATTCTGTATGGCATTTCTACATATGTAATGCAAGCTTGAATTCAACTCTTCAGTGAAAGATTTCTTAGCATTTGGTTCTGGAACAAGAATCATACCTGGTGTTTAGTTTTAAGGGAGTCTATTTCCTGAGTGAAAGTCTCTTCCAATGCTTTTATTTTTCCTTCACAGTACATGTCCTTGAGACGTAGCTCATAATCACTTTCTGTCTGTAGATCTCTCACACAAATCTGCAGGTCTAGTATTGCCCGACTCTGTTAGGACATGGATGAGAAAACAGTTTTAAGAGAGAGAATATTTGCCATTAGCAACAGCTTGTTAAGGATGTTTTATTTACATGCACATATTTATGAACAACAGCCTTTACAGAGAATCTTCAGACAGACGACCAAGAAGTTCTAGAAGTAAAGTTTCTTTGCTGTCTTAGAAGATGGTTGATGGAAATGCATCTTCTGACTTCTCTACTCTATTAAAAGTGCTTTCAAAGATTGGGGAAAGTATTAGAGAAAAATCTAATACACACTCACTGCTTGTACTATGCTGTTTGCATATTGACAAGCCACTGCAGCAACTTGCTGTAACCTCTTTGACCAAAGCCATATAGGACTGGCTGGTAACAAGCATTATGCAAGTGCAATTCAGAGAAATCCTATGGTTTTTGTTCACAAGTTGCTCCTCCTACCTTCTCATCTATATCTGATCTCATGATCAACACTTCCTCAGCATACTCAAGCTCCTGCTCTTCTTTCACTGCCCCACATTCTTTATCATACACTTTCCAGATAAATACACAGCCATCCTCTGAGGCAGTCAGTAGAAATTGGTCGTCACTTGTTACTGTCATCTTAGAAGGAAGAGACAACAAAATAATAGATGAGACATGGAAGAATGGAGACACAGTTTTATTTTACACCACATTTTTCTCCCCACCCACATACTCTCTTCATTTCTACCCCAGAAAGTCAACAGTGGAAGGAATAACACAGTCCCACTAGCAACATTTTGATTATGTCTCCTACTCCTGTTCAGCTCTGGTTGAAACAACAAAGGGAAGGGAACGAATATGTGTAGATACTGGATCTGCTTCTGGTCTCGAAGCCATAGCAAGATTTTTAAAACCTGAAACAGAAAAGACCTTCTAGGCAATTATAGCACAGACAGGCAATTTATATGACAACTCCAAAGGTCTCTAGTGGTTTTCTTTGAGAAGTTGTGTGAGCAGCAGATGGCTAAATGTTTTCTTTTGAAGCTACAACTAAGCTCACCAAGAACTATGTAGTAGTAACTGCTGCCACCTCCTCCAGACCTCCTGTGGCTGCCTGATCTGGCATAGAGTACCTGGGAGCTGATACAGCTTACGAGATGAAAGTAAAGTTACAGTAATTGAAGTTCATATTCTAATGTTGGACTGTGCTAGGATAAGTCAAGGTGCTGTAGTTGACAGTGGTACTTAAAGCACCAAAATTGTGACCAGTTTTAACAGAGAACAGTTTTAACACAGAACATGGGGCTTCCTGGAGAATGGGGACCTACCAAAACACAAGGAGGGAGCTGGCACAAGTGCTCATTGAGCCTTTTTAGTCATTTGGCAGCACTACTGGTTCCCTAAAGAAGTCTCAGGCGTCTGGAAATGGGTGAATGTGATGCCCTTCTACAAGAGAAAGTGGGACAGAAACCATCCCTGGAGATATTTAAGAGATGTGTAGATGTGGTGCTTGAGGACATGGTTTACTATAGACTTGGCAGTGCTGGGTTAACAGTTGCACTTGATGACCTTAAAGCTCTTTTCCAACCTAAAAGATTCTATGACAAAATTACCTTCCTCTTTCCAGAAGGAGCTGTATCAAAGTTCTCCATCCAATATGCCATGTTTTGTAATCTGGTGCAAGCCACTTTTTAGTCAACAGCTTAATCCCTGACATATCTAGAGACAGGACTCCTATGAATTCTGTGATATTCATTCTCCATGTGCGGACTCAGGCTTAATTTTAACATATTATGCTATGACTTGAGAAGGAAGATCAGCCCTAAAGGAGCTGTGTGCAGCTGGCACCAGAGGGAAAAGAAAGAACTCTGTGCTACCTTTGTAACAGCACCTGCATGGGCCTGGTACTCGCTGAAATCCTTCTTCAGAGTTAATGGGTACTTCATAGCTCGAACTGTCCCCAGGGAGGTACCAACAAACACCAGGTGTCCGGAGCGAGAGACGGCGACAGTCGTATAAACAACGTCATGGGCCGGCACCTCGTGCTGGATCTACAGAAACCAACAGCACAAACCACCACACAAACCTCGGATTACAGTAATATTGCCAAGTTAGTTTGTTAGCTGGATTAGAAGATTTCTAGGTAAATGCAAGTAAAATTACAAACATATAAAACTACAACAAAATCTCTGGTTTCATTGTAAAACACATAAAAACACAAAAGTGTCAGTAAATATCACAGCTTTCAAAACCAGACCGGTTCCTATTTGCCAAATGGATGAAAGCAAAGCAGCAGTACCCTCCCCAGAGAATGTAGCAAAATCCAGGTTTGCTAGCTCACCGAAGACTCTGAAATTTCTTTGAGAGTTTGGTCAGATCCAACAGCAAAGATAATTTTGGCATCATAAGTCAGGGAAATGCTGCTGTAGATGCAGGTCTTGAGCACACACTCTGACTCCTTTTTCCCTGTCAACAAATTCCACTCATACACAGCACCATGTGTGTCACAGGAGACAAGTTTGGTGTCATCTGCACTCCATTTAATTGCATGTACCTGGCAAAAGCAAAACACACCAAGGATCTTGATGTGTATATTATAGACATACAACATGGAGTCATTGTACTGCTAAAGCCATGACAGAATCATACTCTTCAGGATCGTACTTCAAAGTCTTACTGAAAAGCCTCCAGATGTTTCTCAACCAATTCTATTTTAGCATTAGAAAAAAGCAAAACTAGCAAGAACTACTTTATGAACACACTATCAGGAAAAAGTTGATTTCAATATGGAGTAGTAGATTTTATTTTTGTAATATATTACTGGGATATTTTACTTTGTTCAGCTAACTGTCAACCATTCACTTCCAATTTAAGGGCAGACTTTTCAGGTGTATCTAGTGCATGAACATTTTGCCTTCTGACCAATGTTGGGGCCATCTCAAGATCCAAAATTGTACTTTATCTCTTCAAAATGCATATTATCAACTAGTTAATACATGAATAAGTTGTACTGTGTAAGATTTGTTTACTAACCTTCCCAGTATGTCCTTTCAGATTAGTAACATTCTCAAAGGTGATGCTGGAATAAATTTGAATCACATTTCCATTAACTACAGCAAAAAGATGGCCTCCATTACTGAATGAGCACTACAAAAAGAACATAACCACCCATTACTGCAGATGGAATGGATAAAAACATTCATGCATTGAATTTCAATTACATACTTTAATATCAAATTCTTGCATGAAAAGAAAACTCCATTACTTAATTAGCCACTTATAGTTTTCTTAATCAATGCTTTCCCCTGTAAAATTCAGTTCTGGAGTATTTCTGAGCAAATTATCCCTTCTGCTGCTTCCCAGATCCACACTCACACATCAGCCTCTGGGCCTGTTCTCCAATAGTCAGAAACAATTTCTCTAAGATTTGATATAGGACATCATATATAGTACTGCTAGGATGTATTGGAGAAATTATTTTCTGTCATGTTCTACAGCACTCTGTTCCCCAATTTCATTTTTGCACCACTCCTTACCTCTCTACACTTTTTCACAGCAAACTCCTTGAAAACGTGCATGTCCTCATACAAGACACTTATAAATCGTAGTTTGTCAGAAAACCCAACCAAACAGAAAAGGCCAGTGGGATGAAGTGATACTGTGTATGCTTCCTCCTGATATTCCTTACACAGCTCCAAAGTGCTGAAAGAGAAAACCACTGAGCAGTATGGAACAGGACAAACTCCCCATTGCACACTTGACAGGATATTATCTGGCCCAGCAAGGACGCCTGCAGCTAAAATCTGACTCTGCCTTGTCCTTGAGGAAGTGTGTTGTTACACAGTTAAGTAGTGATCACAGAGATGTTACAGGAAATAACAGCAAATCTGACTTTCTGGTTCACAGAGAAGGTGTGGATGGTGCAAGAGCAAATCCTTGTGTACTGTAATATGATGAAGAAGGTAAATGAATTGCTGATTGCAATCCTACACAAGCACCTCTTGAGATTTGTTTTGCCCTCCAGGGAATCTCAAGAGCTGGAGTCATTTTGCTTAAGATCTATGCCTAAGAAGCAGGATATGGAGCAACAGTATCTTAAGACAAAGCTGAATGAAAGAGTTTTTTCCAAAACACAAGAAGTCTGACATGAAAATATCTTAATAGAAAAGGCTTTGTATTATTTTGGCACCAGTTTTAAAGGCACTGCATATTCACACTCCCCAAATCATGTCAGTAATACCATTTACATCCCACACCACACAAAAATTTTACCAGAACAACACTCTCATTCATATGAGATTGCTGCTGTTGCCTCCTAAATACAAGATACAAAAAGCAAGGGGTAATAACAAATACAAACAACTCTTTACTTTGTCTTGTAATTCCAGATGCGGACAGATCTATCCAGGGAACATGTAGCAAGGATGGGTTTCCAAATACACATGTCCAGGCCAGTGATTGAATTAGAATGCAATGGGAAATTCATATATGCAAAATAAGATATCTTCTCCTGAGAAGGAATGAGAACATTAAGAAATCACAAATATTTCATTTCAAGCAGTAAGGCAGATAAAAAAGTCTATCATGGGTCTTTGCATACAGTTGTAGAATAGATTTGAGGGAACCACTTAATCCTTTCACTGCACTGGTCTGAACAAAACAATCCTAAAAGCCTAACAATGCTAGTTTTAAGTTTATAATTAATAATCAAGAAAAGTGATGCAGGGCAGAGCAGTGAGAGCAGAACATAATTGCAGGTATATAAAAAAGGCAAGTTAGATAAATAAATAAAACTGGACCTGCAAGAATTCAGTTAATACCTTCTGGTCAGGCAGATACTTAAAAAAAAAGTCTAGTGCTGAGTGATAGAAAACTTCACTAGGATGTCTAGCTACCACATGCTGGAAGTGAAGCACCAATAAAACGTTAGGCTGCATGTGGAAACAAAACCCCTAACTACAACCCCTCTTCCTGTAAAGATCTTTCTGTATGCCCTTACACAGGTTAGGTACTCAATTCCATAAAAGTCTATTTAATGATAATACATTTTTCACTTATCTTTGTATTATTTTATTCCTTCAGAGTAGGGAAGGTTTTTCATTATGTTTGTGTTTCACAGACAGGTTTCACTTCTAGCTAAGACTTCACCAACTATCATTTTAGAGTAGAAGGAGATTCCCATGGCTGTTCCAGCTTTATCATTGCAATAAAGTTTCTGCATATTACAGTGGAGCATGAGCCACAGAGCTACATTGAGGATATCTCAGTCAAAGCCTTAGTGAAGTGGTTCAGCAGTAACAGGCACCCTTTAATGGTCTTAAGTGTTCTCTATCCTGCTGAAAAGCATCAACGATTTGCAGGGAGGGAGGCTTGAGCAAGGGGCTATAGAAATACTGCCCTCAGAGAAGCACACCAAGCACTTCAGATGTTGAGCTTTAAGGGTTCATTTGAAGGATTTAATGAGAATGCATCACAGAAAACAACACTGGCTAGCATGTAGTATTACAATACTGGACATGAAAGCTGTGCAATGTGACTGAACTGCACTTACCCTTACAAGTTTGGTGGAGAACATAGTAAACAAGTAGAGCTGATTTTTATTTGTGCTAACGACCATCATTTCCTCAGAGGGGCTGAAGCATATACATGTAATGTCCTGTCTGCTTGACTTTTTTGGGTCAGTGCTGAACAGGTCCTGAGGCAGCTGCACAAGAAAGGCATCCTGTGGGGTGTGCCAGTTTCTATGTTTTGGTAGTAGGCATGCACACACACAAACTTTTGTTGTAATGCTCCTCTAATAAGCACATACATAATATCAGCAAGAGAGCTTGGATATTTAATAGCACATAACTACTGCAAGGCATGGAGTAGAGGACGGGAGGACAACCTAATGGTATTAATAACATCACAGCTGAAATGAAGTATCAGGGGACATTTTAGCAGTAATATGAAGTACTGCACTAAACAAGAATTGGTTGTAGAAAAACATGAAGAAAAAAACCTAGCAAGTGTCAGAATGAAAACTGCCTAAAAGTTGTGATTAGAATAACAGTTCTTTGTAATGTAACATTAAGGTAGATAAGTCTTATTGCAGGATCTCATGCACAGGGGAGATCTGACCTTTTAGAATGAGAGTATGAAGTCTTGACCAGCTCATTAGAGTTAAATGTTCTAATCCAGAGATTTCAGTAGGTCAATGCATACAGTTTGCTATAGAACAGTTAGAAGGATTATTTAAGAATGCATAGGTCTCATGACAGTTCTAATAAATACCTGTTTTTTTCCAAGGAGAAAAGCTTCTCCTTGGAAAAAAACAAGCCAGCCAAGTTCTTCAAAACTGATGTAAACTATCTCTTAGTCCTAAAAGTCACCACAAATAAAAGTTTCTTAAAGGTTTCCTGAAGTTTAGCAGCCTCAAAGCACATTTTATATGTGGGAAGGAAACATACAGAACTACCTTGCAGAAGGTCATCAGGCACTGACTATCAGTGTGACCTTTGGCAACTCCCTTTGACATCACCAGGACAGTTAGCTAATCCTTACAATGCAGTTTAGCAGTGTGCTAAAAATTATTATTAATAACTGAATCAGAAACACTCACAGTTCTCTAGACAGGGCTCTGCTGCATAATTGCTTACAAAAGCTTTTTCCCTCCTTACCCAGACTTCTTGTCTCTCCTCGTAGACCTCCTTTTCACTGGTCTTCTCAAACAGAAGAACAACTCCTGGGCTAGGTGAACATGCAAAGCCTTTGGAATATGCTGCAACTGCAGATATTTGAGGCAAAGAATGCTGTTGTGAACCATTATCTTCAAAGGCCACTCCACTAGAAACAACAGAAATGTAATTAGGAAATGCATAAAGACTTAAAAATAAAGAAGCACATATGAAAAAATGCTAAGCAGCAACTGGCAACATAAACTGGATGGGAAGGAAGGAACTAATCTGCCTGCAAAAGCATGGAACTACTACTATTAACATTGAACAGATTTACCTCTCATATTCTTTTGTTGTTTCTTCTTCTGGTTTCCTGGGTGGTTTTCTGTACTCCAAACTTTTCTCCCAGAGCAGCTCTCCAGTTTCAAACAAGCTAAGTTTGCCTGTGTCAGTGCCACATATAACTTCCTCCTCGGACAGCCAGGCATGGCACAAGTAGTTTTCTGGCTCTCCTCTTTGTAAATTCATCTGCTTTAAATATCCTTCACTGTACTTGAAAAGTTTAAAAAAGCCATTTCCAGTGATACAAACCTGGGTATTGTCTTGAGGATTAAAGCTCACCTATGGAACAAAAAAGAGAGGAAGTATTTTTTTCAAATATGTTCACAAATATTATTCCTGTTCTGAAGACTTTCTATACCAGATATAGGAAAACAAACAAGGGAAGATGGTTCACAGAACCATACAGGAATACCAAAGAGAGTAAGATTAGCCACCATAACTACATACTGCAGTTTTCCTCCTTTCAAAAGTGTGTCTATTAAAATTGAATTACAAAAGTAAGGCTAAAATACCTCTTTACTACTGACTAACAAATTTTTCCAGTAGCAAGCTTCCTGAAAAATGGGGACCATTTGTTCTCAAAAGGCCGGGAATAAGTTCTGCATTCCTGTGTTTCAAGGTAACAGTATGTACGTGAATTCACATAATTAGGTTGTTTATTTGTGAAAATGATGGAATAGCCATCTCAATACTCAACATGAAGGATAGGAAGGGTAGTTTGAAGTAATTTTTCTGTGCTTTATGGGACTTTACACAGCCAGAGTCTTTACACTCCCCTCTCTTTAGGGATTGAGCTCATGAATTCAGTAGTTCAGCCAACCTCTGCTTGTAGCTGTACCCCAGAAAAAATGGCAGCTGGAGTTCAACCAAGACATGGACTGAAAGGATCAGATCTCCCTACGTGAAAGAATCTAAAAAGGAGCACCCAAAGCTGGATGCAGAAATCATTTGTGTGCCATCAGTCTGCTCCTAGCCACTCTTCTCCTCTGCTCTGAACACAGAAGACTGCAGGAAGGAAAAGGTGCATTGAGAGCTTCCAAGTGTGTTACAACTATTGAGCACAGCCCACCTATTTAGTGAGTGCTTTTGCAGGGACACAAGGGACACATTGCACACTCACTGGCCTGTTGTACTGGCCCTGTAACACAGATCTCACGTGATGTAAGGTAATCTCATGTGATCCACCAGATACAGACATGAGAATGCCTATTATGGGTCAGTGCAAAACTTTATTTAGCCTAGGGTCCTACTGCTGAGGGAGGACAACAGCAGATGTCAAGAAAGGTCAGAGAAACTGTATGAAATCTGCAGTGTGGAGCCCTCTCCTCTCTTGCCGTGGATAAAAAGCCATGTGGCCACGGGAAAACGCACGGTGCACATGTCCTGAAGGATGAACGTATGGCACACCTCGCACCTGCGACTTGCTGAACTAAAGTTTGATCGTTTTATCCACCTTTTTGAAAAGTGAAGCGTGCTCCCGAAGAACCAGTCGTCTGCGAACGGGAGCGTTAACAATGAGCGGCAGGGACGCCGGCACAGCTCGGCTTTGGGAGCTCTGGAAGCCCTGGAAGCAGGCGGTGCTGGAGCCCTTACCTGGCAGGGGCCGTCGCCCGCGGCCTGGACGCGGACGGCCGCCGCCAGCTGCTGCTTCTCCCAGAGCCAGCAGGTGAGGTGCCCCTCGGGGGGCGCCGTGGCGGCCGCCAGGAACCGGCTGTCGGGGGAGAAGGCCAGGGACACCGTCTGCCGCGCCGGCAGCCCGTCGGCGGCCAGCACCTTGCGGCGCCGCGCCCGCTCCGCCGTCAGCTCGTAGACCGCCAGCACCGGCTGCTCCCCCGCCGCCTCCGACACCGCCAGGAACCGCCGGTCGGGGCTGACGGCCAGCGCCTGCACGCCCCGGCTCTTCTCCGTGCCTGCGGGGAGGAGAGCGGTCAGGCGGGCCGGAGTCGGGAACGGGACCGGGGTTAGGGTCGGGAGCGGGGTCGGTGCCACCTGGGATGAAGTTGTGCCACTTGTGCTCGAGGTGCAGCCGCAGGCAGCCCGACCCCGCGGCGTGCAGCACCACCTGCTCCTCCAGGAAGCAGACACCGCCGGCCACCCGCGGCCGGCAGCCGAACACGGCCACGGGCAGCACGGCCGCCGCCGCCGCCATGCTGCCGCTGCCGCCGTCGCCGTGGTGACCGCGGCCCCGGCGGCCCCGGAAGCGGCGGCGCACGCGGCCGGAAGCGGAGGGGGCGGCAGCGATGGCGGCGGCGGTGGCGCGGCGTGGGTCCTTCTCGGACTCCGGCTCGGACTCGGAGGATTCCTCGCTCTCGGACTCGGAGGTGAGCCCGCGGCCGCCGTGGCGAGCCCGGTGGGGAAGGGCCGCCCGGTGCCGGCGGCGCGGACTGACCGAACTCTCTCACAGCTCCAGGAGGCCTTCGCGAGGGGCGCGCTGAAGCCGGGGCTCAACGTGGTGCTGGAGGAGCGGCCGAAGCGGCGCAATGACACGGTGAGCGGGGAACGCGGGGGCCGGGAGAAGCCCAGCGCCGGGAGCGGGGCGCGGGAGGCTCGGCGGGGCCGGGGCCGGGCGGGCTCCGGTGCTGCGCGCTGCGGGCGTGCCCCGGCGGCCCCGAGGAGCAGCCCGCGGTGTCCCTGGGACGCTCGGCCGGGCCAGCCGTGCCGGTCGGTCGGTGCGCTGCCGTGCTGAGCTGTGCTCCTTCCACAGGACGGCCTGAAGCAGTGCCTGGCCGAATTCAGGCAGCAGCTGGCGTGGGTGGAAAGGCTGGACGTGACTCTGGGCCCGGTCGCGGACCCCGTTTCTCAGAGCGCCTCTGCATCTGATGCCGTTGACCCTGAGAATGATTTCCAGAGAGAAATGAGTTTGTAAGTGTTAAAAAGAGATTTCATGTGTTGTCTCACTGTGTTTCAGCAGTGTGCTACAGACAGCTGCAGACTGCTACACTGGCTGTCACTGTGGTACTCTCGGCCATGTTATTTTACATTGGATGGCTCTGAATGCTTTCCAAAATAACTACAAATTAGTGCTAGTATATTTAACTGCGGTGTGACTGAAAAGAAATAATTTCTGTCTTCATAGCAGACTTCATCCTTTGCTGAGTTTATTTTAAAAGCTCCTTGATAGCAGGACTAATGCTTTAACACAAGATACGGATTTTTCTTTGTGGGTTTGTTTTGGTGCTCTTACAGTTCTCTTGTTTTGCTTTGCCTTTTATATTCCAGTATAAAAAAAAATCAAGATAAATGTATATGTGCCAGATATAAATGTTAATGTTGTACTGGCACCTAAGCTGCTTTCAGTAGCGCTGAATGTTTGCTAGGCCAGACCAATGCTTGCTAGATCCCAGCATCAGCCTGAATGTGTGAGCAGTTTGTATCAGGACCGTGAGGTGCCCAACATGCAGTGACAGCTGGTGTGGTGGCAGAGCCAGTGCAGTGATGGGACCAGTGCAGTGACAGCTGGTGTGGTGGCAGAGCCGGTGCAGTGACAGGGCTGCTGCAGTGACAGGGCCAGTGCAGTGACAGCCGGTGCAGTGACAGCTGGTGTGGTGGCAGAGCCAGTGCAGTGACAGGGCCAGTGCAGTGACAGTCGGTGCAGTGACAGCGCCAGTGCAGTGACAGTCGGTGCAGTGACAGCCAGTGCAGTGACAGCCAGTGCAGTGACAGCCAGTGCAGTGACAGGGCTGGTGTGGTGGCAGAGCCGGTGCAGTGACAGCCGGTGCAGTGACAGGGCCAGTGCAGTGACAGCCCGTGCAGTGACAGCCCGTGCAGTGACAGCCCGTGCAGTGACAGCCCGTGCAGTGACAGCCCGTGCAGTGACAGCCCGTGCAGTGACAGCCCGTGCAGTGACAGCCCGTGCTGTGCTCTCCCCCAGCTACCGGCAGGCGCAGGCGGCTGTCCTGGAAGCGCTCCCTAGGCTGCGTAAGCTCCAAGTTCCCACGAGGAGGCCGGATGATTACTTTGCAGAGATGGCCAAATCAGACCAACAGATGCAGAAGGTACGTGCAGTGAATGGTTTTCTTTCCAGTGTAATGTGTGTGTTTTGGCCTGGGGGAGGGATTAAATTTAAGGTGTGACGTGTGAGTACTGACCTTCATCGCTTTTCTGATTCCTGTGATTGGGTTTGGAACTTTGTGACAGGAGATTTCTTTTTGTTTAGGTTTTTGGTGTAACGTGAGGATTTTTATAACAGGTTGGATGATGAAGTAGAAAGACATGATTTATACTTTGTCCTGAATGTGTTTAATATTAAAAAGGTGTACATTTTTCTTAGTGTCTGTAACAGTGGATGTAAAGTTGCCTGTGTTTTTGCTCTTTGTCATAAAACTTGCAGTTGACTGTGGCTTGAATGCAATCCTTTTTTTCCTATTTAAGTATCACTTTTTGTTTATTGTCAGTGTGTTCTGGTTTTCTGTGATTTTAATTTTTATGTTATTGAATGAATCTGTTTTGGATAGGAAATTAGATTGGTGCAGGAAATAAGACTTTCACACATTTCCTTCTTGACTGTGGTCTTTGTTCAAAATTGAACACTATTTTTTGGTTTCGGTTTGGAAAAAAAGACTATATTGTGTAAATTAAAGAAACAGGAACTAGAGTCTAATTTGAAGGTTCGTGTATCATTGGGTCACTGTTCTGCTTTCTGATGGAACCTTTCTAGATAAGCTGAAGAAGGATAATGTGCTGGTACTAAGGCTTAAGTCAGTCCTGCACATTACTGTTCTCTTATTCACTGACTTGCATTTGAAGAACAGTTTTTATCTCCTACTGGAATCACTAGACTGAATCAAATGATCTCTGTAATTCTTCATAAGGCAGCATCCTTATAAAGATGTTTGTGAACAAGGAGGGAACAGAAAAAAATGTTTTCTACAGGATTGTTGTCTTTTCTTCAGTGCTTTACTTTTAATAATGACAAGAAAGAAACTAGTAAGTCTTTTTCATACACCCAAACAGACTGACATGATATTCTAAGTTCCATTAGAGCCCATTATAAGGCTTTTTCTTCTCTCCTGTGTGAGTTTTGTCTTTTTTAGCCAGTACAAAAATTATAAAATTATCTTTTTTTCTTTTGTGTTACTGATAAATTTTGGTTTTTTTTCTATTCCCTAATTAGATTCGACAGAAACTTAAGAGTAAACAGGAAGCAATGGAAAGGTCTGAGAAAGCAAAACAGCTCCGTGCAATGAGAAAATACGGCAAGAAGGTGAGGAGCTACAAAAGGGACATGTGCCAAAGGATCTGTGACAAGAATTTAGGGCCTGAGTGGGGAGCTGGAAAAGTGCAGCCACAGGAGTCTGCTAAAACACACAGCATCTGTCTAGTCTTCTGTCTAGCTGCTCTGAAGGAAAACAGAACAAAAGATAGGATACCTTAAAAAATAAAGTATGGGACACTGCAAGGAGCAACACTTAACATTCTGCTTCTAATCTCAGGTGCAAGTTGAGGTTCTGCAGAGGAGACAAAAGGAGAAGAAAAATATGTTGAATGCAGTCAAGAAATACCAGAAAGGTAAAGTCAACTTGTCTAAGAGAACACATGTGTAAGGGCAGTAGTGGTGTGTGAGCAGTGTAGGGCAGTGTGATGTGGTCCCTGTGTCTGTAGTTCTGGGCCTCGAGGTTGGAAAGCTGCTCTGTGCAGAATTGTGTGCCGGTGGCAGTGAAAAACCTCCCAAGCAGCTGTTCTTCAGTGAGGGTGACCTGTTGCTATTACTTGCTTAGACTGAAAATTTGTCTTTTCTGAGGTGTAGCTGTGATGTCTTCACTCTTGCAGGTCTCTCTGACAAGCTGGACTTCCTAGATGAAGAGCAGACATCATCTCAAGGGAATAAAAAAGGCAATGCAAATCAGCGGACAAAGAAGGGGTGAGACTAGAAACAAAAGATAGTTAAACCCAGAATGTCTGATTTTTCAGTCTTTTTAGGGGATAATTTTGGGGAAAAAGAAAACTGTTCTGTTTAGTGTTAAAGTCAGTCCAAGGTGGCTTTCTGTTCCTAAAGAAAAGAAAACTATGACCAAATTGGAATAGAGACTGAAATGTGGTAATTTCTGCATCTTTGTTCAGAGGGGAAAGGTTTATGGTGGTTGATGGGAGACCATGAGTACATATGTATATATATATATATGTGTGTGTCTTGAGAGCTTTCTGAAACAAGGAGTGTAGGCAGTGATGCTGGTTGGTTGTTTTTCAGACCAAATGCCAAAAGACGATACAAAAATCAGAAGTTTGGTTTTGGTGGGAAGAAGAAGGGCTCAAAGTGGAACACAAAGGAGAGTTTTAATGATGTGTCCAGCTTCCAGTCAAAAGTGGCTCACAACAAAGGCCCAGGAAAAGGAGGAAGAGGAGGAAAAGGAGGGAAAAAAGCCCTTAATGTAAGTAAAATGTTGCATGAAAATGATCCTGGTTGGCTAGGAAGCCAGGCCGTGTCTGGCAGGGAGGGGCGAGTGCATGATAGGTGCCTCCAGCATCTGGAAGTGATGCCTGTCATTGGGAGCTAAGCATAATTCAGTTACTAACAGAGTTGGGGACAGTGGTTTGGTATCAGCAGGAAAATCAGAAAGGGAATTAAAAAGTGCAGTTTGCTACCTGTGTGCCAAAATCTTCCTCTCCAGACATTCTGACAATACCCTCTCTTTGGTATCCTACCTAAGCTATAGAGCTAGAACAAAGATGGAGAACATAAAAACAAAAATCCAAATCTGTCCTTATTTTTTTGCAGAAGAGACCTGGAAAGAGAGCAAGGCAGAAAATGAAGAACCGAGCCCGCTAAGAGGACTGTGTTCCCCAGTGGAGTTCCTGTGTTTCTTTGTGTTGCAAGATGTGTTTCTGCTGTCATCAAGCAGTTAACTGTGGAGCAAACTGGATGCTTTGCAGTGGCAAGGAAAAAAAGCCAGTGGAAACCAGTGCCTTATCACTAATTTTTTCTTACTGTCTGTTTCGTTGAAGGATTGTTTTCTACTTAAACCTTTTTTGTGTGAACGCATTAAGTGGTTTGCACAGAACTATGTGTAACTCATGTTTAGCTGTTCAGTGAATGGTGGCTGAAGCCTGCCCTTTGTTCCCACCACTACTGTTAAGATGAAATTGGTCACCTGGAGTGCTGGGTCTTGTTGCCAATGTCAAAATAAGAAGTGTGAAGCTTTTTGAGATATTAGAGTGTTTTTTTAGACTCTTTGTGTAGATGGGTATAGGAACAACAATGAGATGAATACAGAGTCTTACAGATAGGTTTATTTGTGTCACTGTTGTCAGGTTGTAAATCTGGACAGATTAAAGTTCTCTTTTCTATTGTCTCTCATTAGCAATCTGCCAGACTTGCTGGATAACGAGCAGGACCTAACACATTAGATGTCATTAACATTCTATCTGTGGCTTTCCCCCTGGTCTTTAGACTTCTGTTCCCGTGGTGCAGGGTAGCCATGGATGGTAATCTCAGTTTTCTGGCGTGGGAAGTAGAATCTGGTATCACTGTGGTCGAAAGGAACCTTGGAAACAAAAATAACAAACAGTCATGTGCTTTTACTAAAATCAGTAGCAGAGTCCCTCCTGGGGGGAACAATTCGTGGTGTTCTGCTGCTGAGAAATGTCCAAATGGCAGAAGAGCAGGGTACCACTGTCCTGTTCTCTGCTTTGTTATGGTCAAACCTGCCAAATAAGGAAAGCTTAACAAATTAAACAACATCATCAGTTCTGACTAAAAATTGCTTCCCTACACACAAGTTTAGTTGCCTCTACCCTGCCAGATTAACCTTTCCAGCAGTTCCTTAATACTACAGAGCCCAGCTGGAATGTCTGTCTCCACTCTTGTCATTACTAACTAGTTTACTTGATATATAATATGAAAAGTCACTGAAGACTGTCTTATTTTCTTATTTATCTTAGTTTCCTTTATAACAGGCCAAAATTTGCCTTTCCCAAAATGCTAATCTGCAAAGTCAGTCATCATCACAGCTGTTTGCCAGACATGATTGATGTCTCAGCTTGTTAATCATATTTCTTTTCCTTCTGTTTATTCACACTTCCCAAGATGAATCCTCACTGGTGTATCTGCTTTGGGTATACTTACATGATTATTAATTTTATGGTTCTGCTTGCAGTTTGTTTGAAAGGTGCTGTGCAGCAGCACATTTCTTTTCACAGTACTTCAGTGCATCACTTCACATTGCTCACTACACATTTCTCATGGCTGAACGCTTTAATGAACAGCCCTGAGTACACCTGTGGCATTTGGCAGTGTGCTGTCACTGTCTGTAGATGTTTGCAGTCAGGTTTCTCAGGGGAAGTGTACTGCTTTTCTGTTCACAAGTCTCTGCCAGTGAGAAGAGTCCTCTTAGGTGTACATTTTAAAACTTGTTTTCTGTGAACAGCTCTGCTCATTCTGTGTAATTCTTGTTTTCCTTGTTTGTCACAAATTGCTTTCCTGCATGAGCATTTTTCAGTGTGGCAGGCTTAACATCTCTGAATCCTGTAAAGGGCTGAGTCTTTAAGCATCCTACTCACCAAAGGTGTTGTATGCCAGCCAATTTCTTGGCTTTCAGTTTGTGGCTCTGAATATTTCTCTCTTGGCACCACTGCTGCACGGTGAAGAAGATTCAGGAATTCATCTGTTGTTTTAAAAAACGAGACACAAATACAAACGAAAGTGTGTTTAAAAATCAGTCACCTGTGGACATGTGTTGGAATGGGACATCTTAACACTGTCCAAGCAACAAGAAGGGCAAGGGTAGGAGCAGCCTAAGACACAAACGAAAGTGTGTTTAAAAATCAGTCACCTGTGGACATGTGTTGGAATGGGACATCTTAACACTGTCCAAGCAACAAGAAGGGCAAGGGTAGGAGCAGCCTCTGTGCTTCTGTGAATGACACTGTCTGAATGCACGGTGACATTTCTACTCAAATATTTCCTGAGGAAGTTTCAAGACTTGCCTGACAGTACTGTCCTGTTAATTCTGGTATCCCTGCCTACTGTACTGCAGCATCTTTTCCTACACCACATCTAGTACAAACCTTTGTTCCAGGACAGCTTTCAACTTTCTCAAGTTGCCTGAGACCTGCAGCCTTTCCCTGGTTTGGTTTGCCACCCTCCCCAGTCCTTGAATAGAGCAGGCCAACCTCACCTGACCCATTAAGGTTTTTAGATAAATCAGCATGTTAGAAATAAGGGAGCAGCTGCTCTAAGGGCTCTTGTTATCAGTGTTCTAAAGTAAGACTGGGCAGTCATTTCTGCAGTTTAACCTGCCTGGTGGTCGGGTGGAATCTGCAATGGCAGGCAACATGTACATAGAGAACATGCTTCTAGGTATTTTTGTTTTCCTGAAAGGTTTAGATTCTCAACAAAAATTTTATAGTATGAATATAAGGAATTTTATACATTTTATAGTTTATATATATTTTAATTAAAAATAAGGACATAATTGCATGGATGCAAACTTGTGCTGAAAATGGAAAGTAATGGGAAAGGGCCTTAAAGTGGAAGAAAACCTACTTTACAAACAAAAATCATAAATTAGTTTAACTTACATGGTCACAGAGGTGTTCACACATACATGATAGTTTAGACTGGTTACAATTATTAAATCTTAATGTGTCAATAATTTTCTTACGTAGTTCCCACAAGCTTTCCAGAGGCTTCTTACCATCTATAGGCTCCTGTATGTTCTCATGCCAAGACATTGGCTTCCTGGTAACCATGTGAACTGGAGAGAAATGAGACAGGTGAATGACTTTAATGTGAATTTGGCATCACAGCCAGGTATAGAATATGTATTATTGGTCTGCATGTGCATAGAAGAAAATGAGTTAGAAATACTGATTAATGGCAACTTCTAGGAAGGGAAGGGCATTAACTGTGCTAAAGGCCCTTCAGTGGGATGCTGCCTGTGCTTACCATATCAGAGTCCCACCCAGCCAAGGGATGGCCTGCAGAGTGCCAAGTCTCAGGAAATTATTTTTCTTTGTTTTATTGAAAAACTTAGACCTGAAAGAATCTACTTACATCACCTGTGTGTGCTAGCACAGACTGTGAATTGGCAGGTAGGAAGCAATCAGGACCTGAAGAAACGTGGTGTCGTGTTGGGGGCCTCTACCCTATCTTGGCTCTGTATTTACACTGAATTTGTAAGTTCCACACCCTAAATAGTCGCCTCACTTCTGCGTGGTTACTAAAGGCACCATCTGGGCAAGTGGGTCATGTCTCGGTCCTGTCTCTGAGTGTGCAGACGGGTTCCTCAGGCAGAAGGGAAGAGCACCAGTTGCCCTTTCCAGCTTTGCCCCTCCCTGGCCGCTGTGCCACGCTCGGTGCCGCTGTTTGTCCCCGACGTGCAGCTGAGCGCTGCGGGCCTGCCCCCACTCCCCTCACGGCTTGTCTGCCCCCGGGGCTTTACGCCGGTTCCCTGTGGCCGCGAGGCCTCACCGGGACGGAGGGGGTTCACGGTGTACTGCGTGAAGAGCAGCTGCCAGCGGCGCTCCCTGCGGGCCCGCTCGGCGTGGAAGCGGTTCTGCAGCGCGTCCGGCGGATCCCTCTCGCCGCGGGGAGCGGCCATGGCTCCCGCCGCCCTGGCAACGCCCGCGGCCCTGGCAACGCCCGCGTGCTGCCGGCGAGCCCGCTGATTGGCCCGTCCGGCGCTCCGCCTCGCGCCCCTCCCTTCCCGCCTCCTATTGGCCGCCGAGTTAAAGCCCCGGGCGCTGATTGGCGGCGGCCCACGCGGCGCGTTTGAACGGCCGGCGGGGCGATGGAGGCGGCGGAGCTGCGCTGCACGGCGGCCGTGGAGCAGCCGCTGCCGGGGGGACTCGCCCCGCGCCGCCGCGTGATGCGGAACGCGACCGTGCTGCTGGGCCGCAACGAGCTGCGGCAGCCCGTGCTGCGGGTGGCCGGCGGCAGCGGCGCGGCGGCGGCCGTGCTGAGCTTCGTGCTGGCCGGTGACGCCGTGCGGCTCTTCACGCGGTTCGCGGGCGAGGGGCGGGCGGCGGTGCGGGTGGGGCCGGACGGCGCCCAGGTGCTGCTGTCCGACTGCCCCCCGGACGCGCTGCGCCGCTTCCTCCGCCTCCTGCGCCTCAAGGTGGCCGCCGGGTCGCGGGAGGCGCCGCGCCGCCCTCGCCTGCTGGAGCGGCCGCCGCCGGCCTTCTCCGTCATCAGCCCGGTGCAGGAGCGGGACCTGCTGTGCGGCCCCGGCCGCCGCCGCCCCGGCGAAGAGCGGGGGGAGCGCCCGGCCGAGGTGAGTCCCGGGCCGAGGGGGCGGCCCCGGCTAGTGGCCCTGCCCTCACGGCGCACCCCCTCCCGTCCCGCAGGTGCCCCGTGCGGAGAGGCGGCCCCCGGCGAGGCTCTCGGCGGAGCAGGAGGCGGTGCTGGGCGCCGTGCGGAGCGGGAAGAGCATCTTCTTCACCGGCTCTGCAGGTGAGGGGTCCCGGCGACTCCCATCGGCTCCCCGGGGAAAGTCCTGGCCATTGACCTGTTGTTCTCTCTCGAAGGGACTGGGAAGTCGTTCCTGCTGAAGAGGATCGTGGGCTCCCTCCCTCCGAACATCACCTACGCCACAGCCAGCACGGGAGTGGCGGCTTGTCACATCGGAGGCACTACTCTCCACGCCTTTGCAGGTGATGGCCTGCCCGACAGCGAGGGCCTGGGAGCTCTTACTCCCTTCCTAAAGAATCAGGAGCAACCTAAAGCATTGTTTTTTTGTCCCGTGACAGGGATCGGCTCTGGGAAGGCACCCCTGGAACAGTGCATTCAGCTGGCAGAGAGGCCAGGGGTGCGCCAGCATTGGCTCGCCTGCCACCACTTAATTATTGATGAGATCTCAATGGTGGATGGCAAGTTCTTCGACAAGCTGGAAGCAGTGGCAAGGTGAGCAGTGTCGGGTCAAACTAGCAGAAATGGATTTCTCTGAGCTTCAAGTCTGCATCCTTTCTTTCGTTTTGTGAATGGATACAAGGCAGCTGCTGGTAGAGAACTGTAGGGAAGCATGAAATCATAGCATCTGGGTCGATCTTTACCATGAGATAGATTTTGGTCATGTCCACGCCTCGCTCACAGCTGTGGCTGTTTGGGTTGTTTTCTCCATCTCCTGAGCTATGTGCTGGCTGTAGAGCTGAATCCAGAATATACAGCTCTGCCCAAAAGGTCTCTCTTGGAGGAGAGAAGTAGCTGTAGTATAACAGCCACTACAGAACCAAGACTGGTAATGACTTCTGGGCTAGGCAAGCAAAGCAAATTTAGTGTCTTGTACTAGCACTGCTTAATTATTTGAGCTCTTCTGATAAACATTTTTCACTGTAGGTTGGCTAGGTTTGAATATGCTGACAGATTAAGCAGTAACTTCTGGGACCTGACTACGTCCAGATTCTGGAGGACATTCAGAACTTCTCTTCTATCCCTTTCAGGGCTGTCAGAAAACGGGATGAGCCTTTTGGAGGAATTCAGCTAATTATCTGTGGGGATTTCTTACAGCTACCCCCAGTCTGCAAGGCTAATGAAGAAACCAAGTTCTGCTTCCAGGTACAAAACTGTTCCTAAACTCATTCTCATACTTCAAGTCTGCCTCTTTCTTAAAAAGAGAATTATTTTTCCAGGCAAAAAGCTGGAGGAAATGCATCCACATAAACATGGAGCTGACTGAAGTGCGGAGACAGACTGACAAGACCTTTGTCTCACTCCTGAGTGAAATCCGTTTAGGCAGGTGAGGAGAAACTCATCTCTCTGTAATCCCTGCTCCCCACTGATGGAGCAGAGGAAAGAGCAGTCTGTCACTTTTCTGTACTCTGCCAGGAATATGTGGCTGTGGGCAAAAGCTGTAAATGCTTTAGTTAACGTAGACAGGTTTCATATATGCTGCTCTGGTAAGGAAGGACACTGCCTAGGGTCCCTCTGCAATTTCTGTGAATTAATTCAAAGGCTCCTGAGCTGGCAGGGCTGGGGCACACACTGGCTCTGCTGTCTCACTTTATGCAGGTGTCCTTCTCTGTCCTCTCTGGAGGCCTGTAGCTTGCACAGACTGATCTAGCTGTGTGGAGGTTACTGCTCCTCTAACCTATTCCTGATCATTTTAAAGAAGAATTCCCTTTTCCTGGCTACCAGGTGCACAGAGGAGGTCACCAGACAGCTGATGCAGACAGCTGCTCACAAGTCTGAGCGTGATGGGATCCTGGCTACGAGGCTGTGCACCCATAAAGATGATGTAGAAATAACCAATGAGAGACGCTTGCAACACCTTCCAGGTGAGCTCGGTGGAGGAAACTGCTGGCTCTGGGCCTGAGCTCTGCATGGGTGCAGTGGGGGTACTGGGGTGTCAGGTGGGACTGGTGTTCTGTCATGCACAGCAGCACCAGTCCGAGCTCAGTGTGTTGGAGTTGAAGTGCCTAGGGAAAAAAAAATCACTGTTTTTTGTGTAAAAAGCCACAATGTCACTGTTTGGTTTGTAAGAGACAACAAGGTAATTTATTGCCTCCACACCCCTGCTTTTTCTTTCTATAGCATCTTAGAAATGCTATGCTCTATCCAGCCATGGCTTGAATTAAAGGCTATTTAATTTTTTGCCTTTTTTGGCTTGCTGGCCCTTGGATTCTTCCTTAGTCTGCTTTGGAGATCTGGTGTTGGTAGTGAGTGAAACTGCTCAAAATGCTGTCTGCTCAGTTCTTATTTACTGCTGACCTTTCATTCCTGTGCCTTTTCATGCTCTGGAAGTTATATAGGGAAGAGAGGCAACAGTGAGCTCTCTGCTGTTAGATGTGACCAGGTTTGTGTGAGGATGTCCTAGCAGCAGAGCAGAATGGATATTAAAAGAGGAATTACCGTTAGAAATAAATGCTGAACCTCCTGAAATGCTGTGTAGAGTTCATGTTCAATGTTCAACAGTTGTAAGTTCTGCCTTTCTTTCCTTAACAGGAGAAGTGCATGTGTTTGAGGCTTTGGACAGTGACCCAATGCTAGTGAAGTTAATTGATGCTCAGTGTCCTGTGGGTGGTAGAGTTGAGCTAAAGCTTGGAGCTCAGGTAACTGTGTGTACATACCTGTGTGACAGACCAGAACAAATGGCATAAGAAAAATGAAGGAATATCAGAGAAATGTATAGAGTAGATGAATTTATATAATGCAAATTCAGTCTAGAATGGCTATGCCAGCCAACAGAAGACTCTGTCCCAGTCTCTGTATTTTTCCTGCTTAGAGTCTTATCCAGACAGAAGATGAGTTCAGGTCCATGTCTTGAGGACAGTGGTGATTGCTGTGACTTTGACAGAGATGTCCAGTCAAATTTAGAAGCCTTCCAGCAGCAGAGAGCATAAGCAATCCTTGCCTGCAGTCTCAGCTCCAGGTACAGCAGCCCTCCCCACCTATAAAGGTATGGCACAGCTTGCCATATTTGCTGGACTGGGCACCTAGCTCTGAGCTGGGGCTGTCAGAATGGAAAAGATTAGGATTGTACTTAGTAGTAGCACTGTTTGCTTTGGAAACTTGTTCCTCAGCTGTTCCCAGAATCTATAGATGCATAGGCTGGTGATGCCTGGTGAAGGGGAAACTGCTCCCTGGATCTGAGCTCACAGCTGTGGACAGAAATAGCTCAAGTAAAGTGTTCAGTGCTGTAAAATGATGTAGTGAGGAATCCTAGGAAGGAAAGGCTGTGAAATAATTCCAATCCAATGGGAGATGGTGCTGCAATAGGCAGGATAGGATGATCTGGCCAAATCAGCCTGATGTGCTTATGCTTCCTGGCAAGAAGTTTAGCTGCAGGTAGCTGAACAGACTGTGGAAGAAGTGCATTAAAATATTTCTTTTTCTCTGTAGGTGATGTTAGCAAAGAATCTGGATGTGTCTCAAGGGCTGGTGAATGGGGCACGAGGTGTTGTTGTAGGGTTTGAAAGTGAACAGAAGGGTAAGTAAGCCTTTTGATCTTTTGTTGAGGGAAGTGGAAAAATAACAAAACAATGTGTCATTGGTGGCTGATGACTTCTTAGTTTTGTTTACAACTTGGTAATAATTTGAGGGAAAGCAGAGAGATCTCTGCAAGCTTGGGGCTCTCATGAGCTGTGATGTCATGCGCTGCATCAGCTACAGCTATCTGTAGACCTCTTGTGTTCTGTATTCTCTATGTAAATGTGTATGCTCATTTGAATTTCCTGTTTGTTCTGTTGAAGCAAGTTTTGATTAATTTTTGTTTGTTCTTCTCAAAGAATAATGTTCTGCTACCTGCAAAATTTTTCTCTGCTTCTCAACTGGTAAAATGCCTGCCTTTAATTCTTCTGCTTAAGTAGATGTCAAACATCATTTTAATTCTTCTGCTTAAGTAGATGTCAAACATCATTTCAGGACATGCTATTAACTGTTTGTGGATTAAGTTTGGTTTAGGCAGAAAAAAGGTGTTCTTTAGCTGCTGACATCCTGGCTGTTGAGTGTCAGGAATACATCCCTGTTTTTTTTCCTACCCTCCTTCCTACAGGGCTGCCTAAGGTGAGGTTTCTCTGTGGGGTTACACAGCTCATAAAAATGGAGAAATGGGTCATCAAAGGACCATCAGGAGTTCATCTGAGTCGCCAGCAATTACCTTTAAAATTGGCATGGGCCATTTCCATTCACAAGAGTCAGGTGGGTGTTCTTGTGCTGCTGTCTATAGACTTTTACATCATTATAAACCCTATTTCCTGGGTGAGCTTGCATTGCTGGTGAAACAGGAGGGAAAGCTGAAAGGCCCTTGCTGGGAGGAAAACCAGAATGTGTCTAGCTGCAGAGAGTGGGGCTGTCAGTACTGCTGGGGTTTCCTTAGGGGGCACTGCCATCTGCAGAGTTGGAGTTGCACTATAAAGCAGCATTATTTATCTGTGGGCTGATGAGAGTGAGTCAGGTCCCTAGTGCTCCCCTGAGAGCATTAAGGGCCTGAGCTCTGCAGTGTAACTGAGGAAGCTGCTGGAGCCACAGCTGTGCTCTTTGGGCTGGACTCACCCTTTGGTGGTGTGGAGTGGGGATTTTTTCAATATAACTTTCAGTGTAACAGTGTAATATTTCAAAAGTTCCTTCCTTTCCAGAAGACTTCATACTTGATAAATACTGGTCTTGGAGACCTGTGACCTATGAGTTTATTCCCATGTCACCGTTTAAACTAGGCCATGCTGTAAATTCTGCTGCACCTGGGATGACCCATGAGACAGGGCTGGCCAGGCCTTACCCAAACTCTCTCTCAGGTCTCCCTGAGGACTGCTTGAGAATGGTGCCTGCTCCAGTTAACTACTAAGAGTGAAACCAGCGGGATTTCTTTCCCTGCTGTGTTGATTAGATGGGATTTATGGAGTTTCACACAACAAAAGCCTCACTGGAGTTAGTTAGTGGATCCTACTATCTACTAGAAATTTCCTGACAGTGGAAAAATGCCTTTGCTTTCTACTGATCCCCTTTTTAAAAAATCAAAATCTTTTACCAAAGATGGTACCTTGGACAGACTCAGAGGACATGTTAGTGTTGATACATTGCAATGTTCTTTTTTTGCTCTGTAACCAAGCTCTCTGTGCCTTTGATAGGGCATGTCTTTGGACTGTGTGGAGATCTCCCTGTCTCGTGTCTTTGAAAGTGGGCAGGCCTATGTAGCTCTCTCCCGAGCCCGAAGCCTTGCAGGTCTCCGTGTTCTGGATTTTGACCCAAAGGCAGTGAGAGCTGATCCTGCTGTGCTGCAGTTCTACAGACAGCTGAGGCGTCACCAGCTTCCAGCCCAGGTAAAGAAAAATCTCACACTAGCAAAGCCTGCCTTGTTCAACTCTCAGAGGTGAGAGGTGTGGGCACCAAGACGTTTCTTTTTCTTCCTAAGCAAGATCAACACCTGTAGTGGCAGGAGAGATGAAACTGCAGAGACGGCATGTAGCAGGGCAGCTCTTGGTGGCAAAACACCAGTGTAGTGTTAGGGTTGTGTAACACTGCCTGGTCCTCTGGGTGAAAGGATGGGTTGGAATTCTTTGATCCTCCGTTGCAGTAAGGACTGAGGGAGAAGTGGGCACAAAATAAATTTCTGCTATCTTTTTTTTTCTCCTCAAAGGATTTGCTACACACCTATTCAGATGCTGATGAGAAGGAGAACTGGAAATGCAACTGAGAATGCTCTTCTGTTTTCTGTGAGGTGTCAGCTCAGCCTGCTGAGATGCAGCGATCTTGCTGTGTATATTTGACAACATAGACAAAGTCAAAGGAAATTTTTTGGATGTTTGCTTCATTCAGCTGACTCTGTAGATATAGAACTACCCCCATGTCACATCTCTGGAATTTGGAAGGCTTCTGCAGACCCCTTCTGAGCCCCCAGCCTTGAGTATTCCTATGTCACAAATGCAACTCTAGCAAACAAAATGACTGAACAAGGATGTGCCTGAGGGACATTTCTACAGTTTTATCCTGTCTGAGAGACCTTCCTACCATTCTCTCCTGCCTGCTAATTGTATTTTATTATCTGAACATATAGACTGAGACCTGTGTGCCTTTCTCAGTCACTGTTGAGAGATGGAAAATGTGTCCTCTTTGCTTGCATGGATTGCTCACAGGAGCTGCTGACACAAGGGAAAGCAGTGCTAAATATCTGGAATACTTGATTCTCCTGCAAGAGAAGGACTGTTCTTGCTGCCTGACTCCAGGAGCCTGCATAACTTCTTCCACAAGCAGAAGTGTCAGAGTTGCACATTTCCTGTTATGCTGATACATGGCATTTTTATTAGTCTGTTGCATACAATGAGGTGATTTTTTTTTTTAAACCTTTTGAGATGAGCTGGCACTATTTAAAAATAGGAGGAAGTCCTACATCTTATACCCGCAATTACGGAACTATAAGAACTGTGGAGATTCAATACCCCATGAGCAAGATAGGGGGTCAGAGGAGATGGGTGCTGGTGGGACCCCTCCTGTTTAAACTCCCATTCAGATGGGAGTTTCTCCTGGAAAAAATGTCTGACTAATAAGATGGAACTTGAGTGTGCAATAGAGTAATGGCTAAAGACATGTGAAGTGAGCTGTAACTTCACTTGTTTCAGCAAAGGCAGAGACAAGCAGAACTAATGCACTGCCTTAATAAAGGAGAAGCTTTGGTCTTTGTATTTTAGCACTTTGCTTAAAGCTAAAGTAACTTGTATATTTTAAAATGTTTTGCATATGGGAATAACATGAAATAACATTCAGCTGGAACTTGTCTCTTGCAAGGGAATTCTTTAAAAACGCCTTTGCAGTGTAAGCAAGTTGAAGGCCATTTCTTGGCAGCTGCTCTCCTTAAGGCTGGGAAAGGATGTTGACTATCCAGTGGTTTCCATAACACAAAACAGACTTCAATAGGACTTCAAAATGTATTTTAAAGTGTATTTTTTGTTTTGTTTTGGGTTTCTTTGTTTTGTTTGATTTTATTTTTTCTGGGCTTGAGAAGGTAGAGTCTTGGAGGAAGCAACAGTGTAAGACAGAAGTGTGACTATTATTCAGAGCGGTTCTTAATGTATCAGCGTGTTGTTTCTTCAAAGAACTTTGGTGGACAAGGACAGGCAGGAGCTGGCCCCGCAGAGCCCAGGGGACAGGACAGGGACGGGCAGGAGCTGGCCCCGCAGAGCCCAGGGGACAGGACAGGGACGGGCAGGAGCTGGCCCCGCAGAGCCCAGGGGACAGGACAGGGACGGGCAGGAGCTGGCCCCGCAGAGCCCAGGGGACAGGACGGGGACGGGCAGGAGCTGGCCCCGCAGTGCCCAGGGGACAGGACAGGCCCCATGAGAGCGCTCGGCTGTGCAGAGATGGCCGGGTCCTATCCTCGTGGAAAAAGAGGCTTCGGTGACGGTGCTCCCATAAATATGGGGAATGAATGTTGTCTCTTCACAAACTGAAGAGAGAGCATTTAAGCATTTAAACATCTGCCTTAACTGCAGCTATTATTAAGTGAATTAGACTAAGAGTTTGATTCATAATTGGTATTTCTGTTACCACAAAGTACAGCCATTCTCATTTCAAATACATTAAAACATAAGAAACTGCTTTATACCAGCTAAAGCTCCATAATACATTTATGTGTTATTGGAAGCATAATTCACAAACAGAGTGTTATTAAAACCTTACCAGCTTCCAGTTTAAATCTTTCTGTGGTGATTTAACACCCTTCCTATTCTTTATGTGACATTTTCATTATAATTAAACATGAATGTGTTCTCACAGCCTGTGCCCACAAGTCCTGTGAGCACAGGAAAGGCAGCAATAGTCCTGTTGATCTTGGATGCTGTAATAAGATTGTGTCCAGGAGTTAGACCTTCATATCCAGAATTGCTCTGAATAGATAAAAAAATGCTACTCTTAAGTAATGGAAATACAGTACATTATTGGTTGTGCTATGAATGCTAATAATGTCATTTTTCTTGCAGATATTACAAGTTTCTCATTTTATATTAGGCTGCTCCGTGACATGTAATTGTCTTCTGCTGTTAAATCTAAGCAGTTCTATTATTAGCACGAGAAAAGACCTGAATTGCTAGAGATTGCATTTAGATGTGTAAAATTCCTATTTTGCTCTTTCCTATATAACTATTTTATGCTTGTTTCTATTACAAATCATAAGACGTTATATGGAATATTTTAGCTGAGCTACTGACTAATATATAATTTATGAAATCTGGTTATAGAGGCAAAATAAATTGATAAGAAGTCTAAGAGTAGTTTTTCAGTTACAGTTATTGAATACTGCACTATTTGATTTTTTTCTTTTAAATTTGTTATGGTGTTGATACAGGGGGCTGTCAGATGTGACAAAGAATGTATGAGAGCCCTCCTGGGGTGGCAGCTCTGCAGGCACCAACAGCTTCCTAACTGGTACCACATGTGGGCACCTGGGTTCCACGGTAACAACCCAGTTGTTTTACTAAATTGTTTATTACAATATTTCTGCCATGACAGCTATGAAAAAGATGTCTCTGACAGAAATTTAAGATTTTTAATTAAGATTTTAAAAAGTTATTATATGGACATCATTGGGGGTTTTTCCCCTCTTATTTCTCAAAATTTATGTTTTTTGTCAACAGACAGGTGAATGTGTACAGGAACCATGCCTTCCATCTACTGCTTCTTAAGGCACTGGACTATATATCAGTTTTCTGTAGGACACATAATTTTTGTTTTTCGAATTACTATAAACACCCTGAGAATTACAGGGGGATTTGCACAGACTTCCAGTTGGAGGTTAGGAGGTGGCCCAGGTCTTTATATTTTTTTATTATCTTTTGTTTATTGAAAGATCTGTGGCTCCCTCTAATTAAATATCATGTTAGAAAGGGTACAACATATTTGAAGACAATGCTAGACATTAAATTAAAATCATAAGTAAAATTTCTTAAGATTATTCCAGTAGCTAATAATTCACAAAAACAAGGCATCACATATCTTTTAGTATTTCCAAGTGAAGGCTGGACAAACTTACTGAATGTAACAAATCAAATATGAAAAACATTGAAGTGAATTAAAGATAATAACTTGGATTAAAAAACAACTTCTAAAGGTTGTGATTTATTTGGGAAGAGAGTATGTAGTGACCAGCCAGTTTTTAAGTTGTTCCATAAGAAAATTCCAGGTAAACTACCTTTGTGTTCATGTTGGATTAATAGGACACCTTATAATAAAATATTTGACCATAACACCAGGTCCTTTCAACTGACACTTGGAAATACAAAGTAAATTTTAAAAACAGATCTTGAATCTTGAGCAATGAACTAGTAATTCATTGCCAGAATATAAATGCATAATGCAGAGGGATGTTACCAGATCCAATTTAATAATAAAGAAGGAAGCTTTGAAATTGTTTGGGTTTTACCTGCTTCCTCTCCAGATGAGAGAGACCTTGCAATAACCTTAACCCTTTTTTTTTGTGATGGTAGCAAGCTATGGCTGTTTTAACATAAAATCCCCACTGAAAATAGAACACATCAAATGATTCAGTCAGGTCAAAACGACAACTTTCATAAAATGTTGTCCCTTTGTCTTCATTAGCCATAATTATTGCTGTCAGTTAAACTTTGGGACAAATACTACATGTCTTCCTTTTGTTTTAAAAATAAAGGATAAAAATGGCTCTGTAGAAACTATTTTAAGTTCATGTTCAAGATACAATAATATTTTTGACAGATTGCTGTGAAGTCTTTTGCACTCTCGGATCTCAAAAAAAGTACAAGGTCAAAAATATTGTTTGTGATGCCCTATATATTTTAACAGAAATATTGTCAAAACAAATTATAATCAGGTTTTGACACTTGTCCTGAAAGTGTCAAAGTCTCCATAAAATATAATTCCTCAGAAGCTTCAGGCAAAAAGTCATAAGTGTAATATTCATTCAATAACTCTGTAAGGTATAGATCATCTTGCAGTTTTGGGATCAGGACAATAATATGAGAAAGAGGTGTCAGCCCCTTAACAACCTTTGCTATGGATTTCATGCTACGTTCTTGAAAAAAGATAGGGGGAAAACCCCCCAACTAAACAGAAAAAGCCCAACCCCTGCAAAAAACCAGATTCAGCATTGTGCCAAGCTCTGACAGGTCCAAGCAGGGCGCTGGGAGTGGGATATCAAGCTGATGTGAAAGCTATGTCAAAAACTGAAGATGAAGAGGGCACACAGCATTTAAGAATTCTGTTTAGAGCCAGAGGAATGGAATCATTAGGAATATGTTCAGATCAAGGTGTGCAGATGAAGTAAATTTAGAATAGTTACCAGGTATTTTTCCAGATTCAATAATGCCTGTGGGTCTTTGGGATAGTTAGGAGATCCAGTATGGCCCATATGTGTCTGAAAGAGCAGGGGGAGGCACAAGATCATCCTTTAGCACCTTTGATGTCACAGTGGAATGGCCACAAGTATAAAAGTGAGGTGATGATGTTAGGAAGGAGGGACAGGAGCAGCACCCAAAGGCATTCAGCAGCACTTGCAGTGCTGTGCACAGGAGGGACATCAGCTCAAATTCAAAAGGAGCTGCTGGCTGTTCTCTGCTGCAGAAGAGTTTGTCAGCTCACCTTGGGGCAGCAGATGGACAGCCTGCTCAGAAGCCATGAGGCAGCATTATGGTGGAGCTGGTCTGGGGGCAGACAAATGACCACAACCCTTGTCAGGTGCACCCCAGTCCAACGAGGAGGCGGTGAGGCACTCTGAGAAGTTGTGGCTAGGGGCACATACACTGCACTTGCAGACAAGTGTTTGGAACAGTAGAAAACCTAGCAGCGTGTTTCAGTAAATCTTTTTTGACTCACATGAATTATGTTTTGCTATGGTGGACTCCTTGAAGAGGGGGAGGTGGGTGGAGAAGGCATTTCTAGGACATTTTAGAGACGACAAAAAATATGTGCTACGTGTAAGTATATAAAGTACATAGGATGATGATATGTCCACAGGCTGATTATATACAAATAGGTTTCATCCCAAACAAGTGGAAAAAGATACAAAACCCCCTGTAAATCTTACCAAAAGGGTAGATATTTTATTTCCAGAGCTCAATGAAGCATTTTTTGTCTTTACCTCTCAGTTCATAAAGACCTCATCTTGCTGTCAGTGAAAATATTTGCTAGAAATCACAGGTGAATTCTCTGCTTAGCATGCTGACAGGGGAGAAAACTGCTTTATATCTCCTTTTTTTCCCTCCTTCATCTAGACTTTGGCTGGGGGTTCCTTATTTCAAAGGGAATTTACTTGTGCTAACCCCCTAAATGTGTATGATTTCTATAGTGAAATGAAAACTACATTTTTCCTAGTATTTGTTTTGCATGCTTTTCAATACTGAGGGGAAAAAATACTACCTAACACATATTTAAATAGAAAATGCTGCTCAGGAAATAGACTAAAAGCCAGCTCTTTGTTTGAAGGGAAGTTGGTCTGATGTTACTAAACACTCTAAAGTAAACAGCTCCTGTTCAGTTCACTTTTTTAGAAGTGTGGGATTGTTTTCTGCCTCTAAAACATGCAGTTTCATTAAAGAGAAGATAATTGACAATAAAAGCAGGGGAAGAGTGTGCATTCTGTTCTTAAATGCTATGTAAGTGATATAACATCAGAAGAAAACTGCATTGCCTACTTAGCAGGCTGGAAGCTGCTCTTATTTTCTATCAAACAAGATTTTCAAAAATCACTTTACAGCTTTTAAGTGGTATGCAGGCTTAATTGTTTCCTTATGCTCCATTTTGCAAATATACTAAACGATAACAACCAATTAGCTATTGGTGTGCCAGACGGTTTCTTAATGTGCAATGCCTGCTGTGTCTTAATTTTTGCCTTGAACAGGTATTTTCACAGGGCTAATTCATAATATTTTACAGTCTCAGTGTAATCCCAACTAAATCCCATTTTGATACTTAGTCCCATGACTGCCTCTTGGAGTTCTTGTGCCACGGGGTTCCTCCATAACGTGTCAGGGAATATGACATGCACCTGGACAAGTGCAGATGCCAGTGTGAGACAAGTCCTGTGGAATGCCTGAAGGATGCCATAAATATTGCATGCAATGCAAGTTCTGTTGACAGAGATATCCAAGGGAGGGTGAAACTCTTATCTGGCTGTTTGGAGGACTTTGTATGGAAATGAGCCACTGGTAGTGCTCTAGGAATTGCCATATTCCATCAGAACATCAAGTTTGATTTCTTGCCCTCAGCAATGCCTACTGTTTTATAATCTGGTTATTCAGAGAATGAAAGACCACCCTTCTACAAATATGCCAATCTAAGTCACTCAGAAAGCAGCTATACTTGTTCAGGGATGAGGGGCAGACTCCTTGTTGATTTTTTTTCTTTTGCAAGCCCTGAGCTTCTTCCCTGAAAGATGAGAGTACAGTATCCTCAAAGCATGTACATGTTGACATGGCTACAACAGCTCTAATTACTGTGCTTTAAAACAAACAAGCAAATAAATTCTGCAAATATTTTGTGTCCAGTTTCTTTTAACTGCAGTTGGTAGAACTTTTTACCTGATCCATCTTATCTGGTATTTTCCCTCTACACCAGCTGAGGAAAAGCATAAATTCCTCACATTTCTTTTTCAAGTGCATCAGTTAGAACCCTTTCCTTAAGTTGCTTTATGTGACTGGTGTTTGGAAAGACATACATTTTCTTGAGTTTGGCTGGTCTTCACTTTCAGCTGCAGTCCAAGCTACTGGGCAGGGTGGATCAGGCTCATTGGGACTGCAGCTGGGAGCCTGGATGAACAGAGTAAACTCTGTTAGCTCCATTCTGGTCAGACATAGCCACTATTTAGACATTTACTTTGGATATTTCAAACTAAGCAAGTGTAGTCTCGTATTTTATCAATTTGCTGGTTAGGTTTTATGCAAAGTGTGACTGTTATGGGTAAATGACATTAAACATCCCCCGTGGGCCTCAGTGGGAGCTTTGCACAAGGGTTTGCACTCAGCTTTATGATCCACCACAAACATGAGCCACATGCAAACTTTAATGGCACTATTATATTCTTCTCTATCCTAGAGAAACCTGTTAATTCCAAGCATCTTCACTTCTGTTTATTTTCCAATTATTCCCCTTCCTTCAATTTCTTACAAGGAACGTTGAGGACATGTAGGACCTATAGTCCATTTTATCCAAATTTGTGTCAAAGCATATGAGAAGCTGCATACAGATTTGTGGATATATATTTAAGAGACTATCAGAATATAGTTTTTTTCAGGCAGTTTTCATTAACAGCAGTTGGAAAACAGTTATAGTCAGAGAAAATATGGAAAAATGTGAAACTTAGGGCACACTAAATGCAACGCTGATTAAATTCATAGCAAGATCATTTCCTGTTCAGCAAAGCTTGCTCAGCCAGCCAAGAAAAAACAAGAAGACAGATACCCAACCTGCCTTTATTTTCAGTGCTCAAATCTTGTGCATTTCATCCTAAAGGTTCAACAGTGTGTTTACATTAAAGCTTCAGTTGGATCTGTATTATTGAAAGCCTGTCCTGGAGAGAAGCTCACAACACATTACCAGAGAAATCACCCCTGGCAGTGGAAACCTAAATGCTGCTTAATTGCATAAATATAGGCAAAACTCAAGGCATCTACAGGCTGCAGCAGGGGTGGCTTAAAATAACATATTCACAAATTGCTCAGCTCTGGTAACAACTGATAATAAGCATTAATGCATAACACGGCAAAGAAATGACAGACATTTATATCCATCTCCTCTCTACAAAGAGCCATAATTGTTGTTCTTTCAAAATGTGTTACTGCAATGTGTGAGACTTGCCTTGACATTGGTGTGACGAGATAAACTATTTAATTGGGGTTTTAGCATACTAGCAGTGTACTTATCACAGTATTTGGCATTCAGTGACTAGGGAGCCATGACAGATTATCTTTCCTGAAGAACTAGAAAATGGCACTTCCTTTCTACTTGCTGTCCTCTAGGCCTCTTGAATATCCTATTTACCTTTTGGAATCACCTTGTTTTTCTCTGTGTCCAGTTTCCAAGGGGAAGCTTATCTTGGAGTTGTTCTCCCAGGTTAAATGCATTGCCTCCATCTATTTCTCTAGACAGATGAAAGCCTCTATTATCTAAAGGTGTTTGAGGCTGTATTCACTTGTGCTTTTTCTCCCTCTGCAGTACATTGCAGTTGCCTTCTGAATGCAGGCAATCAGGGTGGCTTTGGGAATTTATTGTTTGGAAGATTTATGGTGTGGATCACACTGAAAGAAAAAAAAAAGAAAGAGAGAGAAGAGAAGAGAAAAGCTTCATGTGGATGTCCAGTGATTCTCACAGGTTCTGGGAGAATCCTACTTGCCAGATGGATATATTTCTACTTTTGTTATTAAGTGATAGGACAAGGGGAGACACTTTTATCTTAAAAATATTGGATGAGCTACAAAGTAGTTTTCTCTCCCAATTTTATGTTTTGCATCCAACTGAATGAGGCTTTTTTTACTGCTACACACTGCTGTGGCCCAGTTTACTCAGGCTCTCTGCATTTCCAGAGGCAGAAAAAAATACCACAATCGAGAAACTGCAGCAGGGCACAGGTGAAGGCATTATCTACTGTTACATGGTCTTAAGGATGAGGAAGGGCAAAGGAAAAGTTAAAAAGAAGGTCAGCATTGAATCCTTCCAGCTTGACAAAACAGTCTGAAATACTTTGCTTCGTTTGTGGATGTTATTGATCCAACCTTGAGCCTGCAGTTCGACACAAGTGGGAATGGACTAATCTACAAACTCAAAGCACTTGTAACATGCTTCTGGTGTACTCAATTCCTCCTCTTCCATTACCAAAACCACAAAGCTTTAGTCACATTTCCTTTTTGGCTGGAAAGGGGAAAGAGCAGAATGTGCCATAGTTTTAATATTTAATTATATAATGAATATTACTAGGATCATCTTGATAGAGCTGTAGCTGTCAGTGGGTGAGGCAATTACTAAATGAGGGCATAAAAATACTCTTGAATCAAGATTCTGCAATAAACTGCCATATTTATGGGTACTAGAGAGAATATATTTTGTGGTAAAATATAATTTATTCTATTTACACAGATTTGGAAACTGCTGAACAGCTGTGCAGACAAGTCACAGGGCTGTGTATGTGGGTATCTGCTTGTGCTTTATCTTCTGCAGGAATACAAGAATTCCTACACAAACCATTTGCAGAGATGGGTTCTACCAGCTGGAGAACATAATAGCCTTCCTCTAGATACACCCATCAAGCATCTGTCCAGCAGTAACCTAAAAAACTCAGCTACTGCAACACCACTTTTTTCCTCTCCACAGATGTTTCTTACCCCCAGATTATTAGAGTGCTGAGTTTTATGCCTTTCTGAGGAGCAGGGCACAGATCAGATTATTCTGCTGGCTTCAACTTGTTCTTCCAAAATGCTTGACTCTTACTGATAGTCACTATCTTCCATACTTGCATCCCACAGGTAGCCTTTCTGTGTCTCTATAAATCAAAGAGCCTGATCTTCTGATGTGCTGATCTCCTCCCATTCCACTTGGCTGCAGCTGGCACTGTGAGCACTCAGCACTACTGTAAATTAGTCTCCAAGTGTGGAACAGGTAGCATGTGTTCTTTGCAAGCACTGGCTCACTTCAGCTGAGCTGCTGCTTTAGTAGCTTTGAACTTAATCTTAAGTCACTGAAGCACAATTCATTTCCTATTGGAGTTAATGATTGTATGGGAAAATCTGTATCTTGTGAGAGACAAAGGGAAAGGATGTACTGGGTTTGTGTTTTGAACTGTTTGCATGATGTCATGCCCTCCTCACTAGATCTGTACAGGTTCATTGAATTTTAATTCACAGGACTAGCTGGAATTGTAACCTTCTTCATCCTATGTTTTCCTAAAACATCCTGTTAGGCCAACATATGACCTGCAACCTAGGGCTGACAAAGACAATTTCTAAATCATATTGGCTTAAATGCATAACTGCTTATGTGGACAAAAATCAATGACTTTCTGCAGTCACTAACACATCAAGACTGCTCCTGCAGTTCTGTGGTCACACAGTTTTCAATTTATTTAACCTCACCATCTCTAGAGCTGAACTTCCTAAGCCATATATGCAAGATTCCCAGGAAAGCTCCCATCTTGCTTTGAGAAATCTCTTCTTTGCTATTTAAGACACTGAACTTTTACCTCTGCTCAGGTTGGTAACGGGTGGCAGTCAGGAGTGCTGGCTGCAGGTATTTGTGCTTGTTCCCAGAACACAGCACTGTGTTATCAGCCTGCCTAACTCTCTCACCAGCAAAGGCTGCTCCTGAGCTATGCCAGCCAAGCCTGTTTGCCTCACCTATATTCCACTGTGATCCAGCTCCATTGTTTCTGCAGGAGTCACTTGTTTTGGCGTGCTACATGACTGCAGTATTTCAATCACATAGCATAGAGGATGTTAACTAATGGGATTTCACATTCTTTCACTAAGGTGTTGTTGAAACTGGATGGCCACAGCAAAATGGCTGTGGGGCAAGTGTTTGTAGCTATATAAAGAGATGCTGGGATGCACAATAGCTGCAATGATTGCCTGCTTAGCATACACCAACATAATTCATCCTGACAACTTTGTCCCATGGCCAAGGCAGGTTAAATGATGCAAGCACTGCTCAGAGAGAGAGATGGCACTGTAGTCCTCCAGCTGGGACTGCCAGTAAGGACTGCTTCTTCCTCTGTAGGAAGCTGGAGGAAGAAAAGCGATGTTTAATTGCCAACTCATCCTTTGTATTTATCAGTTTCACCTGGAAGCAGTGCCTTCTAATGGAACAAAAATATTTTCAGAACAGAATAAAACCAGCATGGACATGAATAGCTAAAAGGTGGGTTGAGGATCCAATACCATAGAAACATATTAGAGGGGGTAGAAATTGAGCATTTTTTTTCTTAGTTCCTCCCCTCCTCCCCGCCAATCCTTTATTTGCACTAGAAGAGCTTTCCACTATTGTATTATGTGGTCTGTGATTATCTGGTGAAAGAAAAAGCTACAGAACACTTCACAACCTAAAATCACCACCAAGTACAGTGGTCATGCTATTTCCCGTTCTCCATGACTGTTTGTGGTAGTAAATCAGAAAAAACTTGGCACTTCCAAAGAATTTTAACATCATTTATATGTTACAAACACAATTAATTAAGCTTCCTTGGGAAAAACATCTGTGTCTTTTGCCTCCCACATCTTTCCTTTTTGCAGTCAAGTTTCCAACTCTGCAGATCTAGGAAACAGTTTGTATGAAAGAATTTGGGAGAGATTCTCTGACATAGCAGATACAACTGGCAAGAAGGGCAAAAAAAGATATTGTTGATTTTTCCATTGACATTTTGGCTAGTCAATTGATCAAGATAAGGGAAGTTTGGGACTACTTGGTTGTATGAATGACTCCACAGTGATTTACCATGGGTGGCTTTGTGGTTAAGAACAGCATTCACCACTGCAAATGCAGCTCCAGCCCTGAGTAGTGCCTGACCCTTTCTCTCTGCACAGGAACTGAGGAGCTTTGCTTAATCAGTCCCAAACAAGTTTACAGAGCACATTTTCCTCCTATGTAATTGAAGTATTTTTCCAGAGAGACATGTGAGGGAGGGAGGTGGTGGCCTCGCCAGGTGCTGCAGAATTGTTTTTACTAAACTTGGACAGTTTATGGACTGGAAGAGTTTCTCGTGGTCACTGTAAGTAAGTGGTCAGCTGATGGCAGCATCAGCATAGTTTGATTACCTAAATTAGATCCCAATTGCCCACATTGGTTTTATAGCATCTACTTTAAAAAGAAATTAAATGTGAAATGAGATACCAAGTGGATTCCCAGCAGTAAGCTACAAGTAGGGATCAATTTGAACTGTGTAATCTAACATGAAGGAAAGAAGGAGCCAATACATACTGAGAGAGCCAGGGAAAGAAGCAAAAAGAACCTGACTGGAGAAAGTGACACTAATGAGTTGTTTGTGCCAAATAATCAGATTAGCTCTAATTGGAGCTGGGAGACAATAGTCTGCACAGAATTAAGGCCTACAGCTGCAGAGTTAGCTGTCTGATTTTGGTCATAGCAAACGATTTAATACATAAATACCTTTGAAAATCTGGTCTTCAAAATGCTTAAATGTGTACAGCTGTTACAGAATTTGTAACCCTCCCACAGCTACTAAAGAACGAGCAGGTAGGACAAGACCGGCTTTGTCCAGCAGCTCCAGAGCAGAAGCTCTGATGGTGACAGTCCCAGCTGCCCGTGGATTTCCCAGGAAAGGCTGGCGTGGGTTATTTGCTGCCCAGGAAAGGCTGGCGTGGGTTATTTGCTGCCCAGCAGGCTGAGCTCCGTGGCTATGTGCTGTAATCCAGGGGAGGGAGCTGCCTTCTGCTCCGACAGCTTTTCACCCAGGCCTTGCCCTCAGGAGACCGAGCGGAGCATTGTTGGTAAGTGTGGAAGGAGTGGGATGTGCTGACAAAAGTTGGTCTGCAAATGAAGCTGGGTTGGTGAGGTGTTCTCAGGAGTGTTTTTTCTTGACATTACATGTGCAGTGCTGGCTTTCTACCACTAACACATCTCAGAATATCTTCATTTGTGTGGGCTATGCTGTCCCTCAAGCAGGCCTGGAGTTTCATAGGCATGTTCAGGATAATGAATGTATGTTGTATTTATTTCCCATTTTTGGAATGATTTTTTCTTTGAATTAGAAATCCTTTTACTTTGTTTTAAATCATTTAACTAATGTAGATCTTGAAGTGTCATGAGGATTAGCTTAAATATTTTTCATGTGCTTGCTTTGAAGATGTAGAATACTATTCAAGTGCTAAGATTAAATATGGGCTGTAAAGAAAGTGCTGCTGATTGAATTTTTAGAGGCAGTGTGTTAGATAATGCTGAGTTTGTTATTTAAAGGTAAAATGAAAGCCATGGAGAACTGCAAAGTATGAATTCTAGAGAAAACTTCTTAATGACTTTGTAGAAAATAATACGTCTCTCTTTTATGGATGCTTAAAAACCTTTGGGGCTTGATATGGATTACAATGCCTAAGGGATGGTGATGGGAATGGCAGTCAAAGCCCGTCTTTTTGGCCTGAGATTATCTTATGTAGTTATGGATGACAGATATAATTTATGCTTTATAATTTATTTTATTTATTTATAATTTATGAATTTTTTTGTTTTAAATTTTGATCCATATATGCAAAACCAAAGACACCAGAGCTTTACTATGTGCACTACACCCCCAGAGGACAAGGAAATACAGATGAACAGGCCTTAGATGGAAGGGTTATGATTCTTCTTCTAAACCAAATACCATTTTGAAGAACAATATGGCACAGATATTAATGGGTTAAAGTGTTCTGCTAAATATGCTGTTAAGGCTCCAGGAGAAAAAAAAAAATCACAGTTTAATTTCAGTTTTCTTCAGGGGATACAAGTATATGGATTGTGGTGTTGTATTCTATGCAGCAGATATAAAACCCATGTGGCAAATCTTCTTTCATTAATAAACAATTTGAATGGAAACTTAATAATATCTGTGCATACGGATTGATTGGTTTCTAGTTTTTCTCTTTAAACAGAGAGCATTTTAAAGTCTCTCTGAAAAACAGTGTTAATGACACTCTTGCAGAATATACAATAAACATTTAAAGTGTTTCCTCTGTTAGTGCCTTCTGCAGCCACATTTCAGAAGATTAAAACCTTTAGGTATGAAATGCTGCCTTCTGTTTTGAGCAGGGTTTTTTTTTTTCTCCCCCAAGAACTGAGAATTTTTGACTAATCGGAAATGAGTTTTTGTGTTTCCCAAGCAACCTGCAATATCAGTTATTTGCATAGCCTTAGTCTTACTGTGTATCATCTGCTGCTGTGTGTTCTCAGGAAGACAATACTTCTTGGATGTGCTGGAACATTTCCAAGCAGCCTAAGTGGTAGCTTATATCAGTTTGATTCTGGATGCTGATTTACAAAATCAGCATAAAGATAGAAGCAAGTCTATTTTCTATTTGTTTCAGCAAGCAGCTTTGTTTCACATAACAGTGTTTTACCATGCTTCATCTGACATAGAATAATCCTTGTAACACATTCTGAGTGGGATACTGGAAGGATGTTCTAAAAGAAAGGGAAAATTATGTTCTCAAAGGGACCAGCTCTTCTGAAGAGAATGAAAGGCCAGTGAATAGTTGAAGCCTTTTCCTTCACCTTTCTCCAGAGATTTTGCAAATATATTTTGACAGAATACAGCAGTCAGCACTGTAAAACATAGAATGCTTGTACCATGCCAAAAATGTGATGTCATGTGCAGAAACTATCAATAATTAGATGTATTTTCTATTTTAAGGGGCTCCCTAAATCATAAAATGGAGTGAAAATCTAAATTCTCTATTCCCTGCAGGCCTAGGCTGGATTTAAGCACTATTTTTGCTGATTAGCTAAAGAAACTGATGCATTATGTGAGAGTGTGCTGGATCTGGAGAACTTGTAACTGAGGTAAAAGGGCTGCAGCATGAAAAGATCCAGGGATGGCAGCAGTGGGTAGAGAGCCTTGTATTGGCCAGGAAAGCCAGGTAACAAAATCAGGAGAACTTTACAAAGCATGTATTTATTCTGTACTTGGTAAACTAGCCTTGGATCTTTATGCTGTGTTGTTTTTTTTTCCTACAGACAGGCAGCTCAGATTCCCCTTTGGTTCACTGCCAGGTTTCAGTTTGAAGTTGACTTAATATTGATGCTCTGACTTGGTGTGCTTGGCATCTGGTGGGAAGGTGCACCCTTTATGAGACTTTGGCAAAGGAAAACTTTAGGAAGAGGTGGTCAGTGTTGGAAGCCCCTTTTATGTGCTGCCAAAAAGCTTTTCAGATGCTGCAGCAGTGACCAGAGAGTACCATCATGGCAGATGGGCAGCACTGAAACTGTGCTGAGGTTTTTTCCCTCAGGGTCTTGCCTGGCATTTATGACCTCAGTATTTGGGTGCTTCCCAGACATTAAGTGACCTCTATGCAGCATCCAGTGCTTTGCCAGCAGCAGCCAACAATTAAAAGCTCCTGGAGGAGGAGGTGGACGCTGCTGAAGCTTCACTGGCGTGTGTGGGTGCCTTCTACACCCATCCTAGTTTAGCTTTCCAGGGTAAAGCAGGTAAGCTTGAAACCTGCTTGATGATTTAAAACCCCTCACCTGCAAATGCATCCCTTTCCTTCCCTGGTGTCCACTGGGACCCTGCTGTGGCCAAGCTGAGCCTGTGAGATGGAGATGCCCCCGTGGAAGAACACCCTAGGGTTGTTGTTGTGCTCTCTTTGGAGGTTTGCAGATGTCTCTTTTTCCCTGGCAGATGTTCTGCAGCTGGCTATTACACAGGAAGGAGGCAGCAATAACTCCCCTTGTTTTTAATGAAACAGATTTTTACCAAAAGAGTTGTAAGTATCTACCCTTGGCAGTGTGTGAGCACAGAAAGTGCCTGTGTGAGATCTTCAGAGACTTATGGAGTATGGCTTACGGAGTTCTGTGGCAAGCTAAAGGCATCATTTTAGTTAAGGGTGGGGGGAGTCAGTGAGAAAGTACAATGGAAGCATGTTAATTTGTGCAATAATCACTGTCCTCATCCACCTTCACTCTGGAGACTAATATCAGTCAATTCAAGGCTGCTTAATCCCCCTAAATAACAGAAAAACAAGAATTGATATAAAATATGATCATGAAATTCAGCAGTAGGAGTGTTAGGGTTGTGTCTGAGGCTTTGCTTTCAGGTAACAGTCACTTGATTGCTGAGAAGAATAAGAGCTGTAATAAGTGAAGGCTGTAATCTTGCTAAAGAAATAAATATGTCAAAAGCTTCCCTATTAGGTTCTGAGTGTTAAGCTTGGGGAAAGAAAATCTGGAATTAACTCAATTAGTTATATAAGCATATGTGATTATTCTTTTCCTACAGGGAGTATGCTATAAATGGAGTCAATCCAGAATGGCTCAAGGGCTTTTTGGTTTGTTTTGCTTTTATCAGCTTGTAAGGGTCACTTGTGAACTCAGAGCTTCAGAGAACAATTACATGGAAGGTCTCTGGCAAACATGGGGAAGATACAAATCACAAATCTGAAAATGCTCATCAGTGACAGTCTATTTCTCATCTGTTCCTTAAAAGGACAGGAATTTTCAACTGAAATTTCACTCATCAGGGTGTGTGAGGATCAGCTATGGGGCAAACAAAGAGAGTATTTTTCTCAAAAAACCTTCCAGGGTTTTTGTATCCACAAAAAGATAATTAATTCCAAAGGACAGCAATTCCAGTGAGATAATTCATTTTTCTCATGTGTATGTTATGAACTGCTGCCACAGCAGGACTGAGTGATATCAAGTCCAAATGACACAATAGATTAACTGAGGCGAATTTTGAAAAATGAAATGGAAAATATATGGAGGCAATATGAATGTCTTCTTAGTGGGAGGATCCAGACTAGATAATTGCACAGGCGTGGCACCTCCTTCCTGTGATCTTGCATCATGTTTGGCTAGTCACAGACAGGGGTATTGCTGTGATTTGTATCCCCCAGCTCTGCAGGAAAGGCAGTCATTCTTCAGAAACGGAAGGATCCAATTTGAATCATGACTCTGACTAATGAAAGCTTATTTATTTTAATTGCATGCATTTTTTGTGGTTTATCTCCTAATAACTGTGAATACTTTAGTGGAAACCATCAGTTGTTTCCAACAGTTAATTGAAGGGGGAAATTCAGATAGACAAGCCCATTCTATTATTTAATTCCAACAAGAAATGGTAGATTGGCTCTTGGCCCGTATTCAACATGCTACTGGTATTTGCCCTAGGGTGCCCAATCTCTATTACTCCTTTATTTTTCTTCCTCTTGAGACTGATTTCAAAGTAAGACAAGAGAGGCCCAGGTGATCCTGATCACCTCAGTGTGTCCCTGACAGTTTTTGCTTTATAATCTAACTGATGATGTGGTCCATGCCATTAAATGCCAATATTTTTAAAACATTGTTTTTATGTTTGGAGTTTTTTTTAAAATAAACTAATCTGGTTGGGCCGCAAGTAACATAGGAATAAGAATGCAATATTTGATTCAATTTGTTATCTGGACTGGTGGAGCTATTTGAAAATGTAAAAATACATAATTTCTGGCTAAATCAGGCTGAGTTCAGATATTCTGTGCTATCAGAAAGCTGCACTTGAGACCACTGAAAAGGAGAGGAGAGCAGCAAGGTTAGAGAGGGCAAGTTAGAAAACTCTGACTCGGAAAAGTAATTAAATCTTCTCACCTGGAGAGTCACTGTTAAGTACAAGCCATGAATTGCACTGTTGTACTTGTGGATGGCATTTAAGAACTGCAGTGAGCTGTTGTGCCCAAACAAACACCATGAAGGGGAATGGAGGTCAGTGTATGTGCTTGGGTGCCTTTTGAATTTGTCACTTTAAAGGGTGCATTCTCTGAATGCTGCTGTGTGCGTGCTCCCAAGCAAAAGCACTCAGTGAGGATTGGAAAGCTCAATGCTAACATGTTTGTTCTCCTATGTTATTTTATGTTTCATTGCCCTCTGCTAAAGTCTTGGCCAAAATGTACTAACTTTTCTCCCATGGCAGTGGTTTGCCTTTGAACCCCCAGGAGGAAGGACATGGCTACAGAAATTTGAGCACTCTGTCTAATAGCACAGCATAACCCCATCACAAATAATCTATCTTGGGGGTTGCCAGTGCCAGGCTCTACAATTGTTCTTGTATTCTCTTATTGCTAGAGTGCTGTTTGACTACAAATTCTGTTTATTATCCTTCTGGGAGGGTTTCTTCTCTCTTACTTTCCAAAACAAATCTTAGTGTTCACTATTTAAATTCTTACTTCATTAGGTAACTGAGCCATTAAAGGCTGTGAGACAAATAACCTGAAACAATTTTGAGGGCTAGTGTGAAGAAATGAAGTGTGTTTACTGCCACAGAAAAGAAGGTAATTATAGGAGGACTTTATATACATACACCCACAGACATACTTGTGTGAATCCAGACATATATATGTACCCACTCTGTGGCTAATTATGGTGTACATCATTTAATAAACTCAAATGCTCTTGGATCCTTCTCTTCTTCTGGGTTGCACTGTCCACATAGGAATATCTGATGTGACATTTGCTAATCCAAGATGAAGAGAGAAACCCTTCTAGTTTGTCAGACATGCACCTAGGAATATTTCTGTTATGTGATTCTTATCAGTATTTCAAATAACAAGATATTTTTAATTAAAAAGAAAAAAGGGTTTAAAGCTTCTTTTCTCTCATAGTTCTCTTACCTCCTGCAGAATGATACTGGTCGAAGTGGAAAATACCCATGTTTTTCTTTAAAATTAACAGTTCTAGTTATAACTGATTATTGGTAGTACTGTGTGTAATAAAAAGGAAGCAAGGATCCTGTTACCTGTCTGTATCATGGAAAACCCCGAAGTATAACACTGCATGAGAACTGGAGTACACTCGAGGCTAAAGCAGAATAATCTCCTAATGGGGTATTTGCTGCTCAAGACAAGTGGCTCTCCTGATGATAATATAATTAATAGCTTTTTTTAATAACCAACCCTGCCAGCTATACACTTAGTGAAGCTACTGGCCCTTACACAGAAGGTACTTTGATGTCTGAGTGAGTGGCTGCCACCATTCCTGGAGCTGCTTCCTGGTGCTGTGCAGGTAACCAGGCTGCAGCTCAGTCAGCGCTGCCTTTCAGCCATGTCTTCAACACTCAGGCACAAGTAACAGGCAACAGCACACATTTGGCACAGAAGATGTTTAAATAACTTTTTCCTAGGAAAGAATTCTGTTCCAGCAGAGCAAGCTGTTAGATTGATTTGCATTTACCTCACTAAAAATGCGTGTACTTACTGTGAAAGGGGTGGGTGACATGACCACCTAGTGGGGCTTGTTTTTTCAATGTGTAAATAATTTGGTTTTGGAATAAGATGTTCCAGTACTGACACTGTGGCCTGAAGTGAGAACTGAAAGAGCCAATATAAATCTGGGCTCAAAGAGATGTGGGTTCTTTTGTTTTGGTGGGGTTTTTTTGTTTGTTTTTGATTTTTTTGTTTGTTTGTTTGGTTTTTTTTTTTTTTTGTGATTTCATCACATGCAGTATAATCAGCCACTATAGTTAATGTCTTAAGTTCCTAAACTATTAAGAGCAGATCCTGACTTCTGTGAATTACTTCATAGCACATTTAGGAACTTCTTGAGCATGTATTGGAGTTTTCTTTCTCAGTGGGATAAATAATAATACTGTTTATTTGCATTTCACCCAAAATAAGGACACTTTTTGACTAATCTTGGAATAGGTGAATTTAGACTGTTTCTGTAAATAGATTCATGTTTTGTTAGAGAATATTTTCCAGTGATTTCCACACATCATTGAAAATTCTTTTGCAGTTTTAGAAAGGAACTGCAAATGTGTGTTGAACACTTGAGAAAATGCTTCCTTGGAATAGTAATTTAATTAATATAGAAAATAAAATATTTAAAACTTTCAATTTCCATCAGTGTCATGGTGAGATCTGTGTGTTTACAGCCTTGTCTTGTGGTTTTCTCTCTCTCAGGCTCTTCCATGCAGACTTGCAGAATCCTGATCTAGTTTTGTTTTGCCTCTTGAAAGTTTAGTCATTATTTTTGTCAACTGCAGCAAGCAAACAGTTAAACAGAAATGTTGGCTTTTTGTAGATTGTTGCCTGCTCCCCAGCTGATATTATTTCCTCTAACAACCCAACTCCCCTTGCTGTATCAGAAGTATTTTCCCCAGCATTTACCTGGGTATACAAACACGGTGCTGTGTGGGTGATCTCTAATACTTTTCTAGTTTGGCTGTGGTCAGCATCCCTGCTGCTGCTGAGAGATGCCTTGGAGACAGGGAAGGAAGGATCAAGGAGAGCAGGAGGGGGCAGCTGGAAGGTTGGGGAGAACCCCACTCATTTCTGCAGCTGATCTCAAGGAGAGACAGGATACCATGATAAAACTCCAAAAGCTTTGTTCAAAGAAGAGCAGAGCTCCTGTTTGAAATATTTTCAAAGCTGAATTCTCCTGCCCCTCCAGTGAACTCACTTTGTGTAGCAGTGTGTGTTTTGACTGTGCAAAAGAAAAGCTTCCAGCGATGCAAATAATGGCCTTCTGAATGCTGGGTGGAAATAAACCGGGCACGCTCTAGAAATGTAAATGTCAGTAAAATCCCAAGTGAGTTTAAGAAACTGCTTTGAAAATTCACAGATTTGCTCTCACTTAGCCAGGCCTTCTGTTGGGGAAGCGATGTTAAAGGAAGAGATTTTCACTTTAGCAAAACTGTCTCCATTTCTGTTTGTGAAAACAGAATTAAACACCAATCTGTCAGCTCTTTACCCAGCCCTGGTGCTGCTCTGTTGAGCTGTGCCAGTCAGTGGCCTGGTGCCTTTACCCTTCTAGTACAGGGCTGCTGTCACCTTGGAGGAATTCCTGATGCTTCACTTTGTGGGATTTAAAAATAGTAACCAGGGGAAGGAAGGAGGGAAGGAAATGCTCTTGAAATTGCAACAGGGTAATTTCTGATTGTCATTTTTCTTTATCTATTAATTATTCTCACCATCTATTAATTATTCCAAGACATTTAGTCCCAACTGGAACCTTACTAACGTTACAGCCCTTAGCACACTGTAGCAGCAGCAGCAAACTGCATGGTTCACAGAAGAATGTGATGGCCTTGGTGTTTCCAGAAAGGGAAGTCTTTACTGGCTGCTCTTATATTAGACTAAGATTTTTACAGGACCACAGCAATGTGCAGTTTTCTTTATTCTTATCAGGAAAAGATACAGGAATGTTAAATTGCAAAGCAAATTGTCCAAGAATGCAAAGGCTATGTCTGAGCTACGAGCTGAAAGAGCTGTCCCTCCTTCCTCCCACCCAACTTCTGACCCAGCTGCCTCTCAGTTGCTCATGACTTCACCCAAGTCAGGTTTATTTCTTCCTTCTCATGAAAACCCTCAAAAGATTTTGATTTATACCAGGAAGGATGTAAATATCATCCTGGACAAAGTTCAGTGGATCTGGCCATTTCTCCTGTGGCATCTGCTTCAGGAGTGATAGTTCATTAAGGGAATTAAAGGAGAGGATTAGTCCAATGTAATAAAATCTCCCTCTATCCCAGCTCAAAGATCTGCAAATCTACTTCAGGGGCCTTTAACTGCAAAAGATAACTTAATTTCAGATTAATAAAATGGAGGAACTCTGTGTTTGTAGGTAGCTGTTGCATTTGGTGTCATGCAAAAAAAAATCTAGGAAATCCATATGCTCTGACACTTTCTATTGCTAGCAGCATCCCATTTGCATCTGAACCCCTGAATCTAAATTAAACCAATACTTAAAATCCTTCATGGACCTTGTCCTGACAGCTTGCTTCCATGACTGTTATACAAAATGCCAAAACAGGTGTAAAGTATATCTTAGCTACCAATGTGTGTTTTTTTAGTCAATGAAATTGGGTACTACAGTTTCTCCAAATGCTGTCGTAAATTTTATGAAAATGGAAAGCCAGACACGGTAAGTTTATCTCCAGCTATAAAGTATTTTCTTTATCATGTACTGCAGCATTATAAAGAGACAACTGAGCTATGGGAAGAATTATGCTACATTTTGATATGAAAAATCCTATAAGGTCTCAAAAACAATAAAAAGTCATAAAACTGTATTATGCTGTGCATAATAAATTACAAGCTATTTTAAAATTTGATGCTTTCTGGTGGATTAGCAGAAATACTGAAGTTTTATTGAGATTAACACTAATTCTAGTAATATGTCTCTGAGGGAAAATGAAATGAGGAGTGTTACCCACCTGAGGATGATTAAAATGATTTTCTTTTCAAAATGTTTTATATTTAAAGTATGCCTCTCTATGCTTTTTTTTTCCCTGTCCTGGATGTTGACATTCAACATTACTTGTACTTTTGGTGCAAAAGAAATAGATTGTTATGTGACCTGCTAACCCTGATGGTATAAAACAGACATAGAAAAATGAGATGCTGATAATCACCTTGAAAATATAGGGGGAGGAAAGGTCTTAACTTGTCATGCACATAAATTTTAAAAATCTGCATTATGAACACATTTCATTTAGATGTTCTCAAATTGGTTGGATCCAAGTTCTGATTCCTTTGCTCCTGAGAAGCAGTCTGTAATTACAGAGCAATATTAATCAGCTTTTCCTGGACATATGGAACTTGCTTCCAGTGAAAACTTTGCAAAACCTGATATTTTACACCAAAGTCCACTGTGTCCATAAAGTCTCTTGCTTGGCTTAGAGTGATCTATGGCAGGATTTCATTGCTCATAAAAAGGGTTTTTTAAAAACAGTCAGACTACCAAATCTTAGTGTTTTGTTGCTATAGTGGATGTGTGAATCCTTGACTTTCAGTTCGGGGAAGCTGTTAAGAGAGACCTTAATGACTTTTTGAAAACTCAAAAACAACTTTGAGCAAAATATCAGGGTCACCAGAAGTCATAAAATATCAAAATTACCAAACATCACTTTTGTAATTTTCCAAGAACCACTGTATGCACTTTATTTGGACTGTTAAATGGATTTACTCTGAGTCTTTCTATTTATTGGGACTTTTAAAATAACGTGGAGGTTGTTGGGGTTTTTCTCTTCTCAAAGTTAGCTTAGCAGTGGCAGGCATTCTTTCTTGAGTTTCTAAGTGAGAAAGAACAGTCCCAAGGGACAGGGACAGCTTAGGCTGTGTCTTGTTCAGTGCCTGGTGGATTCAGCCCTTGGCATTAACCAGACTGGAGCGTGCCACAGGACAGGATCTTCCCTTTGCTGCTGCCTCTGTCAGGGCAGCCTGTGCCCTGTACTGTGGGTCTAGAAGTGGCTGCTTTGTGTGAGTTGGTTTCTCTGGAGTGGGAATCCTGGATGGTTCTGGAAGTTAGTAAACTTTACAGTGGTACATGACAGGGTTGCCAGTAACCTGTCAGGATCTGGAATTTGTGCCTCTGACTTTTGGGATACAAAAATATCAAATAAGAAACCTAAGCATTCAAAATTTAAAATGCTGATGGGATTACCTCTGCAGCCCTAATTATTTAAAATTATTTATTATCTAATATCTTAATTATTGGTCTAATTATCTTCTACACATAATTTAAAATTATATGATTAATAACATGTTGTTGTTCTGGTGGTTCTGGCCAGATGCAGGTGGAGAGCAGCTATTCAATATTCTGTTTGCTCCACCATGCCCCAGTGTGGCTCTGTGCCACGTGTTACTTCATGACAGTGAAAGCAGTTCCTGAAGACAGGTTGCCTAATTTCCTAATGGACACTCTTATGGCATTCACTGTAACATTGACACCTTGACATTAAAAATTATTACTGCTTTATAGGAAAGAAAGTTACAGGGAAAAGAATTAATGTGTCTTTTTATGCTGCTGTCCAATATCGGTGCCTAAGATTTTTTTTTTCTCTTCAGAGCACTCAGCATTATGTATCAATTAACAGGATCAGATTGTAACTCCTATTACCTTCAACTGCAGCTGCAGTACCCAGTGCATTGCTAAATAAGCCTTTGTGGTTTCAAATTCTGAGTCCAGAAAATGAGGGAAAATACCAGTGCCTTGCTATTAAATCAGAGACCATTGCAGTGGACTTCTGTTAGAGACAATTCAAAATCCACTTCTTCACAGCTGCTTTCAATGATTTAAATCATCAGACTCCTGCAGCTTTTCTGTAAAAGCATTTCTCATGCACCATATATTTTTTTTCCTAGTAAATGAAGCAGTGATCCTGTAGGAAACAGCATATTCATGTAATGCTGATTCAAACTCATCTTTTGCAAGTTTCATCTTTTGAACTAGAAAAGGGTGGACAAATGGAAAAAAACCCCCAAACTCCCAAACCTCACTCCTTACTCTGACTAAAAAAAAACCAAACAAACCTAAAACCAAAAAACCACCTGCAACCCCAAAACTTCCTTTGGGGAAAGAATGGTGTGATCAGGAAATTAAACAACTCTCAGATCTGTATACTCAGGCTCAGTTCCTGTATTTCTTTAGTCTTGTGTTCAGTGCTGCAACTTGGATTTCAAGGTTGCTGTTTGGTCCAACAAGGCAATATTGACAAGTTCTTTAATTTATTAAACACCTTAAGATCTCCTTATAAATGCATCTCTTTATCTTCCTGTTGACTATTACACAGCAGTGTAGACAACTGTTGAAGGCAAGATTGTTGTCAGCTGTAAACTGGTAAAATTGTTCATTAAAACAATTGCATGGGATAATTTTGTTAAAATTTGTATGAGACTTGTCAGATGTTTGAAAAGATGTAAAGGTGTTTTCCTTGAGTATGTATGTTAATAGTTTGAGGTGGACTCTTCAAAGTATGGCAACGCTTTGCTATGGCAACCTTTATGGCTGAAAACAACTTCAATAACAATATATTTTCTTCACTTTATATCCAGTGGAGCAAAGTCTGTTGGCACTAGGGCACAGCATGATGGCTGGTTAGAGGCTCTGAAGGCTCCAAGGAGAGTGTGGTTTTAACAGGGCAGTAGGGTAGCAGTTTATTGGGATTCAGAGGAGTAAAGCTCATGATTCCAGATCTATAAGCAGCTTTTATTGTTGCTCATGCTGTGGCTAGGTAAGACATTAAATTTGCCAAGAGGAGAATTTCACTGCGAGAATTTTAATGGAAGGAGTAGAATTGGATTTCAGTATAGTTTAATTGGTTTCATAACTCAGGAATCAAGTACGGAATGAGCTTTAAAAACAGGAATAGGTGTTTTTTGTGACCTTCTGACCATCATCTGTAAAACTCCCCATATGACACCTCTGCTACTGAGAAATATTGCTTACTTTTGTGGTTGCACAAATCCAATTCTTTTCTGCGTGTCTAAACATTGCGGCCATAACTGAACAAAATATATCCGAGACAGGAAAAAAATAATCTGTGAGAACTTTTTTTATTCCTAAAATTATTGTAACCATGTTAAAGACTGATTTATAGTATGATAAAATAATGCTAATTTATATCACTTCCTGAAACAAGACCACCAGTTGCACTCAGGGCTAGTTTATATCTAGTTTTCTGATGATGTGAGTAGGATGTTGCTGAACAAGGTGGCTCAGATCTGACACTGCTGGGGTTGAGACCCTCTCCATGTTACTTCAGAGTGGTGTAAAATTCCACCCTTCCTTCCCCTGCCCTGCACCAAAATTAATTCACTCCTGAATTAAATATATTTGTCTTTTCTGCTGCACTTTGAAGCTTTTCCTTTCAAGTGCAATGAAACATTAGATAAAGCCTTGGGAAGGGAGAGGGTGTCTCTGCTCCTTTAGTTCAAGGGGAGGCATTCTCCTAAGCTGAAACGCTGCTTTTAAATTGTGTTCCAATTTAAGGCCTTCCATGCCATGATTGAAGTTTGGCTGGCTCCTTTTCCTAAACTCCTTTTATGTGCCAGCTGTACTCTCCAGGATAAAATCTTATTAGAGGATAAACTGACATGGCCATATCTCAGTGTGAAACACTATCAGTATTTTTGTGATGTTAGTTATAGCTCATAAAAATAGTGGGAGTGTAAAGCATTGATAACACAGCAAAGAATGTACAAACTTTATAGGGGAGAAACCAAATCCATCCCTTACTGAAGAACATACAAGAAATACCTATGGACCAACCATATCCTCTATTCAGCAGTTGCCTGCAAATGACAGAGCATTTTCAAAAACATAATTTAGCTTTTGAACGCCCTTCAGAATATTTACTCATGGGTTTTCTTCTCCTGGAGACTGCAGCAATTCATACATTTGATTATCTTCTATTTTTATACAGACAAAACATCTAGTGGCATAAGCAGGCACAGCACTCTTCAGAGTTGTTCAGCCTGTTTTGAATAGAGGAAAGCTGTCTGGGAGAGGCACTGTTCTTTTCTAAACATGTGGGGTTTTTGTTTTGTTCTGCGTTTTTCCCCCCTGCATTAAAAAAAAAAAAGCCATTGTTTCTGTTAAAGCACATTTAATTAAAAAAAGTAAATTACAAATAACAGATGATATACAATTTTTCATTTATATAAAAAAGTCCCAATAATCTGTGGTTCAGTGTAAAATGGTCACTAGTTAATAACTATCTTTGAAAACAGAAACCTGAAGCTCTCAGATGAGCAAGCATTGAAAATAAAATGTCAACAGTCTGAAAAGATTACAGATTTGTAGGGCTTGCTTTTTTCTGCTTCCAAGAACTTCTACAGACCTTTGTGTTTTAATCTCTGTATATTCATGCATTGCTAGGTGAGACCAACACTTGATTTTATTTTTTTTTAAGAATGTTTAGCTGAAAGAAGTTGGGAAGCCTTGGTTTGAGAGTTTGTGTGTGTGCCTTAGAATGGGGCTGGGGGGAACACCAGAACACGCAAGGTCTGCAAGCGCTGTGTGGCTGTGCCAAATTGTTACCATGACACTGAATAACAGTGAGGTGATGAGATGAATTTCCAATGGCAGGAATGGTACCAAGTAATGCTTGTCTCCTGCCACTGAGACATGCAGAAGTATTCTGTGACTAAAACTTTTTTTTTTAATGGACCTGGGTTGTCCTGTAGCTGAGTAAAGTTCAGAGGAATTGTGCTGAGAAGGAAGCTGGGCAGGGCAATATATACTGGTTATTGAAATAATGTGCACATGGCAAGCTTGCTTTAAGCTGTAAGGATATTCTGAAAAGCAACACTAGCATTTAGGCTGTAACAAGCCCCACCTGCTCTCCTCAGCTTCTGCACTCCAGAATCCAGCAGAGTTTCACCTCTAAAATGAAGTAGTCAGGCTTGATTAAGTCTTTTTTCTTACCTGGAAAATCAGCTTCATTAAGAGTTGATTCCTTATGCCAGAATTAGGTTTTAAGAGTTAGAATTGCAAAGGGCTGCTGCCCACACAATCATATTTCCCCCAAGGTTACATCACCATAGGAATGTATCAGAAGGGTTTGGACTAGATGGAAAACATGCAAAAGGTCTTTGTCCCCAGAACTAAAGGTCTTTGTCCTCAGCACTAGAAGTAGGGACTTTGTGTGGCCTGTCACAATGACTCAGACTTGAAAGGCAGATTCACACTGCCTTTGACATCCCCACCAGGCAACAGCTGTGTTAATTTTGGATGGGAAGTTACAAGCATGACTGAAATTCATGTGAGCTACGTTTGGCCTAAAGCTGATTTCAAGAGTATCACAAGTTCAGGTAAAGCACTTCATGACACCCAAGGAATGATGTGCTTACAGTGGCTGGTTGCTTCTATCATTTGGTGGATGCCTTTCCTCGTGTAGTTTCTCTGAGGTCAAATTAGCTCAGCCTAAGGCTGGACTTTCTGTTGCTCTTTGTGGTGATCTCAGCTCAAGTCACCCCTTCAGTTTTGTCCCAAGGAGAAAATAAAGTGAAATCTCATATCTCACCTGAATGAAAAAGAGAAGGATGGCTGTTGCTGTTCATACTAATGATGAAGTATTTTTAAGATAAATATCAATTTACAAAAAGTCTAAAAGTTAAAGTTCACCATATTTTGTATGATGTGATGTTTAGAATCAAAGCATATCAGAGATACTTAAAACAAGACAACTACCCATGCCTCTGCCTTTCTCTGAGGAATATAATTCACTGGAAATCCCTCAATGCTTTGGACATGTTGAAATGGCTGACCTTTTCAGGACGGCTTCTCTCCAGCCTCATTCCTTGTATTCTTTATAGAGCTGGTGTGGTGGATGGTGGTGGGAAGGGGGTGGAATATTTTTCATTTGCCTTAGATGAAAACTTCTTTCATGTCATCTCACAGGTAATAAGAATAGTTTCACTCCAAGGGAAACAAGATTCTTGACTGCTGGAGAGAAAAATAGGCAGTTATTTTTTATTCAGGAAAGAATTAATTATTTGTTTATCTTATTCAGTAAGAAACAGAGCTTTGTTACAGAACTCCTTATGAAGAACAAGTACTTAAATACACATAAACTGCTATCCAGAATGATCTAACACTGGTTGGTGGTAGCCTCTAATAGAAAATGTTGTAAATCCCTTTTTTACCACGTTCTTCCACTGACTTGTCATTTTGATGTTTCCTCATGTTAGTTAATACAGATAGAAACTTCATTAAGTTATTTTTCATCAGTCTTCCCAGCAATACTACAGTTTTCAGCTCAAGAGCTTCAGCCTGTGTCTGTAACTGAACAAGGAAATGGATTTCCAGGGGTGAGAGGTGCTGAGGAGTTTGCAGGACCTGTGTAAGAGCACAGCACTTTGCAAAGGCCGAACACACACTGGCATTTTCTCTGGAAATGCACAGCAGCCAAGGAGTGTGAGCAGGAGAAATCCCCCCAGGCCCTTTCTGCTCCGCTCTCAGGGAGGATTTGCCCCTGCATACAAATGAGGACATCTAGATCCTTTAGTTTCAACCTCCTTACTTGAGGGATTGCACCTGGATAGGAGAGGCTTCCAGGCTGGGAACAGTGTTGGCTGTTAAATGTGCAGCCCAGCACCAAGCCCTTCTGGCTCCCAGCCATTGAGGTAAATGGCTCCTTTACATGAGCTGCAGGATACTGCCTGCATGGAAACAGGTACCTGAGCTGCTGCAGACCGGATAAAGACACCCACTACAAGGAATTTATTAAGGCAGCCAGAGAGCTTTTGGTACCAAAGCAGCAGGAGTGAAGCAATGTGGCACAAAAGGAATACAGGGAAGGTGCCAAGTACAGAAAATGCAAAGGGTTCCAAGATGAAGTAATGAGAAGTGCTGAGAAGGTGTCAAAAGGAGAGAAAGAGACTGCAGGAGAAGTGACAAATATCAAGTAAAGGCTTTATGATATACAGAGTATGTTATGTAAGAGAAGAATTTGAATTTGATGAGAATATTATGTAAAGTGAAAGATTTCTTCAACAGCTGAATTTATTCATCTGCACTTTACCCCACTGCCTTATCTTAAGAAAGTCCAAAGAAAGTTGCACAAGCAAAAACCCTCACAAATGAACCCAAGCTTTCATTCCCTGTGACGGATGCCAGCTCTTCACTAAAAAGCCGTGCACAGCACACCGCAAACACGTCTGGTGGGACATTTGGGCTGCTTGCTGGTAATGATTATTTCCCATAGGGCAGCAATCTAGACAAACGGAAGCCTGCTGTACAGTGAAAAGGGCTGAACATAACACAGCACCGCACTCTAACAAGCAGCATAAGGATTTTTACAGCCCCCAAACCAGAGGGAGTTTGGACCTCGGTGCCCGACTGTCAGCAGCCATCCCCTGAGCACACCGGCAGGGCTGCACAGGGATCAATTACGAACACGCAGCTCGGCTTGCGGGCATCGCAGAGCCCCCGCAAGCCACAGACTGCTGCTCGTACGTCCCGCAGCTCAGGAAAACACACTCTGGAGCCATGAATCAAACTCGGTCATGTGACGGAGGGGAGGTGCTGGGCTGGCTCCCAGCCAGTGGCAGGAGCTGATGGGTGGAACGAACGGGGCGTAAAAAGACTAATATGACTAACGGATCCTGGATGCGTGCTACCTTCGTTTGGATCTACAGGAATGTAGGCTCTAGCAGTTCTGCAGCTCTGCCAGCCTCTTGCCTGACACTGGAACTGCTGCTCACAAAGTAGAATCCTGCAGCTCTTTGGTAGGAAGGATAGAGAAAGAACATGGCCTGCATTTTGAAGGTAAATCTCTATCTGTTGCTTGAATGCATTGTTAGAGAGCCCCTCGCTGCTCAGAGGCGTGGATTTGGTGTAGTCCTAATGCATCTTCGTTGTCTTTTTGAGTCCTGGCTTTATTTGGCAAATGAATATGGAGAGATTCTGCAACGCACAGCTGTGCTCTGCTTCCCTCTGCCATTCTTTCTCTTTTCCCCTGCATTGTCAGAACTGTGAGCTAGCGGGAAGAGAAGTGCGTACCGAATAATGGGAGGGGGGAGAGGGGCTCTGGGTTGTCTCAGCTTTGTCTGCGCTGGATTCCTTCAGGAGCAATAGCATTTGGGCAACAGACTTCCAGCACAAAGGACAAAACGGGCAACTTATTTTCTTGTTCTAACCATACAGCATTTACTGCTCTTAAAGCAACGGCTGCAGATGTCCACAGCTGTCCCAGTTGCTCCTTAAGCACACACTCCCCTGCTCAATCTGCTCCAGATCCACACGCTCCACACAATTACACTTAGCGTTTAACCGCATTTTCTAATTAAGCAGCCTATTTCATAGCGGGTTTCCCCCCTCGTGCCAGCAAACAGAAGCATAAACTTACCGTGTGATCACATGCTTTCTCCAGCCTGCTTTCCTCACCGAGGTAAAAGTATTTGGAGCCCGCATGGCTTGGGGATGGAGGGAGCACCAGCAGCGCTGGGATTGAATGGGAGGGGAGGAGGCGGAAATGCGGTCAGCCGGGAACAAGCGGCGTTTGTTCCCTGTGCTGTCACTTGCGCGGAGTCCCCGTCCTGTGCCTGCCTTCCGAGGGCTCAGCTCCGTTTGTCACCTGGTCCCTTTCAGCTCCGTTTGTCACCTGGTCCGTTTTAGCTCCGTTTGTCACCTGGTCTGTTTTAGCTCTGTTTGTCACCTGGTCTGTTTCAGCTCCGTTTGTCACTTCCTTGCTGCTTTCTGTGCATACTTTGTGTATGTTTGCACTCCGTTTCTTTCAGCGAGTAAAACTGATCTGTGAGTTTTTTATTTGCAATCTGATCTTTACCATGGAGTTGGTTAACTCAAACTTTGGGATGGCCTGTCATAGCAGTTGCTTTCAGCGTATTAGCAAAGTGGATAAATTGCAAAACTTTGAAAAAGCTTTGGGAGAATGAACATTTAGGTGTCTCCAAGAATCTGAGCCTTAGCACTACTTTGGGGCATTCAACTTTGAAGAAAACTTGTTTGTTATTTTGCGACACTCTGTTCCCCATTAATTCATTCTCATCTAGTGGGTTTGTGGTACATGGATGTTTTTTGAGCTATCTGTCTTGTAGGCTATGGTAGCTTATGTTAATAAATATGGCCAAGTCTGCTGCAAGTGCAGAAACTTCCCTGAACTAGCAGGTTCTGCTTGGAGCTAGATGGTAACGTAGACGGCAGTAGTGCAGCTCAGGGTTGTGATTTGAGATGAGAAGATGTGAGCTCTGTGAATGGAGCCTGGTTTCACAAAGATAACCTTGTGCACTCCTGTTTAAACACTCCCTAAATGACTTTGGTTGGATCTGCCAGTGATCTGGAAAACAGAAATTCTTATTTTTTTTTAAATTCTGTGGCAAGATCACATGCAAAATCTTCCTTTTGGCCATAAGAGTTAAGTAAGAATCCTTTCACAAGAAAACTCCAGTGTCTCTTTTGCCCTCCTAATTGTTTCCTCTGCAGTCTGGTGACATAGCCTGCCACAAGCACAACTTGGATTTTGAATTATAATGCAATAAAAACCTTCTGTTTGCCTGGGCCAGGAACTCCATTTGGTTCTTATTCTGATGGTTAAATCAATAGATTAATTGTTATTCCTTGACAGACAGCGCTCTTCCAGCTTAAATCTTAATCTTGTTAATACAGGCAGGTGCAAGGATAAAAAGTGAAACAGATATGAGAAGATTAGCACTGCCATAAGGCAGGCTGGATTTTCTCTGACAAACATCCCACAGAAGTAATTTAAATGTCTAGCTCAAGATACTTACTTGTATATAAGTTTTTAATGTAATGTCTGAAGCTTTTTCCCTAACAAGGAAATTTAAAAAAAATATATATTTTGATATGACACTAGGCTCATTCCTTTCTGAAAATATAAACCTTTTAGCTACACCCTTCCCTTTCCTTTCCTTGGGGTTTGCCCTGAGCTTGTGTGGGAACAGGAAAAAGCCCCCAGAAATCTGTAGGTATAGATTTGAAATAAGTGGTTGCACAATGGATGGGAAGCCAGAAGAGCTGTGTGTCCTTTCCACTTCAGCCCTAAGTGTCTCTCTGACTCTGCCTTGTGGTGTGCCTTCCTCTCTTCCTAGATTTTTAACCCCCTGACGAAGATGTTGAGACTTGTTGAATGTTGGAGTTCCGTGTGAGTGAGAGTTTAATATAAATACGATTGGATAGAGGTGTCTGCCAAGTGCAAAGAGCAGGGGTGGTGGTTAATAATTAGCTGTAGTTACTTGGAGTGGGTATGAGTGTGTTAGAAGAGGTATATCACTTTTAGATATGAACATCTCCTTGTACTCTGACTGCTGCATGAAATAATCTGTGTGCAGCCTGTGCAAAAATGCCTTGAAGGGGATTCTCCCTAAGGGTGCCTGCTGTCTCTGCTGTTTGTTGTGCACTCTTCCTAGGTAAGAGTGATGGGGATGTTGCTGATGTTACGTGGGTCCAGATACTTTATCTTCTAGTGGGGCATTCTCAGTAAAACCAGTGAAATTATTATTTTGAGGCATTCTCTCCTCTGTTAAAGAAAAGCAGGGAAAGATGCAAGTTCTAAAGTGCATGATGTGTTTTTATTTTCTCTGTCATGGCTTTAAAAAACATGCCAAGTAGCTGAGTGAAGTGTAGGCACTTTTTTGGAAACAAACAGTTGATCTTATGCTGGTTACTATGGTAGCTACATGTCACCTTGACAGCTACTAGATTAGCAGTGATTACTAGTTATGTAGTCACTCTGGTCCCTAATGACATTGAAGTCCCTAAGTTCCACTGTATCTGCCAGTGACTCTTGAAGATAAGGACAGATTTCACACAATAAATTACTTCCTACTCCACTTCCTGCATAATTGAAAATTAATACTTCAAAGTATGTGCCATTTTATGATAAACACAACATGAATTATACCACTCTGTAAAACCATGCCATCCTGCAGTGAAGACTGGACCGTAATATTTTAAAGCAAATAAGCCTGGTAACTTAGTTTGCACATGCTGCAGTTTGCAGGACATTGTCTGACCCTGTTCCCAAACTCTTCTTTTTGAATGGAAGTTTTGAAGAAGATGATGGAGATGGATTATGTTGCCATCTGAGTACAATTTTCGCTGTGTAGACTTCATGTGGTAGAGCTTAAACAAAATCCATCTGTGATGGGTCTGTACAGTGAGGACTAAGCATGAAATCCAGGAAGACACTTCCTTCTGGTTTGTGTGCTGTGTACTTGCTGAGCAGTGAACAACAGAGGTTTCATGTGCCTGGGGGCTGGATGTGACCTTCCATCGACAGGGATCACAAACCTTCAGCAGAACTCTGTGGTCTAAATATTATTTGCATAATGTGAGGCGATGTTCTTATTACCACAGCTGATTGAGAGTCCTTTCAAAGTAAGCGGGTGGCCAACTAAAATTTATAGACTCTGATATTTTTAAAATCTAATTTAAAGATTGAAAGAATGGTTTTGCAAAGCACAGGCTTGTGGCTCTTCTGCATGATGTTGTCAAAGTTGACAGTAGCTGTGTGTTCATCTACAATTCTTTTACATGCTTCCTCTCCATGGTTATCTCTACTGGTTTAATTAAATTCCAGGTTGCATTTTCCCCTTAGTGCACATAGTGAACCTTTTTTGGCAGGAATTTTCTTTGAGAGTTTTTTTCTGAGTGTTCAATGGCCTATGTCTGATTGGGGTCTTCAGACACTGCAGTAATACAGATATTATTACTATCTACAGGCATATGCTCCATCTGCACTTTTGAGACTAAAATAGCAAAGCTGATCTCATTACATTGAATTTTTCACCCTGGCAAGTAGCTGTTCAGAGGGGAGAAGCAGAAGGTCTGAAAGGCTCTGATCCCAGTGTTTGGATACTTGTAATAATGGATATTTAGTTATTAATTTGATTTTTTTTTTACCTCTGTGTACATGAAAATGACTGTAGATATTTCCTCCCAAGTTTCTATATCATCAAAAGTGTGTTCTCTGTTTCAGTCTGTTCTGTTGTGCAGGGTAGGCTGTGAGTCTCACCATAATTCCATTCTCTACTAGAGATTTGCAGGATGCAAACATTTCCATAGATTTGACCTCTATATCGTGCTTGAATCAGGTCCAAAATAATTCACATTCTGCCTTGTCTATTAAATTGACTGCAGCAATGTTTATGCTTGGTATCCATCCATTCTCCTGTGCTGAGAGTTGTACTTGGATCCTCTTGGATTCTCATGCTGTGCTCTTCCTTCTGCCCTGACAAGAGACGCAGAGATCCTTGGAAAAGGAGCAAAGGTGACCTCCCCTCCACATGGAAGGACGCTGCATGGATGGGCCAATTCCCAGCTTTGCTGCAGGTTTGCTGTAATGGGAGCTCTCTCCTCAGCCTGCCTTAACCTGATCACCATTCTGTGGGCTCCAGCACTTCTCTCATAACCAGAATCATTCCTAGGATGGTATGGCTCTATCTCCAGGGAGGGAAGGTGTAAATATGCAAAGGTGGCCCTTACGAGGTGTGCATAAATGAGCTGGAATGTAGTAGGTGGATGCAACAAGGGGTTACAGAGAAGAATCTGGATTTCTGAGGTAATAACTAGTTCTCTTGTGGATCACTCCGTCCTTATTTGTTATGGGTTAATGTTCCCATCCTTTTTCACCCTGCCTGATAAAACTGGCAAAACTTCATTTTAATTCATTCTAATGCTCCTTCTTCGTTGGATATTTCTATCTTAAATAAATTTCTTACAGTTGCTCTGTTTCTAGATAAAATGATTTTTTTTTTGTGGTTCTACATTGTTTACCTCTAAATTGCTCCAAAGTAAATGAAGCTGCATTAATGAATGCCAGTGTGCAGGGCTAGGATTTGCTGCATCATGGTCCAGTGGTGCTTAATTACCATGTGAGATTTTATGGAGTGCAGTATATGGAATTTTGTAATGTGCTTTTTGTTATGTTCACTTCTTGGAAATTTAAGGAAAATTAAATTCTGACAAGTATAAAACCACTTTTCACTCTCGCTTGCAATGACCTTAAACTAATCATAGTTTAAGGACAACATATTATCCCCCTCCCAGAAAGAGACAGCATCTAGTCAGTCTAGTCATCCAGGAGGACTTGTGTTGGTTGAATGAATTTGATTTTGATGCCCATGTAGCTGAACCAAGAAAACCTCCAGTTTTCAGCACACTTCATTTGGTTTAAAACTGGAGATTTGTGTCTGGCTTGAAGGTGTGAAAAGTAAAACCACAAAACATAGAATGAAGTTATGATGTGTCTTATACATTCAAGTAGTTATTTGATAAAGCAATAATGGGGAAAGGTTTTTGTCTTGCAGTTCATCTTCAGACAATGAAGCTTGTGTCACCCAGGTGTTTTAGGCTTCCCCCCTAAGCAGGGGCACACTGTCTTTGCATGCTGTTTGAGCAGCCTGGTTTAAGGAAAGGTGTCCCTGGCCAAATTGATTTGGCCAAACTGCCCAGTCGATCTGTGATTATCAGGGGTATGGGATCACATATTAAAGGGAATTGTCTCAAAATTCAGCCATTTGTAAACTTGTGAGCTTTGGTGGTTTATATCTTGTTCATTTTTTTTTTCAATTTCCATTTTTAAGTCCTGAATGCCAGATAACTTGGCAAGCCAGAGTATGGCATAAACCATCATAGAAAGCAGCAAATTGCTATACTTTGACATAATATATTGAAATTCCTTGAGATATAAGACAGATGTACTATTGCCTATTTCTAGTGACACGGCACCCAGAAGAAAAGGCATCTTGTTTTCTTGCCAAACATTCATGATTAATTTAAGGGAGTGTGAAATGCAGCTAAAAGACCCCATATTTTAGGTTTTAATCACAAGTATCACAACATCTGTCTGGTTAATTTAAAAAGGCAGAGCTTTTAGCATTTTGTCTGTTCCTTTGCCATGTTTCATTCCAGCAGTATCTTATGTGCCTTCCAGAAGTGTAATACTGGACATGGTGATCTTTCCAGGATTTGTTGCCTCATCTTTTCCCAGGAAAGCAGTATCTACACAGCAGATTGACTTTTTGTTAAGAGGATTTTTTTCTGTGTCTATGGCTTAAAGAGGAAAAAAGTTTACTGTGTGTTTTCAAGGAAAGGTAAAATGCTTACACATAAAATGGAAAGTGAATTTCTTTATCTTCCTGGTGGCTACTGGATAAATATAATTTTTGGACCAATCTGCTCCCCAGATCAGCTTTTACCATAATATAAAGAGCTGTTTTGTGCAAGAAAAATTAGTGATTCTAAATTTATTTTGAATTTTAATTTTTACTTTCAGCTAATAAACAGATAATTTATTTAGTGGTTGTCATTAATGACAATTTCCCAGTACTTTCTTCTGCCTGTCAGCTGCTCTCCATCCATATCTGGATTCATAGCACAGAGGGTTGGAACTGTGCACATACATAACAATGAGAGGTGGAGGTGTGTTTTATCTTGCTAGTGATTGAGACATCTCTGAGACCTCTGACCAGGAACTAGAGAAACTGATCTTTTGTGGAAATCTGTAAACAAGGCAGGGAAAGCCGGCTCCATTTATTGGATATATTCTCAATAAAAAAGGCAAAACTCTGCCTTGGGCCTGTTATCTCTAGAAGCTGAGGGAGCACTTGCTATGCTGTTGTCAGCATCAAATACTCAGATGGAATGAATTTGCTGTTGCTTTGGAGGAAAAGCTGCATCTGCTGCATTTTTTTGTGGTGGTTTGTGTAAATAACCTGTGGACTACTGAGAAAGAATGGCCTCTGCTTTGCCAGTAGCTTCATTGGAGGGACAGTGTGTGACTGTAATGTGTGTTGTGTCCTTCAGTCAGTGGGCTGAATAAATTCTGGCTGGATGAGGTGAGAATTGCTTTGAGTGATCTCAGGATTAAATATTGAGCTGACTGTTCTCTGTACTCCCCCCTGCCCCTTCAGGAACATCCTGTGTTTATGGAAATATTTCCTTGACACGGTTACATACCTGCTTTTGATAGCAGTGTCCCAAGTTACACCGAGTGATGAGATGTCCTTATGCTGGTGTATTCATACGCTTTCTGGGGGCTGTACAGGTGTACTAGTTTTTTTTCCTGAGTCAGTCAACTAGCTAAAGTTATATTATGAGAACAAAATTTGTATAAATGGGATTTGTATTTAAAATAATGACAGTTATTTTGGTTCTGATTATTTTAGAAGAAGCATCTGAAAAAACATGACAATTTTTGGTTTATATATTTGGAAGTGGGAAAAATACTGTTCTGGATATTCTTTTTCATATTTACTATTGAGAAGAGCAAAGGTGAGGCAGGAACTGAGCTGGAAGGGTTTAGGAGATGAGATCCTGTAAGTGATGTTGTTCAGGAGCAATGGTTCATGTCATGTCAAGGCAGTCCTGTTATGCAGTTCTTGTTTGCCTGCATACCATGTGTGACATTTAAAATTAACATGGGAGCACTACACTTGCTACTAATTAAATGAAGCAGTAACTTCTTACCAAAGATATGTTTTCAGCAATTTGCATTAACCATAGGCAGAGGAATGCTGGGCTAGGCAGGTAGGATGGCAGGTGTGGAGTGGTTGGAAGTAATCAGAAAAAACATGTTTATTTCATGGGAACAGCAATTTGTACAGAAGATACGTAAATGAATTATTTATAGTTCCTGTCTCTTCTAATGATGTGTTCTTTGCAGTGTTTGTTTGGTGGAGGATTGGATAGCTTAATGTCTCTCTTAAATTCTTTTCCTTAAAATGATATATAATCTCAATACTAGGAGAAGTTTGGTAAGGCTTTGGCAAAGACAGTGTCCCCCTGAGCATGTAACAACATGAGACTTTGTTCTGTGAGGTTTGGTGATTTAATTCTAAATAGGAAAAGCCAGAAGCCAAATACCAATTATTTTTTTTCTTTTAAGTTTTGCAACCTTTTGTTAGCCATCAACTTTTAGTTTCCTCCAACTTTATTGTTTAGCCAGATTTGAACATAATTATTTTCTTGGACTGATGGGCTGCCATTACATTGAAGAAATAACAGTGTGTATCTATTCTGTTGAGGTCGTTAGAGTGCTTCTTGGTGAACTTTCAGTAATTATCAGTACATTATTTTACATTAGATTATAAAACTATCTGCATGTGGTTTGTGTATGTACTCAAAGTTACTATGATCTGGCCCTTCTACCTATGTGGAAATCACTTTATCTTTTAGATTAATTCAAAAAGATTGGAAAGCTTTTGTGTTTTGATGTGTTGTGTTCTGCTGTGGGGTGCAGTTACACCAGAATAAAATTCCTATAAAATTCTGTTTAGTTTGATTTGTCAGGGGACTAAATATTTCAGTTCCAGGTTATGTGTGTCCACAATGGGGCTTATGTGATTATTTAAATTCCTTATAGTTTTACTAAACTTTTACACCTCAGTCTCCTGAGCCATGTGGATAAGTTATTTACAAGTTACTTCATGTCAGCTGATCTGTTGTAGTTTTCCTGTGTTTGCATTCAGCTCTGACAAGCTAGTCAGGTTAAAATCAGCTATTAACAGAAGAGAGCTTTCTGTTACTGCTTCTTATGTGGAAACAAAAAAACCCAACATTTAAAAAATGGAATGGAGAATGAGGCTGACTCATTCTGTGGGATCCTTGGGAGTGTGGAATGTGTAACGTGGGGAAAAAACTAGTGGAAGACACATCTTTAGTAACTGGGGAATGGAAGTTTTGCCAAAAGAAAAGCTTTGTAACTTTTTTTCCATATGATTACAAAGAGAATTTCAGACAGCTGTCTCTGTGTGTGTCTCTTCCTTTTCTGTCTTTTTTTTTTTCTCATTTTTTCCATGGGATATAAAAATAGTTTTACAGAAAAATTAGTTTTACCTTACTAAATGTTTTTCTTGAGAGCAGCAGTTGGAAGAGAAAAGAATACTCCAAACCAGAGAGAAGAAATGGCACCTTTTGGGGACACTTCTTGAACAGCATCCTTGCTTTATTGTGCATGTTCTCTCAGCCAGTGTTAAGTTCTCCGTACTTGTTACAGGGTCCTGGAAGTCTGTCTCTGCAGTTCCCAACTCTTACTATGAAATGGAGTTTATACTGTGTTTTTACTGTGTGTTTGCTGCCATTTGCCCACTCATATTTCATTAAACAAATTAAAGTATCTTAGTGGTTTTACCAGGTCACTCAAGGTGAAAACAGAGAACTGAGGACCTGGAAATGCCATCGAAGCTCCCCCACTCTAACCATGCTTCCTCTTGGCAGCCCTCAATGTGGAGGCTCAGTGGCCTTGTCCGTGACTGCCTCAACCACAGGACAGGCTGGGGTGGCAGAGCCGAGCGCGCAGCCCAGGGCCGGGCAGCAGCGTGTGGCCGTGTCCCAGGGAGAGGCGCATCCCAGCACGGCTCTGCTCCCAAAGCCACCTGCAGCTGCTCGCCTCCCCTCTGCGCCGCCGCACAGCTGCTGCGTCAACCAAAGATGCAGCCGGGTTACGAGGACTCCTTTTGCTTTCTTGAGTGTTATTTTTAAGATGAATTAGTTTCCTGAGTATTGCAGGGTTGCATTTGGCCCAGCTGAGAAGGTGGTGCAAGTATGAGACAGCGGCCTAGAAAGGGTCAGGAAAACTTTATGAGGTTCCTACTGCCAAAATACTCCTGTAAGAGTAGGAGCTCATACTGTTAGTAGAGATTGCTTGCCCCAATGTATAGTAAATAAGCCCAGACTGGATCTAGTCACTCTTTAAATGGGAAGTTCTGTAGCAGAAATTCAGCTTTATTCTGTGGAGGCCCTGCTGCCCTGAGTTACGCAGGAGGCAAGGCACATTTTGATAAATTGGTGCCTGCTGAGTGCTGAAATATGGTTTTAGTGTGCCTAGAATGGAAAAAGGAAAAAGGGGGGAGTGTTTCCTCTTTCATGTGATCCTGATGGAGGTCATTGTTTGTCCTGGGCTTATAGCCTGTAGTACCTTTCCCAGGTGAGCTGGTTCCACGCTGTCCAGCTTTGCTACCTTTGGACAGTGCCCCTGGGCCATCTCCCATGTCCACAGGTGCCACCACCTCCTCGCCTGCAGCCCTGCACAAACTGCACGTACCACAAAATATTTGCATTCTTAACTTCCACACTTGATTGAATGTTAAGCCTGATTTATTTAGGAAGCTGTAGTGTGTTCTGATAGCGCTGATGCTGCAGTTTTAGACAGTAATTATACTCAAGCAGCTTTATAGACAGTTTGTGACTGTGTCTGTTGAATCTATGCTTTTAGGCCCTTTATTTCTTCAGATATGGTCTCTTACTCAGCAAATGAGTGTATATATATATATATGTATATGTATTCTTAAAATGTTTGGTGTTCTTATATGCTTCCTATTTCTGCAGATCATAGGTGTTATTTCTATCACTGTGTCCCCCAGCCAAATTTTTTTAATTAAGAGAATGATTACCCATTATTGTGTCAGTCAGAGAGCTTGGAGGAGCTGTTCAAAGTCCACTCTACTTCACTATGCTTTGTGTTGTGGCCAAACAAGACTAGACAAAATTTTTCCTTGTTGGATGCTACAAGAGCAAGAGACAGCAGTGACTGCACTGTAGGTGGTCTTTATTGACAGAGTGATGCTTGTCTGACAAATAAAAAATACCAGAATTTCTTGTGATCTCATATTGTGCTGGATTCTGAAGACATTTTGTTTCCCTTGTTGTTTTACTAAATGCCATCAATATTCCAAGTTTGACCACTCATTGGAAAGGCCTTGTGTTAGTTCCTCTGCTGTCTCCCAGGGGTGCTTGTGCTTATGAGATACATGAGATGAAGCTCAGCTGGCATTTTGTTAAAGCTTTACTTGTATAGTATCCTTTGTCTCTTGGTGAGGCTTGTAAAATGAGTGTCTCTGAAAATTCAGCTTTCGGTATTAGCTACAACTAACGTTCCACTTGGTGGCACTTACGAATTAACAAGAAGATTGACTGTGCTTTTTTCCCCACTGAAATCTTGCATGAGACCTTATTATCACTCCCCATTCATTGATTCCAGGGGGAGAAGCTGACTTTGGTGTACTTGTTCTGAATGCAAACTGTGAGAGCTGTTAGAACTCCTCTCTTTTGCCTTTTACTTCAGATCCTCAGTTTCAAATCTGCCTGAGGCCATTGCAGTGAGGAACAATTGTGCAGTGAAAAGCACATCTCCCAATGGGCAGATATCATTCAGGTCACAGATACTGTGGAAATGGATGATAACTTGTTTTTACCTTTAAAATCTGCAGGAAAACATTATCAGTGACGCTGAAAAGAAAATGGGATTTGACAGTGTTGCTTCTTTTAATTTTTTTTCTTTCTGCCCCATCTTTCTCTCAACAGGAAGTCCTAAGTCCCTCATGAATAAGGCCAGAGAATTGAGTTTCCTTCTGGGCTTCAAGGCAAGGTACCAGGGCTTGTCAGGATTTTGCTCATGGCGCCATTAAGCATCCCCTGTGTTTGCAGAGTGTCTTGTGAAGCATTGCATCAAAGTGCTCTAAAGCAAGCTATGGAAAATGTCATCCATTTATGGAAATAAACATTCTTGAAAGAGGGAAAATGGAAAACTCATCAGTATGTTAGATAAAATTGTGGGAAGTCTACTTGAGGGGTGTCTATGTGGAACTAAAATAAAACAAAAACCTGAACGTTCAGTTGATTGAAAAAATATTTACTTGGAGGGAACATTTATTTTCTTGTGCTAAATGAAAATGAGCTTTGAAATTGTTCAGTCTCCAATGTCTGTGACTCCAGCAGCCTGAGATGTGTGATTACTAGTCATATATTTCTTCAATCAATAAAGTGTTCTGTAAACAACTGTGCAGTTTATTAATTGTTAGTTTTATTATTTATCAGTATTTTATTACTAATTACAAAAGCAATTTGCTATTTTCATAGGCTCATAGAACGGTTTGGGTTGGAAGGGGCCTTTAAAGGTTATCTCATTGCTTGGACCAGAAATGTTATGGTAACATTGATCTAATGTTTCCGTTTAGTTGACGTAGGATGCTTTTGGTTCAAAATAGTGATTAATAATTTTATGTAAAGGAGTTATGCTTTGTTTTTCCAGTCAACACTTGTAGTCTTTCATCCAAACAAAGTTGGAAAAATTGCTTTACTTCATGTTCCCTACCATCTGTAGTTGGGAAAAAAGTGAGATTATGGGATTCGTGTTGAATCATGGGTGTGGTATTCCAGGCAACTGGAAAGACTAAAGCTGTTTTGCATACTAGACAGGCAGAATACAGAGGAATGTAATTGGTAACCAACTCACTGTCTAGATGATGTTCTTTAATATGCCCTGGAGTAAAAAACATAAATTATTTTTGTGCTTTAATAGGCATGTTTCCTTTCAGGAATTTAAAACTACTTATAAATTCAGTAAGAAAGGCATTAAAAACTTCAGAGAATGAATCAGGTTTTGCTGATCTTCTGTGAAAAGTTCCTTCCTAATATTCCATTTATATGATTGCAGACTATGCTAATAACTTAATTAGTGAGATGCATGTACAATATTGTTATGTATATGTAATATACTTGCTTAATAAATTTGTTGGTTTTGTACTTCTATTAGGCATCTATTTTCCATGCAGTCCATGAGGAAAGGTAATGAAATGTAATAAGGGCTGTATCCAAAGAAGTGGAAGGAAGTAATTAAACCTAATTGAAGACATTTCTTTGAACTATAATAGAAGATGCAAAGGATTAATTCAAAGCAGATTAAGGCCAGTGCATGCTTTGAATTGCCAGCCTGCAAATAGATAAGTATTACTGTTATTTAAATGAAGTTGTATAAAAGTATCTTCTGAAAACTGAGTCTGGGAATCAGGTCTAAAAATAGACAGTTGGGTTAGGTTTTGATAAGGAATGTCACTTCTGTTTCCTAATTTATTACAGTCTGCCAGTCAGAAATGAAATCTTAGAAATGCTGTGTGCATCTTATCAAACAACTGCAATAGAACTGGGAATTAGCCTGGGCTATCCCTGAAGGTATTCTCTGAATGGCAACTTAATTATCAGCTGTGACAAGCCCTTGCTTGGAAATTACAGGAAAAACTACTTTAATGATTTGGAAGTAAAATTATGTTGTATTTAGAAATGTTACCTGAGAAGTTATAAATTTTCTTCTATCTTTGTACTGTAATTTTCTAATGGATTTCGCGATCGGTTGTACATTAGAAGCTTAAATTAGGCTTATTTGTACGATAAACAGGAAAATGTATGGGCTAATACTGCTTAGGGAACTGACTATTAAAATTTATATCAAAAAGATTTAAGATAAAGTAAATTTTTACTTTGTCTTTTATAGTAAATTTTTACTTTACTTTATCTTTAAGCGAACCTTAAACATAAAACTGAAGTATTGGTTTCTTACTCTTTGAAGCTTTAGAACTGGTAATTTCTTTTCTGCACAGTGATTCTAAATAAAATAGGATGTCAGATATCTCAGCTGACTAACTGATCTGTTAAACTCTTCAGTAGCTAGGTGTGGGTAGATCCTTTTCTCCCCAGACCCACAATGTGGGAAAAATAGAGGAGTGAGGAGTTGTGAAAGACAATCATCCTTCTCTGAATTTGGCTGATGGGCTGAGTGTGGTTGTTGGAATTGAGGCAAAAGCAGGGACAGTCCCTGGCTGCATATGGATAGGGTTTTCCAGCACTGAAGTGGGAAAATGAGATAAACCATAGACAGAGGAAGAAAGAACAGAATTGTAGTCTGGGCTTTTTTTTTTATTTTTTTTTTTTTTTTTTTTTTTGCCATAGGCAGACTGGACAATGTCAACTATTAGGAAGAAAGAACAGAATTGTAGTCTGGGCTTTTTTTTTTTTTTTTTTCTTTCGCTGTTTTAATGTTATTGTTGCTATTGAGGCACTAAACAAGTGTAGGCAACTGCAGTAAGATTTACTGTAGAACTGTGAGAGGGACTGCCCTTTGAATGTTTTCTTGGTGTTAATTTGTAGCTTAGACTGTTGGTAAATCGTGACACAGGTGGGATTGCATGAGACTGTATGCATAATGCCAGAGACAGCATCACCAGGGTTCCAGAACTCTTTTTGTTGTGAGAGGAAAGAAAAGTTGGCTTCTCCTTTCTGTGTTACAACACTGTTTGTTTTATGTGTGTTGGTTGACAAAATGCAGATCGAAATGTTTTGTTTTGCCTCTTGCTCTGCGGAGACAAGCCGTGTTCGGTGAGCGCCAGGCGCTGTGCGTGCCCCAGGCTGTGCCTGTGCCAGCGTGGTGGGGCTCTCCAAAGCCAGCAGTGGGTGGCACCCGGGAAGGCTCAATAAATGAGGTTGCCCGAAGGCATTTCTTGTAATGACAGCCTGTCATCTGGCTTAATTAAGGCCTCTCTTCAAAAGAGAGGCCTTTAACTATGGATCAGCAGAGCTTGCCTCTTCCCTGGTAAGTGTAGGCACCCGGTGGAGATCAGGGCTTACCCTGTTCTTTTCCTACCATAGGCCAAGAGTAATTCTGGAGTGTGGCAAAACAAATGCAGCAGTTGTTGGATCCAGTTTGTGTCCAGTTCTGGGCCCCTCAGTTTAGCAAGGATGTTGAGATGCTGGAGCGCGTCCAGAGCAGGGCAGCACAGCTGGTGAGGGGCTTGGAACACGAGCCTTGTGAGGAACAGCTGAGGGAGCTGGGGATGTTTAGCCTGGAGAAAGAGATGCTCAGGGGAGACCTTGTCACTCTCTACAGGCACCTGAAAGGTGGGTGTAATCAGGGGGGGTTTGGTCTCTTTTCCCAGGCAACCACGGACAGAACAAGAGGACGCAGTCTTAAATTGCGCCAGGGGAAGTTTAGGTTGGATGTCAGGAAAAAATTGTTCACTCAAAGAGTGATTGGGCACTGGAATCATCTGCCCAGGGAGGTGGTGGAGTCACTGTCCCTGGACGTGTTTAAAAAAAGACTGGATGTGGCACTCAGTGCCATGGTTTAGTTGATGAGGTGTCAGGTCATAGGTTGGACTGGATGCTCTCAAAGGTCTTTTCCAACCTAGTTCATTCTGTGATTGTGTGATCAGCTGCTATGGAAGTCTGTCTGCTGCCCCCATTCCCTAGAACAATTAGCAGCATGTCTGTGTGTTTGGGAAGTTGGGATGTGTGTGTGCTCTCTTTTAATAGGAACAAAAATTAAAAGTGAAAAATCCCTGAAGTCTGAGATTTGTGCTTTGCAAAGGATGGTGGGAGGCAAATAACCACCCACTAATGTCCTAGTTGTTAGAAAAGAAAAATCCTGTGAGTCTGAGACAACTGGGTTTGCCTAGCCTGGAAAAGCAAAGACCTGGGCAGTAGCTTTTGGCAGAGTGGAAGAGATGGAAGCAATTTTTTCTCATAGGAGCATAGTGGGAAGCGTCATGAGCTGCAACAAGGAAAATTCCAACTGAATATAAGGAGAATAAGACTGGAATGTTACTGACACAGGGACCTAGCAAAAACAGCCTTAGAAATACTCTAAACTCAACATGACAAGGTCCTGAGCAATCTGATATGACTTTGAAATTAGGCCTGCTTTAGGCAGGAGGTTTGGCAAGATGATCTCCAGAGGTCTCCCAGTCTTAATTATTCCTCAATTTTATGATTTCTTCAATGCTGCTGCTGCCATTCATAACGTTAATTGTAGTGTACCATATGTGGTGGGTTTATTGAAGCATGTCTAATAGCTGTGTTAACAGAATCACCCTCACCTGTGGGCAGGCCAAGACTTTTTGGTTCTTTCATTAATCTTGCTGAGATCCAGAAGGTAAAAACACTGGAAGTTTAATTTACATGTAGAGGGGCAGATAGAAGAAATGGAAGCAGTGGCCCCTCAATCATTAGTAGAGAAACCATTTACCAATGGCTTAGAACACTAATAAATTGCTCTCTGGCTATCATGAGTGTGGCATCCTTCATCTTTTTTCAAGGTCTCTACAATTAAGTGCAAGTTTCTCCTGAAAGGAATTACAATTTGCATTACTCTTGAGAATGCTTGAAGGGTTGTATTTGGCAGAAAATTTTAATGTGACAGGGTTTTTTGTCCTAGAGCCTAAATTTAATTTGTTCATGCATAATGCACTCAGTTGAGAATTTTCTGAAGTGGTGGAGTATAACTCTTCTTTTTCTGCCTATATTCAACGAGACAGGAAAATCTAGCTAAATTGATGAGCCTCTAGTAATTTGATGGTTTGTGAAAGAGTGAGTGCAAACTCAGTCCTTTTCAGCTTTTCTTTCTGCAGTTCACTGTCTCCTGCTCCATTTTTCCCAAAGGACCCTATTTAAAACCTATAGTTGGGGTTATGAACTTTTTCACCAAGAAGGTTAGGCTTGATGTAATACAGGAGAGGTTACCTGCAGTGAGGTTTATAGCTTATTACTGGTATGGAAACTCCGTAGAGGTTTTTTAATATTAGGGATAAGTGAGGGAATCCGAGATACATATGCCTTTAATAGATATGAGTATGATAAACAGGAGTGATTTATTCCAGCTGTCTGTTTCTGCTGAAATCCACGCCTTTCCTTGTTCCTCAAGGGTTGTAGTGCAGACACAGGAAACTTTGAGTTCTGCTTAAGCCGAGCTGTGTATGACAGGACTGTTATTTGAATTTCACAATTATATTTACTGGAATGGTAGAATGTACAATGTTGTTCATGGATTATGATTGCCCAAAGAAAGTCTGGTGGGTTTCAGAGGAGTTAGAGAAATGCTTTGCTTTGTTCTCATCTTACGTTTTTCTTGAGGATTATGATGCAAATATATTGTCAACAATTCTTTTTTTTTTCAATTTTTTTTTTTATTTGCCATTTGTTCACCATAGCTTAAAATCTACTGTCTGCTAAAGTGCTTACTGATAAAGTTGTAGCATGTTTGTTGGAATGAAAGGTCAATTGCCTGGTGTCTGAGAAGTTAATTCATTCTAACATGATGGTCACAATTCTTTGCCTCAGTGCGGTTTTGGCTCTCCTGTAAGCAGCTCTCATTTGTCATCTGGAAAAGTTCAAATGACCATCCTCTGGCTAATATGCTGCCATGTCTCATCTTTTTGGATTGAAAACTAAACTTAGTCCAGGTTCTCAGACAAACTGTGTAAATTGTGGGTGTCGTATGCTTTGCATCCTCTGATTCTGGAAGTAAATGGTTTATTTTTGCTTTGGCACAAAGACAGAAACCAAACACAGAAGTTCTAGAATTCAAGAATCCCACAGTCACAGAATCAGTTTTATTACAGACTCACTATCAGTGGCAGATATGCACAATTTGAAATAGATTTGTTTGCAAGACTGGCCTGTAATGTGTGTTTGCATGCATGTCCACGTTCTAGTGGACAGATAAGAAGGGCCAATATCACAGTAGACTCTGTCTCTCATATCCTCTTTCTGGATGTAGTTTCTGGCTTCTCAATGCTTTTTTCGTTTCTTAATCTTTTTTTTCTCAGAGATTCTCTAATACAGATGCACTATTCTTAATATTTTCTCAATTAGACTGAGGGCAATAAGTGGATTACTACACTTGACTAGAAAAAATTTTCATTTTTAGCAGTTCAGGCCTTCATATTCAAGAGCAACAAAATACTCCGGATTTTTCAACTGAAAGGCTGGTGTTCCACCTTAGAGAAGCTGTAAATAACACTACTTTCTGTGTGTTTGTTGGTTTAGTTGCTATTTTGTGCTTAATGGATCAGAATTTTTTTCTTCTGTGACTTAAGACAAAACTCCCTGTTAGGTTTGCTCCTCTGGAGCAATAATCAGATTTTTCTAATATTTTTCCTCACTCCAAAATCTTTCAAATTCTTCTTTCGATAAAGGATGTAAACTAAAGGACAAGTGAAACTGTTGGCTTTACCAACACCTAGATTGAACAGTACTGTTGTCTCATGCAGCTCTCTCTAGTATTTTAAGGAATACTTAGTAAAAAAAATCTGACAAAATAATAAACAGAGACTTATAAGTCAGAATAATTTTCTGTCTTAAATCCAGTTTATTGTCTCTAGTTTGATTTTCATCTAAGCAAACAAGGGTTTGATTCAATTTGCCAAGTGGTTGTATTATGTGCAAGTCTAACTTGGCAGTCGAGGACAGTATCTCAAAAGGGTCTTTTAAAATAATCTGCTCTTTTCTGAGCCATCTATTTAAATTTAGGCTCTAGGAAAATAGGAGACTGCAGATACTTTATTTCCATTTTTAGTTTCTAATGTGGTGAGGTATTTTTTCACTGCAAATGGTTTAACATCAACAGAAATTTCTGATCAGCTACAAGAATTTGAAGTATTAATCTCTTAGTTTGAATTCTTCTTGTCTAGGCTTTTGCATATTTCTAGGAAACTTGTGCAAGGTCAGCTCTGACTGTACTCAGATGGGATTAATTAGCCTGCTTTCTGTGAGGCTTGACCTGTAGGCTTGACTGCCCAGAAGAAAGGATCTCACTTCTTTCTTAAGCTCTGCTTTTTAAAGCTGTATCATAACAGAGCAGTATAGTAAGTTTAAAAAAAAAAAAATGTGCTCTGATGATTTGTTCACAATTCTTGCTTCATTGGGATTGTCTTTCCAGGGCAGATACATGCAGAATTCTTCAGTTTCATTCATGAGACTACTGGTTGTCCTGATGGAGGGAATTGGGTTTGCCTTAAGTGTTTAAGCATTTTTTAGCCATTTAAGAATTTGAAGGCATTTTATGTTGTTTTGTTGCTTTTGAAGCAAACTGTGTTCTCCAGAAGACAGGCTGGAAAAATTTTTCAAATGAGAAAAGCATAGGGAGGGAATAGTGTTGGGACAGAGAAATAAATACAGCAAGTATTTTGAGTAGTACTGAGTCACTCTACAGAGGTGTTAACAACAGGGTTGCATGCTTCTCTAAGTCAGAACAGATTTCCATGGTGTAAAAGATGGAGCACAGAGCTCCTTAAAAATGAATATTATTGTTTTGCATATTTTATTTGCGACCAACAACCAGATTTCTGGATAAATAGGCACATCTTCATTAACAACAGCAAGGGTTCGCTGCTGCTAAGGGAATAAGAATGAACAGAATTGAATTCTGCAGAGCTTCTGCTCTTATTGAAGCTTCAAGGTAACAGCTAATGCTCTGCACAGCATTTGCAAGAGAAAAAACACAGCTTAATTGAAATCAGATGCAGTGAAAAAGCTGTGTCCCAAGGTCAAGGTGGGTGGTGGTCGATTGCCAGGAAATGTAGCAGTGATTGCACCTGCATCTTTTGTTTGGGGGCATGACTGATGTTTGAATAATGAAGAATCAAATTATTACATGCAAATCATAATTTAACAAATAAAAAAAGAAGGTGTTCAATACCACCTTACTTGATGGAGAATTTTCTTTTCCTGGTTAACTTTTTAAGCTGTTTGAAAGTACTGGGATCTTGACCCTTTAACTGTGTTGTATCAAAGGTACTGCACCAGCTTGCTTCCTCAAACTGAGTCCAAAGCACTGCCCACTTCTAAAGCATAAATAACAGTGTAGAAACAGAAGGTAAGCTTTGAAAATCTGCAAGTGAAACTAGCAAGTCTTAAGATAGTTGCAGGAGTTCAAAGACAAATAAGAACCAGCCCCCTGTTTTCAAGGATCCTTCCAGGACCAGAGAAAGCAGGGATTTTGCTCTGAAAGGGCATGGTGCTCATGTGGTGTTTCTCTACCCTGCTGTTCAGTTCTGCTGGGTACCCAGAGGAATGTCTTCTCTGCTGTCTTCTGTCTGAAGTCAGGATAGCCTATAAATTGTTAATACATTCATCATGAGCTGTGAAGTAGTTACTGCAGAGAAGACTGGTGCTATTTCAACTGCTGTGAGAATGTGTTTGTTTTGAGGGCTGCATAACTTGGAATAAATGTTTCATTAAATGTGTTATGAATGATGTATTTAACAACTAGAGCAGGTCAATAATATTCAGAATTAAATTTAGTGAGTTTTTATTAAAGGTTGCCTGTTTCAGTGGTGAATAGTTTAGTAAGTGTGTGATGCTATAAGCAAATGTTTCATATGCTCTGTTATGAGTGCTTTATTAAATACTTAGTCAATAGCTGCATTTACCAAATGAACCTAATTTATTGTATTTATTTTTTCCTAAGGGTTTCACACTTCATTATAAATGATTTATTGAACATACGTAAAGCAGTTTAGTAAGCTATGTTCTGCCTCTTGAATGCATTGCTGGTAGGGCTTGGTGTTGCTAACACTTTGTAATTGTTTGAAGAGTGTTTGTAAGTTACTCAAACACCATCAAAAAACACAGGTTTCTTTGTGTTTTTTTTTTCTTTTTCTTTTTTTTTCCCCCCCCAGTTCTTAGAAGTCATTGTAGATGATGTTCAAGACATTTAGTCAGTCCATAGTGTGGTGCTTTCTGCAGTTCACACTTAGTGGTAAAAGCAGTTGTGGGGGCTCACCTGTATACATTAGTACTGTTTTCTTAGGCAGCAGCAACGAATTCAACACTGTATGTGGAAAAGATGACACTGAAACCTACTTCATAGGAACCATCATCTAGGAAAACAATGCATGTGGCACTGACATTTTGAAAGTTATCCTGCCTTATATTCCAGGCAAAGATGGGTGCTTGATATATTTGAAGACTGATATTTGGAGATGAATTTGTACCTTTCCTTTTTATTTTTATTTATTTTTTTTTTTGTAATAGCATACCTGTCAGCAATGAAAACAGTTCTTCTGCTGTAGAGGCCAGAGCAGTTTTCAGTTAGAGAAAGAATAAATAGGGCATATTCTCATAGTCAAGCTGATCTTCATGGTTGTGGCTAATGTTACTGCTAGCTGGGCTGTGAATATCCAGAAGAGCTGGTTTGTCTGGCAGAGTAAGGTTGGTGAAGGAAACAAGAACCTGGAGCAGAAACACGGTCAGAAACCCAAGGACAAGGTGGGGCTGGGAGCTGCACGGTCTCTGCTTTGGGGCAAGGTCTTCATCCCATTCTAGCAGTCATGTCTTTTTGGTTCTTTTGCCAGCAGTGCCATGAATTAACAGGTTTAATTATTACATTTCTTGGCTGACCCTCAAACTATTTTGAGCCTCAGCCAGTTGGTCTCATCCCCCTGCCAGTGTGCCCTTGTGGAAGCTAAAGGAGTCTGATTAGAGATCTATGAATGGGATTTGTATGTGAGGGTGGCATCTGGGACAGCTTTTAAGTATACTGTGGGTGCAAAAAGTATTTTTCTTGACATCATAAAACCCACTAAAGGCCTTGTCTGAGGCAAGAATATGGGACTACAGAGCTAAGTATGGATATTTATAAGCAGCCTACAAAGTAGAAAAAACCTCATGCTTCATTTTGATTGCTGTTCTGTGAAATGGTGTATATCACACATGAATAATTCATATTGTAAAAACTTAGCTGAAAGTACCTTCAGATTGTGCAGCTGCGTGTAGATTATGGCCCTGGTTGTTTTTTGGGTTTTTTTTTTTTTTTTTTGGTGGGGGGGGTTTTTGTTGTTTGGGTTTTTTTTAGCAATATATGATGAAAATTAATTTGGAGTTGTAGTTTGAAAGCAGAAACAAATGTCAAAATATTTTTTCAAGGACTGTATCTGCAGAAAGCATACAAAATTGTGAATGTAATACCACATGCATGACAGAAGAAATTAGAGTAAACATGAAAAATACTTTCTCTATAACTATGCCCTGGAAGCAGAGGCAGCAGATCGTGAGAGTGTTGGAAGCATAAGGTAGTGCACTGTTACCATTACTGAGAAAGAAAATGGAAATGCAGGCAGTTGTTCACTCCTTGAGATAAAAATGAAGATGTCTTTTAAAAACGAAGATGTATTGGCAGGATATGTTCGAATGCAAATCATAGGTGAGCAGAATTATTTCCATTTCTGTACACCATTCCATGTTAAAAAAGTGGTCTACAGCCCATGCTTGATGAGGTATTAGAGGTTTTTGACTCTCTCTTGTGGTTTCTTAAGAAGGTCAAAAACCAACCAAACAACTGTGTATTTGTAGAACATCTTTCTGTAGCTTTTCTTTTCCTTCAGTTTTCCTTCATTTTTGCATTTCTCACAGGTAGTTGCTATTCAGTGTTGCTCGTACAAATTTTCTGCACTTAATGTGTTGTCCTGAAATCTACCTATTAAAAAATGCTTTAAGTAAAGGAACATTGTAAAAGACTGGATTCCTTTCAGTTAATGAGTTCACAGAATGACAGCATAAACTGAGTTGGAAGAGTCCCACAATGATCATTGACTCCTGGCCCTGCACAGGACCATCCCCCAAATTCACACCATGTGCCCGAGAGCATTGTCCAAACGCTTCTTGATCTCTGTCCGGTTGGTGCTGTGACCACTGCCCTGGGGAGCCTGTTCCAGGGTCCAGCCACCATTTGGGTGAAGAACCTTTTTCTAATATCTGACCTAAACCTCCCCTAGCACAACTCAGGCCATTCCCTTGGCTGGTCTCACTGGCCACCACAGAGAAAAGATCAGGTAGCTCAAACATGGAGGAGAAATACTCTTTCCTGTTAAGAGCTTTGAATTCTAGTTTGACTGTACTGGGATGTTATCTTATGGGCATTGTGAGCACACAGGAAATTATTGGACATGTTGTCATTTGTATTGGTCATAATTTGAATTAATCCAGGACGTTGTGTTGAGTTCTTTGTACACCAAAACAAAATGTCCGGCCTGACAGTTTGGTACTGGGTCTGGTTGTACATGTGCAAGTCTGGCTTGTTCTGTTCTGACTCCCTTCCCCCTTCCCCTCCTGTTGGAATGGGAAGGCTGTTCAGGTGATTTCGGGGAATTCAGTCTTTAGGACTCCTTATTATATTTTAGTGTGTCAATTACTGACTGAATAGCTCAGTAATTTGGCTTTTTAAGATCCAGAATTAATTTTGTCTCCTCTCCTCTCCTCCCAGCTATTTTCTACTGCTGTTAGCAAAATTGCTTTTCTGATTCAGCAAATGGATATGCAAAAGCCTGAAATAATTTTCTCTTTGGATGGTGACAAGACAAATGCTGCACAACATGTGTTGGCCGTGACACGTAAGCCCAGAGCTCATAAAAGTCAATGGAAAGAAGCTCATTGACGAGATTGTACCTTAATCCTCTTGCTAGCAGAAAAGGAAGCTCAGTGGGATAAGAAGTCTTGCATGTCTGATTGCATGAGAAAATATTTGTGCCTGATACTTTAGGAGATCTGTCATCTTCTCAGCAGTGTCAACACAACTGTGTGCAGTTCTCCTCAAGACACTGACATTATTTGGTTTAGATTTCACCTTGTGCCTTTTATTCATTTCTTCTATGAATATTCTATTAACCCATCTCAGAAGCCTCGGATCCTTGTTTTATGCTCCTGCCTTGCTTTCTCCCCTTTTTAAGATGGTGTGGTACTGACAGATGTTACAATGAGAAGACTCTTATTTGCTGCAGATTTATCTGTCTGGCAGCTGTTCTCACTCTATTTGATTTTTCATCCACCCTGCTCTTTTCCTTGAATCTGGATTGTCTATTGCTCTCCATGTGTCTACCACAAAGAGAATCCTGCTTTTATGCAATATGGGAAGTAAGGTGATGAAGTGAGGAAAAGGCTCTTTGGTTCCTGATGGCAAAGACCACACAGAAGGGTGGTGATATGTGTGAGAAGTGCACACAGCACAGTGGTAAAATCTGTGTTGTCCCGGTCCCTCCAGTCTCTGGTAGATGTGTGCCTGTGCCACAGGAGCTTCCCATCTGCCACAGAATGTCCCAGAAGGATGGCTGGGTGTGGTGTCAATAGTTTTGTATTATGTAGGACATATTTCATAGTAGCTGCAGTCTCTGGGTTTTGTTGTTGGCTTTTTTTCCTCTCCAAGTAATCTGTTGGGCATTTTTGTCAGTCTTGGTGCCAGATTGTGGATGGAAGGAGTTGTGGAGAGAGCAGTGGGGAGCAGGTTTGGGGTTGTTTTTCCTTCTTTGTGGACCTCCTTCTGCCAGTCGTACATCTACTGCTGTTAGAAGAACTGAAATCCAGGTCCTGAATCTTAGAAATTGGGAATATTAACTGAAAATACTAATCAGTTTCAGAGACTGCTGCATGAATTTGTGGGATTTTTTGTGGTTTGTTACTGTCCTTCCCCAGGGAGCCTGGTGAGAGGTGTAAGGAGGTGGCAGAGATAGTGGGTATCCAAGCCCAGTGTGCACTGTGAATCAGGCAGCTGAAGAGCAGCCACATTCAGACTGCTGCCAGATGTTTTTCTCTGCACAGATTTTCAGCTGTGAAGCGAGGGCCCTGCCAGGACTGATAAGGCTAGGCATAGACTATGGAAGATGGGATCATGTTGGTCCAAAGGGTAACAATACAAAAGCCTATCACGCTTGGGGTTTAAAAAAAATTTGCAGAATTGCTGGGGCTCAGTCTCATTTTTGAAAAGCAGTTTAAGTATTTAGGCAGATAATAAGAAATATCCTTGGTGCCTGATTTCTATTTCTCTGATATCAGTGAGAATTTAAGATCATAGGAGCCTATGTGTTATTTTTAAGGCTCCCAAGGCCTCCGAGTTGCTTTTCAAGCATCTTACCTGAAGTGGTGTTTATTTTTGAAGGAGATGGTTTAAACAGGTACTTGTAGCTATGACTGAGCTTTTTAGTGCTGTTTTGAGGGGTGCTCTGAGCAGCAAGATGTGGAGATCTGAGCTGCCCTGTTCCCATTTCTGTGCAGGTGCTTTAGGGCTACCAGCAAGGCATCAATGCCTTTCATCTCATAAGTAGCTCTAGCCCTGTGCTTATGGAATTTGATGCTCCAATCATCCTGAGGGCTTCAGAATATCATTGTAATAATAATGAGGGAGATTACACTAATGCACATATAAGCCTGGCTGTGAAAGGCGAGACCAAAAGCCTACTTGGCAGAAATAAAAGACCAAAGCAAGCATCAGACACTTTTTTCCCCTGCTTGCTCCCAGCTCTCAGGAATCCTGGAGGGCAGACCTCCTGAGTCTGCAGTAGTTTCTGTTTATTCCATAACCCTTAAGGAACTTTGTGAATTTGCACAGTCTGCTCATGAGCCCGTGGAGTTTTATTGTGTCCTGTGCCAAGGACTGCCACATGCACAGGAAACACCTCTAAATTCACTTGGTGCATCCTCTTTATGTTCTTGAGATGGACACTGAAAAACTCTCCCTCCATAAGCCTCTTGATACCACTGCAAATACTTTTTCCCCAGCTACTTGGGGAGGGAAGGTGCTCAGCATAGAGTCTCTGTGCAGTCCAGGGAAGTCTACCATTACCTGAAGAGAAGCTTCTCTTTCAGTAAAACACAGTTGTTTGCAAACTTTGAGTGTGGAAAATAGTACTGTAGCATTCCATGTGATTAAATCTGACACTCACCTGGATAACATCTGTAGATATTATGCAGCTTCTGTTGTATTTCAAGAGGTTGATGTACATTAAAGCCCCAAATGTGGCCTTTGGAGACAGGAAGTTTGTTGTTGTGTAAGTAACCCATGTTAGCATCACCTGACCATTAGGCTGGAAGATGGGAAGTCCTGCATTTTAATCCTTATTCAGGTTATTTTCGTAAATGTGGCATGATCTGCTTGCATTCATTTTTCTCATTTAACCCCCACTAGCAAATTGTTTAGAAAATAGTATATTCTTTGATCATGAGAATCAGCCAGCCAGTATTTTGTAAACAAAGAAGGGCATTCCTTAAGTAATTTTGATATTGCTCATTCTTTGGTTTTTTAAAAATGTTAATATTTTTCATAATACTGATGTTAAACTGTCTTTATGCATGTCTGCATTAAGAAATAGTAAATAGTAGAGCACTGTAGTAAATAGTAGAGCACTGCAAAGGCCGTATATTGCATTTAAGCATTAGAGAATTTTTTTTAAAGTTATTATTCTGTTGAAAACATGCAAACGTGTCTGTAACCTTCAAGCTGTTTTTCAAGTCACATTTTGGTTAGTAAGATGAAATTGTGGCATCTAATGGATATAAATGCTTCAATGCTGGGCATATTAAATAAAGAGATAAACATCAATATCTGTTGCTTGTGAGCAGTGGTTTATAGCCTCCCACTGTCTAGAAAATATATTAACCCTTAAAATTGGATTTTCTGATCTTTTTCTAGGTATTCCAAAAGCTTAAGCTTTCCAGACAGCAACTTAGACATTATTGGGCATATAAGGAAAATTAAAATTTACTGTGAAGCCACTTTTTATTACTATACCCACTGGTACTAGATCACATCCCTGGCAGAAGAGTTTTGTTGATGAAAAGTAGAGTCCAGAAATGAGAATGACAGGAGTGTATCTGTATATTTTGAAGCTCCCTTGTCCACTAAAAATATTTACTGTTCCAGTTCAATAACATTATATAGCTTTGTATTTATTTTAATGCCATGGCAAGTCTACATTTATAAAAATGAAACTCTGGACCAAGGAGAGGCATCCTCCATTCCAGTTTCTGTGGATGGGGTAAAGTTGCTTGACCTTTCTCGTTCTTAAAATTTTATCTTCTGTCCTCACTCAATAACTGTCAGGACAGTTTTCAGCTGAGCTGAAAAAGCCACGCACAAAACCTGAAAAAAACTCTCCCAAATCACTGCCACCACCGTAAAGAGTCCGAGAAGTTTTGAGAGAATAGTGGAAGATCAATGTAAAGTAATTGCTTTCTTGCATCCTGCTGGTGAGCAAGTTGAAGATCTTTTTCACAGGAGTCCATACAGAATGGCATGGTTTAAAATAGTATGGAACACATCAAAGTCTTCTATCCCTTAAATGTCTACATTTTTCATTGCAAGGTGTGACCTGGATTCCTCACTTCTTGCCTACAGCAAAGCTTTTCTGTGTGCTACATAAAATGAGGGTTTAAGAACAGCTGCCCTGTAACCTGTCCTTGCAATGCAGATCCCTTTTGGAGGAATTCTGGAGGTGTCACAGGCTTTCTCATGAGGAATGGCCAGGAGGATTCTGTTTTGTACTGTAAAGAAACACAAGAAGCACAACAGGTTCTACTGTTTTTGCTTTCAGGTGGTAAGCAGAAGAAACTCCACGCTGATGAGAGGAAAGGTCATGTCTTTACAAACCATTGGATGGGTGAAGGTGTGGGTGTTGAGGTCTTTGGAATGGGTCTGAATGTCTCTGCTGGCTTTGCTGCAGAGCCCAGGCAGGTCGGCTCCTGAAAAGGGGTCTGCACAAGCCTGAACCTCTGAACTTTGGGATAAATTGACAGGTTCAAGGGGGAATATGGGGTAGGTGATTTGGGAAGGCTGTACCTTCCCAGTTCCTCAGCAGTGGGGAAAGGAAGAGGGCACCGTGGGCCGGGAGTTCAGGAGAACTCCCTCTGAAACCTGGCGAGAGGAAACCCGCGGGTGTGCCCCGGTGGGCTCTCTCTATTCAAATAAAGGTGCAGGACTCCTCTGTCTCCTTTTTGGAGGTGAACCTCTGGTGTTTGTGGATTTTCCTAACGCTCACAACTCAGGAGCCTTTGCAGGTGTTTTTCTTGGAGCTCTGAGCTTTTCTTTGTTCCTTTTGCAGGGAGTGGGTTTCCAGGTATTGTTTTTCCAGCAGAAAAACTTAAATAGCTGTAGGTGGGTGCCCTTCCTTTCACCCCCAAGCACACATAAGCAATTAACTGTAACTTGTAGGTTTAATTGGGGCTTCAGGGAATAGTGGGCATGGTCATTTTTCCATATTGTGCTTAAGAATTGTTACAGGGCTGTAGGGACCAGTTAGGGCACTTCTCAATAAGTGGGATTTTCAGTTAACTCACCTGTCCTGTTCACCTTCCAGGACAGGTACTCAGAGTACTAACAGGATTCTAGTAGCTGGTGTTCTGTCAACAGTCCTGTACACAGCAGCTCTGATTTCTGAAAGTGTGATCAGTGTGGGATATGTAATACCATGTGGATTTCTAGGTCAGCTGGAGCTTTGTATTCAGAGAAATTGAGCAGAGCCTGCTTGGGGCACTTTCACAGAGCAGTCTTGATGTGGAACAGACTTGGGAGGTTTTACATTCCTGCTGCAGCAGGAAGGAAAATGAAATAATGCATATTATTAATTTACTTAATTTACTGTATTGTGTCTTCTAAGTCTCACGTTGCTTTCAGATATTTGTAAGGCCAAGGGAGACCTGTCTGTAACAGCAGCTGTAATCTGTCCTACTAGAAAGTTCCTGACTAAGTAAAATACTGCATCTAATTCTATTAATCGTGAAATAATCTCAGACATGGTCTTGGTGAAGCTGATGATGACTGCAATAAATATTTACTTACAGCTCCAAGATGGCAGGGCGTATTCGTTTATTTACCCTGCAAACTCTCCTTTTTGTTGTTCCTTGACAAATTCTCAAAGGCATTTGTTGCATGTAGGATTTGGAAGGAGGTTATTTTCCAGATAATTCTTGTATTTCCACTTGGCAGCTTTAATATGACCTTTGTCCTAACCAGGACTTAAGCTTTTTCCATAATTCTTAACAAATGAATGTTTCATTCTTTGAAGCTCTCTGACTTCCATTCCATTTCTTTGACCTAGATTTTGGTGGTTGGGATTGCTTGCTGGGATGATCTAAGCTGCTGTCTACTAAAGCCTTAAATACTCTCCCTTGTATAATAAGAAAATTATTCCTTAGCTTCTTGTTTAGATTGTAGTCAGGAGAAACAAATTCAGATGCTTTTTTAACTCCAATTTTCATTCTTGGGGAAGCGACCCAGCTTGGATTTTGCTTAGAAAAGAAACAAATAGAAGTGCAAACTGGATTTGCTGAGGCAGCAGACCTAGGAGAGATGAGGCAGCTCTGTGCCTTGTGCTGTGGGACACCCAAGGCCAGGGGAAATGTTCTTAGGCAGCTGGTGACAGTGACACTACTGGGCTTTAAAAATCTTGGTGTGGTGGGTGCTGCTCATAATGTGCTGTCTGTCAGTCTCTGAAATCTTGGAGGAATGTTACTGTGGCTTTGGAGACAGTCCAGGAGTGCTGTGTGTTGACATTTGTTTTGCCTTTTTCACTTATTTTCTTTACTTTTTTTCTTTTATCCCACCTTAATTTTTTTTCCTTCTTGGTGTGTGTGTGTGTCATTTTTTTTCCCCCTTAGTTACTTTTTTTCCTTGTCTTTTGTCCCAAGCTGTAAGCAAAACCAGGAAGGTATTATAGAGGTATATTAAAATAGTGCTGTGGCTCTCAGGTGACTAAATACTTCTGTAAATAAAATCTGAGAGTTTGGAGGACCTAATTTACAGTTTGGTAAATGGATTGGAAAAAAGCAAGATGATAAACTTGCTAATAAAAAATGAAGCTTCACTGTTTTTGACAGAAATAATTTACATATGCTATTATCTGCCTCTCAGTGTTCACACAGGGAACACTAAAAGTAAATATTACCACAGTCTGGAAGAGAATGTGTAATAATGAGGGATGGATGTGTGTATGAGAGAAAGGGAGGTAAATATTTGGGCTGATCCCAGCCCACTTCTGGCTTTCTTACAACACTGAGGATATGGGCAGAGAGGAAAGACTGTTGATGGGTTAACAACTGTACACACATTCCATTAGGATTCAGTCCTTTGTGGGATGAGAGGAATATCTTAGTGTCTTTGCTTATTACCAGCAGTTATCTGAAGATTTAATGAAATTCCATGTTATTAATGTAGGAATCTGGAAAGGCAGTGAGTCGGTCTAGCATACAGAGGCATTTGTAAAATAGATAATATCTTTGGTTATAAATAGCTCCTCACACACCTTGGTGTTCATGTGTTTTATTTTATCTCTGGGAATCCCTCTGGTGGGATTCCCATAGAGAATATCACAACATATTGTGGGGAAGTTGTGCATTATTATTCATTAGATCCAGCCTGTATGCACTGGTGGCTGTAGCTGATCATTATTCCACATATTCATTCTGATGTAGAAGAGCCCATATTGAGTTGCAGTTGTCTTTCTTATGATTTTCATGGTTAGCCTCCTGCATGAAAGGGTGTCTGCAGTAATTTTGTTTTGAGGTCTGGTTTCATTGCCTTTTTACAAAAGCAAATGTCAAGGATGACAGAACTTGTATTTTCTGTTAGTCTTTCTTAACCCTTTGCCACTGCTCTGCAGCATAACATCCCATTTAATTCTGTTGAGTATAATTAATGCAGACTTAGAAATAATGATGCTTCATATTTGTTTTTATGAACAGTTTCGTCTTTTTAAAAGCTTTGTCCTTTAGAAACCCCTTGAAGTATAAGGCAGAAACAAATGTGGTTGTCATTCAGGAGGACAATGTAGCATCCTAGCTTATATCTTAAGATTTTTCTTTAAGATACAAGAAATGATTGTTTGTCACTTCTTTTTCACTTGTAATGGATGGTAGCATTTCTAATAACTGTAGATTCTCAGTCACATCAAGGGTTTTTTTGGTGGTTTTGTCAACATAAATGCAGATCTAATTACATGAAGATTCACTTTTTGATACCTGTGAAGAGATAAACATGAGACAAAAAGCATGTGTTTTTAGGAATAATAATTTAATGAGGGTGCTGGAAGCATACTAACCTGACTTCAGGTTCCCTTATTAAGTGTCTGCAAAGGAAAAGAGGTTGCCAGCACTATGAAGTCTCTCCAATTAAACCTGAAGTCTTGTGGTGCAATTTACAGCCTGCTGTTAGTGGTATTTAATGTAATGGTGTGGTGGTAAATATACTTTTGAATGACATCTGTTGCTAAAGATTCTGTAATTTTAGACTTAAATGTTTGCTGGGTCCTCATTCAGCTGCATTTTCAATTGTTTCTCCATTCATATGGTAATCAGGCTGCTCAAGAGTTGCTAATTATTACCACTGTTGTTTAAAAAATACAGTGAGCAAAAGCATGTCTGTGACCAGATGCTTTCGGAGATGTAAGCATTAAGATGATAAAGCTCACATAATTCACAGCCCATCATGTGCAGGGAAATGATTAGAAAGCAGCTAAGCCTGTCTTGTCAACCTTCTAGCTAAAAGGAGAAAAAGTCTGTATTTGTAAGCAACATGATAACATTTTAACTGAGAGATGAATGTCAGCATTTCCATAAATCTCCAATTTAGAAAATTAAAATACTTTGGGGGACCATAAAGGGTTGAAGCTGACGTCTAGTTTCAGTTCTGCACTGCTGCAGAAGACAGGCTGTCAAGGACGTTCAGTTTAATTGCTAAGAGAAGTCAAGCACAGAATTAAAAGAATGAGTAACTCTAGTGATGAGAATTTCATGTTTTATGTGGATTCAACTTGTAAACTCCTTTCCTCTCGCTGTCGTCTTTTATCTTTCTACCTTCACTTCAGGTTCTTCCATCTGCCTTCTTCCCAGTTTGTTTTCAGCAGCCTTCCTCAGTAGCTCTGGGTCTGCTCTACTTTTGGTGCTCTAACAGGCAATATGTGCATTTCCCTGGAAAATCTGGCTTTGCTCTGGCTGCTCGCATTTGGGGTTTTCATGAGCACCTGCCAGATTGCAGTCTGTGGCATTAGTCAGTATATTACCTTCGGGCCAGCGTCTGAGATGCCTTTCAGTCTTCATCTTCCTCTGTGACAAAAGATGCTTTGCTACCAACATTCCGATGTAAATAGACCATTATGTTCTGGAAATTTCCAATTACTGACTGATTTGAAGATGGACAATGAAAAGCAAGCTGAGTCCCCTGCTCACTCACCTCTCAATTCGAATTTCATTTTTTCAGTTTTCTCCTGTCAGCTTCAAAGAGTCAGCTGATATTTTCTTATTATTTTTATTAGGGTCTGGTGTGTGCCAGTGCTGCAGCACTGGCACACACCAGACCCTAATAAAATGCTGGAGGAAGCATCACTCCTGCAGAGCTGAATAGGGCAACACTGGAGGAAATATTTAGGAGACAAGATAAGGAATAGGTTATTTTGCACTGATTTGGCTTTGACTTCACCTGCTCATGTGTCCGTGAGAATAGAAATCCAGTGAAACAGGTTGGAAAAAAAAAATTGCCTGTCAGAAACAGGCAAAGTTACAGGGTGATGAGAGGGAATGTAATTATGTTGTTGCACTTTTGGAACTCCACTGTCTGACAGTTCTCACACAAGAGGGCGCTCCGGGAATTTTAAAATAAATATTGGGATCTGTTAGGACTCTTTTTACATGCATGTGTATTTTAATGTGCCGTTTTCAAAGCTCTGGTTCTTTAACTAAGGTTCAGTCTCCGAGCCTTAGAAAGCAGTGTCTCTCTTCTATATTTACCCGCACAGTAATTAATAGAAATAACTGTTCTTATTATGACTTCTAGCCACTAAATCCACTCGGTGAGAAGGAATGATTGGCAATGACTCTGAACAGCACAGCCATGCAGATTTTAACAGCTATGTAAATAGTGGTGTTTACTCTCGTATAAGATGTAGTGTTTGAGTAACATCAGTCAGAAACATGACCTAGTTTTCATTTTCTGACAGAGCCAATCCCTGTATTGGGAAAGCACTGTTACATTTCTAGTACCTGGAAAAGAACACCTGCTTTTAGGCTAATGTAGAAAAAAAACATCGAGAAACCAGAATCTCCACAGAAAATCACAGTGGGAAGGTCGTGCTGTAAGGATTTTTGTTTGTCATTGCGGGGTATGGGTTTGTTGAGTTTTTTTGGTTTTATTTTTTGGTTTGCACATTAAAGAAGTGTCTTGGGTGCAGTCAGAACACAGGGTAGGATATCTGGTCTGTAGCTGAATTTGGAAGGCAGTAATAAAGTGTGGTGATAGAATTGTGAAAGGTGGAAATTCCATTTTTTACTGAGCTTGTCTCATCAGTTGTTGCTTAGGTCTGATGCCGTTTGAATACTTGCTAGCCTGGTTAGAACTTGAACTTGATGATGTGAAGCTGAAAGACAGTGTAGGTCAACTAGCATCACCCATTTCTTACCAGTTTCCATGCTAAGAAATGTTAAGTGTTGGTGAGAGAACGCTCACTTTCTGGAAAGACAAATGTGTTAAATCTGGCTCTGATTTTCTTGAGGCTCATGGGAGCAGACTCTTCCACTTCTCCAGAAATGCACACCCTTTCCCATGAATTTGTTACCTCCTACCTACACTGTTTTTGAAGAACACGTGCTTAGCAGAGCACAAGCTATAGTTAAGCACAGGTGTTAATGCATTGGTTTTGCAATGCAGTGTTCTTCTAGGCCTTTCTGAGTATTGAGACAGGCAATATTTTTCTCCTAATTTCTGGCCAGGCAGACGAGTGCTCTGTCTTTCAGGACAGGAAAGTGGAAGGAATCGGTGTTACCCTCACTTACCTTCCCAGCGAACTGTCCTTTGTTTTGCAAAATTAACAGGTAAGCAACCGTAAATAATCCCATTACTAGTGCTATGGCTGTGCAGTCCTGCTAAGTTTGAGGATATTTTTCAGCATCTGTAAATGTAGGTGATTGCTTTTAGGAAGGTATTTAACATTCAACCTCTATTTTTCCCTGGTAATGAGTTCTGTGGCCTAGTAAGCTAATGTGTTAAAGAGTATTTGCTGTTAATTCACTTGTTTTGCTTCTTATCTTCTGTCTTTCAGATTCAGTGGCTGGCCTTGTTCTTCACCTGTTGATAGGCTTTCAGCCTGGACAGGACCTCTGTCATCACCCCTGTGATCTTGCCCGAAGGCAGGATCAGCTGTGTTCACTCCTTTGGGCTGGTGGTTGTCTAACTAGTTCCTAACACCTTCAATAAGCCAGACCTTGCAGGCTAAACTGTTGTATTTCATTACAGGCTGCAAATGTTGTCCTTATCGGTCTTGCTGAAACTTAATCCCTTTACTGCTTGTACTTTTATGTATTTGAAGCATATCGCATTGTCATCTCTCCTGCGAATTAATGGAAGCCTTTACTCTAGCCTTTCCCAATATTTTTTTAGAATCTCTGGTCTGATCTTCCTCATTGCTTATCATTCTCTGGATTCCCCATTTCATTTCCATTTTTTTCATGTGTGGTCCTCAGAAGTGAGAATGATATTTTAACTGATATTTTACAGTCTTGCAGTAGAACAAAAGCATTTTCAGATGCGACGCTTACTCAATTTTTTTTTCAAGGCAGACAGAGGCATTTTAAGCTGCAAATTGCTCATTGGGTCTTTAATGGAAATATATTTCAGCTTTGCTGTTTTCATGCTCTTAATCAAACTTCCAGTGTCATGAGTCCAGTCTTATGTTTCCTTTATAAGCAGGCTAACTCCAGATTTTTCAATTGGTTACATGTCCTGCTGCTGTAGAAATCCAGTTCTGTTTCTTCTAAAACGAGGATATCAGAACTGACTTTGTATCATTTGTTGTCAATTTAATAATATCTTAATACTTTCAGTAGTTGCCACTCCTTCACAATGTTAATCAATTACTTTATTTATCTTCAGTCTTTAACCCACCATGAACAGGAACTCTAAAATCTAGGATTTTGCTTTGTTTTGTTTTTTCTTGCAGTACTTGTATTTAGCCTGGAAACTAGCAATAATACTTTGAATTACTCTCTTCTACATACATTACACTTCTCAAAGTTTCCCATTTATCTTGATTGGGAAAAATTGAGTTCATGATTGAAATTTCTCTAGTGTCTACCATCTTCTTCCCTTAACCTAAGTAATTAGATGTTATATTCACATGTTGCTGTTCTACTCCTAGACTAGTGTTTTTCCCTTTTCAAAGGAGTTTTGAACATAACAGTAGCACAAAACATAGATTTTTTTTCTTTTGAGGAGGAGGAATAGATTGAAGGTTTTCCAGCTTCTTGATCTGTCAGATCGAAGTGAGTCTTGTTAAAAAGCAGCTTGCCTTTCCCTATTTGTTTTACATTATGTGCTTTTCACCATGAATTGCACCAGTTCTTTTTTGATTCACATTTCCTAAATCTCTATTTTATGTTTTCTGATCTGAGGCCTAGGCAAGCACAACACATGAGAAACAATCAAAATGTTAATGTAATTTTCAATTACTTTAAGCCCAGCCCTAGTGCACTCTTCCTAGAGAATGACCTTCATTTTTGTCCCTGCAGGGAAGAAATCTTCCTTAGGCAACTATAGGGCATAATATGCTACTGTTTTTTAAGCAGAATTCCCTATTGATTTCTTCAGGGAGTTCCACTTAAAATGCGATATCACGGCAGAGCTCAGTCTAGTTACACATATCAAATGGAAGGATGCAGTTCACATACATTTTTGAATCCTGTGTCTAAGCTGCAGTGGCCACTAGAGGGAATGAGAGATCTCAGACGTTTACATTTCAAAAGAAACAATTTTTCCTCTGGTTGTTTGTAGATTAATCTCTAAGAAATAACTGCTAATCCATATTAGCTCATTTTTTTAATTATTATAAAATAAATCATGTTCATAAATGTTAGTGATTCTTATCTCCACTGTGTGTTTTTATGGCTCTTCAACAAAAATCAGGTTGGTCCCAGAAAAAGATTTGCAAATCATCAGTACAAAAATTAACAATAGCAAGGATTGTGGTTAAAGAGATGTGTTTCTTCTGCCCCTCTGAGAGCTCTAGAACTACTGGCAAAATACTGAATTAGTGTTGCAAACTGTTGGGGCCTTCACTTTCTGTACTGTCAGACTGTTTATGCCAGCTACTAATGACTGAAGAAGAGTAGACATTTTATGTTACTGAAAAATCTAAATTGCATTCCAGACAGGTTGACACTGATGCTTCAAATTGTAGGTTTGCAAGATGATAATTCCTAATCTCAATAGAAAAGAGGTGTCGATTCAGTTTTACTAAGGGACTGATTGTACTTTGCATTTTAGCTCTAGAATGCTACAGAAACAATCCACTCTTTTTGGCTTTAAATGTGTTTTCCCCTCACTTTTTTTCTGTCTGTAAGTAAACATAGTGTACATAGCAAATGTGTTCCTTTAAGTTTTCAGTTACCCATTCTCTGTAAGCATGACTTAATCTTAAATCATTGACAACCTCAATATTTTGTCTGTCTTGTCTGTCATTAATCCTGAGTATGCATCAGGAATTGAGCATGAGGATGTTTGAAAGAGATTGGTGCTCCAAGAAATGGGGACTTCCTTTGATGGAGGATAAAAAAAGGCATTTTCTGGATTACAATAAGATTCACTCAAGTCTCTGTGGTTCTTTGTTTGAAGAAACTGGGGGAAAAACTAGGAATGTTAGAGTAATTTAGTGTTTTCCATGTATTTCCACATAAGGTAACAGAAGCACATGTGTGAGTAGAAATGGCAAGTGTGAAGTTTGTCCTTCACATATGCAAAATGTTATTGGGCTAAGTGGTTTAGGATCCTAAAAATAAATAAATCTTAAAAATCTGATGTTATGCTCTACAGCATTTGTTGAGTTTCATATGAATTCTAGTCCCACGTGCTCCAAAGGATAGACATCCTAAATGTGTAATACAGCTAACACAACAAGCCAAATTGTTTAAATATCCCTTTTGAAGGGGGAGGAGGAGTGATATTGGTGAGAAAATCCTAATAATGAGAGCTTTTGGGGTGTTTTGATAGCAGCTAGTGTAATCATGAAAAGTGGTGAGCATGCTGTTATAGCCTTTTCAAGATGAATAATGTTACACTTAAAAAGAGGCTTAGGATGAATTTACTGATAAAGCAAGCTTTTGTAAGGTCTTCTGTATATACAATACTTACTGGCACTCAACCAAATTACCTAAAATAAATAACTTTAGGCTGTCTTATGACTTTCAAAATACATACTAATTTAAGAAGAATAGATCTTGGTATCTTTTGTCCTGAAATAACTGGCCTAACCTCAGTATTTGTACAGTGCGTATTTGGATCGCTTGCGAATATTAACATGATCCAAATTGCTACCCTGTGCAAACATTTAACAAGGCAATGCAAGGTAGAGTCTGTAGTTTGATGGAACTTAAAATGCCAATTAAAAATGATGACTTATTTAATGCCAACAGGCCATACCCTGCAGTGCTTACTCAAGCAAAATTGTAATTGACTCCAGTGGGAGGTTTGCTGAAGTGAGAACGGTGGAGGGAGGAAGAGGCATCAGCAAAGGCACAACCTCAAATATTACTCCAGGCATCATAAGGGGCAGCATCTTGAATTCCCTGGCACCAATGAGGAGCCTGTCTTGCTTACAGAGAAAGGCAGAGAAATCCCTGTCCTTTCAATCTATCTGGAGCTTCCTGCAGTTGGAGCTCACTAGAGGGAATATTTTTGGTGAAAGCTGGCTGTTCATTGGAAATTGCAGGCTTAATAACAAAGAAATAACTCATGAGCTTCTATGTGTTTTCACAAATGGACATGGATGGTGAAATGGAGGGTAAAAGAGAAGATGGCATTAAAAAGTACTTACAAAAGTAAAACTTTACAAGAATCTGTTTGGGGTTTTTTTATGATCTAGAAACAAGACACCTCAAGAAAAGAAAGTTGCAAACAAACAAAAAAGATGATTTCCATCTCTCTTAGGCTTTATTTATTCTCTTCTGGTTCTCCATGTCCTGCTTCCAGAAGCCAGAAAAGCCTCTGCATTTCATTGTGAGTTAGTAAGGTGTAAGAAATGTCATCCAAGTGATGTTCTGTTTGCTGTCCTCTGTCCATTGTTTGACAAGTACTGTGATGGGCTTTTTGAAGTGCAGATAAACTATCTGTTGAAGATTTCGGTTGCTACTGCTTGAGGTGTGTTCACTAGATAGACAAGTTGGAAGGTTTTTCTCTGGCTTTGTCACTGGAGTTATTCCTAAATGCTTTTGACAGTACCAAAAACCCTAGAGAGCAGACCTGATTGATTACTATAGACTGACAGATTAGTTGGTTTATTTGGGTTTTTGCAGGTAGTAAGTTACTCTGTATTCAGTGTGCACCTATAAATTGCAGTGGTTTAGTTACCTTTACTTTTAATAATGTTTTAATTTAGTATGCTTCTTGAACAACTTTACTATTGCTGCATTTAAGTCAGCAGAACAATTTTATTGCAGACCAGTACACATTAAGAGATATGTGGCAAGATGTTAAAAATAGTAAGACATACTTCTAGAAGTTCTGAAACCTAAGACAGGACAATTTATTAGACTTGAATTTTTATATCTACATATTTTTAGAAGATAAAAGCTTAAATATGGACATTTGTAATGGATTATGTAGCTCTTTAGTAGTCTTTGTTTTGTGTTCTCCACTTTGTCCTCAGAAAACAGAAATGGTTTAAGTATAAGGGAGAAATGAAAGTTGAGTTTATATGGTCCTCTTGAAGACCTTTGCCATTTATTGTCAAAAATACTTGGTTTTTCTACTAATTTACTGTATCATTGTGAGCAAATTATGTCTTGTTCAGATTTACCATCTTTGTGACTTAATTTTTAAAAATTCTTGAATTTTGCTAATTATCCTGTGAGATAAGCAGATGATCTATTTAGGAAATAAAAAACCTGCTTTTTATGTGCAGCTGCTGTTCCCGCAGTGGAGATGTCAGCTGTTGCCTTGGTGGCAGAGGATTTGACCAGGGGGCATGGGCATGTCAGAGGGACAGGAAAGGCCCATGTTCAGTGCAGGTCCATTTTTTTTATTCTTTCCTGATCTCCATACAAGAGGAAAGTTGGCAACTCTGCATTGGAGTGCTGAGCATTAAGTTTAGAGAAGGAGCAAATATAAATAACTTCTCTGTTTTTAGAGATGACATCTCCACCTCTGTGGTATCTTTCTAGCACAGAGTGTTGAAGCTATCAGAGGCTCATTTGCTTTTGATGAATGTTGGGGGTTTTCCTCCTCTTTGTGATCTTGTTTCTTAAATGACAGATATTTAAGAGGAGTGTTCAGTTGATTTAGAGCTCTTTACTCAATGCCATCTAAAACTATGCTTAAATCACTGGAAATTTTTTTAATAGATTTTGACATCAACAGTACTGTATTTTGCAAGAATTTTACTCAAGTAAGACTTTGTGCTAGATCATTGCTAAAAATGAGAAATGTGCAGTTACCATAAATTATTTTTTGTTAGTGGTGTGACACTCCATTGTCATACTCCATTGTGACTGTGGCTGTTGTCACACTGCCATAGATCACGGTAACAGCAGTAAATAAACTGGGCAATAACCCTGTACAGATTGTGCTTAAAATACAGTTCTCATACTGATGTGCCACTGCTCCCAGACAGCTGCTTTAAATGGTGCCATCTATTATGCAGCTCTGTAGCATTTACCTGGCTACACTTAGATTTTAGTATTTAATATGCTTAAAAGCTAATAATTTTTAAAAGTGTGTCTAATTCTGTGATTATCGTTAGCTAATTGTTAATCAGTAATTTATTTTTCTGTCAAGAGGCTTTTTAAATAAAGGTGGTAGTTTCGTCTTGTTTTTTTCTTTTTTACTTGTGATAGGAAATTTTCATGGACTATTGGGAATATTTTCCAAGTAATGAAGATCCTGCTTATGTTCTTTCATGGAGTTTCTTTCATAAGAAGAGGTTAGGTTTGAATTTCACAGTGTAATGAAATTCAGCACCATCAATATGCTGCACAGAAATACAGTGCCTTGCTGATCACTGAAAACAAAAAAATCCTACCCCATGTGGAAATTTAAGTTCACTTCAGCATGTGAACAGACTCTCACCAACAGTTAGTAGTACTTATTCAGTGTTTCCTTATCAAGTGCCTTCTACTAAATAACTGCATGTCTTCTAAAAAAAAAGGAAATGGCAAGGCAGTAATTGCATATAGGCCTTGGATTTAACGTGATGGTTTTTGTTCTGTTGTGTGTGTATTTTAACATGAAGTTGTTAGAAGAGCTGACAGCTATTTAGGTGGCTCATAATAAGAGAATGTTTCATGTAACAGCTCTGGTTTTGTAGATCAATTTTTCTATTGAATTTTTGCATTCTGTGTCTGAAAATTTAATTTATTGTATCAAAAACTGATTTAAATAGACTTGCAATTCAGGGATGACTTTGATCTGTCTCTCATCAAAAAAATGAACAGCTTTATCTTTCTATCATTTTATTTCACAGTAGTGTGATAGCTTCAAGTGCTTAAAAACCACAGTGATTTAAATATTCTTTTTCTCCTTATCTTTTTTGTTGGTTTCTGTAATTTAACAGTGCAGGTGAAATGATGAAAACTGTGCAGACTTAAAAAAAATTAAATAGTTGACGTAATTGTAAATTTGAGTGAAGTTTAAAAGATTGTGTGAGATTTTTTTGCCTTCAGCTGTAGCCTTTAGTTTCATTTGATTTCCGCTCGTGTTTTTTGTGGAGGTTGTGTTTTGAATGAATATTTAAATACTTAACCATGTGCATGGGTGTCTGCAGGGCAGGTGACTGCTGCAGTCCTTCTGCTGACATTAGAGGCCTCTAGTGATGCTGAAGTCAAGGCCATTCAGAACTGTACTCCAGGGCAGGAGCAGATGGTTCTGGGGGCTAAACTGTACCCACTTCAAGTGTGATGATTGGCCAATATTTTATAAACATTTTTTTTCCCTTAAGGTTTGCTTCTTGGTAAATATCTTATGTGTGGCCCTTATAAAAGATGTACTTGTTAACAAAATGGCTTTAAATGAGTTTGTTCTCCTGAAAGGCTGCCTGCTTCCAAGACCTATGCCAACTGAAACATGTCCTACTAATTATGACTGTAGGGAGACCAAGCAAATAAAAGACTGAACTGTGCTTGTGGCAGTCATTCATTGCACAAGAGGACACACATGGAATTTATTCTCATTATTACTTTCACAGCTTGGACACTGGTGGCTTTTCTCTTTTGCTCTGGTTGTGCACTCTTGCTGTTTGAGCTGTCCTATTGAGCATCCTTTTATGTTTCTTAGAGGTTGTAAATGTTTGTTTTCTAGATTTGTTTGGTTTAAAGAATAATAATTATATTTGCTTTGTAGTAACTGTGCCATCTAATCCATATTAATCAGTGCAACCATACACATAGACTAGTTTCCAAGGAAACGTCATCCCCTCTCCTGCCCCCGAACCCCTCCTGGAACTTTAGAAAGTGAAGTGTCTGACTTTAATCACACCCTATTTTTGCCTTCCTAATCTTGAACTCTCGTTTCCAACAAAATTACAGCTTTTTAAATGTTTGCAGTGCTATTGTGAAGTTTATCATTGCCAAATGATTTAAGATATGTGAATGGTATTGGAACAAATTACTGCCTTCATTATGACAGACAGGAGATGAGTACATTACTTAGTCTCAGCTTCTTTAACTAAAATACTGTGATTGTTTTCCATCTAGTAGTTCTGTAATTACTCTTTCTTTATGTTCACTCTAAGAAGTAAGACAGCATTTTTTTAGTCTCTTTAAATGGCACATTCAATATAAATCTTGCGCATTGTTGGGAAGATGATAAATTATTTCATTTATGTACCCATGTGAGTAGAATGGTGGTTTAGTTGGGTAAAAGTTGGCAAAGCTGTTTTCTTTCATAAGGTAAATTTCAAGAAGTTGAGCATATTTACTGGAGTCCTGATAGGATCTAAACTTGTAATTTGAGGAGTATCCCATACTTGGATCACTGGATACCTGCTTTGGTTTACAGGTTAAGGAAAAGAAAAACTAATGACTCAGTTAAAGATAGGATTGATCAAAGTTTGGATTTGTGTGTGTGGAATTCTCCCTCCAAGGTTTACAAAGACCAGAACGTGCTGCTGCAGTTTCACAAATTCCAGAAGGGTCTGTCCATTGTTGTTCAACCTGCTTCCTCTTTCCAGGCTTCCCAGCTGTGTTGTTGGGTGGATTTTCTGGTGATCAGCTGAAGTGAGGGAGGTGGTCTGCTCTGTGTTCATTGCTATGTGGACCAAATTCAGATTAATTTCATATCAACTGCAAATAAATTAGAAAGTTTTGTCTACTCTACTGCCATCTAAGAGAGCCAGTAAAGATGTGGTGTCTAGACAACTTCTGTATTTCATTGGTTTGAAAAAGGCTTAAAGTTAGTGCACTGATCAAAGATGATGCTTAAGAGAACAGTGTTCTGAATTGGGAACTGTGAAATAAAGAATTAGGAAAAGAAGTTTTATCAGATATTTTCGTATTTCTAACAAAGTGTTTGGACTTACCAGCATCTGCTGTGGCAAAATGTCAGAATTTTAGATGTGAGGGACCAGACACTTCGTGCAGACTAGTATTTAATTGCATACTGCTGGTATTTTTTATTTTATCCCTGCTTTGCTTTGGAAGGATCCCTCAGTGAAGCTGTGCATCCACACACAGGTGCAGGCACAGAGGCTGCCTGAAGCAGCTGAATCTGTGACTCCTTGTGCCCCGTGGTGCATGGGTTGTGATCCTGCTGGAGCCAACTTCTGGGGATGGAGGTGTGGGAGGATCTGGGAAAGAAGTGGGTTCTGCTCTCCTGGGATGCTGAAATGCTCCCATGCCATCAAAAGAAAAGTTTTCCTAGAGGTATTGTTGAGGGGAAACTGGTACTTGATGTAAGCATGTCCTGTACAGGGCACAGGATGTATCTGAGAAATGCCACATCTGTGCTCACAGTTTGCAGAAGCCTGGTAAAGTCAAACACACTTCTCCAAGGACTCTTTGCTTTGAATTACACCTAAGGAAATTACTTAAAGGGCTTGGAGAACTGAGATGGTAGGGAATGTAGTGCAGAAATAATTGATCCTTTTGGTTTATTAGGTTGTGTCCCCGTTGTGGAAGTTTTGTCAATAGCAATAACACTGCAGAGATGTCTGTCTGCAGTTAGTCTGTAGCTAGATCAAACATTTCATGGGGTTCTAGCTACCTGATTTCTCCCTGAAGAAGGTGATGTATTATTTAATTTGTAACTAAGTCTTGGGACATCTTGAAGAACAGTGTTGTTATTTATCTTTGCTACTGCAGGCAAAAGTTCACTGGTTATGAACAGCACTAGACTGAGTTTGTGAAAATCGGGCTTGCATACAGTTGATAATGATTTTGGAATATTTTCAGAGCAGAATTAAACAATTAACTTTTAAATTTGATTTGGAAGCATAATGTGTTTGAAGGAAAACTTTGAGTATGGAGTTTACTGAGTTTGTGCTTGTAGTTCTTACAGAGTGATTTGATTGGTATTTTATAATTTTTTAAAAATGCATTTGCTTTTAGGTACCAGCCTAACACAAGAGAAGTATTTCCTCAGTCGGTACCAGCACTCCCACTTTTTTTCTCTAGGGGTAATAAAGATCTGTTTGCCTGGAGCCAGTGCTGAGGTGTGTCACCTCACAATTAGCACACAGACTTACTCAGGGTTTTTCTTTACAGCTGTTTGGATGCTGGAGAATTAAGCTGATTCTGTGTTGATGTTTAAAATGTTTCAGCACCCCATACAAAAATCTGTTGCTGCAATTGGTATGCTGGCTTTGCATTAGTCACATTGTGCAAAGTAGTTTCTGATGGTTTCCTTTAGTAACCTTCATATGGTAAATTATACCCTGAGTTCTGAGTATCTGATTGTACTGACCTTCACTTCAAGGAGTTTTTTATTTAAGCTTCCAGCCTTCCATCAGACAGAAACACGATCGCCAATAAAAATAAAATAAACACCTAGTCCTGCACCCCCTGCTTACTTGAACAGAAGTGCTCATGAATGTATAGCTCTTAGTTGGGCAAATACAGGCAGCCTGCCGACTACATTTACATTTTAAAATTTACTGCAGTGAGGGTCATTCCAATTCAAAAGAGAGTATTTGGTAAATGAGTTGGCAAGCAGAATGACTGTAGTGTTTAAAGGAGCTCTGCCAAGAATTGGCTGAAAAATGTTTGTTGTCTGGTTGCACCTATTGAAATGAGAAGGGAGAGAAGACATTTGGATTTATTAGAATAAAATATATGAGATTCCCTTAGTCAGTGAAGAAACTGCCATATTCTGGCATGTAGTTCCTTATGATCTCTGAATTGAAAATGTTAATGAAGTGAGAAGAAATTTGATGACCAATAGCAATCAAGGAGAAAGCGTCTAATGAGTGATGTAGCCATAAATGACAGTTACTTTGATAGCTACTCTATGGCAATTCCAAAGTCCTTGTCCTGGAATGCCTGTTCAGTGTAGGCCATATAGCATATTCAAAGTATGCTGTGACTAGGTCAAGACTATATGAAGGAAAATCACCCTGGAAATCAGGAGATCCAAATCTAGTGAGAGAGCTGGGAGTTTATTTCTCACTGTCAATCATGCAATCATGGGATGCCAGTATTTGTACCAAAGTGTTTGTCTCTTCATTTTCTGGCAAGTGGCTCCAGTGAGTACCACAGTCTCAGTATACCTGGTTCTTCATCAGAGCAGTTGAGGAATGGAGCCTCTGGCCCAATATTTGTATGACACTTGTAACAGGAGCACAAAGAAACCCTTTGAACTGTGTGCAGTTCAGATCTTACTTGTAGGAAGTAGAGACTTGAGGTAATTATTTACATTTGTTTCAGATTAGCTGTTTCCTGCCCTTCCTAAAAGAGATAATCTTTCCATGTTTTTTCTTTTGTACAGTCATCTATTTTATTTATTATTCCACTTTGTAGATGGAAAAGAACAGTAGGAAAGAAAGAAAAAGTTTTGCTTTTTGAATGGAAACCTGCATAACATGGCTAAGGAGTGCACTCTCTTCTTATAACCCATGGTCTATATCCAGATTAATCAAAGGGACCCTGGGGGTAAAATTCAAGGCTCTTCCAGGCTACAGAAGGTGGTGTGGTCCAGAGGTGAAAAACCTCCCCAGAAATTTCCCTGCCACAGTCCTCTGCCACTTACAGTAAAGGCGATTTAGTTCTAATCTGGCACTGTGTGATTTATTTTGTTCTTAATGAGAATTTAGCCTCACATTTTGCTCTGGTTCAGGGATATTTCTGTGGTCATACTGGCAAAATACGTAGCATTGTATTAAATTTTTAGTCAGGAGGGTTGTTTTTTTAATTCATTAAAACAAGGTAGGACATCTTTGTGAAAAGAGTTGATAAAAAACATATTTTCTTAGCTGTGTTGTCCAATCCTCAGAATTTTTATGCTTGAAACAGTTGCAAGTTAATACCTGGCAGTAAATACTAAATCCATGTGTGGTGACTGGCAGATTAAGCACTAGGGATTCCAGTGGAGATTAGACCACACGTTTTGAAAGTGCAGATGTCAGTACTATTTTATGTCACAGTGCTGAGTTTAGCTGCCTAATGTTTTGCATATAAACAGGGGCTATTATATCATCCTTTTCTTCTTCTTTTTTTTTTTTAATTTTTTTCCCTTTTTTTTTGTGTCCTATTTTCTCATTTTAGTTGCTTCACAGTGGTGCTTTTGGCGCTGTTGATCCTCACGGAGATCAAGCGATAACTGGTGCAGCACAAACATGAAAGGCAGTGTAAGATGTGAGCCCACTGCATGAGTTAGGCAGTGGCCTTCTGGTTGAATCTGAGAACGGAGGAGAAAGAGCTGGAGGATTTGAGAGGGAGTTGAAGTGAGGAAATTTAGTGGCAGAATAAAAGTAGGGAAGCAGAGATAGACTAATTGAGACATTGAGGCTTTGGGAAAGTTGTGTCATGCAGATGTGATACTTTCCAGAGCTCCCACCTTTCACCTGAGTTGCTCACAGTTTGCTAGATTATGTGTTTATATGCTAATATCAGCTGCACTTTGTGAGTATGCTTATGAATCCATGTAAAGTAAAAGTCATAAAAGAAATATTTCTGGCCTTGAAGCCTTAAAATCAGTGTGGGGAGAAGCGAGTTGTGTGCGTAAACCCAGAAAAGCGAGAGAATGGATTCACTTTCACCAGCTAAGAGTGAGGCCAATTGCAAACAGAACTATCCACATGCAGCAGATCACCACCACTCACTGCTGCTTCAGGATCTGCTGAACAGGAACAAATGGTGCAAAAAAGCCCAGTAATATTATCAACAGACCTGTTGTGTCACATACATGTCATTAGTGACTTTTGTTAGCTTTCACTGCACTCAAGGGATGGAACAGTGCCCTAGGGAGACAGTGGCCTTGCATCACTGTGTTTAAGGAGAAATTGTCTCCTTCTCTCAAAACTATTTTGCTCTGTTTTTGTCAGATGATCTTTAATCTATACGTACTGGAGGTGTGCAATTAAATCTTTTTTGGCCTGTTTCTTTCCTCCGGTGACCCCTGAAAGAAACTAGCTTTTATTAGGTAGAGCTCTGCAGTAATATGATGATTATATTATATTTCATACATCATGCTTTCTGATAATTGCTTGCCAGGAATGAATTCCTCTTCCACACTCTGCCTGTACTTCTTACGTATTTTGACTTTGGTAAAATCAGGGTTCCATGGGAGCATCAAAACCAGGTTGTAGCTGGCATCTGGATATGAAATGGGTCAGGTCAGTGTAATCTCCAGGAAGCTGATGTGGAGAATTTCCTTGCCTCTCTCAGCAGTGATTTGCTTTCAGACCTGTGATCATTCAGGTTTTTCCTGTGGCTTAGCCTGGCTGGAGCTCTGGGAGTGTTTTATCTTTATGCTGCAGAGGTGTGGTTTGGCTTTTGCAATTGTCTGGACTTCCCTTTTGCTCATTAGCTCCTGGCCATTGCAAAGGCTTTGTGTAACACTGGTGCTTTGGCTTTTTCTGTCCTGTAGTTACAGTAGGATAGGTATTTCACTCCTAAATTGAAGTACATAATTTTCAGCTTTATGGAAGCTATTTGGGTGAGACACAGTTGTATATGATATAGAGGTCAGACTGGATCAGAAGTCAGAAAGGACGTGTGCCTTGCTATGCACAAGGAATTGTCATTTTACAAGTCTCACTCTCAGCCTTCAGGTAGCTGAAATTAGGATTAGTCTCCCTCGAGTGGTCCCTTATGCTCAATCCTTACCACGAGTTCAAGGACAAAGTTCATGTTTTGCCTGTGTTTTCTCCAGATTGAGGTGTCTTCAAAGAATTATTCTTTTCTTCCTGACTGCAAAGGAGAACAACTCTTCCAGCAAGTTAACCAAAAATATCTGCTAACCGAGGGAGTAATTAGCAACCAAAGAGTTTGAAAAAGCTATTTGACATTTTCAAGCAGAAGACCATGACTTAATTATTCCACATTGCTTCTGAAGTTGGACTTTTTTTTCTTCTAGCGCTGCAGAAACAATTTTCATTGGTTAAGAACCAAATTGCTTCAAAGGAGATGGATCCTCCAACACTGCAATAATGTTGAAGGGATAGGAAACACAATAATTGCAAGTTCTGCTGTGTTAAAGCTCTCAGACCTAGTCATCTCTTCCAGTTGTGCCGCTTGCAGGAGCTGGAGGACTTTTAGGAATCTACTCTGCTTAAGCTCATGCTTCTACCTAAACTAGTTTGTTTGGGTTCATTTGGGAAGTGTGGCAAGGCGATTCTTTTTCTTTACCTGGCCTTCTCAGACTCAATGTTTCATGCATAAAAATGATATTTTAATATTATAAAAGAGCTTTGAAAAAATACTCTAAATTTCTCCACTTGTGGGATGCAGTATTTATTTAATCTACTACTTAAAAAGTGATATTTTACACTAGATAGCTCTAGTGCTATGAGCACATTCTTGGGACACAGCCAGACGTCCTGGTTTCCCTACAACATTTACAAATGCACAGAGGAGATCTCTGCATGATTAATTCTGGTTTTATCCAAGGCAGTGAAGTCCATTTTCATGTAAATCTTCTGTATTAGTATTCTTTAATAATTAGTCAGAGATGTGAACATAACTGTGCTGACTGATGAGTGATAAACTGCAGCTGCTTAAGGAAAAGACGCGTGAGTCAGCAGGGGCTGAAATGGGACCTCAGGCAGGCGAAGCATCCTCCGTGCAGCTCGGGGAGAGGGGGGCAGCAGCAGTGAGCTGTGACCACCAGCTCCTGCCAGCAGCAGAGGATGGAGGTGTGCCTGTGGGGCCCTGCTGCAGAGCCGGGTGTGGTGACACACTGATTGACAAGTGACAGGTCCTTCCCGCTGGACCCTGGCTGGAGCTGGATCGCTGCTGTAGTGTTCCATGAATGCAGCCATGCTGTCCTGCTGGATGCCCTCTCTTGGGAACCTGTCCTGCCCTTCTGATTCACCTGAAGAGGCAAAGCTGAAAAAAATGTGCCATTCATTCTGTCTTAATTGCACTTTAAAAATTTGTCTGTATCTTTATATAACAAACACAAGTCAAGGGAAGGTGAAAGAAATGGTGCTGGATGTAAGCCTGAGTAAACTTGGTTGTACTGGATGGCAAGTCAGTTATGTATACCTCAGTCTTTTTTTCTTGATTTTTTTAAAGCAGGTCTCTGGGGATTTATGATCTTTTCACTAGAGTGGTTTCCTGTCCTTGAACCAAACTTTTCACATGCAAATACTACCACAAGACATTTCTTTTCAATCAGGTGTGTATTTTTCCTCTGGAGATAGTGACCTTCACACACAAGGTACTGACTGCCCCTTTTATAGGAATGATCCTTCAAGCACCATCTCACTGGCCTCATGTTATGTGATTTTCTTTTCATTCACGTACTGCTTCAAGGTAGGATGATTGGTAATAAGCTTCATGCTACCTCTGATGGCTGTATCAAGTTAAAAGACACATATTCAGGCTGCATCTTTATTTTGCATCAACCTCATCTCTCATAAGAGCACTTTGCTTGTTTAGCATTGCCAGGAGCAGCCAATCCACTTGTTTTAACTGAAGACACTGATTGTGTTGTCTCTGCTTTCTGAAACTTCACTCTGTGAGTTTATTCTTTGGTGCTTTTGTATATAATTACAATTTGTGTACTTCCTTCAGTTTTATGACCATTTAATTCAGTTTGTTTCATAGTAGCTTTACATTATTTTCTTGCATAATTCTGGGGAAATTTGCATGATGTAGTAAATTTAATTGTTTGAACTTCCTGCACATGTGTTTCTTGCTCTATACCTAGTGTTGTCTTTGCTCTGCAAACAGGGTATTGCATTTATGTTACTTATGCAAAATGTTGTCTCCCAAGCCACTGATCCCTGTTCCTGCCTGCCTCAGTATGTTATTTGCCTGTCTGCAAGCTGTGATATAATTATTCTCTGTGCCACAGTTAGTGCAAATGACCCCTTATACTAACCATTGCATTACTGTCTTGAGTATTGCTCTTCTGATTTCCACACTTCTTTGTATTAAGTTTATCTGTGTTTTGTACTTCAGCATTTGCTTTTTCCTTGTTTTCTTACCTTCTGAGGTGCTGCATGAGTGGACTCCAAGCCTGTACCACACGTCATCTCTGTTTGGATGGGGTATTGCTCACCAGTTTTGCATGTATCTCTAGATCTTTATAATAGAGTTCCTGAGTTTTCTTATTTGTTTCTTATATTTGTATTTCCCCTTACTGATCTGTTGCATGCTAGTTTATCTTTATAAGATTTCATAATAGCATGACTTGGCCATTTCACACAGCTTGGCAACTGACCAATCTGTTCTTTCTCCAAAGATATTATTATGCTTTCTTGGTGAATATATGACAGAAATTGTGGTTTGAAAATGCTTCTAGAATTCTGTATAGGTATTCCTGGTTTGTGCTGAAAAATCCAAATGCTGTTTGTTGCCTGTGGCAGCCATTGTCCATTATAGATGATAATGTGACTGTTTTTATTCTAGTTCTCTCTGTCAAACTTCACTGTAATTTTTCATTGTGATCAGAAGAGTTTCCAGTTTCTAACTAAATTCCTTTCATGTCAGTCTGCTCAGGGACAGGTCTCTGGTCCACTGTCGTGATTACTGTTTGTTCTTTGTGTGTGTGTGCAGGAGGGAGACTCAGTATTTTTAGCTTCTGATATCAGGTATCTGAAGAAGCGAATTCCTTTCTGTCACCAAGTTCACTGCAGGAGAATAAATGGGGATGGAGCCAAGGAGTCTAACGTGAACTTCTTTCCTGTTTCTGTGTTTCCCCATCTCCTCAAGCACTTTTAAAATGGAGAGCTGTCTAGATGTTGCATTGTATAAGGATAGGCCATAAAATCATAGCAGGATACTCATAAAACAAGAAGCTTGAGAAACTATTATCTTTTCTGTTGGATTTGGCTTTTTTTTTTCTTTTTAGTTAATTTGCCTGAAAATGAGTCGGACAGAGACTGGTTATCTCATTAATGAATACTTGTATCATCCTTGGAAACTTGTGAATGAAAAACTTGATTGAACTTCAGAATTGGTGATAGTCATGGCCATATTTGTTCATGCTCATTTTCCTTATTGCAGCTGCACGTTGTTTTCCCTCCTCACCTGTACTTTTGCACATTCTTCTTTGCACATAACAGTCTCAGCAGCTTGGATTTTAAAAAAGAATATGAATAGTTTGCTTGGTTAGACCAATTGTCCATCTAGCCCATAGCTCTGTTCCCCATAGCAGCACTCCCCAGCATCCACCATCAATGAGTCTGGGATTTTGGAGATACATTCCCTCCCCTTTATCATGTGTTAATGGATAGACTTTGCAAGAATTTCTTCTTCTTTGCTGTATGATATAGGGGTTGAAGCTTATCACTATTGAACTGCTGTTAGCCTGAGCACCTGCCCTTACATGATCTGATTCTTTTGCATTTGATAAAATTTGCACTGCTCCCATATTTATGACCACTGAGTATTTTAAAAGTCAAATGTTCTTCTGCTCTTGCTGGTTATCTATAATGCTGATATCCCACTTGAAAATACTGATCCTAATTCCACAGAAGTGCTGGAACATGGTGTGTATGTGCTGACCTCCAGAAAGGTCCAAGGTTTCCCAAGGAATTCACCTGAGTGAAAAGCTGTTGGGTGTCTCCTTACTGTCAGCCTTACTCGGCTGCCTGATCCCCATTGTGTCCCACTGAGAGGGCTGACTCTGCATGGATCCTCCTCTGCTCCTGGTCATGGGCAAAAATGGGAACAGAATAGATGATGTTTTTACTAAAAGTTTACTTTGTAACCTTTGGCTTGTTTTGAAATTTAAAAGTTAATTATTTCTGTAAATAATTTCCTGTCTTAATTAAGCGCTCACCTTAGAGCTCACCTCAGATGTTTCTTCTTTTTTCTGTTAAAAAAGAATTGGTTGAATTATGCTGTGATTTTCCTCTTGGCAGTATCCTCAAAGAATCTTAATCGATCAGAGATGAGATTTTTTTCCCCCTCTTCTGGAAATAGATCAAATTTGTATTAATCAAGTAAATTCAATTTCGTTGTTCCTCTTTTTGATCTTGAGAGCAGTTGCCATTAACTCAAGTTTGTCTAAACTCTGTGGTTCCCTAGGGCACATACATGACCTTCTGTGTTAGAATTACACTTGTGACTACCCCTAGGAGTCTGCCTTGGCCTGAACCTGTTTGTGAAAAAGTCTCTTTTGAATTCTGTGAGTGATCTGAGTACCATGATTTTTTGCCCTTCTAGATACATATCCCTCGCATTTTAAATAGTACCTTCAATAGTGTGTTGGATATAAACTGAAATTGTCTTCTCTCTCACTGAAGATACTTTCTTTAACCTAAGCTTTTAAAGTAAATATCTGTATATTGTAGAGATATCTTAGTTAGAAGCCTTATTGTTGTAGCTGCAAAATTTGCGCATAGGTGGAAGCATGTAAATGTCATTCATAATTCTGCATTTGTCTCACTACATGTAGATGAAGAACTGTATTTTAAATATATTACTTAAAATATATTGGATTGTAAAGTGGAGCTTTCTAGTAATCTCATTATGCTGAGGCTTTATCCATCTAAACTGAGGTGGTGCTAAAAACCTTACAACCTAAGAAGAAGCTAATTAAGGACAAGAACCTCTTGGTCTTGAAATAAAGATCAAGGAGCATAGTGCTTGTTCCAGGGAGCTTAACAGCAAACTTTATATACATAATTCCATTAAAAAATGGATGTACACTGTAAAGTCACAATATTAATTCCTTAGAAAAATTATCTTCAGAGGTATACAGATATTTCTAAGAGGAGGAACTCTGTAATATATATTTACTCTGGGGTTTTTTTGTTTTGGTTTTTTTGTTTTGTTTTGTTTTGTTTTTGGATTGGTTTTTGGGGGTTTGTTTAGTTTTGTTTTGCTTGATAGAGAAAAAAGTATTTTATGTCTACTAAAGAATATTTGTTGGACTTGGTGACTTAGTCCTGTGCAAGCATTTAATATTGAAGACATTATTTTCATATTTGCTTATGTTGTCAGATGAGTTACACACTGTCACATCACAAAGGATGCTGGCATAGGCAGGCTTTGGTTTGTACAAATGCCATTGTGTGCAACCTTGAAAACTGCAGGTTTGGTGTTTTTTTGTTAAAATTTCTGTGAATAATCTTTGGAATTCTGACAGAAAGCACAAGAGACAAAGCAGAGACCAAGCCTGGCCAAAATGATCTTACTGTGATTGGAAGCTGCCAAGGTTTGGCTCATCTTAATTTTTGGGGGAGAGGGGTGGGTTGGGGTGATTGAAGGGTGATGTTTTTTGGTGTTTGACCTCAAAACAATTAAAAGCTTTGGGGAAACTTAGAAAATCAATTTTGGCTACTTTTTGGGACCATTTGAAATCAACCAATTTTTAGCAGCTGTGTGAGGGAAAAACCATCAACACTGAAACAGTAGGGAACCAAATTAGTTTGCAGTGATGTGCACACAACACAGAAATGTGCTTTGGAAATGTTACATAGCTTTGGGACACCTATGCTTTCATTCTTGAGAGGGGAGAGTCAAAGCTGATCCCCCATCTGTTGGCCCAAGGATTACACCTGCAGTGATTATTTGCAGAAATATTCTGCAGTAGCAACTGAGATCTATTGATTATTTCTCACACATGTACTGTGGATTCAGAGAGCAAGATGAGCAAATCCTTGTTTTTCTTCTCAGCAGAAATGTCAGGGAACAAACATTCGCTACCTTTACTAGAATTTCTGCTGGCTAAAATAAAAAGCTTTAAGGGAATTGGAAAGCTCTATCACCTAACTAAAAGGAAATGTTAGTGGGTTTGTTTGTTTTAAATGAGGCTTGTTTTATAGTTACTATATATGCCCGTGTGCCAGTACAATTTTTTTTTTTTTTGAAAATTGCACATAACAAAGTTAGAAACTGTGTTCAAACAACATTATTCTGGTTTTATGTTTTGTTGCCCTTCCATTTTCCTCTACTGTTACTCATGCTGCAAAGAAAGAGATTATATTAATTAGTTTATGGTATGTAACAGAGGTATTCATGGTGTGGAAGCTAAAGTGATCCTAGAATTGATTTTTAGATCATTATCTTTATTATTTCAAGCAGTTTGTCTACAGTAATGGACAATAACGCGTTAGAAAATGATTAATAATTTTTCTTTAAAGTTAAAAAAAGTATTTAGTGCTTTTTCATCAATTAGCAGCAGGAGAGCAAATTATAGTTATGTTAAACTGTGCATGCTATATAAATCACAAATCTTGTTAGCAAAGAATTAACATCATAACTGGTAATTTAAAAATTGCCTTTAGCTGTGAATAAGGATTGGCTGCGTACATATTTTAATGGTCTTGAAGAAGTAAAAATAGATGTCTCTAGAAGAGAGCCTTTCTGGTGGTTGTGAAATTAACTACCTGCTCTTTTATGAAGTAGCAGTGTCTGTTTTGGTTGTGAATGGCAAAGTACTATAGAAAAGACTGGCTAGCTTTTCCTTGATTCATGGTACTGATTCTAGATTAAAAACCAAAAAGATGTTGTTTTTTTTTTTTAATAATGGCAAGGTGGATTGTATCACCAAAGGACACAAGACATCTAGTTTTCTCACTTTTGTTGGCTGTTCAGGTACAGATGCATGAAAACTGCATGACTTCTCAGATGTGGATTAATAATAAGGAAGTCAAGGAGATTTTTTTTCCCCTGCAGCATATCAAATATGTTTGGTATGTTTCTGAGACAACAGACAAATTGCAGAGTTGCACGCTCCAAGACTTTCCTCCTGCTGGCTAATGAAGTAGAACAAGACATAGAAGAAAAATACACCTTTTTTATTGGTTTGCTGTATCTCATTAATTATCTTGTAGATTCTTTCAGTGTAACTGACAATCTCAAAATGGAGCCTATGCAAACAGCAAAATGTGGTTGGCATTTTATGTGGGGTTCTGGGGGTTTTGGTGGTTTTTTGGTTTTTTTTTTTTTTTAAATAGGTTTTTTTCCCTGGGAGGGTAGGAGAGTAGCATTATGCATATCATTAGTATAAATTACAAACAGCCCACTTACAGAGATGACATTCCATTCCAATATTCCCTTTGTAGTTATGCTCAGTCAGTCTTAGTTTCTTGCTGGCCTCATGTCCATCCTTGTCTGCTCCTCACAAAAGATGGAAAATATTATATGAAGAAGACCTTTACCTTCAAAAATGGTTTATTTTAGTGTGAGTGTTAATATGTTGTATCCTCTTTTATCCAGGTCAGTTCATACTCTTTTACTTCATATTCTCATATACTTTGAGGTCTTCAAAAGCATTTTAAGACTGTCCTGCCTCACTGCTACTGGTAGTTTTGGTCTGAGAGAAATATGTTATGCAAGTAATTTGCTGCTCTTTTGTAATAATGCTGATAATTACTTAAATACTCTCCCCAATTTGTTGCCATTAGACTTGATCAAAGACTGGTATAAACATGCATTATGGCTGGGCACTTGTGTTTATTAATCTCTTATAGCTTAGAGGACTCAATTAGAAGAGAAGAACACATAATGATTGTGTGCAATGCAGAAGAATAAACCAAATAATTTCCACAACCTCTTTAATTTTTAAGATACTTTCCATTTGGTTAACAGATGTGTTCTGTGTTCTTCAAGCTATTTCCCATTCTGTTTATACATTTTTAATGTTTCTGTAAGCCACAATGTGTAGGCATTAGATGCAAAATTCAAATTCATGTTCTAGATGGCTTTAAAGGAAGAACTGCTATTTTTCATGTATCTCTTTCTTTGTTGTTTTTACTCTACCTGTTTGTTTTGTCATTTGGAAAGTGTTTAATGCAGGCTTTGAAGGGATGAGAGATAGCTGTGAAGAAAGATTAACCTTAGAGTGACTTGGACCTGTTTTCTTTGTCAGCAGTAAAGAGGTCCATAACACAGACTATTCTGCTAGAATTTGTGAGGTTTAGTGGGGGACAATGAAAGGAAAAAAAATCTCCCTGATATTGTATTGATCCCAGACAGCCATAATGTGTTGCACAGGGAGTATGGTATTCCAGAAACAATATTCTTAATAGATCATTTGAGGAAAAAAATAGATATTTAAAATAAATTTTTATGTTATGCTGAGCATTTTCCTGTATACATGGCTGTGATCAAGTCAGCTCTTGGGGTGAACTTGTGGGATCCAGTAGAACTTCCCTGAAGCAGCATACAAGAAAAAAACTGGTAGTGCTGGAAAAGACACAGATTCTTAAACTTCTAAAGTAAGTGGTCTTTGAATACTAAATTAGGTTGGAACAGGATTATTCTAATATTATTTTGATATAAGCTGTAAAAAAATGTTTAAAAACCTATTTTCAGTTGGGGAAGTTGTATTTAAACGTACCTTTTCCTATTGTTACCTGTTGTTGTGATAGCTCCTGTTCTGTGATGCCCGTGTGCTCCTCCCTGGCCTGCAGCAGGATTTCAGTGTTCTGTCCCCAGGATCCCAGGGAGTGCGGACTCCTGGGCTGAGCACCCAGGTGGGATGTGTAGGAGGCAGTTGCAACATCTGCAAAGTAGCATGGGGGGCTTTATTGTTTGGTTTTTTGGGGAAGCAATGGAGGGGGACAGTTAGTATAGAATTCCTCTGGCTTGTCTGTACCTGTTTTGTATGAATTTGTTCTCCTCGCTGTCTGTTGCATTAGACACAAAGGTATGTCTACTATAAAATTTGAGATGCCAACCAACTAAGAATTCCACAAGCACCACTGATCTGAGAATATACTGACTGTGATTATCACACTGTTCAATAGTAAACATTGTGGACCAAAAATACAAAGTTGTCCAACTCACCGAGACATAAATGGAACTTTAGTATTAAAATTTTTTTTTTGGGTTGGGGTACTTTTCTTTGCTAGACAGCAAGTGTATAACTTCTATTTTTGTTACCTTTTTACTTTTAAATGTCAGAACAAATGTTGATAAAGGATCCTCATTCAAACCACAGATAGTTTTTCCTCATTTTTTTCCCCCTGAAATTCTCAGCTCTAGATCACTTCTAAAATATCTTCAGCACTGCATTCCCATGAGTGCCTCATCTTTTGGTTCACCTCTTGTATTTTGTTTTCAGTGGATAACAAGCCCAAAACTGAGCACAGGCCATAGCCCTACATCCCTCCTCTGGGGGAGTGCCCAGGGCTTGCAGGAGGTCTGAGGTGCCACCTCGCAGCCCAGCAAGGGCAGTGCTAGAGGGCACAGCCTGTGCGCTGCCTGGGGTCCCTCCTGAACAGCACAGCTTGGCACTGCACGCAGGCACTTCTCCATCACATTGCTCCCAGAAGTGCTCAGACCACATTGATTTTCTTTTCCAAGTTTCCCACCTTTCAGCGTGTGACTGTTCCTAGAACATCTAATGATGTGGAGCGTGATTGATGAGCCCTCACCAGAGCCACATTCCTGTGATGTAGATGGTGAGAGGAGATTTCTTTATTGCTTTCTAACTTCATCTGTGAACTCATCACACAGACCTACACTGGTTGGGGTATGGTATTTTTAACCTGTTTTTTCCGCTTTTTATTTTTTTCTTGAGCAGAGGTATCTTTGTGTGGTTGTGGCATTTTTTTCATGTTTTTTTGATTGCTTGTTTATTTTAATCTAGTCATAATACCTTAAGGGGAAAATGAACTGGAGATGGTAAGTTGATAAAAGTGATTTGAGAACTGCTAGAAGACATGGAGGAAGTGAGTGTCTTTTGCTTCTTTGTGAGTCATCTGTTCTTTCAAGGCACGTGTGGTGTTTCTTCAGGCATGTGATTTCTTTTGAACTACTTCAAAACTAAATTTACTGACAGCATCAGCCACAAGAATAGGTTGACCTTGCAGATCATCAATGTTATGACACTTATTTTATAATTGTACAGTAAAAAAACTGAAGCAAGGAAGTTTAAATTATACTGGTGAGGACAGACTGGCATTGTCAGCTTTTGGTGACTGGTCTGCAGCTTGGGCTCATTGTCCCTTCTGAAGAACACTTGCATGGAAGTTACCCAGGGATCCTTTGTTTTAAAAAACCTTGTTTAATTCTGCTGAAGGTTAATAAAGCCTTTGCTGTTTTCTGAGTTAAAAAAAAAAAAAAAGAAAAGGGAAAAAAAAGAAAAGAAGGCATAACAGATGACTTTTTTGGTACACATATATTATAGTTGCTTTGACATTTATGTTTTCCATACTGATAGATGAATGATTTCTGTGCAAGTAAATCAACTGCACCAAAAGCAGTAGTGCCAGGGTCTCCCTGGTCTAAAACAACAGACGTTTTGAAGTATTTTGAAATACAATTTAGCATGTTTCTCTTCTAGAAGAGTCCAGAGGAGTTTTTTGCTCCTAAAAAACATTACAGTTTTGCAACCTGGTGTTTAATGTAAACATTCATTAAAATTTCAAGGACCTGCTGAACTTCTGAAGAGTAAAGTAAGAAATTCACTCATTTTCTTTTCACCTATTTATTGTTCCCTTCTTTTTAAACTCCACTTTCTTCTGCCTAATTCTGAATATTGTAATCCAGACTTCACTTCAAGATTCATTGTATTATTTTTCTGCCAGCAGATAGCAATCATTTGTTATTCTTATCATAGTTGTTTTCTTAGGTAATGCATATTTAAAAATATTTTCTTGCAATCGTTTACAAAACGAGAAGAGAAATTGTGTGGAAAGAATGTTCTAAGAATCATAAAGATCTTAGAAATAATTAGGTAATTCAGTGATTAATTTCATGATTGGCAGTCAGGAAAAAACATTAGTATGTGTTATGACAGCGTTTGTAGGAAAGGTATTTAAAGAGATTTTAAAAAATCTGTACCAGAACTTTTGTTGAAAAATTCTGCCTTCACACCACAATCTGAATAGCAAAATATTTACTTGGTTTTGCTGGCCCCCTGTGGATTCCCAAATGATTATTCCATCTTCCCTAACTGTGAAGCTGTATGAAATGCTAATATTACAGCAACAATCTACTGTTCCAAAATAGCAGTGACTAATATGTAAACTCAGTGTACAGTGAATTTATAGAATACATCAGTCTTAGATCTGTAAGCTCCATATGGTCTTTAGGGAATCTGTCCTGTGAGACAACAGTGGAGTTAAACTGTGTGTAAAAATACCTAAAGCTCTGAGGTTCCCCTTCCTCTGTCCTGACCCAGGTGCTGAATTTGGAGCAGCTCTTACCAGACTGATGTAATATTTCTGCTTTGGGCAGGTCTGTACTGAACGATGGGGTTCAGTTGCTTTGATACAGGTGTCTAATGCCATTGCACATGTTCTGGGATATCAAAAAACATGTCTAGGCATGACACAGCCTTCTTGGAAAGTCAGCCAGACACCAAGGCTTGTAAAATGGTGGTAGGCACCTGGGTTCAGGTAGCTGATGTTCAGCTGTTTTGTCCAGAGTGTTATTCAGAACAAAGATTGTTAATGGGAAGTGGCTGACCAAAACATCAAAGCTGATCAGTCAGCTTTGGCACAGTCGTAACAAAGGCAGCGCTGATCTGAGGGAATGAAAACCACATTTTGATGCCTTGGCTGGAGGGGGAAAGGAAAGGGTGAAAGGACAAAGAAGAGCCTTTAATAATTATTTTTAAAAAGAGTCATTTTCTTCATTTAAGTGGTTTTTTTATTCACCTTTACTTAAGGTTTCCTGTATCAAAACATAGCTATGGGAAGGAAAATGCATGGAAATCAGTAGGAGTTCTGCTGATTTCAAGGAGGAAAGCTTTGATCACTAGATATTAACTATCCACCTAGAAGAAGTCTGTCCCTTGCTCTGACTCGTGTGCCCTCATGAGGTTTATTTCATTGCCTCTGTTGCCATAAAACTGGAGGCTTTCAGATGAGACATTTACATTTCTCTGTATAGAACTGACATCTCTGTGACACCTTTCCTTTGGGTAATGTTTGTTCTGGCACCTTTTTGCTCTGCTTTCTCCCACAGTGTGCTGGTTTGGGGCTCTGGGAGGCTAGTTTCTCTGTTCCGGAGATGGCTGCATTTCAATATTCTGTGAGAATACAGACACTAAAGCAGTCAGGGTAAAGATAAATAAATCATAAATTAATGTATATTATTCATGTTGTTCTCTTGGAAGACTGCTCAATGATGCAAAGTTCTGCTATTGAAAATCTGCAGTGTTGAAGATTATGAGAATATCCGAATATCTGGCTTGCACATTAAAGTATGGGTTTTTAAATAACTATTTTCCACACTAGCTAAACGCTACCAATCAGGGAAGTGACATAAAAAATGATTCTTAAGCTAATGCTCTTTACAGTCTTCCCGTGCATTCTGTATCACAGAAATTTCTTCAAAATAAGTACTGCAGCTTTCAAAAATTCTTGTTTGCGGACGCATTATATTCTGAATTAACCTTCTGCAAAATCTTTTGTCTCCTTAAAAGTGAGAGCAGTGCAAATTTTGTGTGGCCTCACTGGTGGCCATAAGGCAGTTTCTGAAGGGAGCTGACACCAACAGCGATGAGCTGCCTTTTGTTGTACCTGTTATTTACAACCTTTAATTCAAGGCGTTGCAGCAAGAAACTGATACCATCAGCTCAAGCAGAATTTTGCTTATTCCCTCCTTACAAGTGTTGTTGACCTGTGGGGAAACTATGGGATGCTCAAGCAGTTGCAATATAGCACACTCAAAGGCCAGAGTAGTAAAACATATTATTAAATGTCAATGAATACATTTAGGCATTGGGATGCAGAAAAGGTACCTTGTTTTCCAGACTCAGATTGAAGAGAGCAGAAGGCAGCACACAGATCTATGGCAGAAACATAGATCAATGAAGGATGCTTTTAAAAACTGTATACATCTGGAAATCCTTTAAAATGTCTTTTGGAGAACTGGAAGAGAGAGTAATTAATTTTACATAGACTGCTTGTAAAATATACACATTAAGCAAGTGTCTTCAGCCTCCAGGTGATTAAGACTGAGGAACTGGAGCAGGTATGAATACAGGGCCATTATCCTGTCAGCAGTGGCATGAGCAGAACCTGTGCAGGGTGTCCACATCAGCAGTGAGCTTGTGGGAGGAAATTACCAGGCACAGAACTGGAGCACAGTTCCATTTTTACTGAAACCTCCCAGGGGATTATATTTTGCCTCCTAAGGGATGAATCTGGGATTATGGATATGAGAGAGTTTTATTAATTGAACAATAGCAAAAATAGTCTAACATTCTTACTTTGAACAAGGTTTCAGTAAAAAGGCTTACTTTGTGTATTATTTGATGCCCAAAACATGCTAAGTGCAATGGTAAAAATAACTAGCAGTCAAAGATTTTATAACTGATAGATCTTGACACAGTAGGTAAGAATAGCTCCAGCAGAAGAGGGAATAATAGAGAATAAGGTTTTCAAACTACTCCTTGGTGCATGATTTTTTTTTTTTGGGATGGAAGGGTGAATGGTTTATATTTTTTAGGCGGTGGACTAAGCCCTGGGGTTTTAATGAGGTCCAGACTTTCTCAGATGGAGGAAGAGCAAAAGTTCTGCTTTTGGTGTTATTTCTGGATCACTATCAATAGTGCAACATCCTAGTTAAAGGCAAGACTAGCTTCTAACAATGCTGCTACTTTTTTAGTAAAAAAGTTTGTAGTTTCACAGTAGTGAATGACAACCAGATTTTGCTGGTCAAGGTCTTAAATGCTGTTTTGTCCGTTCTAACTCAGTTTCTTTGTTAGATTCATGAATGTCATGCCAACTTCTTACTTCAACTCTAATTTCTTCTTGATTTTTTTTTCCAAGGAGCACACTTGAATAGGAACAGATGGCACCTGATACTGTCAAACGTGAGGGCTTTTCTATAAGTGATTTATAGCTGTGGCTCTTTCTGTATTTTGAGCATGTAGCTTTGCAATTTAGATATTATATAGATTAAGTGCTTTGCCTCAGGATCTGCTGCATGGCCACACTGCTGTAATTACTGCGCAAGTTTGTGCAAGGATACAGTTGCTCTTTTGAAGTTAAAAAGTTTTTTGCTATACAAAGCTTATTTCAGCAGAATGGAGCATCCTATATCATATAACACATAGGTGAGTATTTGTCTTGGTTTATGGTGTTTTCACAGCTTTTATAATCTTTTCACAGTTTTATTTTACCTTCATTGTCTAAAGTCATGCAGCTCAGTAACAGTTGTGGCTGCACTAAATGGCTGAGTTAAAAGGTAGTATTAATGCCTGGGAAACTCACAGGGGTATATGCACATGTTCTTCTATTTGGATTGCATTAAATGAGTTTTCAGAACCATATGGCAACGTACCTTAACTATTCTTTCTGAAAGAGTCTGACTGTTGTAGCCTTCTGTTCTAATTAGTTACATCTTCTAAGCTTTACCAAATCACTGGAAAAACTGCACGCTTAATACTGGTTAAATTTTACCCAAATGCCTTTTGTTCTTGTGGGTGTATTTTAATAGTGTGCGTGTGAAACGCAGATCGCTTCTTAGTTACTCGCTTTACTTTAAATATCTCCCCAGACAATACAGCACTATTTGGAAACAGTTACCATTGTTTATTACAGTGAGAAGTATTTCTCCTAAATAGCTGGGATTTGATGAGTTGTAGAAGTCCTACAAATACTCCTTCTTTGAAACAAGGAGATTGCAGATGTGCAGTGAAATATATTATCTGTGATCATTCCACCCTCTTGGGAACAGGGAAAAGTGTAACACGTGGGTTTCAAATGGGAGTGTGCTAGCCCATCCTTTCCAGGAGTTGAAATATTCTTCTGGAATACATTCTTTATAAGAGACTTAACGTTATATAAAGGATTTGTCATTTATTTAACTGCTTTTTAAAACAGTCAAATAATTCTCACTACATGCATAAGTTATAATGGGGTTTTGCAAACACAGCAGCATGTCCTCGACCACTGAGCTGAACTGCTGCATGCACTTTTCATTAGCAACTGGGAAAATACTGGTGAGCTTTGTGCTATTCAGTCTGTTAAAGATGGAACCGTGTTTGCACTGTGTGTAAATTTGAACTTGCACCTTAAATGGGAGCATCAAATTTATTGGTTTTGTTACCCAAAACAATTCAGAAAATGGAAGAAGCACTAAAACTTGGTTAGCATGAACATATGAAGACAGGTAACCCTTTTTTTAGAAATTTGTAGGCTCTTTTTGTGTAGAAAAGGGAAAATATCTTTTCATCAGTAAAAAGAAAACTCCATTCTCTTGTTCCCAAAGGCACTGTGCAAGTAAGAATAATATAAGATGTAATATCAAATCAATCACATTTACATTTCAAAAGCATCCTTTGTAAGACTGCCCCAGAGGGCTGAATTCTGCTAATAAAAACACAAATAAAATGAAATATTTAACAAGCTGTATCAAGCACAGGTAGGTCGTGCATGTTCTGTAAGTCTTGACCTTAAAAATGAACAGGAAATCAGAATTTTTCAAAGAACATTTAAAAAATCCAATGTCTAAAGGTAGGAACCAAAGAATGTGAACAGAGCATGGAATCCATAGTATCTGCTCATGATTAGAGAGGAAAGCCACTGAGGCTGAACACAGATATTGGCCTGAACCAAGAGAGAAGTGGTCCTGGGTGTGAAACTCCACAACACTGCATTGGAGTTGATGTGTTGCCTGGACAAAAAAAAAAAAAGAGCCGCCTTAATTGATTGCTTGATATAAGACTAAAGTTGTAGGATCAGACACTCAGAATTCAAACATTTTCTTAAATTTATTCCCACATTGTCACAACTGGGTTGTACTTTCAGTCAGGCTTTGAAAGGGAATGAATAAAGAGTGGAGATTTATGTTTAAAACAGCTTGCAAGGGCAGGTGGCCTTGGATGGCCTTTGATCTAAGGACATTGTAAGCTGGTCTTTCATCATAATAATTTTCATCCTTTTCTTTAGCATCAAAATGGTTCCTTTAAAAGGGTTCAAAACAGGACAGACCCATGTACTCGGATATAATGTTACTGTCTCTCCTTAATTTCTTCAGAGCCCTTTGGGTTGCTCTTCAGGTGACTTTATTTAAAGATATTTTTTTCTTTTTGTGTTGGAATGCACTATTTTTTGCTCTGTATTTTTGCTAATATATATTGTTCTGAATTGGACTAAAACTGTTGCTGCCAATGGGGAAGCAGAAGTTGCCCCTTTGTCTGGGAATACCATTATGAAACAGAGATGCTCTTTTACAGAACAGATGGTAGAGTGACAGCAGCTTCCACTTCAAACACGAGCAGGCACAGGGTGCATGTGAGCAGAAGGTTTTGTTGCAAATGATTTTATGAAGCCTTGGATATACAGGTGAGAGAAAAAGTAGATGGGGTACTGGAGCAGTAAGAGAGGGCTGTATTTAAAGCATCAGAAATTGCCACAAAATCCCTAAGTTCAAGTTCAGAGTAAAAGCCAAAAAATCCATCTGAACTGAGTGTCAGCTAGAAAGAAGTTTGGTACTCTGAGTAAAGAAAATAACTCCTTTTACTTTAATTTCTTTTGCATTCAAGGCAAATCTGTGTGCTTGGGGGTTTTTTTTGGCGGGGGGGATGTTTTGTTTTATTGATTGAGAGGGTTCTTCATTTATTTACTTGGTTTTTATTTTTTCATTTTTTTATTATCAGACAGAATTGCACGAGATACTTGGTTCTGTCATAAATTTTTCATCCTAATCAGAATAATATGCATCACTCCTGAGCTGGCTGATGAATTCTGTCAAAAAGGATTATCAGAAGTATGAATTTTGTTAATTTGCTGTTGTGTCTCAGTGTTGTTGTAAACAAAACCCTTACATTTTCTCCGTGGAAGCATTTGGTTCCTGATAACAGGAAATGTATTTATGTAAAAGTCTTTGTAATGGCTTCTGACTTGTGCTGGTCCATGATAAGGCTTGGACTTGGAGGCTGGATGGTGCCATTGCTGATAGAGTGTGAGCACTTTATTGTGACCTTTGCAGACATTCAAACACCCCTTCATTGACTCACTTGTCCCGTGGATGTATTGCTACCTGACCCTCCTAAGGAATCTCTCTGCTCTGGAAGCAATGAGAACAGACACCAACAGACTATCTAAAGTGAGTTTCTTAATGAGTAAAAAGTCATTCCATCAGTAATAGGATTCACACAACGTGCTTGCCTCAGGATGGGACTCTTGTGTCATTGTATGTTTGCCTCCCTCCTTCCACACCACAATATCTCTTGCTTTTCTGGCTGTTTCCTCACAGCCTTTATAAAAGAGTGTCTCTTTGTCATACTTCACATTTTCTTTGGTGTTGTCTAGTTCTTTTCCTTTGTAGCAGGGATTTCTCCAACCAATGCTGTGAGAGATACCGAGTTCCAGGAGGCCTGGGTACCTGGCTGGTCTGTGTGTATTGGTGTGGACCACAAGTGCAGTGGGTGTAGGTAACTTTTCAGTGTGCCCTGTCAGGAAGGTTTTCATGAAACTTTCAAGGAAATCTTACTATTGAAAGTGGTGAATAGACAGGCAGGTTAGAGGCATCTGTGACTTCTTTTCTTAGAACAGCAAGCTAAAAATAATAAATGAGAGGCACGATGCTGGAAAAATACTGGAATGCTGCTCACTGCTTCTAGTGGCCCTTCAGCTGAATCTCGTGTCAGTGCAGACTCAGCTCCTATTTGTTTCATGCAACTATTAAGTGCTTTCTGTACTAGTCAAGGCTTTAGTGGCAGACCTGGTTTTGCAACTGATGGTTTCATAGCAAGGACAGACCTAGGCAGGGCTCAAACGTTTTCTTTGTGTTCAGGCTGACAGATTGGGTGTGAAAGTGATGGCACACAGGGTCACAACAACCCCTGCAGCGCTATGGGCTTGGGGAGGAGTGGCTGGAAGATTCCTGGTGTGAAAGGACCCAGGGATGTTGATTGTCAGTCAGCTGGACAAGAGCCAGTGTGTGTCTAGGTGGCCAAAAAGGCCAGTGGTGTCCTGGCCTGTGTCAGCAACAGTGTGACCTGCAGGACCAGGGCAGGGATTGTCCCCCTGTACTCAGCACTGGTGAGGCCAGACCCTCCTGTGTCCAGTTTTGGGTCCCTCACTACAAGAAGGACATTGAGGGGCTGGAGCCTGTCCAGAGAAGGGATGAAGCTGTGAAGGGCCTAGAGAGTGAGTCCTGTGAGGAGTGGCTGCGGGGGCTGGATGTTTTTAAAAGCCATGGTTGTTGCACTTAGGGGCATGATTTAATGGTGGACTTGATGGAGTCAGATAAGTAGTTGGACCTGATCATTTTAAGGCTCTTTTCCAGCTGAGACATTGATGTGATTCTGTAAGTCAATCAGCAAATAATGGTTGTCCTCCTCTCCAGGCATCCCTTCCTTCTCCCTACTGCCTATATCTATTTCCTTTCTGTGTCTTGATGATATCCTAAATTCACATGTCAGCTTCTTTGTTCCTCAAGCTAACTTTCAGCCTGGTTTGCTTTTTACCCTTTCTTTTATTTGCATGTACGTGGGCAAATTCACAACAAGCGCAACCAGCAAATCTGTGCCCCCTCCTTCTGAAGATGAAGTTTCATTTGTACCATGACTTTGGCCTCAGGATTTCTCACCCTGTGCATGTGTGCCACTGCTGTCAGCTCAAACACAGACCATTAGCAGTAGGGGGCTTTTTACCCTGGAGTGCTCTTTCAGTGTCCTACAGTATTGTAAACAACATCAACCTGTAGTTTGTCCGTGTTTGGGTCTGTGGAATATGAAATGTTAAGGCCCATTAAGTTTTTGCAGCAATTGGATTTTTTGCTGGAAGTGGTCTTGGGTGTTTTAAGCAATATAAGGATGAGTATAAATTGAGTGGCATTTTGAAGTTTTCTTTCACTTGAACTCTCATCTCAATTGAATTGCAGTGAAATTGTAGCAAAACATCTCATCTAATTGTTAAATAGTTCAGAGGCAGAGCACGGTTTTAGATGAAATATGCAGGATATGACAGCTCATAAAACAGTCTTAGCAGGGCTGAGGCATAGATTTCACTAGCAATCTTCCTGGGGTTTGTAAAAAATTCAGTGATTGGTTTTGAAACAATTAGAACCAATTGATCAGAAGTTATTGTCCACAAAAGACAGGGTTTTGTCTGAAATTAATAAGAAAATAAAGTGTCCAAGGATAATGTTTACTTTAATTTATCTTGCTTTATAGGAATATTATAACTTTCACACTTCCCCTGCAATTTCTGTCTTGTTGTATGTATTTTCAAGCCAGTGACGTTTTGGAACAGCTTTTAGAACTACAGTGATGAAAAGTGGTTTTGTGAGGTTGGAAGGGATGCGCAACTGAGTCAACTGATTTCAGGGTGACATCTTCAGAGTCAGCCTGCTGTGCTCCCTTCATGTTTGTAGATTAAATATTTCTATACCAAAAAAATACTCACTATCAATTAGCAAAGCATTTCAGTCATGAGAGTTTCCACAGGGAAGGTGAATTGGTCTTTGACTTCTGAAATAAATGAGTTTGTTTGCTTGCTGGATGCTGTTTTCACTGGCAAACTCTTGCCTTTTTGGGGGAGAGCTGTCTTGAAGTATGGTCTGAAATGCGTACACATTTTAATAGTGTGTTTTATCCAAAGGTTGCTTTCTTTTTACTTGAACTATTTTGTTCACATGCATTAACTTGACATTTGCATCTAAATACTTTGTAACACTGGAGAAAATAGTGGATGGTGACAAAACAAGATAGGTAGATTTGGCCCAAGCCTTGTCCTTGTTTTACACTTCTTTTCTGTATACCATAGGCTTTTCTTGAGGGCAGGATACAGGAGAAAAAACACTGGCACTATGTGTGTCTTTAAGAAACATGGAAGAAATCAAAATGGAGAATCTGTGTATTTTATGGGTATGGAAACATATCCTTACTTTTTCAGAAAGGGATGCATTTGAGGTAATTTGCTCTTATCTCAACTAATGTGAAGTATGTGAATGAGAAATGAAAGGATATTAATTTCAGAACTTATCTTTTATCTGCTAACAATATCTAAGGGTTTCTCTGAACAGTTGAAGTGTTAGGTGGTTCAGGAGCTTGCCTTGCTCTGTCTTTGCTAGGTATCTATAATTTGAGTATTTATGAAAGGAATATTATCCTGCATGATGATATTTTTACCCTCCTCTTTTCGGTTTATTTACCAGTCAGCAGTGTTATTGTAAAGCCAGAAATTCTTGGCCTTGAAAAATAGAAACTGTGTTTTAAATTTTTGTTGTCTTGTTGATAAAAAAAAATTAGGGGATATTTCCCAGCAAATTTATTGCAGGATGATGTCTGAATTAAGTAATTCTGGGCAAAATTAGGTTTCAGTGAAGTGGGTACAGTTTTGGCAGAAGTGTGTGGGTCCACGCTGGTTATGGCACATGCAGTTATTCTGAATATGGTATAGATGCCTCCAGGCAGAAGCTTAGAAACTGTTCCTCCCTCCAGATCAGCCTTCAGGTTCTAAACAGTCACTGCTTTGGCCTGAATTCAAGCCACAGAAGTTGAGAAATTGAGGACTCTGGATCCCTTATGTGTCTTTCATTTGGGATTGTTTGAATTCTGCTAATAGTTGTAGTGCAGAGGCACCTTGCCAGTCTCAGTTTGGAGGAGGAGGCTAACAGGTGGAGCAGACTTGTGGGCAGGTCTGCAGTGTTTGTCTTGCATTTGAACACAGATCAGTCTCCAGTTTCTATGGTGTGCAGGTGTACTTTAGGAAATTTATTATTTGGCCTTTGAGTGCTCCAATTTTTGAGATGCTGGGAAAAAAGAAAGCTCAGTCATATAGATTTAGTTTAAAAGCAGCATGTGTCTGCATATATCTGGTTCTATCTGCCCTGGAAAGGGTGCATGAGGTGCTTTTTGTGATTAAATCCACCATAAACAGTGGAGAGTGCTGAAACAGGGCTCATGGCTGCAGGAGAGTGTGTAGGAATTGGAATATGTTGTTAATGTGGTAGCTTTTGCTATGAGGGCAGACCATTCCCAAAGGCAGATTACGATAGTGCATCTAAAGGCATCTAAATGGTTTTGAACTGTCTAATCCCAGCCTGTTTGCCACAGTTTAGTGCTGTGTCAGGTTCAGCAGCACTCAAAGACAGCTAATAAGGGCTTTTATGCATAGTGGTGAACAGTTACTGAAATGTTAGTTGGACTTGAGTGTCGAGGGTGTGCAGTCTAGTCCCATTTCTATTTAAATCACAAGATAGGAAGCTAAGTGATGTGGAGAGGGGTCTGGTTTGCAGGAACAGAGATGGCCTTCCTTATCAGCAGAGCAGATGAATCATCTTTGCTGTGGGACTTACTGTGGTAATGTGATTAATACCATTTAGTCTGGAGAAATTCGTGCAGATGCATCTGTTTAAAGGAAAAAAAAAAACAAAGCCTGCCCCACCATCAGTATATTTCTGAGTAATTTCTTTGTTTTCTTTTTCATTCATCATCAGTTTGATGAATCTCAGAACCTGATACTGGTCTAAGAACACTGAATTTGTGCATAGCAAGTTGGTATCTGGTTCACACAGCTGCAGTTTTTAGTATGTCCACAGGATTTAAATACAGCAAATAATTCTGCATGGCTGCATGTCTTTAAGTTTTATGTTGCACTGCCCCACATCATTGTGTGCATTCTATCCCTTTGATTTCTTAGCTTTCAGTAGTGAAGGATCAGGGTGCCAGTATGCCTAGCCCACAGTGCATGGCACACCATTGCTTTCTCTAGTTTTCAGAAGCTTAAGCAGAAATCACTGCCTTGATAGTCTGTGCTGCTGTTTGTATGGAGTACTGCTTTTGATTTTTAAGACTAAAGAACCAGAACCTATGAGGGAGTTCTGTGGCAAAAAACAAACATGAAAATTTCTGCAGTAGAGATGCAATAGAGATGCTGTGTCCTGAAAGTAACTAACAGAAGGTTGCTTCTTGCACCTTGGCAATAATGATCCTTAACGGAATGCTCAATCACTTCACAGAGATCCTCGTTACAGGCTATGAGGAGGACATGACACTTCATCCTCTTTGTGATTCACCCAATTTTAATTTACCAAAGGCAGTTTACAACTTTGTTCACCTCCAGTGGAGACATATACAGAAAACACTGCACAGGAACTAATTCCCCACTGAGGAACAGACAGCCCCAGCAAGCAATATTCATCCCTGACATCCCACCTTCCTTCCAAATGTAAGATGCTTCAACTGTGCTTTCTCTAACCTAAGTACTGTGGCATTAAAGGAAACTCTAATGCTTATAGCTTGTCTTTCAGACAGCTGATGACAGCAAAAAAGGCCAAGTTTATTTAATGTGTCTCTTGGCAAATAATAAATCAGTTTGAGCTCTCACCCAGAAATCTTGTAAAGCTCCTTTTGCTGGTGCCTTTGGAATGAGAATTCTCCATCCAGAAGCATGATGGAGAAAATTTATGACTACAAGACCTCCCTTTTAATTTGAAAAACACCTGAACAACAATCTGAAGGGGCAGTGAGACAATATTCTCCTCATTCTTGTAGTCAGTGGCAGTGAGATCACCCAGTTGTGTTTCCTATTGCTGTAAAAATAGACATCCTACTGAAGTATCAGTACAGGCCAGACATCTCCTTTCAGGTCAGCCCCCTGTCCCAGCAGTGCTTTCTTGGTCTTGCCTCAGGTTCTGGCACTTAAAATAAATGAGCGATGCAAGTGGCAAATAACTGAGGTGCCCTGGCTTTCACTCAGGGCTATTTCCAGTGGGTGCTTGCTAGTCCCCAGGATACATGGAATCCTGGTGGTACAGAGAGCTCTTTATAGGATTAGGAGACCAGCTGGATGAAGCTCATCAATAACACTGTTTCCACTTTAGCCCCAATGAAGCACACAAAGGCTCTCATTTTCCCTCTGAAATGTCTCACAGCAAGCCTGCATGGTGTGCACACAGAGCTGTTCCCTGGGGAGGAGCCGAGGCACGGGAGCTGCAGGTAACACTGATTGTGCTGTTAACGTGCAGCAGGACAGGATTTACTGCCCTGAGCACGCTGTGCCAACCTGCAAGGAGCAGAGGGAAGGCAGGGCTTCGGTGTCACCTTCTCTCTGAGCTAACTGGAGGGAACCTAATGGCTTATGGAGAATGCTGGGGGAAAGTCATGAACTTTAAAAGCAGTGTCCTTGCTCTTAAACTAGAAGGTTTGGTTCTAGGATATGTTGTAGTAGCTGAGAAGCAGAGTTTATTGCTGTATAAATATGTAGATTAGTGGCTGCTCATAGACCAAAGGAACTGATTGAAACCTGGTTCCTTCTGCATGGCAATATCTAACAATAAACTAACTCCACAGCATGATGAAATCTGGTAACCTTAAACAAAAGCTAAGCATATACCTTTTGAGAGAATAGGCAGAAAGAAAAGGAGGCCTTGACAGGAGAGAAATAAGTAAAAAAGCAAAAATAAGACACAAGAGAATAAAAGCAGAAAGCATGAAACAAAGGCAAAACCAAACCCACTAATAAGAGAATTGTCAGACAGGAAAAAGAGATAGAGAACAAACAGAGAGCAAGACAGAAGTAATGAGACAGGGGGGAAATCGGATTCAAAATGAAATCTGGTAATAAAAGAACTGTCAGACATAAAACAAGCCAATATATGACAAAGGAAGAAAGAGCCAAGGAGACAGAGCAAGGCAATCTTTGAAGAATTAAGCTAACCAGATGTGGCCTCCAAAGGTAATTTGTAGAAAAGTTGATGTTACTCCTGATTTCTAATGAAAGCAGACTCTAAGAGACACATTTCTTTTATGCTCTAAGGAAAAAGGTGTTTGGCTTTTTTAAAAAATAAGAAACCATGCAAGAGAATACAGAGGGCTTTGCACTACTTTTACAAAACTGTTTTGTAGGTAAGGCTGTGATGAAAAACAATATGGAACAAATAAACTGTAATGGATCTTGTGGTTTGTGTGTTGAATCTGGTGTGCTTAGTCATCCACCTTAATGCAGGTTCATTGACCCAGCTGCATTGCCTTAGTTTCCCTCATTTCAAAATATAGACTGTAATATAAACACATCACTAAAACTGGAATGGAACAGAATTCAAAATGTTCATAAAGGTTTTGGTTGTAGGAAGCATTTTCTCCCTTGCCAAATAGAATCTAAGCTTTTCTTTGAAGACAAAGATGAAAAGAAATCAGTGGAGGATGTGAACCTTTTACTCAGGCAGAATAAACTCATTGACTTCAAGGGACCTAGGATTGAAAGAAAGACCACTGATTTAATAGGCTAGCTTAAGAAACCCTGAAGTCCACTTAAAATGCTTGTAATGTTGGAACTTTTAAAACTTCTTGTGTCCAGAGGAGTAGATACAATAAAAATTAGATACACATATTGGCAGTGCATGTCCCAGGTACGTGCTGCCTGCTCCACAACCACTCCCTGCTCACCAGCAGCAGTGGCTGCCTCTGGGAACAACAACTCCCTGCCCTCTGCAAGCTCATCCTGTCCTTTCCTTGCTGAATTTTGAGTTCCTAAAATGGGTTCAGCTGAGATGTTATCAGCATTTTCATTCTTGAATCTTGCAAGGCTTGCTTGCTTTCTTTCCTCTTCAGACATTTGAGGCTGGTTTCAGAAAGATACTTATATCTTGTTCTTGCTTTAACTTGTACAAAATACAAAGCTTTTTCTTCCCATTTTGGGCAAACTGAATTCTGGTCTATGCTGATTTATCAGGTGATAGTTACCAGGAACTAGCCAAACAGTCCCTTGCTTGATGTGTAGTATTCCACTTGAAAACTGCTTATTTTATCTAATTTCTTTTTCTCAGTTAGATGGTTAAAACTTCTCAAGTAGAAATAAAAACTAGTAATTAATAAAGAATATACATATTTCCTCATGTGCCAGAACATAGATCTTTGCAGAAAGTGTTGCTATTTGTCAGATATTTGGATAGAAATAGCAACTGAATCACTAATACAGGCAAACTAAGCAGAAGCTCATGGACTGAATGTAAGGTCAGGACTGCTGCAGAAATGTCAACCCATGACTTCCTGTGAACTTCAGTGACCCTTGGAGGAAGCTCTTGAGAGTTCTAGTGTTGTTAAAAATAATAATTCATCCTCTCTGCTTTTAGTTTGGAGGATAACATAGAAGAAGGTACCAGCTTTGTGGACAGAACTTTCGGGTTTTTGCTTGGTTTGGTTTTTGTTGCTTTTTTTTTCTTTTCCATATAATATTTTTTTAGAAGAAACTAATGCATTTTCTGTGTCTGTGGAATGAGAACACTTACACTGGGATATACTTGAAGCAGTATTTCTAGCCACATGTATGTAGCTATGTGAAAGTTAGTGGGAAGGTGACATTTGGAGAACTCTTCTGAGAGCACTCAGGGTGACAGTAGGGAATGAATAATAGAAGTGGTGCTTGCAGAGTTTTCTCTTGTGAGATTTGCCATGTCCTAGGTTATCATGCTTGATGCACTCAAAGTAGTAAGTTACCTCAAGGTACCTTACAATTGGCCAAATTGTAGGTTAATCTGCTTGGGGTTTGGGGGAAAAGGGGTGGGAGTAGTGGTGGTGAGGTGCTTATATTTAATCAGTTGGAGAGAAAAATGTAGAAATATGGGTGGGAATAGGATTCTTATAGGTAGATGTTTGGGTTTGGTGATATTTCCTTGGTCCTGCTTGCAGTTTACAAGATGGCCCGTGTCTGCAGTATAGCCTTCAAGTGAAAGATAGTTTTGCAGAACTCTTGTAAAAGCTTGAATAATGGAAACTTGGTCTCCACACAGAAGTTCTGGATCTCAGAAAATTTCTGAGATGAAATTCATATCGTATTTGGAGATGAAGTTAATAATTTATATAACTGTGTTGGAATTAAGCTACTTAGGGTTTCATGTGCTTATAAGGAAACTGCACGCAGAATGATGCCCTAAGGATTAAACTCTTTATGGTGGCAATAAATAATGCAGAAAATTCAAATATTGAATGCAGAAGTGACTTCAATCAGGCAGAGCCTTGCTGACATTTCTTTTCACACTGCTCTCTTCATATTTTTTCTACTGTTGTTCCTGAAACCAGTGGCCTCCTCTTGAGAATTTTATCATGAGCCATATGTACGCTTTGGTGTGGTTTAGAAATGAATACTCAACTTGAAGGCAAATTGAAAATGCAGGAGGGTGGAACCCAGCAGGGTCAGGTCCCAAGTGAATCTCTGTGCATTTCACTGAACAATATCTATCCTGAGTTATCATGTAAATGATAATAAAATAGTGAAAGTCTTGTGGGATTTGAAATCAATAGCCAAGAGTAGAGCTACACATCTGTTGCATTTATTTTTAATTGTTTTAAAGAGGGAACTCTTTTATTAGATTTTTTATCCAGCGAATGACACAGCTGCTTTAATAAACAGTCCGGCAAGAAAGTCATACAAAAGCATTAAGAGGAACGTGCAAAGACAAGAGTTCAAAAGCTGAAACATCAAGCAGTGACATAGTTGGTGAGCTGTGAAACCTTTAACTCTGTATTCTTTTGGCTTTCCTTTATAATAGAACCACTCTAACCTCCATCTACCTGTCAGCCATTATTGTTAGCAATGAGAACTGGGCTCAAAGTCTGGAGTATCTGTGTAGAAACATGAAATAGGATTATTTTGTGTTCCTAATGAGTAACCTGGGAAGAGCTTGGGCTTGCATGACTGATGGGTGATGTTCCCCCACTCACACACAGAGACTTTGGTTGCACAGTTTCTGACTTTTTAATAAGTATATGTCTTCAGAATCTCTTTACTCTATACCTGTAGGGGTAAAACTGTTGGCTAGGATTTAGAAGACACTATAAAAAAGCGAATGATTGCATCAGGAGGTGGCAGCCATGAGAATGCAGAGGCCAGACATCCTTTCCCTGGTGTCCCAGCCTTGTCAGTGCCCTCCTCAGGGGATGTAAGGTCTTTTTTCTTCCACCATGTGGGCAGGCCTCAGGGGAAGCCTTGTGCAGGACTTGAAGAGGCAAGCTGCAAGTGTACCAGGGAATGCAAAGACAGACATCCTTTCCCTGGTGTCCCAGCCTTGTCAGTGCCCTCCTCAGGGGATGTAAGGTCTTTTTTCTTCCACCATGTGGGCAGGCCTCAAGGGAAGCCTTGTGCTCCTGTGCAGGACTTGAAGAGGCAAGCTGCAAGTGTACCAGAGCATTTTGTTTGTGATGGGAAATGCTTGAGCAGGTAGTCAATTAAAAGGCTGGAGCCGTCTGCAACTGCCGTGGAAGATTGTCTGGCAAGTGCTATGGCTACAAATGGACTAATGGCTTTAATTTGGTGGGGGAAGCATTTCTGTTCTCACTTAAGCATGACAATAGCAGAAAAGCCAAGGGACAAATTCTAGGTACTTCACAGCAAAATACTATTTGACACTATTTATTTTATAGAATTAAAAAACAGAGTATTCTTTTTCATTGGTAGAAGTTGAGGAGACTGGGTACCGTTAGAGTTTAAAAATGCGTATTTTGTACAAGAATGCTAACGTAACAATCAAAAATGAGACAGTTCAGAAGCAGTGTTATGAGAAAAGTATCTGAAATAAAACTGCAGGCAAGCAGAAAGGAAATTAAATGCCAGGTTTCTGTGAAAGATGGACTATTCCCGCTCCTGGGAATGGAATTTTTAAGGATTCTAAAATTATACATTGACAATTCTTTATACAAAGAAGACAATTTTTAAATTTTATTCATAAAATTGAAAGTGAGATTTGCAGAGGAAATCGCTAGAAAGCTCTTCATCTTAATTTGAATTTGAGGATTCTTTGCAGGAGTTAGTCATAGCAGAAACTCTTTTGAACAGGTCAACATAGAAGCACATTTCCAGGCTGTTTTACTGGGAAAGATATGTAGCTGGCATTTTATCAGCTACAGTCAAAAGTAACAAGGGGTAAAAAGATGCCTTGGCAGTTTAGCTGACACTTTATATTTGAGTTGAAGCATTTTTTGTTTTTTAAGAACCAAAAGATGATCTAGGCTTGGAACAAGGATGCTGTTCCATCCAGTGCAGGTGGGCTTACTGAATGACAGCACTTGAAGAGCAGAACAGCCTTTTAAACAAATAATTGTGATGGTGATGAGACCACTTTGAGAGCCTTAGAGCTGTTGTAAACCAATGGAAATTGTGCCATGGAGTTCAAGCAATAAAGTCTGCTGTGAAATTGCTGTACACAGAGCACGGGCCGATCAATGGAGCTGCAGCATTTCTTCCCAAGGGAAAGAGCTCTCCAAAGGCAAGCCAGTGAGAATGGAACAAAATGCCAGTGACATGAAAGGTCTGAGAGCTGGAATCAAAGCAGGCTTTTCAGACCGAGAACAGACACAATGGCAGGGGAGGAAGGTTTGCAGCTGGTTTTGTGCATGATCCAGGAGTGCAGACAGTGGGATTGCTTTTAGGGTTCTATGTGCAGAGGGAGCACCTGAAGAGGCCATGGAGGCAGACTCCAGTGCCTTCAAGTTCTGTGCTGTTCAGAAAAACTCTTAGGGGTAAACCTTCAAGCCTGGAGTCTGTCAGGTAGACTCCAGTGCCTTCAAGTTCTGTGCTGTTCAGAAAAACTCTTAAGATTAATGGGAGCAAGGTTACTACAGCATTTGAGTTACAAGGACCAAGTTATTTTTTATTTGCCTCCCAAGTAACAAACCTGGACTAGCTATGTAAGTCTAGTCACTGCAGTAAGTGCCCAAGTCCAGGGAGATGTGAGAATGCAGGTATGCTGATTATGGTGTCATTGGCTAGATAGTGGTTTCCCTGTTGACAGAAGATTCACTGGAAATGGAAATTTGTCTTGATAAAACTTTGTTGGATATTATAGATGAAAAAGAAGAGATGCTTATTAGAGAAATAGGAATAAACACTTTTTAAAGCAGAAGGCTTATTTATTCAGTTTGCAGAAGGCTATGTGAGATCCAGTGTGGTGCATGTTTTGAAGGGCCATTATTGTTTCCAGTTAGATATTACAGAACACTCCTGTACATCCTTACAGTCCACAGTGCACCAGCAGATTGAAGGTCTACTCTGTGCTTGTCCATCCTGTGGTCAGTGTATTTGATAAAAATTCTTTAATGAGGGATAACAGCAGTTGAGTAGCTGGGATCATAGAAATGCTTTATTTGGTATTCCCCCCCCCCAAATCAATCTAATCCTTAAACATGTTAAATGTGGTTGGCTTATGTGTAGGTTTAGATGCCTCACCCTACAAAACAACTCTAAATTTAATGAAGTCCAGCTATTCTAGTTAGGCTCCAAGTAGCCGGACACAAGGACCTGCATGACCCAGCTAGTACAGTATAATGTGAAGGTATTCAAGGTGATCACTTGACCACACCCTCAGTGCTGCAGAATTCCATGCATCTCAGTTCAGTCAGTTGTAATTCAGTATTATTTATGACTCTTTTCCCCCTTTTGGCTTTCCCATATTTTCACTATTTTCCTTATCACTGTCAAGGTCTGACATTAACCTACATGGCCACTCAGAATCACTAAGGCAGAAATATTCAACATGCTGATTGTAGAACGTATTCCAGCCTCACAGCAGAGATGTGGATGCCAGGATAATTGAAATTTGAGGGATGCAAGTACAGAATTCCTTCTCTACTTAAAAAAAAAAAAAAAAATCTCCTTTAGCGATTTTTGTTGGAAATTATTGACTGCTATGTAGGCTGAAAGCTTGATTCAGTGTTCTTTGCTGAGAAAATTACAGCAAGTTATCTCACCATCTGTGGTACTCATGTGGATTCTTCAGAGAAATGGCACAGTTGTTATCAATCAAACTGCTTTATCAACCAGACCTTTGCACTCTGCACTATCAGAAGTGTGTTCACAGGACAAAACAGAGAAAAATTATATAATGTATTACTCTCCTCTATTTCTTTTTAAGATGCTTGGCTGGTTGATTTACTGCTGTCCAGCAAGGCAGGTTTGCTGAATTCATGTGTGTAAAACACTTGAGATGCACGGTCTGCACAATACCCTCAGAAAATGCTTTCACTCTGCAATGTCCTCCAGCAGTTGTACAAATCAGAAATGTGAGTCTGTAGGTTGTAATCTTTTAAGACAGCTTTCTCAGTCTCCTGGGCTGAGGTATAATCAGACAGCATTTCTGGAACATGCCAAACCAATCAGGAGAAGATATTTTTCCCTACACAATAAATGGGATTTTTTACGATGCTATCATTAAAATCTTATACCAAAATGTTAATTGAACAATATTAGATTCTTCCACACCTGCATCTCTTTTCCTTTCTTAAAATTGAGTTTAGTAACAGAAATGTTTCTCAAGCTAGGTAGCCATTGTCTGGGAATACAGAACAGTTGTCTCCAGTGAATTTTCTCTGTTTTTCTTTCGTTAATTAAATATTCGACATTGTAGCATCCTCATTTCTCATTTGTTTGAACTGGATCAGCTTCCAATCTCAGAACATTTTGTTGGACCAATTCATTCTAATCACACTGCTGCCTTGAGCATGTGTTTAATCGCATCCCTGGGAATAGAAGCTGTGTAGCTCTATCCATGTGCATTGTACATCCCCAAATTCCAGAACTTTGTTGTTGTGGTTGTTTTGTTTTGTGGGTTTTGTTTTGTTTTTTTTTTTTATCTCCACCCCATCCCTGGCTTTTTGTGTAAGCCTCCCATGCACCTGAACCTCATGGAGTGTATTTTGCTCTTCATCTCTAATGAGATGCCAGCATAGCAAGATTATCTGACAAGATACATTTTTGTCTACTTCCCAGTTTGTAACTTTCACCATTGATATAAAAACAAAACAGTCCAATTAAGATCTGTGACTTACTGTAGCTGTAGTATATGCACCTTTCAACCTCTCATTTGGTTAATGGAATTTAAAAGCTTCAGTTTTTTCTTAAGCTTGAACTGAACTCTTTTAAGTGATGAAAAGCAGAAATAGTTCAATTGGCATAAATACATCGCATTAGCTGGAGTGTGTGAGAGAAAATCAGGCTCTGTCAGTGCAGTATGGCTGTAGAACCATTGTCATATGTGATTTAACAAATATTTGCATTTTCCAGCTTGGTTTCATTAAAGCATTTTCTGAAGTGAATTAGAGGTAAATGTGTAAAATGGCACTCAGGGTTCTTCTGACTTGAGCTGGTCATGTCTGATGAGCTGCTGAAAGAATTTTAGAATTTCTTTGCTGATATTTGAGTAAGCAAATTTTTCTCCGTGTGTGGTGATCTCATGTGCCCTTTATCCTCTTTATACTCTCCTGCTCCCCTGTTCTCTCTTTCTGTACTCTGGACATGCAAGATGGCAAATGATCTGTCAAGTCTGGAGCTTTGTGCATGTACTGGCCAGCCAGCAAAATGTCAAGTAGAATGTTGAATAGCTGAGTTGTGCCTATCTGACCTCAAGTGTGGGTGCTGCTGGTTTTTTCTCTTGGGAATTTAATTAAGTCTGAGATAAAAGACCAGCCTAGCATTCTTTATCATTTTGTCAGAATTTGCAAGTGCATAGTATATGGGCAGAAGTGAGGGATAGCAGACAGATAAGTTACATTCAAATTATGACAAGAAAACCATTCTGTCTACAACCTATAACAAGCCACCCACTGCCCCAAACCCCCAATATTAGTGTGTTTTCAGTAGTGAGTTTTTATATTAAAGATGCTTACTGCCTGTAGTTCTTAGTTTTCATCTAATAATGAACTACTTTATGCTTATATGCTTCCAACAAATGGAATTAAAATTGTGTAACATGCACTCATTTTTGGCAATAGTTCAAGAAAAATTCTTTTTGCCTTGGAAGGATTAAATTCTCTCTTAGTTGCTTTAAAATGTTCTGCTGGCCATGCTGCTTAATATAGTTACAACTGTGAATCCCCACACGGTCCTGGATTTGTTATAGAACTTACTAAAGCAAGCAGGATCCAGAATTAGGGTATTTCAGCCTACTTTATTAAATAAGTCCCTAAGGATCTTTGCAGTTACATTGTACTTAAGTGCTACAAAAAAAAAAATATTTGACACTCAGAGTTGGATCCTGTCTTACTGTTCCTATGAAATGAAGACTGTCAGGAAGTGCCTGGGAAGAACAGGTGGAGCTATGATAGAGCAAGGATGTTCTTTGTTATCCTCAAGATTGAAGGTAAATAAGAAAAAATCCATACTTTAGAAACTGTTCAGTCTTACCTTATTTAACATGTATTTTAAAACCATGCTGTGCAAGCTCACAAGGAAATAACTGGAAGAACAGTCACAACTGAAGTTTATACAGCCGTGCTTATCTGCCTGTTTATCTGTCTGTCTGTCTGTCAATAATGCCAAGTAACTTCTGCATTTCCTGGTAATCTCAGAGCTACTCACATTCCTCTCAGTTTTGTGGGAAACAGCTGCTTTCTCACAAAAGTTCCAATGGAAGTTGAGGATCCAGAGCAAGCTCCCAGGCTGAGGAAAGGCAGGCAAAGCTGAGCTGTAATACGCACTCTACATACTCTGCCCTGCAGCAGCTGCCAGTTCATCAGTGCATATATAATTGCTTAATAACTGCAGTGTATGTGGTCTCTGGCTTGGGGAGTGTGTCTTAGAGGACATATTTTCATTATTTCCATTATTCATGGAACATCTTGTAGTGTTAAATGATATACAAGCAGCAGGAAGATGGAAAACTCATCTCTGTTTGATCATAAACTGCAGAAACCTCCAGGGACTAATGAGTGTATTGCTGCTTCGTGCTCTCACCGAGGCCCAATGACAAACAGAACGTCCACAGCCAGATGCAGATGAGAAATCATCCATCTGTACTCTGACTATCTTTGATCTGACATTACAATTAGGTAATTGCAAAAGGTGAGCAGTGTATTTGGGCACTCATGTGCACATGCATACAACAGTATCTCAGCTCTGGTTTCTTTAATTTAAAATCCACAGGAAACTGCAAGGATGTCTTACTTCCATTAGTGATGTTATCATTGCTGTTATATTCTGGACAAATGCACTGTTTATAGTGATATGAAATCTTTCCCCTGAGACTTTCCTGTTTAAGTATCCTCATTTTGTTTGAAATAAGAGCCACTTTAAGTTTCATTTTTCCTTTGCTTCTGCCTCCTTCAGATGTTAAAGAATAAGGTATCATATTAATTCTGCTTGTAGGAATTCATTCCACTCTCATAGGACCGTAAATGCATTGTAAACTGCATGTGTTGGGGGATGGGGGCATCCTCCTTTGTTCTCTTTGTCACCGTGTACCAAACGGTTCTACTCCCAGAGAATGGAACCTTATGCCTACAATATTTTTATCACGCTATCTATAAAAGACAAGCCATGAAAACAGTGCACCAGGAAGATACAAGATCAGAATAAGTTGTTTTACAGTTGTTTTACAGCAGCCAGTTGTTTTACAGCAGCAGTGTGCTGCTATCCTATGCCTTTTAGGTCTGTTTTCCAGCTCTCCTACCACTTCTGCTTGTGTTGAAAAATGACCCAGGGAACAAACCTGTATGGTCAGCTCTGGATGATCAAAGCAGGAGAAAAATCAAAGAAAAAGCAATGAGGACATGAGTTTAAAAGAAAAGGATGGAAAGAGGGAGGTATGGATAATGAGTTTCTTAACCTCATCTGCAAGCCCCAGTTTCAAATTTCTTTATACTGAGCAGTAGAAGTGGGCTATCAGCAATATGTGACTTTTACTGGAACACTCTTTAGTGAGCTCAGATGAATCTCAGAAGTTAGGAAAAAGTTTTCTAGTTCTTTCCACAAATTTAGGACCATATTTCTGTAGTGGCTGCTTGCTGCACCTGCAGATTCCTACACACAAGCAGACTCCTGCAGTCACTGTGTGCTGCCGGGGGAGCCTGGACAGAGACTGATCTTGCCCCCCTGCAGGTAGTGCCCTTCAGCAGCTTCCCAAATTAATGACTTGGGCACAGCGCTGAAAGGGATGCTGAGCAAGTTTGCAGACCATACAAAACTGGACGAGCTGTTGACTTCCTTGAAAGCAGGGAGGCCCCACAGAGAGACCATAACAAATTACAGGACTGGGCAATCAGTAACCATATGAGGTTCAGCAGGGAAAGGTGCTGGATTCTACGCCTGGGATGGGACAACTCTGGGTGAGTAGACAGACTGGGGAATGGGAGGCTGGAGAGCAGTGCCATGAAAAAGGCCCTGGGGTCAATGGCAAGTTGAACATGAACCAGCATTGCCCTGGCAGCCAGGAGGGCCGGGAGTGTCCTGGGGACATCAGGCACAGCCACCACTGGGCAAGGGAGGAGATTGTCCCGCTCTGCTCCGCACTGGGCCGGCCTCCCCTCCAGTGCTGGGGGCAGCTTTGGGTGCCTCAGTGTAAGAAAGACATTGAACTATTAGAGAGTGTCCAAAGAAGGACACGAGGATGGTGCAGGGCCTGAGGGGAGCTGTATGAGGGGCGGCTGCTGTCACTTCGTTTGTTCAGCCTGGGGGAGAGGAGACTGAGGCCTCCCCTCAGTCTCCTCTTGTGAGGGGAAGAGGAAGGGCAGACACTGATCTCTTCCCTGTGGTGACCAGTGGCACAGCCTGAGGGAATGGCCTGAAGTTGAGCCTGGGGAGGTTTAGGCTGGATGTTGGAAAAAGATTCCTTTCCCAGAGAGACGCTGGACACTGGAACAGGCTCCCCCGGGCAGTGGCCACAGCACCAACCTGACAGAGCTCAGTAAGTATTTGGACAATGCTCTCTGGGATATGGTGTGATTCTTGGAAATGGTATTGTGCAGGGCCAGGAGCTGGATTTAATGATCTTTCTGGGTCCCTTCTACCTCAACATACTCTCTGATTCTGTGATTTCTTATCAAAAAGAAGCTGTGCAACAAATAAAAGGCATTTTCAGGCACTTTTGTCTCTTTATGTTGCTTGCTCTCCATTCATCTCTTGGTGCCTCATGCTTAATAGCCTTGCTAATAAAAAAAGAAAATCAATTTCACTTCGCTAGATTTCCCAGAGAGATAGCAGAAAGTGTTATTGTGGAATTTATTCTTGAAACTTTGTTATAAAAGAACTCCAGGCTTTACTGAGTGCCGCACAGAATACTTCTTACAGGGGATTGAGGGCCATGCTGTGAGGTCCTTCTTCCTGTGACTCTCTGGTGCAAACATTTCATTTGAATTCAGCACATTTAGTGTCTGCTAAATAGTTCATCAGAAATACACAGTATTTCCCTGAGAAAAAGTGTTCTTGCTTGGTGCTGTAAAATGTCATAAAATTACAGCTAAGGCAGTGGTATTTATCATGTTGTGTTGCTCAATGTGTGCTATGTAGGAGTTGAGCTAGGGATTCAAGGGAAGGTTCTTTTCCTTTGTTCCAGCCTTTCCTCGTTTAGTCACAATATTATAAGTGTACATCTAGTCAGTTTGATCTTTCCTGAAGCCTTGGAAGCATGGTTTTAGGTTTCTCGGTTCAGTGATCTGCTTTTGTTCTGCACGGTGTCAGTGTTAAAAGCTTAGATGTTATGAAACAACACGTACAGCAGAACATCCCATCCGCTCCCTGCTTTCTGGGAGCCTCTGTGCATGGGAAAATGTTCTGTCCTCTCTTCAGTTTTTGAAACAGAACATTTTGGTAGTTTCTCAGTATATTCTAAAGAGGTTTTACAGGTAAGAGCTCCATCCGTCAACATGGAAAACATTTTACAATTTATTAAACAGTTCAATGTGACATGGTTTATCAGAAAACACAAGGATTAATTTCTGTTGAGAATTTACAGGTGAATACAAGATTCTAATCTAGATTATTTCCCATTCCTTGTTCGGTGGATATTGTTATTCTACCATAAAGACCTTCTAATTAAATTTTTAAACCTAGGACAGGGAATCAGATAGATGTTTGGAAGACATCTAATCCAAAATCTGTAGAAATTGATTTGTCATGATGCAAGGGTGAGGAAAAGTAGCAAAATCATGCTTAAGTTTTGTATTTGTCTTCCTTGCTGTATGTATTTACTGCTAGCTACTGTTTAGGGTTAAATATTTGTCCAAGGCTGCACAGTTTTCCAGCAGAATACGTGACAAATTAAATGCCTTGTAAGATGTGTTCTTTAAACAAGGCTCCATTATTTGAGCGGCACAGTCCCTCTCACCTTGAACTTTTAAAATTCAGAAATTTTTACTTATATCCACTTCTAGCTTGTGGTCATGTTAAGCAATAATACAGGCTATATATAACAACAGCAATCTACTTGGATCTTTTTTCCTCTGCTCCCTTCTTGCAGCCCTGCAGGGTGTTGGGGTTTCCATAAGATGATGTATTCCTGGTTAGAATTTAAGTCTAGTGACTGCAAGTTCAAGGTTCGCATCTGCTCAGAATAATATTCCTGGACTATTGCCTATTAATTATTCTTTTACAAAAGCTTTGCAAGCAAGTATCACGGGTCAGGATGATTTAAATTTCCTTGAAATTAATCTAATTAATAGATAATTTTACCATTGTACTTTCAAAAAGATGATAAAGTTCAACAATAATGGACTCTACTATGTATTTTTTAAATCTATTAATATCATTATAGATCAAATTTGGTGATCAAATTAAATCATAGATGGGTATTAAAAACCTTTGATGAAGTAGTAATTTTTAAAAGTCTCATTCCAGTACTGTTGCAGTGTGCTGCTTAGGAGGAATGAATTAAATTAATCAAACTGAACTTACTCATTATTAGATAACAGCATAATTTAAAAAAGGCGAAAAAAATAAAATCTTGCTTTCTTAGTGGTGTCACTACCCTACCTGGTTTGATGTTTAGATAGAGTAATTGACAAATTTTGAACTGCTTTGCATTTTGAAGTTGTGCCTTAGTGGACTATTATTGAATCATTTCTTTCCCTCTGATGCCATTTTTAATGGGCTTTTAGTTCAGCTTATTGAGCAAATCATTTACCCCTATATAATAGAATAACAGCATTTTTCCCCAGTCAGCACTGTTGCCTGCTTTTGCTGCAGGTGGCAAAAGGAATCTTTTAAGCTCTTCGTTTTTTTCATGGTGCAGACTTGATTCTCTGATTTAGCTTGTGTACCATGAGTGGGTTTGGTGGGGTTTTTGCCTCACAGTTGATTTGTCAAAACCTCTCTGATTTTCCTTCCTCCTTGGTCTCTGTGCAGTAAAATAGTCCAGCAATTTATCCATTCTTTTTCTCTGTATTAATATCACATATCTGTATCTCTCCTGTGTTCAGGGAAGACAGAGAAAACTCAGAGAACTTTAACCAGTGCAGAGCTTTGCTATAAGTTTTTGTATTCTTTGGATCACCAAAGGGAAACACTTTGGGTGTACAAGAGAAGCTGCTTACTTCTCCATTTCTGTGCGTGTCCAGTAACAACAAGAAAAGACAGATGTGAAAGATGAGCAGCAAATATCTTGCTGTACTTACTGTTATTTTATCACCCCAAGTTTTATGGTATCACAGAATCTCTTTTTCCTTTCACTTTAAAGGGTTGTGTCAGCTGCTGTCTCTTTGAGGTGACAGTACGAGGCTTTTAGGAGATGACAGCTTTAGTGTAGAAAGGCTGAAGGGTGAAATTAAATGTTGGTAGCCCTAGTAGCTGACTTCATCCACTAACACTTCTACTCTTCACTGGACGACATATGACATGGTTGGTACAATCTTGGTCAAAATTTGAGAGGCTAAATCATTTAGTATCAAACTTTCTCTTACCTCTGTTTAAAACCACAGTGAATATTCCTGTGTGAAGTGACCTGGCTGTGGCAGGTTTTCTGTCATGGTGCAGCCTGGGCACAGTGTGTTTCCTTAAGACACTTCCAAAGTGTTTGACCTAAGGCTGACCATTGCAAACTGTTTTTACAGTAGTATCTAAAGGCTTAAAAATAGATTGAGATGCTGTTTTCAAGACGCGTGTCTGTAACTTCCCTGTCAGAAAGTGGAGAGTGCTTTCCAAAAATCTGACCCTAAGTCCAACAGCTCCTATTATTCTAGCTGCTGCAGTCTTTTCTGTCCTGCCTGTCATGACAGAGACCATTTGTGAAAGTTCTTTTGTGAAAGCTTTCTGGAGGTCATTTGTCTCCTACAGCTGATACTAAAGCTGAAGTAACAGAGGACTCTATGGATGGTCTGCAGTGTAAAAAAAAAAAAAAAAAAAAAAAAAAAAAAAAATCAATTAGACAAGCCCTAGAAAAACAGCATCAAGCAACCATGGTTGACATACTGACAGCTCATTAGCTACAAGCAAATGACTTAGGACTCATTATGGGCATGCTGATCACTCACAAAATTATCAGGAATCTAAATAAAATTGAACCATGAAATACCTTCAGTCAGGGAAGTTCTGCAGCTGAGCACACAGACTGAGGTCCCTTTTGGAAGACTGAGTTTACTGCCTGTGGTCAGGGAGGATGACTTGAAGGCAGAAGAGCAGAGCTTGAGGAGCTGATGTATCTGGAGAATGGGGGACCTACTTTGTGGAAGACTGAAGAGTTTGGTTTAATTACCTTGCTAAATCCAGTTGAGAGAAGATATATCAAAGGTCTGTTTCTGCGAATGGACAGGACCAATTAAGATACATTAAATGCAGTCTGTTTACAAAACTGCTTCTAATCTAGAGACAGCTCATTTAAATTAGTGCTTTCTAGGTAACTACTTCTGAAAAAGTGGTGCCCCCAGTAACCCCTAAAGCACCTTCTTTCACTGTAGTGTTGGGAACTTCCAGCTGTGCTGCTTGTCACAGAGGGCACTTTGCACGGCCTAAGTGGAACAAATACTTTGTTTTCCTTTAACACAACTTCAATCAGAACATCTGGATCTCAGTAACAAGTCTTAAAGCTATTAACAGGACTGAAATATAGGAGTCCATGACCATCACAGCAACCACAGGAGCAAGTGTCATAGCAGAGAAACAAAAGCCAAACCACTACAGGAAAAAGGGGCACATACGCTCACTGCTCTGCAGAGGACTCTGGTCCCAGAAAGAGAAAGACTATTTAGTAGGATAAAAAAAAAATAATTATTACAAGATGAAAGATCATGTTCTCAGAGGGAATTTAGCATTGAATTAGTCAACTAGACAGAATACTATGTATAAATGAAGAACAGTTAAGTACAAGGTTCTTAAAAACAGTTATGAAAGGAGAAACTGACAGGGAAGTTTAACTGAAATGGAAGGTTGGGGCATAACTGCAAAAAGAAGGGGTTAAAGAATTAAATATTGCAGTTCCTTTAGGTAAGTAAAAGAGGAAAATTTGACAACAGTATTGTGGGGTAGTAAGAAGCTGCTGAAGTTGAGTCACTGTCTGGCAAAATAGGGAGTACTGTGTGACTTTTGGAGGATTAGAGTATCTAAGCATAGTCAGAGGGTATAAAATTAGATGTTGTGGTACTCAGTGAGGTAGTAGCTTTCAGACAAAGGGAAATGGAGTAAGACAGGCTGAAATTTGAGCAGTGACATTTGTGGTGAATGCTGAATAACTAAGAATGAGAAATTGAAAATACCAGGATTTAATGTCTTGGAACATTAACATCCAAAGTTGGATTTTCTAGGAATTAAGTTGTGGGAGTCCCAACAGACCTAAGGTTTCAACCAATTAAATCTATTTTCCAGTGCTCTGGGATTAGTTACATGTGCAGAAGCAAGGAAATTGCAGATAAATATTCTGATTACTCACATATTTTTGATTTAATGAAAAAAGTACAAAAAAATGTAACAAAAAGGGAAGGGCATCTTTAATTTTGGCATCTAAAATCAAATGATAAATGGTCATCTGATTAGTGATGTGCCTTTTGTTCTTTTGACTTCTTCAGTAATATGTGAATGTCACATTATATAACACTTAAATGGATGAACCTGGAAATGAAATACATTAGGATGCATCTTTGTGTTCCTCCCCTGACTGGTGGACAACTTGTCTCATTAATCTGTATAGTGGTGTTAATTTAAACAAACAGCATTATTTGTTGAGATTTATGGCTAGAATACTTAAGAGGTTCACTGAGAAAATCTTAGGCTGTTTTATTTTCAGAGCTGGGATAGATTTTATGGCTCTTCGTGACTGGAACCTATCATAAACTCTTACAATTGGTAATGACTGTACAAACTACTACAGACCCAAGTGTTCTGACAGAGAATGTGGGCACAATGAAAGATTGTGGCCACAGGGCAGTGGGGTGTTATGTCCTGTGCAAATTCCTTCTTGTGTTGGTAACTGCTGCCTAACCAGCACTGGGGTAAAGGTGGAGATAAAAACTGATAAAAGCGAAGACCTGTGAGAGGAATAATGGAAAACTCTGAAAAAAGATGAAACAGTAAATGTAAGAGTAACATTCCTGCATTCATGACACGTGCTTTTTGAATATTGTAGATGTTGAAGTGTCTAGGATGTGTTCTTAGAAGTAACTGAGTATGATTCTGGTTCTAAATGAACTTTAGGAAAACTCACCTTTGTCTAGTACTTCCAAAGGGTCATGGGGGCATTATTTAAGCCCAGCAGTGTCTCTGGCAGTTTCCCTGCTGGAAAGGAAGACACCCTTCTGTAACCTCTGGGACGCTGTGATGAGTTCATTAAGGTTTTGGTGGCCTTATTCTACTGGTGTAGACCAGACTGGTGTCTAAGATAATTGAAAATATATGGCCTCAGGGCAGTTAGTGTGTGGGAGAGATTCATATCCTACAGAAGGGTAGAACCTGCTTCCTTGCACCAGCTGCAGAAATAAAGATGAGAACTTGTTCTTCATATCCAGGTCAAGGCTTGCAGAGCTGGCACCTTAGGAAGTTCCCCTGTGGCTGTAAGCTGCAGAGGTGCAGTACTGGCTCCCACAGACGTCAGCAAGAACATTCACAAGCTGATTTGGTGACACCAGACTTAGCTCAAGTGAGAGTTGAGGGATCCTGAGTTTGCAAATTGAATAACTCGTACACAGGGGCCCTGGGAAAGAATTAAAAAAATTATATTTTTCTTACTGTTCCTGTTCAAATTTAATTATGCTTCTGGCTTTCTCTTGCTCTCCTTTGAATCAATTAGCGATATCTTTATATGAAGGAGGGGCAGAATTCCACAGCTGGCTTTGTTTGGTGAAAGTAGCTGGATATGCAGTCAAAGAACCAAGGACCTGGACAGTAGATTATGTCTTTATTATGCCTTACGCAAAAACTGCAATGCAATGTGAATGTTTTGGGGGTTTGTAGTACTTTTGTTTGTTTCTTGCATGCAAAAGATTAGAATGTGTATGCAGGGAATCAGGGGTTTGAAATAATTTCTGACACATGACAATCTCTCTATGTTTGATGGACTGAAGGATGGAAAACTGTGCTAGGTGCCCGATTGTGTTGCATTTCTTCCATCAAAATGTTCTAGATCAGCTCTGATAGAGTGGCCAGGACTGGTTTCTTTTAAGTTTAAGAAAGCTACAAATAGGATATATTTGCATTTCCACATGTAGCCCTTTCATTTTTTAATACTGACTTCTGTCCAAATGTATCTAAGCCTTATTAGACAGAGATTGATAATCTTCTATATGAATTTCTCATGGGGTATTTCTTGTGCATATGCTCGTTCCATGATGCATTTTCATATGAAACACATAAAGCTTTTTAAAGGAAAAATAAAAGCACAGAAAATCCAAATCAGTTCAATTACACTTGCAGATTAAAATAAAGCTGTAATATACATCTATTGTATTGAAATGCTAACTCTATGAATTTTTGATCTACTTTAAAAATGTAAAACTTGGATTTGATTAGATTAGTTGTGAAGTAATCTACACTGAATAAATCTGTTTTCCTTTCATGTGATTTGTCAGTATTTGTAGTGGGTTTGTACACACAGCTTTCGCCATTATTTCCCAGGCAATAAAAGCAGCCGTGCAGAAAAGCCACACATAAATGTCAGAAAACAGAGATATTTTGTTGCATTCCAAGGGCTTTGAAGGTCGAGTTCAATTCAGTTAGCTCACCCAGTGTGAGAGGACCCTGATACGATGATGGAATGTGTGTTTGGGTAGGATATATATGTTACTGTCCCTGTACTGTTCTATCAGGATAACAGATCAGTGAGAGATTAAACTTTACTGCTTGGGAGAATGTCTTTTGGAAAACTATCAATTTTTATGATTTTCTCTAGCTCCTATTGAGACGCTGTGCAGAAATAATGAATCCAAAGAATTTACAGCTTTTATCACAATGGAGATGGACTCCTGATTGTGGCTTTTGGGTGCTTTTCCACTGCAGGTATCCCATTCAACTGCATGTATTCACAAAATAAGTCTCAGATCATGGGATTTAATTTTAAACATGAAATTGTGTTTTGCCTCCTTGTGATGAAAAAAGGTTTGTGAAAAACAGTTTCCTAGAAGGGAGCGGTCAGCACAAAAGGCAGAGTTTTCCCACTCTAAGGAATCTGTTCTGCCAAGTCCCATTGCAGCTCACTGCTTTGTGGGTACTTCCCCTGTCATGCCCCACTTTTTATTTTTATTTTTTTTTTTCTTTTTATAAAGAAAAGACATGATCAATAAAGCTCATAGTTAAATTGAAGGCACTACCTTGATCAGTGCTTTTATTGAGTTTCAGTGCCCTGATTTGAGGAGCTCCCCAGTCAGTGGAGGGATATGTCATCAGCTGCTTGAGCAGTGTGTGAGCAGTCGTGTATTGTAACTGCAGTGCTGCATAATCTTTGCTGTCTGGAGAGTCTCCTTTGTGGTGGCTTCTGATAGCCTCTTGCTCATCTTATCCAAGGATGAATAATGAACAGACTCCTACCTTTAGAAGGAATACAATTGTATTAAGTGGGCAAGAAATTTTGTTTAATTTCCTGCTGCTTTGCAACATCTTCCCATGACTGTACGGGCAGGGTCAGAACACGACAGTGAAAGAAATCTCTCTGCCAAAAATGTACAGGTCATTTGCCCCTCTGTGTTGGTACTGACACTGCATTGCTCAGTGCAGCCCCTCCTAAAAAAGATTTAAAATGTAAGCCTGCCTCCTGTTTTTCATTGGGATCATAAAATAGCTGGATGTGCTGCTAGGAGCATGCAGTGTTTAATGCAGTTGATGTGTATCCTAGATGGAAAGCTCTGTCCTGCAGTGCTGTGATAATAATATGATCATTAATGTTTCCAATACAAGTGCCTGGCTGGGTTCTGCTTGCCTTTATCCAAACACACCCCCTTAATCCCCTCCCTATTCTGTGTGTGTCCTGTGGCATATTGCTCTTGTGCTGGAACATGCATTCCTTAGAATGGACCATAATATGACCACCCCAGCAAATCCCACATCCTTCATGTGCCTCCTTTGCTGAAAGATTTGGTGCCCTGAAGGTCTGTAAGCCACAGGAATAGTTTAAAGTCTCTCTTCAGAGAGGATTCTGCCATGCTTGTGTCCTGATTTTGGTGGGGTTTTTTTCTTGTTTTTTTCTTTTATTTTTTTTAATTCTTTTTTTTTGTTTGGTTTTTTATTTTTTGGTTTTGTTTCCCCAACCCCTTTTTCAAAGCTTCCAATTAAGAAAACAGCGTACAGAAAAGAACAAGAATTAAGCAAGGAAAGTGTTTTTTCCCCTCACTAGAAGTAGCATGCTCCCAGTTACATGGCAGAAAATTTCAAATTCCCATTACAAAATAGCTGATCTCAGCCCAGCCTTCTCTGTAATTAGGTCGTGCTTTTGACTGGCTATAAATGGTTACGCCTGTTGCAACGTGCCAGGAGCAGACAATGCTTGGAGGCATTGAATAATACATTTTGCTTTTCTGATGACATGTGTGGCAGTTATGTATGGATGAAATAGGCTGGAACAAGTTTATCTGAAGTAAACAGTGAGATTTCGGTGTCTGATGGAGAACAGATAAATTGCCAAAAGAATTTAGAGCCCAAGGTTTGCTTGCTTTGTGTGAAAGGCCATCCATAGAGGCTGCTCTTGCCTCCTGCCAATCCGGGACAACATTCCTACAGCTGTCCTGGAGAGTCTTTTGGTCAAATGTAAAAGGAAAAAAAAAAAAAAAAAAAAAGAAAAAGAAAAAAAAGAGAAGAGACTACAAAAGATTTCCTGCAGCTTGGCTGAAGTGCATCATCTCTCGTGTTTGCTTAAGAACAGCTTCTTTCTAATTCACAGTTACTCTCCTTTTTTTTTTTTTTTTTTTATGAAGACCAGTGTGTAAAAAGTTCTTTTTCTCCTTTCTGAACTTGGACCTTTGCCTGATGAAGGAGCTGTCTATTACTTCAATATTTTTATATTTCAGAAGAAAGCCAGCCTTTTATTCAGCTGGACCTTAAAGAGCCCACATGGCTCCTCACAGCAGACAGGCTTTGCATCCCTGTCTCTGGAACAAGGCGTTCACCTGCACTGTGTTAGGGTGCCCTGGCTGGCTGAGGGTGCAAGAGTAACATCAGTAATGATGCCCTGCTTCTCTTTTCATGCTTATGAACAGCAGGTGCATTGCAGAGACTGGCAGAGAGAACATCCAGAGGAACTTTCCAAAAGTGTGCTGTCCTCCCAAAGAATAGTGTGGGATGAGGCTGGTGTGAAGGGCCAGAGCAAGAGTCCTGCCAAGTACCAGGCTGGGCAAGATCTCCTCTGTCTCCCAGTGTTAAATGGCTTTTAGAAGGAAACAGAGGCATGGTGTCAATTCTTTGTTAATTTCAAGTCCAGTGTGGCAGTCAGGGATCTTTACAGAAGAAGATTCAATGGAGAAAGTCTGGGCTTGTCCAGATGGTGGTAGGCAATTGCAATTCATTTGTGTGACTTTCTGGTTATGCAGTTTTTGCTGTGTAGCATAAACTCTCCCCCACAGGCAGAAGTGAGCTGCAGGCAAGTGAAGGTTTCCAGCAAAAGGCATTTTCTTCACAGATGTGCAGCCTGAGAATGTGGGGTTGTTACAACATTTTATTTACTTTCATTTCTTCTGCCTCTGGGCTGCTGTCAAGTGTTTAATTTTATTTGTCTGATTATTTTCTTTCTTATCTAGAAGTTAGTACTTCCAGAGGTTACATCCCAGTGTAGTATTTACTAAACATATAGGTATGTGATTAACATCCATTCCTGCTGCTGCATACCAATCACGCTAATGATTTTACTGCTGCGAGCAAAAATTGAATTTTTCTCACTTTCACTTTAGAAGCCATCAAATTACCTTTCCTGTGAGTTTTTGAAACAAGAAATTGAGTATTTCTGGTATTTCATGTAGAATAGCAAAGAAATGCAGAAGACTTTCAATGACTACATCTCTTTTCAGATATAAAGACCTGCTGACCAGAAGTCTGCTGGTATTTTATTGTCTTCTAAGAATCTTTCTTGATGTATTTGTGGGGGTTTTTGTTGTTGTTGCTTTTCTGGTTTATGCATTTTTGAGTCTATTTTTGATTGCAAGAATGAACTTTTTGAAGGGGGTTTTCATGAAAATGTTGGCAGCTATAGAGTGCCTTTCAGAATGTTTGTGAAAATCCTCAGTTACAGAATCAGTCTTAGGATGTTGCTGATCATGACTCTTTGTATGTTTCTATAGAGGAGAAAGAGAGGTCATCTAAGTGAGGTGTATCTGGCAGGATAAGAGTTAATACTCACAGATGGGTGGTTTTTTTCTTTGAACTTTTCTCAGCAGGTGAAAAATAGCTACAATCAGGTACTACTTCAATAAGTAGTAACAACCAACTGCCAGGTTGAAAGATCACAAATTCTCGTACCAGCAGTTCTATTATGGGGAAGCGTGTATCAGCCTGTGTGTGTCAGAAAGCTTGCCAAGGTATTGATAAGAAGGGCTGGGCAATAATCCAGCACCAGAAAAAATAAATAATTTGAGAGCTGTACTGCAGAGGCTTTTCTTTTTTTCTTCTTTTTAATACTACTTTATCATGCAGAGACTACATTAGTGTTTGTATAATATGCATCTGCAGCTGCTGATGAAGTTCACCCTAGTTGTGAAGGACATCAGTGAATCAGTAACTGGAGTTTTAGATTAAATATTCTTAACAGATCTTATAGAATGAAAAATCAACAACCTTATTTAAAGTGTTCTTTGCTGCCATGGGGATTTTATGGGGATAGATCTTTTAAATTACTGGGCAGCTTTCAGCTGCACTATAAAATAAGCAGCAGGCTGGCCAAAGGCATGCCTTGCTCAGAAGTTCAGGTTGCTTTGGTGGTGGTGTGACCTTGTGGTGTGTGAGACTGGGGCTGTGCTAATGATGTGTTTGTTCCTAGTGGAGAGGGGCTGTTGGCATAGGGAACCCTGGGCCAGGAGTAGACAGCTGAAGGAAGTACAGGTTCAGCTTTGAATAAGGATGAAACAAGGAGCAGGAACTATAGGATAGGGGGAGCTCAAAGTGCTGGAAAGCCTGAAGGGATAAGAATATCTCCAGACAAATAAATGCTCCTTCTTATCAGCCTTTGAGTTTAGGGCAAGAGGGAATAGTGACACAAAGTAATGCCTGAAATCTGGCCATGCTTTGCAATTTGAAGGGCTCAGAATCACTGGGGCTTTTCAAATGTGGTAGCTTCTTATGCATGATAGCATATGGAAGGCCTTCAAACTATGTCAACGATTACTCCTTGAAACCTGGAAGTTCTTCACCTTACATAATTTCATATTATTACCTAAATAAGTAAGTAAATAAAAAGTATTTTTTTGATGAAAATGCTATGTGTAAGAAACTTGTGCAGTTACCTGAGACTAATAAAAGGAGATTACATATAGGAGGATTATCTCTTATATAAGGTTTTTAATAGAGACTGCTGCTGTTACTTCAAGTATTTGGACTGTGCTGATTGCTGTTTTGTTCATTGCTCAGGTCATGCCCCAGTAAGCCTGAACCCACTCTGCACTGTTTTGGCTTTAATGAAAGATATGGTTGAATTTGTTGAGCTGCTATGAACCTAGACACACCACTTGTGAATTGTGAATCATCATGAAAACTGAATTAAGTAACAAGTTTAACAAATGACAGCAACACAAGAGGCACAGTGAGCTGTGTTTTGAGAGCCCTTGAGCTGCCTTAGCCATAGAAAAAGCCAGAGCTCCTGCAGAGAAGGTGTGCAAGAAGTTATGTGTCTTCTGTTCATACCTGCTTAAACACCAGTCCTGATTCAGGGTACCTTCTTACGAGAATCACATCCAGGATAAAGCTCATATTTCTTTCATTGTAACTACCTATTTTTAGGTACACTGCATCTCTTGCATTACTTCTTCATCACTGAACTTCATTTTTGCTCTTATTTTTAAGCTTCCTGGCTGCTTACATTCCAGTTTAGCAAAGATGTCCTTTAAAAAAAATTGCTTTAATCCTGATTTTACTGGTTTTTGAACCAAACCAGATCTTACTGGTGATATAAACCCTACCAGCTTTGTTCTTTTCTCCTTCTGAGAGAGAAACACTGACAGCAATCTCCTGTGGAGTCTTTGAACATATTCAGGTTAACTTGCAGTTCTGGAAGAGAAGAAAGTAAATCTTCAGCTGCTGATTTTATGCAAATGATGTTTGACACATGACTATTTCTAGAAGGATCTTTGCTATATATCTTACTCTCTTTGAAAACTTCTAGGACCCCTGCTTGGCTATCTCTTCAGCAGCCCTGTTAGAGAGAGTTTCAGAACAAAAGAAATAGCTGGAAGGCATGTTTTTTCCCAATACTGGTGAAATCAGAAAGGTACACTGAACTAGAGTACTGAAAGAATTTCATTTAATGCTCTGTTGTAATAGAAAGTAGCTTTTAAATGGGATGCTCAAGACTATAAAAGAAAAAATTAAATAAAAGGATTTTTTACATATAGTGGTCTACAAATTGAAACAAATTCAGTTGGTGTAGCCATTATTGTTTTCAATTGGTATTATACTTGAGTAAAAACTGATACCCTGGATCAGTCCTATAATGAAAGTAGTATGATGTGCAGAGATATTAAAAAAGTGATTGAGTTACTCACTGTGCCTGTAAAGGCAGGTATTGTGAAAATAATACAATATTACTGAATATTGTGTCTTCTAAGAGGCCCAAAGCCCTCACATAATTCTTTACCTTTCATTTGTCCTTCCAAGCTTGGTGCTGCCATGTATCTAAAAAATAAAAGAAAGCATGACTACTGGAGAAAATCAATTTATGAAAAAAAGCTTATTTGCAATTACTGTTTGGGGCATGGTTCCCAGGGTTCTTTACTGGAATCTTCCATAATATCACGTTCAACCTTGTCTTTTAACAAATTCAGGCAGTTACTTGTGATAGAAACAGTAAGCCTGAAAAACAAAATAGTTCTAGAATGAAAGTTTAGGAGTTGAGTAAAGATCTTCTGTTGAGTAAAAATCTTCTGTTGAGTTCTTTGTGATCTTAGGAAAGTTGATTTCAGCCTCAGTTTATGCACCTGTGAAATGGGTTTTTACTGTGAAACTCACTAGGATGGAGATTTATTCCTGCTTGTGAAGTGGTTTGATAGTCTCTGCCATATAATACATGCCAAGTGGCAGGCTGCTGTGCTCTGGTTAAAAAGTAGAATAAAGATACTTAGTACTGATCTCAGCAAAATTTACAACTTAAGAAATTATCTTCCTATGCTGAAAATATTTCCTTCCTCCCTCCCTCCTAGAGAACTGTATACAATACAAAAAAATGTGTCTTACTGTTCTGTCAGGCATTATTGAACTATTAAAAAATGATCTTGTCATCTCACACTTCTTAACAGATTATGAAAGAAAAATGACTAAAACTTCTTCAGACTGTCAAGTTCCTGCCAAACTGAAACTAATGAATCACCCTAGCACTGGTAATTAGCCAAAACTCGATTATATGAAGCGTATAAATAGTGCTAGGGACCATGTTGCCAAATATTTATACCCCTGAAAGTAGTTATGAAGTTTTTAATTAAATTCTATCCAGCAGAGTAGTATGACACTCCTGGTTTTATTTCAATTCTTACTTTAACAACCTAGATATAAATTGAATGTGATTCATGCCTGCTAGTTACTGATTTTGATATACATACTAGACAGAATGAGCTTGGTGTCTGAGAAATAACTGACACCAGAAGTGGGATGGTGCTGTTGTGGGGATGGAGTAAAAAGAATTAGAAGAAACTGTTTAGTCCTAGTGAGTGCTTTTGGCCCAGTGGGGTTTCAGGTATTGCAGTTCATGTACTCTGATCTCAACTTTTCCCTCTTCTATACCCCTTTTTTTTTTTTTTTTTAATTTTATTTTTTTTTTTTTTAAACTGAGAATGAGCTTGTAGACTTAGTCTCATTGACTAAAGGTAAACTCCTTCATTCTTCTGCTGAAGGATCCTGTATTCATGAGAAGGGTAATTTTGTTCTTGCCACTGCCATCTAGGCTAGTCAGGTACTGTAGTGACTGAAATAAAATGTAACAAAACTAATATATACCATGCAAATCATCCAGGTAAGAAACTCTTTAACGTATGTCTTACTGTGTACCCCTCACTGAGTATGTGAAAAATGGGATACATTTAAAAGATGTTTATAACTGAATATACATTTCTTATGTAAAAAAAAAAAAGATTGAGATTTATGCACAGGATATGTCCATGTTAGAGAAACATTTCTTTTGTTAAGAGACAGTTTGCATTCATGAGAACTGAAAATTAAGAAGGAATAAGATTTGTTTCTCTGCAGACTTACTAATTAGTGTTGGTTAAAGTCTCCCAAATGGTAGGATGTGTGAGTATTTAAAATGTTGATGCAGTCAAATTTTGAGACAAATTACAATTTGGTATTCATCCCTGTATGTAGCTTCAGACTCCTCTGTCATATCCTAATGACATGTAGAATTTCTGGATTCTCAAATGCTAAATATTAAGTTTTATCAGAGGACCAATAACAAAATCCATTTATCTGTGGTAAAGGAAGGAGATTTTACAAGAAGCAGTTAATGACAAATAGCACCTGAGTTTGGTTATTTTGTTTGTTCTTTTAATGAGCAGGTAAAGAACATAGGGACTTAATGGAGTCAAATTACTTGTAGAAGTGCCCTGTCAAATACTCGTGGCCACTGATCAGACTTCTTTACTTGGTGCTTTAAGAAGGCTGAAACTATAAAAAGTATGTGCTTTGGTGTTTTAAAGCATTTTTACAGTGAAATTTGTGGAGCCACTGAAATGCCAATTTGCAATAGTCTTTCCCACAGAGATTGCCTGTTGTTGGATCTCATGCCTTCAACAAAAATTGCAGGGGAACTGAATACTTAATACCAACGTCCTTTGTACAAGTTGATAAGTAAACATTGTGTTTGCATATGGCTAGATTTTTTTTTTTCCAAAACAATTTCAACAGATGCCTTAATTCTGTTCTGCTGTAAAAACTCCTTTCTCTCATTTGAATGCTCTTGTTAGTGCAAAAAACACACAGAGAAAAATCTTTGCTGTTTTCCTTTTCAAACAATATTTTCTTACATAAAAAACCAACGGGCCACAATTTTTCTTTTACCTGCTAGTACAGTGCATTTAAAGAAAAGTATAAAAATCAGGTGGCTTTTTAGAGAAGGCCAAGAAATTTAGCTACACAATCTGAATTTTTCTCAGGGCATAGGCTGTTTAGAACAACTCTCTGTGAGAAGCACATAAAGCTGATTGCACTGTTTTCAAGTTCAGAACAGATCTGCACAAAATAAAGGAAGTAAAAGGTTCAGTAAACCAGGAAGATAGGGAATGTAGAAATCAGGTAGTAGCATCATACAAGCAATCTTGCTTCCTGCTGTGGATGTTTTGATTGAAACATGCTCATGTAGTGGAATGAGAGTCTAGATTCCCCTTTAAATATTTGCAATATTTTAGTTCTGATTTGCAATAAATAATATGACTAATCCATGCTCCTCTCATTGCTTTATGATTATCACTTGCACTGCACATCTTGGCTGCTCTTAGCACTTACAAGGCTCTGATATATAGCTAAATGTTTCTGACTCCATCTGCTACAAAGAGAAGTGACACAGAAGTGCTCCCCAGCCATTTTATTGCAATTTAATGTAAATCTGTTATAATGCAGATGATGAAAAGTGCAGTGGCTTCCATGAATTCTGAGTGCTGCGATTGGGTTGTGGCTGCTGCGCTGCCCTCTGAAGATTTGCTGGGTTTAATTTTACATTGCACAGCCATTAGCTGCCTGAGGTTCCTCACTGAATCACACTGCCACAATACTTCTTCATCCTCCTCTTGCCTTTCTCCTCACAGTGACCTCCTTCACCCAAGTTTTTCCAGCCCAGTCTCATTGCTTTTATCTTATAAATTGTAACCTCCCAGTACATCAGAACACAGAGCCATGCAATTGACCCCTGCCTTGGATTATTTTGTTAACTCTTGTTTGTGGGAATGTCATAACATCCCTTCCAATTTGCTGGGGGCTCATTGTGATTCTCACTGTTATGCTAGGACAGATTAATCTTATCTGGTTGCAAGGAGAGCTTGTCTTTACCATGGCATCACAAGTGATCTTATTGCCATCATGTAAAATAAGTGGTGTTAAATGTGTTCTGTGCTGGTTAGTTGGGAATTAGCTGGTAGATGGGAATTGGGGTGATCAGATTCTGTCATCCAGCATTAAGTGTTATCATACACTTATGTATAGGCCCTTAGGCAAATGATTTTTTTTCCCCTGTATTTCCTGTAAATGTTACTGTTTGCAATGATAGAATTACCTTCAGTAGAGTAATTAAACTGTGGCAAATTAGGTAAACCTAGAATGTAATTAAAGTATGATAAAAACACGTGTAAATGATAATTGTTTCATTCCCATGGGGAAAATGTGAAAATAATCTTTTCGATAGAGTATCATATCTAGAATCTTTGCACATGCCAACTGACATTTTTGTCCTTTAGTAATTTGTCTAGAAGTAATTGAATGCAGTATTTACAAAAATAGCTAAAAATAAGGAGAGCATCCTACTTTCTCACAGATTTTTCACCTGCAGACTGAGGAGTTACCCAGGGAAAAAGTTGTGATCTTTCTGTGATTCCATTCTCCAGTCCAACTGACTGGATGGGCTAGAGGTGGAAGGGGAGGACAAATTCCAAGCTTCAGATTGGTTGGATTATTAACAATGGAAATCATCTTGTCCGAAATAATAGTGCCTTACTTGGTTAATTCATGAACCTGGAATAAGGCAGAATGTGGTGCTGACATCACCACATAAATACTCTAAAGTATTTGAAGTTATAACACAAATTCTGTTGCGTGGTATTATCTGTATTGATGGTAAGCTTTTCAGAAAACTTAGTGTGGTGTCACTGCAGGTGGCATTTTTCTTTTGTGTGTTGTCATCCCTAGAAAACTGATGATTTTGAGTGAAGACTTTGGTGGGGATGTTTACATAAAATCTTTGTTCCAAATGCAAATAAAATTTAAAGTTAATAGATGTGTTTTGAACCTTAAAAAAAGCACTTTTTTTTTTTGTTTTGTTTTTTTTTTTTTTTGTTTTTTTTTTTGGTGAGCAAAACTGACTCATTTGCAACCAGTTCTAAAAGAAACTCTGCAAACCTCTGAAATGCAAATTTATTGAAATAAAACAATCCAGTCACCTGTCTCCTTGTGTTCCTGCAGCAAGGTGACTACCAGAGGAATAATTTCACATAAAGCTTTCTCAAGTGTTTTTCCTTCATCCTCCAATTGAAGATGTGTATTTTTTTATTAAAACTGACTCCCAGTTTCAATAATTTATTTCCTTTTTTCTTCTCATTACAGAGAAAGTCCGTTGTTGCCGTGAGTTTCATTGCAGCATTCCTCTGTCTGATCATCGTTCGTCTCACAAATGAAGTAACTTTCCCTTTGATCCTAAACTGCTTTGGACAAACCAGAGTCAAGTGGATCCCATTTTCTAATGGCCAAAGGCAGCCTCTGAAAACTCATTATGGATATATAAATGTAAAAACACAAGAGGTAAGACCTGGTTCTAGGAGCCTGGCCAAATGCAGCAGATTTCTTTTTCTCCAATCCCACCTAATGCTTTTTTGCAACTTGCCCAGTGTAAAAACTGAACAAGGGTGTTTCTGAGCAAAGTGGCTATTTTAGAAGTCTGCTACCACTTAAATGAGCTTTGAAATTTTTAAAATTTCTGTCATGTCTGCAGTGGAGAGAGCAGTGAACTGACCTCAAAATCATCCTTTATTGAGTGAAAACTTGTTTATACAAACAAGAAAATCTTTCAGCTTAATTTCAATCCTTCAATCCCTCTAATGCAAAAGGGAATTTTCTTGTGTTTGTTGTAATAAGGTCCTAAAAATGTTTCATTTTGCTTGGGCTTCCCATAGAAGAAGTAGCTTATTTTTGTTTGTATGGGCATGAAAGAGGAAAAGGGAGTGATATGTGAAATGAGCATATGTGAGTCTAGTGAATGTATAAAGCTAGAGGTTTACTGGATTTTTCTGGAAGTATTGCATTAATACTTGATAGCTGTTTCAAAACTAGGTATGTATTTGCATTCTGTACTTCAAAACTCACTGATGTGTATCTGCTTTGCAAAATACTTGCTGTATGATAAAAATACTTGTCTGATGAAATTAGGTTTTACAGGGACTCTTGCTTTAAAGTGTCTTAGTTGTCAAAATTTCTAGCACCACTCTTTGGTGGTGGTGGTGCATTTTCTTCAGACTTTTCCTCTCTCTTTGTAATATTTGTAAAATGGAGTCTTTCAAAGTAAGGTAACATCAAAATTGAACTCTTTCTATAGTTTGCGATCAGTTATAGCACTGTCAGTCATGAGAAATGCTATCAGACTTCCATTAACTGATAGGGGTTTTTTTTGGTATAAAATGACAGTTATTAATGAGTGAAATTCATTCACATAACAGCTTTATAGAGAATGAAAACTTCACCACTTCATTATATTTAGTCCTGTAAGTCTGTTGGACTAGTTAGTTATTATCCTACCTTTAGTGAGTTAAATGTAAAACTCAGAATGAGAGAGAGGCAGTTTTCAGGAGGCAGCTCCTTTTAAACATATATAGCTTTTAATCATTGTTCCTGTAAGATGCAGCCCTATTTTGGAGGCCAAAGTACATTATCTGTTTTACAGAAAATAGACAAGCACCTGAAAAGTGAACTGTTCAGCTGTGAATCGTAGTCCCAGTGAAAGGAATGGGAGGTGCTGTTGAGCTCAGAGGGGTTAAGGCTTCATCCAGCAACTTCATCCCTCAGAAATGGGAGGGCAGCGTGTTCTGCATGTCCCGGGGTTGTTGCCGTTGCGGCAGGCGTGGAATCTGAATGAGGCAGAGGTGCCATGGTCACTTGATCACTATCAGCCTGAACTGATAACTGCAGAGGAGAGGAGCATGCTAATCCATTTTTATTCACCATTGCCTTCATCAGAGGTTAGAAGTAGTTTGTGAGGGCCTTAATTCATTCTTAAATTTGATAACATGCTTGGAAGTTCTTACAGTAAATGGAAATGAATGTCCTGAAAGCTGGTGACCGGTATCGAGTTGTAAACCATTTGTCTCAATTTGGCATGGGTTGTGAAGGACTCCTTAAACTTAGTAAATTTTAGTTGTTTTCCCTGTTGTATTTGCAGATTACATTAATATTTGCTAATTAAAATGATAATGAAGAACCTGAACATGGCTTGCTTATTGTAAATGCACTAACTTTTGACTTAATTATTCCCTGTCTGAGGGAACTTTTGTTGTGATGCTCATGTGAAAAGCTTTCACATATCTCATGTTCCTAACTCACGCTCATAGCTTTCTCAGCCTATGATTTTTAAAACACATATTCCTTTGTCAGATAAGCATTTGTCTATACTATTTGTATTAATATAGCCATAAAGAATCTCAATTATTAGTTTCTTTATTGTGTCAAATACATTGAATTTCTGCTCATTTCATAAAATTTAGATATTTTCTAGTTTTTTTGTGCTGCTATGTTATGTAAGATAAGCAGAAAAGTCTACGCTGTGAGACAGGCTAAAGCCCCAAAGAGATGTGGCCAAGTTTTTTGCAAAATGGGACACATGGTGTCTCGTCAAGGACCAAATGATGTGAGGAAACAGTACCACAATGAATTGTCAGAAAATAAACTGATGGAAGGGAAGATCGGAGGGAAGGCTTTTAGAGATGTGAATTTTGGCTTTTTCTCTTCTCTTATATTGGGGAATATTTTTGCAGAATTCTTTGAATGAATTCTTTGTTGAATGTGCTCATATTCTCCTAGAGTGTCTTTTGAATCCTGCCACCCACTGGTGTCTCCTGCTGTCTGATAGCTCTCCCTCCTGTTCCTCAGCCACTTCTAACATCCTTCTTCTTTTCTCCACATTTGTTCTGTGTTCTCCTTTACCTGTTCCTCTCAGGCTGCACTCCAAGGTCTGGCTGCATGCCAACTCCCTAGGGTACTTAAAAGTGCAAGGTCAACAAGCCAGAGGAATTAGGATATTTTGCCACCAACCCAGTCAGTCATCTGAAGTGACAGGAAGCTAGAAAATCTAGAATGAATTACTTCTCTGCCTTTCCTGTCTCTCTATTGCATACTTACTTTCTGAAGAAAAAGGAAAATCAAACCAAACTAAAAAAGGCCCAACCCCTCAAACTTTTCCATAGTAATAAAAATTTAAGTTAGGAGGAGCTGGTTTTTTGGGGGGATAGGACTGAGTGGGATGAGACTTGAAAAAGCTTAAGAGATGATGGAAAATCAATTGGTTAAAATGGTAGTGATTAATCATATGTATTAAGAAAGATCAGGAAATACGATGATGTGAACATTAGTGTTTATCTCAAGTAAAAAACAATGATGTGGCTGTTATTAGGTATGATCAGAATAATGCTGTAAAGACATTTTTCAAGGGGGTTGTGTATTTGACTTGACACTGTAGTATTGTGGAATTTGTATTACTAAAAAGTCTGAAAAATATTAAAACTAGATGTATTGGAGTATTTAATATAAAATGTAAAGAGACACATAACTTAATCCACAATTAAGGCTGTACATAATACAGGGTTGTTGCTATGGTTTCCTTGATTTGTAGCCATAGCAACAGCTTTGGGAAAACTGTCTTTTATGTACAGTAAATATATTAGATTTGAAATACAAATAGATGTGAAGTGTTGTATATACTGGGCCACTATGTCTAGACACATTATAGTTTCACTTTGGAGATATTTCTGAAATAGGGGATTCTTCACCTAGAAAATCCAGAGCCCACCCTCACTCCCCTCAGCAGGAGAAGATCTTGTAGAAGCCTTCCATGATGTGATCTCTTTTCCCTTTTCAATATCCACATCCGAGGTGACTCCTTGAGATTTGTGGGAAGCTGTGCTGCCTGTTTTGCAATATTGCTGTCTCGCTCAGTACATGAATGTTGACCTTTCATGGCAAGGAGGTGTATGAACAAGATGACCTTTCTTTCCCTTATTTCCTCCACTTTGTGCCTCTCGATTTTTGGTGGGAGGTCCCATGAAATCTGTCTTTAGGAAATGTCATGCCTATCATGTGTTAGTTGTTTTTATCCTATTCCTGGTGATTTTTTTTAATAGAAAATATTAATTTGATACAACTCCACAGTGGTTACCCAATTGAAACCTACTGGAATAAACTTCACCCCCCACCCACATCAAGCTGATGTAATGACTCTTTTTGTATATCAAAAATGGGGAAGCAGATAAAAAGAAGCAGAGAAAATATAACCTTCCTCCTTCCTTCATACCACTCCTACTCTACAAAGAGTTCTGGCAAAATTAATGAACATCATGTATTTAAATTGCAGCATTATGACATCAATTTAAAATCCATTAGCAGTTTGAAACTTTATGCTAGGCAAGTCTAATAGTGTTCTTGGATATTTGATTGTGCTTCCTGAAAGGTGAATATTGAATAGATTTTTACTCTACCGTCAGTATTAAAATAATGTAGCATTTTCCTACATACGTAAAATCTGAAATATAGCTGCAATAACACTTGAAGCATAATTATAAAAGTATATTCAAGTACTGAACAAAGATTAAAACTGTTCTTGGAAAAGGGTAAGTTCTGAGATGACCTAAAATCCCTGCATTAAACTGCAACTGTGAGATCTAATGGCTTCCTCTGAAATGAATTCTGAGGGAGCAAAGAGCCTTTGTGTCGTGAAGATTGAAGAATCCTGCATTACAATGATGAGCATTAGATAAAAGGAAGGTGCATTGTAGCACTTAAGACTTTTAAAAATCCTGTCATAACTGAAAAACTCACCAGTATTGTATTGATATTGAAGAAATACAATTGGATCATATTATCCCATACCATCTTGTCCCTAAGCTGAACAGACCTGGGTACAAGCATTGATTGCTCACTACTTGTGGCACACACAGCCACAAACATGTGTGACTGGACTAATCTGCCTAATCTGGTTCCTTTTTTTTTTCCTTTTTGCCAGAAGTTTTGTAGCAGAACTTGGCTTAAATGAATGGAGGTTTCCACAAGTGAAATACCTCAGATATTAATATTAACAGGAGGCTACAGACCTTATATGTATTTGCATTGTCCTTTTTACTATTTTTTTAAAAAGCACAATAAATTTGGTACACTTAAAAATTACCTGAAATGTAGAGGAAAATTAACATAACATGCAGAAATATGGGCTGTGTTCTGGTCTCTGGCTGTAAGATAAAGCACATACAATTTCAACAATAGCAAAACCATAGTAGTCAAGTAATCATTAGATGGACCCAGACCAACCATGAGACACCACCTTCTAACAAAACTTGAAAAACTAAATTAAAATATCATCAGGAAAGCAAAGAATGAGATTGATGTTTTAATATCACTTCCTCCCCCAATATGGGAAGTAAGAAAAATTTTTCAAAAAGACTGAAATTTTATAAGAAATATTATAAAAATGTAAAGCTAGCAACCAGCCTGGGACGGTTTGTTTTGCCTCAGTAATGGATGAAAATGACACTATGAATTGTCAGTGCAGACTATTGGAGAACAGCTTTGGGTTTCATCTCAGAAGAGAGGGTACCAGACTATGAACTTGAATGGTGTGTTCAGCTGACTCCAGAGATGCTTGTTTCATACTCTACTTGGGAAAAGCTAGAGAGGATAAAAAGCTACATCAGCCAAAATTCCCTGTGCCAGAAAGTTACTTCAGTATTTAGTTTCTGACACATGGATGACTTCTATCCTGTCTTTTCCTTTCAGATCTTGTTCTATGTTACAGCATAAGAATTCACAGGATATTTTGGTAGTAAAAGGTCATTTGTTTCATAGTAATTTATCATTTATATCCCTCCAAAGACACGTTCTTTTATCACAGTTGCACAGTTACTCATTATTCCAGCCTCAGAAATAATGTAATAATAATATGAATGAAAGTACAACTAAACATGTAGTGTCTTCTGGATATTTTTCTGCTTCCATTTTATAAATTTTCAGGAACAATTTTCTTTGGAAGTATTGCAGAAGGATTAGTTACATAACACTTGAAATGACAATCACATTGTGTGTTAAACTTCTGAGAGACTTTCATGTGCAGGGCTGATGGTTCCTGTCCCCCTGCCCCGTTGTGTTTCCTACCCGTACCAGAGCTCCCATTCCCAGCTCTGGGAGCCATAGGCACACATTCAGAAATAAAATTCCTGCCAAGGACTTTAACCACCAAATGAGCAACTCCAGGAGGACATCTATTATAGAAATAGATCTCACTAAACAGGTAGACCTCACCAGAATCCTCACTGCCCTCTTCTTCTTTCCAACCCTCTTTTGGCCTGGAAGAAGAGAGAATGATGCAAATAAGCTGCAAGGTCCACTTGAAACCACTCAGGCTGTTATGAACCTACAGGAGAGAAGGGAGCACAGATAATGTGTGGCCTCAGTGGAGCAAATCCTGCCAGCTCAGCCGTTTTCTTTCTGTATATATGGAGTAAGCTTAGGTTTTTAAAGCTGCCACGACTCTGATGGTGTCTCATGAGGAAAAAGTCAAGTGCCAGGATAAATATATCAAGTATTCTATATAGAGGAATTAAATCTGCTCCACACAGAGCCTCAGTGTGATGAGTCAAGCAGTGCTGCCTGTGTGGCAGCTCTGCTTTAAAAAAAAAAAAGGCTAAGGGACTTGAGAAGAGATTACTATCAGCCAGTGAGCTGTGCCTTCAAAAGTCAATCCCTAAAGAACCTGGGCTGGTAGAAATAAATGTCTGCGATGCAGTCATGGGCTGGATTGATCTGTTGAATGGAGCTTAGAGGTTATATCGCAGAAGGTTACTGGTATCAAAGGTTTGCCATCCACCTTGGTTATGTGTAATTTTCAGAGATTTCTTCCACCTTCTTGAGGATTTTTTCCTACTGCTGCTGCAGGGTAGGGGTATAGTAGCTAATGTTAGTCTCCCTATTGAGAAGATGCCAGTTGTGTTCTCCATGTGAAAAGTGTGAACAATGTCTCCCCAAAAGAAAGACGCGACACCTAGAAAATTGACTGGAGATCACCTGGAAAAAAAAAATATTTTCAGAACAAAAGCTGACTTTTGCAGTTAGCTAGCTTGATAGGCAAATTTCTGTCAGTAGTGTTTTGTTTTAGTTTGAATGGCAGGTGGACCAGAAAACTGAATGGAGTATTCTTTGGACTGGTAAGGAAAAGAGCAGACAGGTTTGGTGTAATGTATTCTTGAGTGAGACCAAACCTTTGGGGAAAACAGGAAAGATGTAATGAGCAGGTGAGAGTGAGGCTTGTCAAGGGGATGAAGGAGGAACTTACTGATTTTACTCTGTATGAGAAGTTACTTCTGTTACCATGACATGATTTCAGCTTTTGTCAGTAATAGTTGCCAAATGAAAGATGGGCTGTTTTGCATTAGTGGCAGGCGAGGTGTCTCCTTGGTGTTCCAGATCATCAGCTGGGAGAGCAGTGCCCTCTCATTTCTTCTCTGATATCCTCCCACAACTGCTGTTTAAAAATGAGGATGCCTTCATCAAAAGAAGCCCAGCGTCACCCTCCTGAGTTAATACTTGGAGTCCATTTCTCACAGAGATTCAAGATGTCTGTTGCAGCAGAGCATCACTAGTTCTGGATTTGGTGATGGCAGCTGAGGTACACTTTGTACTGGTGTACAAAATACACCACAGAGTAAAAAGAGCCACTAAAAATGGAATTCTGCTCTTATAATCGTTCCTACACAAGGGCTTCCTGCTGGCTATGGCAGTCAGTGAGTTCAGCTCTTTGAGCTCTTGCCCGGCACAGCTATTCTGGCAGAGATGCACGGCCCAGAGCTGACCCACAGCTATTAATACTTCCCTGCAGGGATCCGCGTGCCAGCCGCACACAGACGCGTGTGGGTGCACATGTAAACACAGCAGCTAGAACTCGCTCAAGAGACAGACTCCTAACACTGACAGCCATGCCAATTACTAGTTAGCTTTAAAGCCACAGCCATCTTCCTTGAAAGCCTTTGCTTTCCAAGTTTGCTCCCATGGCCATCTGTCACAGCCTGCCTTTGGCAGCTTCAGGTTCTGCTGTGAGGCTCTGCGGATTGAGCACAGAGTTTTGTCTTTTGTGTTGTTCTGAGTGGGTGGAAAGTTTCATTCATATGAGCCTTTTCTCTTAGGCTTTTTGTTAGATTAAAATGTGAACCTTTAAATGCATATTTGAGCTGTTAATCTGTGCTATCTGCTCTCAAACCAGGACGGAACAGGTGGACTGGTGTAAGTGCTGCACAGAGAGAAATGAGCTCAGAGACCCTCTTGGAGCAGATACAAATTGTACCAGCAATAATTGCTTTTCTTGGGATAGTTGCTCTTGTCTGGCTGAATACATTAGTCCATACTACCAAATAGGTGTTACTTGGTCTGTAAGAGACCTGTATGAGTGTTATATCAAAAACCTCATGCCCATTAATGGCATTACTGTGCTGGCAGAGTGTGCATCTTAGAGCTTTACTTAATAGACTTAACAGTATCTGTTACAAGGAGCTACACTTTCTGTGGGTTTAGCTGTAAATTTTGTGTACTCATCACAAATAATTTTGTAACTACCTCTAAACTAATAAATTGTATTCCCACCAATGTCGGAAAGTTCATTGCCAATGGTGTCCGTGCAGCTGCACCCTAAAATGGAGACCAGTTCAGTCTGGGAAGGGGTGGGAGGGAGAAAAATGAAGTTCTGTATTACTTGCAATATTTCTTTCTTCCATCTTTATTTTTCTTTCTCTCTAATTGATATATTTTCCATATTGAGCTAGTCAGAGATTACAGTAATCTCTCAGTTTGAAAAACAGTTGGCCCATTAGATGAATAAATACCATGTTAAATGAAAATCCCCAAACAAGCAGGGAAATTACTAGAGTGATTTTGGGATTGTCCTCTTAATAACAACAATTCATTCTCCTTTTTAATCCCCAACCCCAGGGATGCACATTACTGCCTTTACCGTTTCATAGCAGGCAAGTCCTCTTTTCTGCAACTAATAGCATCATTTTTTGAAGTAGCACTTCTTGAATTTGTCTTTAAGAGTTTCTTGTAGTTAGGAGCCAGAGTTTTGGATTTGAAATTGATGAAAATGCTACCAGTCTTAGATCAATATTTCTCCAGGGGATGGAACCTGCTTTGTTCCAGTTAGAAACTGAAAAGAGCACTTGAGGGTCTCATATTAGTATTACACTAGCCAAAGTGCAGTTGGTTTGGGTTGATTTCCCTGGTTCTAGTTCAGTGATGCTACCACCCTCCCTCCTTTCTGCCTCTTTCAGTGCTGGTACCTAGGATTCACATTTGTAAAGAGAAAAAATGTAATTTCTGGAGTGCATCAAGTTGAAAAAGTATATTTCTAAGCTTTTACACAGATGCCTTCAGTCTCCTATGAAATGCTTGACTGCATGCAACAGGACTCACTCCAGAGTAGTTCCAGGGCAGTACACTGAAAGCTTAGATCAGCACTGGCAAATATCCTACAACAGAAATTAAATACCAAGGTGAAGGATAAAGTCTAGCCTTTAGGTAAAAACAATAACCCTGTATTTAGTGACATACAGTGTCTTATGGAATTGATCAATGGATGTCAGTTTTGTTCTCAGGTGTTTTGTGTGTAATTAATTTTATTGATTTATCAACAGTTTCCAGCTTACAGTACAGTTTCTTGTGTCATCTTATTCCTAACATGTAAAAGATTTGTAATGTCGATCCTATTTTCTATTAGCTCTTCCTTTTTAGAGCCAGTTCATGTTGTCCAAAACTGCTGATTTTTCTTCAGCTTCCCCTTCAGTTTGGCTTGCCCTTTACTGGCAAGAATTTCTTTCACTAGATCATCAGATTTCGTCTTCCTCCAAAATATATTACTATTTATGCTTTGAAGGCGTAGATTGGAGATTTAGGAGATAAGAGGCTGTTCTTGAGACACCTGCTGCTGCATTCTGCTCAAGGTTTGATTCCTGATGGACTCAAGATGTGACCTCAAGATGAATATATTGATCCAGCCTTCTGGTAGCAGTCTTTGGAAGAGCATCTGGAAATATGTTTCAAAGCAGAAGAACCTGTGGCAAAGTTGTCTCTCAGAGTTTTAAGTTTCTTTCTGATGTCCTTACTAGAATGACTTCTTTTTCAAATGGAGTGAGTCCAAAAAAAGTTTATTTGAAGCCACGTCAGTGTTTCCCAAGGACTGAGTACAGCCCTTTTAGTGTTTCCAAGGCTGAACCAGCTCTCCGGTAAGAAGCCAGAAAAATGCAATTTTCTCAGACACATAGCAGATGGTGCTTCTTCATTAACTGTCTCCATGGCAGACCTTCAAAAAGTCCCAAATGAGTGCCTTGGAGGTAGTGGGATCATCCTTTGGGATCCTCCATGCTCATGAGGTCACTCTGGAGCTGTCCTGGTCACTCTAGAGCTTTCTACTCAGGTGGCCCTTGGTGTAGAATGTGCCTTGTCACCATCAGTATCAGTGACAATGGATGGAGCTGATGACATTATTGTAAGGCAAATAATGATGATTAGTGTTGATCTTTTATTCAGAAAGGAGTGGGCAGAGGAACAGGCTGGAACTCTGATGAGCTTGCCTCAGTTTCTGTCCTGCTGCTGATGTAGACCAAAGTATTCTTGACTGCTTCAGGATCATCATGTTTGTAAAGGATTCATGTTTATGAAGAGCAAGCAATATTTTTTGATCAAGTTACTTGTGGTTGTGTTCAAAAATTAAAATGTTACAGTCATATTGACATAAAATGATTGTGAATCTACTATCCCAGATGGATTATCCCTTATTACCATTGTATTACAGCCAGAACTTTATTGTCAGAACAACAAAAATAATCTTTGCACAGCACTAATGCTTCACTCTGATTGACAAAGGATGAGGCAATCCACGTACTGTGACAGCAGTGTTGGCATGTATTATATAATGATATATAGCATCTTCCATAGGCTGCCATTAATTTCTGCATGAGTCCTGTCTGTCTTTGATAAGCATGTGTAACTCCTAATAAATTATTTTGGAGCTGAGCATAAGCATCAAGGAGAAAGGACTTCTGTAGGTATGGGGGCTGGTGATAGCTGAAAATGAGAAGGCAAAACTGACAGATAATTGTGGATGAGAAGTAATTTTCAAGCAATAGACAGGGGTGATATTGTTTTCTGTTTAAAATTAGTTGCCACCTCTGCTGGCTGCAATGCAAGGTAAGTTCTGCTGTAAAATCTAAATCGTTTGATCATTTGTTATGTATAGGCTGTTGATAATAACATAGGAACCAGCTCCTTCCACTTGCTCTTAAATGCCTTGCTCCCATTCTGGTAGGTGTTATCCACTCTTCATTTCTTGGGGAAGAAATGGCCCTCTGTGAGGCTGTTTATCTGAATAGCACAGAAATAATTTTCTGCAAACATAACTATTACCATAACAGAACCCTTAAAAAAAATTACAGTGACACTGAGTTTTCTGAGATTAGTGCCTTCCTCTAAGGTCTCTATTTCCTCTGGTATTACTTCCAGTCCTGTTCACTGAAACTACAGTGCTTGGCTGCCACAAATAGCATGAATAATGCATACATTTTTCTGCTGGTTTCAGTGTGTGCTAAATATATACAAAAATACAAAAAATAAAATCTAGAGGTGAAAGAAGCCAATTGGCCACTCATCATCCTGCTAGTAGGTGATGGACCCATATTCCACGTTATCTCAGGTTTCAACCTGCCTGTTGCTATAATTGCAATTCTCGGGCGTTTGCCCACATCCCTTAGAAGATCATGTGGTACCACTTGATTATTTTCTGAGATCGAGATATGGCAAATACTGCAGCTGTCTGTATCTCTTTATTTCCTGCTTCTTTAAAGAGCTGAGATGTTTCTAGTTCTTATTCTATTTTTTCTTCCAGTGTGTATGGACACTTGCAGTTTCATCTTTGTCACCACGTTATCAAGCAAAATGCTCCTTTATTTTTCTAAATCATTCATAGAAAGAGCCCAATTTTTCCTGACTTCTTGATGTTCAGTTTCCTAGAACTCAGTATGGATTGAGCTGTAATGGAAGAGAAGGAGATGACATAACATGGTCCCTCTGTTTCTAGATATCAAATTACCTTGGATTTATTTTTCCTATTATGTCTTGGATCTTTTTCCATGAGATGAATTGCTTCATTGTTTTCCAAGGTGGTGCCCACCATGTGACTTCCCTCATGCTTGTGCACTCTTTCTGCATATACCATTTATTTTCTCCTGAAGATTGTTTGTAAAAATATGGCAGATTTAGCAAGGAAAAGATCACAAATATGGTGTTGTATGAGGCCAATTAATAAAAGTAGAGTACTAAAAGGCGAAGTGATTTTTTTGTTGGTCGGTTGGTTTGCGGTTTGTTGGGGTTTTCCTCCTTAGTTTGTTTCAGTCCTTATCAGAAATCTTATAGTGGTTTAAGTTATTCTTGAAAATGGGATTTTTGGTCATAATTTTTCCCATTCAGTCTGTAGTAGTGTTCTTGCCATTTAAATGCCCTTTTTCATTAGAGGAACAGTTTTCACAATGAATAACAGAACGGATGTGTTAAGAAATTAGAGTTTCATTTTATGTTCAGAACATTTGATTTGTATATACATTTGTATTTCTTGTACATTCAGATTAATTGTTCAATTATCTAGGAAGCTGTATTCTGAATTCCTGAAAATCTGTCTTTTTATCAGTCTTTAGTAAATGGAAGAATGCCTCTAGTAATTTCTCTTCACTCACTAAGCATGTAATTTTTCTTTGAAAAATCTAGTTTGTCTGGCAAGATCTTTATAAACATAAATATAATTTTAGCAACTACATATCACTAAGAGGCATTTCTATGTTAGATGTGTGAGTAGATATTATTGCATAATACATCTTAAAATCTGTTTGAATTTTTAAATTGCTAGGGGATTCATGAATGTAGTTTTCTTGTTTCTTTCCAATATGAGTATCTATCTCTTTGTACAACCATTAGTTATTTCTAGATGCTGTGAAGTATTTATCTACCTAAGGATGTCCAAGAGTTCTTGTACTGATTTGTATTTGAAATAGCATGATTTTTAGAAGTGCTCAACACAGAGGCAGTGTCTATTATTTAATGACTGTGGTGATTTGAGAGGGGAAGGGTGTTTCTTGATTGCATTTAGGTTTGCTCCCGGTACCACTTGAAGTGAAACCTCAGGTCCTCATGCTCTGTGGGACCTGTGTGTGTATCTGCAAGATTCCTTTCCTGTTTAATAGGTACCTGTTTTGGCAGGTTCACAGCCCAAATCCTGTCAGCCTTTGCAAAGCACAGATCAGAGCTCCGTGCAATAGCTGTAAGAGCAAAGGACACTGAAGGAGGTGAGGAAGCACCTGCATATATTCAGCAAATCAGCTTACCCAGCCCTGTGCTCAGGGGCATTTTAAGCCCCCTTGTTTTGCACCCCATACCAGAACAGCACATGGCAATCTGTAATATTTTCAGCTGTACTGTAAGTTCTATTGTGAAAGGATGGCCAGTTTATTTTTGCAGCAGAAAATAGACTTGACATGAGCTTTGGTCCATAGGTAATAGGTTCTTGAAGGCTCTGAGTGTTTCTTTCAGCAAAATGCTAATCTGGTAAATTGGTACATTTAATAGTCATCTGGAAATGCACCCTTTTGTGTAATATGTAGTTGATTGTAACAATTATGGATGCTATTTAATGGTGCCATCCTTAAACTTTCCAGTGTGATACTACCTAGAGAATTTGTTACTGATGAAATCATTATAGTGTTATAGAAATGAAATAGGTTGCTGCTGAAATTGCCCTCAAAATCTAATTGTAACTTCACTGGAATTTTTCCCATGATGGATGTTAAGTATATGTGTATTTTTTATTTTTATATATGCAGCAATTTTATTTGTGTGTTTAATTTTATTCCACTCTCTACTATGTATATTATGTTTTGCTTCTCGTTTCCAGTTGTGGTCAAATACAACTTTAGTCCTATTTGGTTTTTATCTGATATTCTTTTATCTTTATTTCTCCTGTCACATGAATGAATAAGACAACATATTTCCTTTTTTGAGACTTTCCTATGATTTCTCAAGTTAACAGAATGAAGAGCTGTATTTTATTAATAAATGATGCAAGTCCTCTCAGTTTCCTTGTGAGGGCTTTCTTGGAAAGAAAAACATATTTTATAATTTCTGGCCTTCAAATCAATTCAGATGCTTTTTTTTTTTTTTTTTTTTTTTTTTTTTTTTTTTTTTTTTTTTTTTTTTTTTTTTTTTTTTTTTGCTTTTTTTTTTTTTTTTTTTTTCTTTTTTTTTTTCTTTTTTTTTTTAATCAAATCTTTGTTGTACCCAAAGTTTGCTTTCTAGGCTTGTCTTTGTTTCAGACAGTGTCAGATTTAAAAACAAATCAAAGAAATCTTCTTCTTACTTGTTTGTGGTCCATGAGCAATAGATGAAAACCTTGATCACAGAGGGAGATTTCAGTGACGGCCCAGGCTCCCAGGCACAGTAGCCGTGCTCCCACGACACTCTTAGGTTATCTCTGTATTGTTCTAGCTCTTACTCAAAGATGTGATATTTCACTGCCTTCAGAGCAACTGCCTTACATTCATCAGGAGTTGTGCCATTCTTTCTTTCTGCTCTTGATCTTACAATATAGATTGATCCTGTAAGAGATTAAAAAATACCCATGTCTGTTCATCAGACTCTGTCTCTGTAGTCACACAAAGCTGGGGCACAGAGTGGGTAGAGGCCACCAGCCACCACTCTTGTCACCATAGAATCCACTTGTCTGCTCAGAGAAAAGTGGTGCAGAAATAGCTTTTACTTCCCATGCTCATGCTTCTTGCATTTCCCCCCCTCTTCCTAAAGCAGTAGAGTGACTGAAATATAACTGGTAATTATTGTTGCAAATTTTCCATCAGAAAACTGGAAATTCCTGAATCCATGGTTCTAAAAATGTACAAGATATGCCCCCGCTATACAAAATGTAATAATGTGTATTTGAACTCATTGTTCTTAGAAGTAGGCTACCCTTTCTCCTAAACAAAGAAAGCTTTGCAGAGTAAGGAGGGAAATATTGTTGGTTTGGATAGCCCCACGGATTTCTATTATTTTGTTTAACAATTCCTTCCAAAGATTCTCAGATACCCATAGCTATTTGTTAGAAGCAGTATTTCTTAAAGCCATCGTGCTTATGTCCTGCTGCTGAGAAAAATGCCACGGAGCTGTTACCTCTCACCCAGGTGGTCCCCACTGGTGGGCAGCAGTGACCTTGCTGTGGTGTCTCATCTGAACGCAGGCAGCTCGAGCTGTGCAGAGACATCCCCCAAACCTCTGCTGCAGTGTCAGCGTTGGACACAAGCCCATGTCTCAGTCAGAGATGTGAATCCCTGACCTTCCAGTGGAGAGGCAATAGTGCTGCCAGCTGTGTTATGCTGACAGGCAAAGGACTTGTTTTTGAGATTCAGAAGTGAAGAAATTGAGCTTAACACAGCACATAGTTCTAACTGTTGAAAAAATGTAGCAATAAACCCCAGACAGTCTTCAGTTTCCAAATTATTTTGTTTTCCAGGTTGCTGGGAGTAATTTGCTTCATTAATGCAGTTCTGCAGCATGAGCTATTTAAATTTTAGCACAGAATGAGTTCTTTTAGCTGAATAAAAACCTTTTGAAAAACCTGATTTATGTCACAGTCTCACAGTCACAGCTTTAAATAGAGCAATTCTGGTTCAGTGGCAAAGCGTTGGGGTCAAGGTCTGTGGTGTGCATTTTCTGAGTGCTGTGCATGGATTTGCATGCACACAGCTTACATTAGCACTAACACAATTTGTGCACGTGGCCCCTGTGCAGCAGTTTAGGAAAGTAGCCCTCAATAGAGAAGATATTTACAGCACTGAAGCTCATGTTGGGAAATATGAACAGCTGTGCTTCAAACAGAAAACACACATCTGAAGTAAGACAAGCATACTGAAAATTATGTCCTGGCAGTTAATGTTTTTATTTATACACACTGCTAGGCAAAACTGAAAGGAAATATCCTTCTTTCAGGATTCATATGCTTTGCAGAGCTAACAGGAGAAAACACCTGTCATCAGAAAAGATTTTTGCTGATTATAATTTTTGTCTTGCTGCATTTCCTGTAAGTGCTGGTACAAAAGAAATACAATTAATAGGTAAATTATATGTCACTTGCTAATTATATTTTACTAGCATTGCGACGGCCTCTCTATACTTTGAATACTCAGTTGAAATCATTCCTCTAGAACATACATTTGCATAGAGTTTTAGATTTAAATATTTTGAATTTTCAGTTCTAGTATCTCAGCACCTGCTGTGCACAGAAAGTGAGCACCTGAGGAAGGCATTATCCATCATGCTGTTACGGGAACTTTGTATTTGCTTGCATAATGTCTAGAGCTGTCTGCTAGCTAAATCCACGGCAAGTTAAGAGGCCTTTGCCAAAAGAAGTTTTGATTAATTTTAAATTTGGCTGATGGCACACATGCCAATACCTCAGATTTCCCCTGCTGGGATTCCCTGGAATTGATCCGCCTGCCCGTTCCCCAGTCCCTGCAGGGTCACACCTGGAGGGTTGGAGGGCTCATTCCACTGATCCCCATGTTCAGGGAGCAAAGAGGGCTCTTGCAGAGGCATGATAATCCTCTGCATGGACCATGCTGAATACTTCCCTTCACAAACAGCATTACCTGTGGAGTGGTTTGAGGTGGAGAGGCTTTCCTTCAATTACACTAACATAGCAAAGCAGTTCTGTTTTGTAGATTGGCAAAGTGGGCCCATGAGGTTGTCATTTACCTGGGACATAAAGCAGCTCAGGAGCAGGACAGACCACAGCTCAGGGCTCCTGAGTCCAAAACTCCAGACTTTTATTTTGCCTTCCTTCTGGGGTGGTGGGTTTCTGTGTCCATGGAATAATTTGTATTGCCAAATGGAAAACTGGTGGGTGAAGGGCACAAAAAGCAGTTTAGAACACAGTCTTGATAAATACCACTTAATTAGTTTACATAATGAATTTTGGATCATGACTATCTGTTAAACAAAAAATTTTGGATGCTTCCTTAATATGAATATTTTATTTCTTAATGACGTATTAGTTGGTCAGGGGGAAATATTTTCACTAGATCTAGTCGGAAAAGTATTTTCCCAATAACAATTATGGCATTATAATTACAAAGGAAAAATAGTGTGGCTACTGAAGTAGATAGAGGTGTTCTGCTACTGCCATTACTGCGTATTAATTGAACTGACTGAAATCTGTGTGGAGAATAGGCAGGTTCTGGCCCTGCTGGACAACACAGATGTCACTTTCATGCTGAGGACAGATTTCTTGGCTTTTTAAATATCCTTTTGTACATTTGAGGTTGACATAATACTAAATGCATAGTAGGGTTGCAAAGGGTGTCAAGGTTCAGGAACTGTGGAATGCCATAAATAAAATCACTTGTCCACTTTTGATTCAGAATTCCTTGATGTATTCATGGCTCTGCAGAGTAGGATAACTTCAGCCTCATTCATTGTCCAGATTTTACCTTTCTTGGTGCTGGGTGGAAATGTATAAAGAAGTTGCTAGGACTACTGCCTCATTTGCTGAAGAAATGGAAAGGTCTGAAGGAGTTGGGACCCTACAGGAATGGAGCGCAAGGCTGTCACAGTCAAGTGTTAATGCTGGCTGCTATATTTTATTCCTGCCTCTGTTACAGAATTTCCACATGATTCCAATCTAATCAAGCCATGTTTTTACTAATTGCATGTGTTTACTTTCTGAATGCTTAGTTTGAGACCCTTGGGTCTGATTTATGAAGCACAAAGATAGCTCAAGTCAATGAAAACTATTTCAACATATAAATTACCAAAGAATTCTAATTGCTTCAGGTTCTGTATGCCAGTGAGTGTATTCTTCTTAATTTAAATTACAACTTTCACTTAAATTTTTCAGACCTCTTTAGCTGAACAGGGCTAATACCATCTTTTGCTGTCTCTCTTTAGAATGGTATTTGAGAAGGGAGGAGCTACTGTGAGTACCGAATGACAGCCCAGGCAGAAATTAATAAGTCTCAGAGCAGGGTGTGAATAATGCTCAATAAATGAGGCATGGGGACACATTGACTAATAACAAGAAAACAAAGGCATTGAGTAGCTGCTCATTATGTCAGTCAGTGCAGGCAGGGGTCCAGTGGAAAAAATAGTAGGTGGTCGGGTAATTAAAGATAGTATCACAGTGCATGCACACAAGGTTGCCCAATTAGGGCTGCACAGCAACTCTAATTCTGACACTTCCCTAAATTTTCAGTGCTTGATTTTACACATTTAATGTTCCCTAGCATATTTTTGGTGTATTTACATATATATGCTCCCCCATTGCCTCCTTCATTGCCAAACTGTTAATTAGGTAGAACTACTGAGAAATGCAGTTGGATAAACAGGGCTTTGCAATGAACCTTGGATATCGTGCTGCAGAGCAGGAAACCTCAGGCTGCCAGAGCTTTGAAGGCTTTACATCAGTGGTAATGAATTTGTTTTCTTGGCTTAATTACTTTTAGGAAGTTATGTTTTCGATGCAGTCTGTTTTCTTTCTCACTATGTTATGTTATTTCTAGGCCTTCATGGCTGATGATGGTCTGGATGAAGCAACTTTTAATGAGGTGTGTGTTCATAAGACTCTTCTGTGGGTGTGAGTAGTCTTTAGCTATGGCCCTTATTTAAAACAAAACACCCACGTCTTGGAAAATTTTGAACTGCAGTTAGATAGTTTGGTTTTCAAGTGCAGCTTTCTACTTGGCTTTACCTGCCTGTATGATGTTGAACTTTTCAGAATATCACAGAAAAACAATAAAAACAGAAGTAGAAAAATTGAGAGACTGAGAAGGGAGAATTGAGGGACAGGAAAGTAAATAAGCTTTATTGAGACTTTTTGTCTTGTGTGTGCAAATAAATTATTTTAAGGCTTCAGTGATGCTGTTCTCCTGACCTGTTCCACCACAATTGCGCTGTAACTGCTCTACCTGATGTGGAACTTCAATATTCTGAAATTTGGCCTCACTTGAGTATGAATATGGCCAAGGGTTGAGCAAGGGCTGTGTTCCCCGTGCTTCCTGGCTGAGGGGAGATGCCTGGATGTCTCAGGTGCTGTCAGACCCCAGGTCCCCTTCACCCACCTGTCTGAGCTCAGGGGCAAAAGGAGGGATATGGGGTGAGTGAGAGCCACCTTTGCCAGCCACCTTTGCCAGCCTCCATTCCTGAAGGCTCCTCCTTTGCACCAGTGCCTGCCCACCTGCAGGGGCTGTCCCTGAGAACCTGCAGAGTTAAAGCACTCTTGTTTCCTGGTAAAACTCCATTCTTACATTTCTGCTCGTGCTAGATCTGTCTTCATACCAAAGGGACTGCTGGTGTTGTTGGGTAATTTTCAGCATTAGTAATAGCATCAAAATACAAACCCCAGTGATAGATTCAGGATTAGAAAGCCTGAAAAGCTGAGCCTATTTTCACTTTGTCCTATCTAGATACTCATAACTTAATTAATTTTTTTCTCTTTTCTAAGATTTTACATGAAGTCAAAAGGTGTCATTATGGTGAAAAGAAATTACAAATGAATGTGTCTACATTTTGTGTCAGGCCATGCTGACATCATCTTTAAAGCACTGTTTGTATTTTTTTGCAGAACCAGTTCTTGGACTTAGAGTCAAATGTGCTATAATTAAACATTGATTCACAGGAATGAAGGAGTTTTTTTCTGCTTTAAGGAAATGGATTTTAGGCAAGTAATGGAACAAAGGAAGCATAATGTAATTTTGGTTTTATATCAGAAAATAAGCTGCAAGTGACCTTTTACTTGCACCTACAACTTAATAGTTATTTTAGTTTTCCATTTGTATTGCCTTTAATTGTATCTTTTTCTTTTGATTGTTTAGCACACAGGAATTCTGTCCTTTCACCAAATATCTAAAGCTGCAGTGAAAATACATGGCTGGCTCTGAAATTGTATTTTTGTATTAAAAGACAAAAATAAATTTGTAAAATTTAAGTTTTACATTTAAATTTACATTTTAAATTTAAAAAATTGTAAATTGTATTAAACTATTTCATTGGAGTTTTCATATCAATTTTACCAGACTTTTACCAAGCTTTCTATTCTTATAAACCTTTCTCTAAAAAAAATTGTAAATTGTGTTAAACTATTTCATTGTAGTTTTCATATCAATTTTACCAGACTTCTACCAAGCTTTCTATTCTTATAAACCTTTCTCTTTCAGAAACTGTATGAAAATAATTTGGCAATGAATTACATTATAGCACAGCCTCATATTGTGAAGCCATTTGGAATATGTTGTTGAGACTTAGGTTCGTATGGCTCTGACAGTCATGGCATTTATGTAAACTACAAAAATTTTTCAGAACCATTATTAATTTGAGCTCCATGGCTGAATGGTGTGACCCGTATTTTCTAGTTAAGAATTTGTAGAGTCACATTTTCCTGTCACTTCTGTTCATGTGAATTAAAATGAGAAGCATAGAGAACACAAATAGTCAGATGATACCAAACAAGAATGAGGGGTCCAGCCCAGAATTTGCCCAGAACTTAGAACATAATCTGCTGCTACACTTAGGACTCTTCAGGAAGCTGGTCTTGTAGTGTCCAAATGCTCCTGCCTTGCATTGTTTGAAACTCACTGTCTTAGATGGACTAGCAGCATTTAAATGCTTAGACAGACAGAAATGACCTCTGTGAAATCTTTGTTTCTCTCTGATACTTGTTTAGCAAAATAGCTGATGCTTAGCCCCAGATATATTTAACAGGGGCCTCATCCCAAACCAGTTGAAAGCATTGATTTTTTCATGTGTTTTGGAATGGATCCCAAAGCATTTAAGCACATGCTAAATCCTGCATTGGCTGAATTACCAAAAATTTGTAATAGATAAAAATTTTAAAGGGAGGTAGTCAATGCATGTACACTGAAGTCAGTGAAGCTAGGAGGCATTTACACTACATGAGTATTCCCTGAATTCTCTTTCCTTTTTTTTTTTTTTTTTTTTTTTAACAATTTGCTTCTATCACAGAAACCTGTGATTTTGGTTGATTTTCTGCTGTATTTTCATCCACAGTAAGCATCCTTTTTGCAAATACCAGCTCAGGATACTCACTGAAGTATTTGCAACATGGTCCTGCTCTGGGAAGGTTTCATAAAGTGACACCAGTTGAAAATAAACTGTACAGTTTGCTTTAGTGTATAATTTATTGTGACCTTCAAATCCGTTCCTTGTTCTGGATATTGTACTGTCCATTCCTTCCTTTTATGATCCAGTCTGTGTGATTTTTACTACCATTCCATCTCAGAAGCTTGCACTTTACCATTCCTTCTTTCTTTTTTCTTTCCAACCCCTTTGGAAAACATGGGTTTAGTCTTTCAAAATTAACCTGGATATGTGTGGTATTTACAAATTTTAACTTCTTGGTTAGCTTCCCAGAATATGGGCTGATACCTGTACATAATTTAAAACAAACAAAAAACACAACAAAACCAAACAAAATAACAGATGCCAATCTGAGTGAACTGCTATCCCTCATTCTTCGATGTTTTGGTGCAATTTGGTATAATTATCTACACTTTGGATATAGAGATGTCTGAGTTTTTGCAGTGTAATACTTGGATACTCATGTGTAGTGATTGCACAGAGCTTGCTGATGCTTTGTCCTAAAGTTATGATTTCAGCTCTCCATAGTCTTGCATTTGAAAGCAGCCAATTGAGATCAGCTCCTGTGGTCCTGAAACTTTCTCTTCAACTATCTGTGCAGATAGAGCTTATTACTAGTTTTATGCTAACAATAAAAAGCAATAACATACATTTTAGCAGAGATGAAAATATGTAGTGGAGGCTTTTTAAAAAAAATCTACACGCTATATGCATATCTAAGATATATATATTGTCTATCATTGACAGAAAATACTTGTTATACTGGAAATTACTCCATTATGTGTAAGAAAGGCCCACTGGCTAGCATGGAAGGTTGCAAGTTCATTTCTTTCTCCTTAGCAGAAAGTTTTTACTATCCATTTCTATTTTTATGTTATGTTTACATTAGATGCCCTGATTTATTTTCTTTGTAATGGCAAAAAATTGTATTAAAAAAGCTCAAGTGGTTCTAGTGGGTACACATATGGCACTACACATTGTCTAGAGTAAAACCTTGGAATGTTCTGTTTATAGATATCCTTGTTTCCTTGTCTATGGAAAGATTTATAACCAGCTCTGTTTTCTGTCTTTTTCAATGCCATGCTTTCCTACTTTAGAAATCAATCTGTTAGATGAAGCAGTATCAAATCAGTTTTTGAGATCCAGAAAAATTACATCTAGCCTTACACCGTTTTCTTTGCTGAACAGCGAGAGGGTTTTTTTACACACGGTCTTCCTCTTTTAAAAAACCCCACAAAAACTCTCCTGAGTGATCTTTCCCATGAGCACAGCTCAGCTGGGGTTGGTTGTTGTGTTTGCCTCTGGGTTTGGAGGCTCTGGAGATCATCTAGTCCAACCTTCATCCCCTAAGCAGAGTCAGCTAGAGCAGATTGCTCAAGGCTCTCTCCAGTTGTGCTTGAATGCCTCCAGGGATGGTGACTTCCCACCACCTTCGGGCAAACTGTTCCAGTGCCCAGCCACCCTCACAGTAGGAAAGTTTTCAGTGTGTTTGACTGGAATTTCCTGTATTTTGTTCATGCACTTTGTATCTTGGTCTGTCACTGGGTATCACCGAGAAGAATTTGCTTTCACCTTAACTCTCACCCACCCCAGTCAGGTATTTATACCAAATCTTTGAACAGGACAAAATCTTTCTCTTGGCATTTAACGCTGTCAATTCAGACTTTCCCCCCTGAGCCAGGATCCACAAGGTAAATATTGTGTATGTTGCTAACTGTCTTTGAGACTTTGGCCCCTTATGTTCCCTGCCATCCCTGCCTACCTTCTGCCTTATTAAACTTCTATTCCCATTCCTTCCTCCCTGCATCTGTCTGTGGATTCTCCCCATAGGAGGGAGCAAATGTTACACAGCACAAATAAAATTGCATAAAAATGAATGTTACCTCAAACTGCAGTATTTTGGGATCGAGTGAACATAAGCAATAGCTGACTCCAGGGATAATGCTGCTGATTGTCAGAGGCCTATTCAGAAGGAAGTGCTATTTAAGGTGACACTATTAAGCTTAGAGTCCAAGGGAGTGTGAGTTACATAACATTTGTTATCCATTGCCTCCAAGACAAGAAAAATTTATGTTTCTTTGAGAAATAACTTGGTATCAGAAGTAACCCTGATGGCCACTCTACTAGTTCAGAAATGGCTATGGTTGCCAAAGTTCCTAAATTTGAAAATGCACCCACAGACACATCTTTTCTGCTCTGGGCTGTTTACTGCTTCTTCACTGCGGTTGTTTCATTACCCTGCTAATTAGCCCTCATCTGTACTTTTACATAGCCCTTTAAAAATGTCTCCTGTTTGTGATAAAGGTGTTCTTGAAAAATCCATCTTGGTTTGATATCTGTATTCAGATATCTGAATACAGATATCTTGGAGATATCTGTATTCATTATTATTTCTCATGTATCATGCTTTTGGGGAACAGAATTGGTATTTTTGTGCTCAGCAAAAAGGACAAAAGTAAAAGGTACAGTTATATACCAGAAGCAGTATCTCTTCAGCACAGCAGTTTTTCAGCAGAAACTTGTGCAGTCTCTTACCTTCCTTTGTTCAGATCTCTCTGTAGTGGTTTACAATTCACAGTGAAGGTTTCTTATTTCTGCCAGTGGCATAACTTATTTACCCAGAATTTCAAGTTTATATTAGTGTTAAAGGAGAATTAAGTCCTCTGTGCCTTTTCCTTTGTCTGCATTATCAGACTGATACAAACTTGGGTGTGAGTATTGGACATTTTTTCTTTTTATAATTGTCAGTGTTATAGATTCTGGTCATACAAATGGTGCTCTGAAGATATAAGTAAATAAATAAAAGAGTGGTGTAAAGGTTGTGTCTTAGGGAAAATCTCAGCATGATTGTGCAGAATAGTAACCTTGTTATGATATTATATTAAATGTTTACAAATGTAAATTCAAAGATAGCACACACACCAAAAAAGAGAATCTGATTGTCACATCCCAATGCCAGTGATTGAATAATCACATCCCAAAAATGAAGCACATCAGCATTACAGTCTGCCTTTCTGAAGCCTGCAGTTGTTATTTGCCTTATAACCTCTTCCTGCCGTTGTAGCCGAGCCCTCGCTGTGAGTCCGTGCGTGCGTGGTTCTGTGTGCAGTGAGCTCTGTGTGAGTGCAGTGTTTGCTTCCCATGCAGGCACTGCTGTAAACAGACTGATCACTACTGTAATCTGACAGACAGTCTTCACTACTGATCTGCAAATGTTGAGGCCAGCCTGGAGTTCCCTGGACAAGTTCAGCTGCAGTGGGGGATGTGGAAATCTGGTGTAGCACAGTCTCAACGTGTGCATTTCCACAAGTGGTGGGTTTTGTTTGATGATACACCGAAAGTCATGAATGACAAGACCTCTGTGATGCAGGGGAGCATCAGAGATCCCAGACAATAAACTCGTGTTTTATCAAGGGTTATTGCCTGTGGAACCCTGTATCTGTTTTTACAAGTGATACAGTTAAGTTACTTGGTTAGCAGGTAAACTTGCAACAGCTTGAAACCAAGCAACACGTGAAGTGCAAATTTAACCTGTGGGTTTTTCCTAGGCCAGTAGGATCATTCACCTTGCAATGCCTTTAAAACAGTCTTAAGTGCTTTTCTTTTGTCTACATTGTCAAAGGTAGTAGCCACAAAACAGCATTTCTTTACCATAGGATGTGTAGGGTGTCTTTGCATTAAACAAACATATGTTTGCCTTCACAGGAGAATTCCACCAAGGAACTTAAGAGCACAGCAGGCTTATGCTCTGTAGTCAGAAACTTTCTGCAGAAGGTTCCTTTGGGGCTTAATTGCCCTTGAGTAATTTGTGGCATCTGATTCATTTTCCCCTGGCAGCTAAATATGAAGATGATGCTAACAATATGGCAAAGACTTTGGAAAAGTGTCAGGGAAGAGCTGATCAAAAACATGTGAAAATGCACACCCTCAGACTGACTTTAAAAGCAACATTTTTTTGCACATGTAGAAATTCTTATTCTTTAAATACACATTCAACACCACAGTTAGTGTAGACATATCACTATTCCAGACTGTGATATGTACATCAGGCAGCTTTTTAAAAAGTAGCTCATACAAAATATTATTTATTTAAGCAACCTTGAAAGCAGGGTCTAATTGCTTATGATTTGACAGAACTTATAATAGAAAAGAATTTGACATCCTTACTCACGATGAATGGTACTTTATTCCACAATTTCTCCTATTCTTTGTAATGAAAAAAGAAAAGGGATGGCAAGTCTAGAGCTTTTATAAACTATGAAGAAATACAGCTTTTACACAAAAACAGCTTCATATCTACTGTTGTCAAGGAACAGAGGTTTGCTAGGAATGCTTCAGGAAACATTTGAATAGGTATACAGGAAAGAAGGGTTGATTTCAATCCTTCTATTGCATTTAAGCAGGATTTCAGCATAAATCATAAAAGCTGATGGGCTAGTGAATATTTGTGTTTCAGTTTCCTTTTGCTGTAGCTTGAACTTGAAAATCAGAAGTGCATGGCACTGTACTAAAACAACTGGTAATAATTAGGAAAATACTCTTGACTTTCAGAAATGTTTGAAGTTGTTACCTTTGCTGCTGCTGCATTATGGACAGCCTGATCTGTTCTCATTTTACTGATTTCTCTGTCTGGGGATCAAGGTCTCCCAAATTGCAGGTTGCTTTACTAGAACATGAATTCCATCCATATACACACATCTGCCCTGGTTCCTTTTTGCTGAAGGATACCTGGATAGCTGCTTTTCCATGCAATGCAGAGCACAGTGCTGAGCTAGAGACTGCAGCACAGAACATTTTCTTCTTTCTTTAGTGTCACCCAAGAGGGCTAACTTGTGAAGTACTGTGTGCACATCAACTTACTGAAATTCACAGAATTGCAGAAAATAGGATAAGAAAGGACTTCCAGAGATAGCAAGTTTGTAATTGTGCCCCTGGCAAGACTTTTTATAACTGTGTTTTCATATAGAAAGCTGCTTACAGTTTAACCCAAATCTAGCTAGCACCCTGCTACCGTAGAACAGAAGTGAAGAATCCTTTGCAGCATATTTTACATATTTGGAAACGTTTATCACAGCTCCTCCATCTCTCTCTCCTCTCCTCCTTCCATTTCTGCTTAATTTTTCTATGGCACGGATTATTCTTTTTGATTTTTCTGGCTTTCCAGCAATAGATCCAAATCTGTGCTGAAGTTCAATGCCCAGACTGAATTTACTATCAGTGCTGCTGAATGGAGTGAAAAGATAATTTCAAAACCCTTTATGTATGTCTCAGGATTATGTTTGCTTTTTTTTAGTTGCTAAAACCTGTATTGATGACTTTGCTGCCACTGAGCACACATTTGTGACTTGCAGCTCTGGAGATGACTGCAATTGTCACTGAAGGCTGCCCCACTTTAGGAAGTTAAAGCATCAATTAAATTAGCTAAACGTTTATATTGCTGACATCTGGCCAGCAGAACGGATTAATCTTTGTTGGAATAGAAATCCATAGAAATCAAAGGTTATGCTCAGAATAAGATTATAGCATCATAATCTCATTACTTGGGAGGGGGTTGTTGGATTAAAAAGAGAGAGAAATTGAATGGAGTATACACCAAAACTGATTTTTGTTACAGAGAAAACGCAAATGGAAAAAATTTAGAGGAGACATGCCTGATTTGAACTTCAAAACAGTGAAAATAGCATTTCATTTCTATTTTTATTTCAAACCACATCCAAGAAAAGGAATAATGTAGATGGAGACAAAACAAGACTTTTAAGTGCTTTTCTTTTCAAAATTTTTCCTAGTAAGGGATGGATGGCAGGGGATCTTATGCCCCAAACATCACTTAAAAGTGCTCTTGCTTTTTTAACACCATCCTTTGACTGAGAAAGGGAGAGAAATAAGCAGACAAGGTACCCTGACACATCACTTCTAAGTGATTTCTCTCCCAAGTATTCAAAAGACTGATAGAAGATTGTTTTGTTTGTTTGGTGTTTTTTTTTTTTTGTTGTTGTTTTTTTGTTTTTTTTTTTTGGTTTTTTTTTGTTTTTTTTTTTTTTTTTTTCCTCTCTGACTTGGCAGAAATGAAGTGGCAAGATGAAGGGAGAGAGCTCTTGCTTGTGAGGGTGATTGGAAGGATAACCTTCACTATTTGGCATGGCATGCTACAGAATTTTATTGCTATGTCTTACGTATTTCTCATTGTGGGTGTCTTGTTCCAAAGTATGTAGCTAAGCCTAGTCAGGAAGCAAATCCCAAGTCAAATTGTCTCATGCATAAAGAAAGACAGTTTGGAAGGCAGGAGTCATTAGAGGGAAAGGATTTTTCATTTTAGTTATGAAACTTAATTTGTTTTCACTGTCTTCCCTCCTTTGCATCTCTAAAATATTGATAGAGGTTATAATTTCTGACAGTGATGTTGATTGTGGCGCGCAGGTAGGATCCCACAGTTGAAGCCGGTAGTGTTGATATCGTGATGGGGCCTATCACATAGAGACAAGATTGGAAGGTGCAGCTGAAAGAATATAATTGGTATAAATGAGAATCTTGAATCTGATCAGGCCTGAAATTAGAGAAAGTTTCATATCTGCTGCAAGTTTCACAGCTCTCATCCAAGTTCTGAATTTTAGCACTGGTGTTTCAAGTGAGGGCTGAGCAGCACTGTGCGATTGTAGGGATACGGATGAGAAGGAAGCACTTCCTCAGCAATATAGCTGAGTACTGAGCAAGCACATGGATTTTAATCCTGCCAGAAAATTATTCTGTCTCCTGTTGCTTCATGGCAGATCCTGCCTTTCCTATTTTGGAGTGCTTTCCATCTCTGGCATTAGTGATGACTCCCATCAGACACCTGTGGTCTCTCTGCTGATGGCTGATTGATCATACATGCAAGGCAGGGAAACAGCCTTACAAACCTTTGATCAGTGTCCTTAAGTAGAGTATGTTTTATGCATTAAATTTGACTCAAGGATTTTAGAACCATGGACTGCTTTCTCTTTAAGGAAAGTTTCAGAGTATTTGAAAACTGAGGAAATTTTTTTGTGCATGTCTGTACTTTGTCAGTTTGGGGTTTTTTTTTTCATAAACCTTTTTTCAAAAACAGTTGTTCTCGCTTTTTCTTGAAGTTTTTCCAGCTGCTGATGGTGTTCAAAATAGCTCTGTGCTATGTGGGATCAAAACAGTTTTGCATTAAAATAAAGCACAGCATTAACTGCTTTGCTTCAACAATAAAATGGGAAATAAATGAATTATTTTGGAAAAATAATTATATTATCGGGTAGGCAGTACTCCAGAATTTGTAAGGTGTATTGGTTATCTCCACAATTAATTACATTTTGATTTGAAATGTGTGGATGTGGAAGTAAACAGCAATGTGTTTAATAGTCACTGTATCTGGGTCACCCCAAATAGCATTTAATCCCCCCACATCAAATGGTTTGTGGGTAGAGGGGTGTCCTGGGAATAGCGAGGCAAGATAACAGCCATGCTCTTCACATTTAACTTGTTAATCAACAGGTAAGGAGAAGAAATGTCTTGTGTCTGGTCAGGTATCCATGAGCAGCAGCCAGATGCTTTGCCCTTTCCAAATGTACTCTGAAGAAGAATGGAGTCATGCTCCTTGTTTTGCCCATTAGATAGCATTATCTCTGTGGAATGCCAATTCATATCTCCTTGTGCCGTGTGTGGTTCTCACATATGGGATTTTAATAACCTTCATGCTGTGCTATGAATTCATAAACAGGGCTTATAGAGGAAAAGCACCACAGGACTTTATTTTTTAATTATTGCTCTTTTGAAAAATGGGGTCTGCAGGATTTTTGCAAGGGTCTTGTGACAGAGTCAGGAATTGTTTTGCTGCTTCAGTGAGGTTATTCCAAGAGGAGGGGATAAATACAGTGTTTACCTATGATACACTTTTTCAGAATTGATTTCCAGTAGTCTGCATTTTCTAGACACTGTAATTCTGCTGTTTTATAGATGGTATTTTGAAGGTCTGATGGTATGGGAGTTTCCCCCATTTTTCTGGAATGTAATGTGCATTTGATTTCTTAGAACATATCTCTCCTCCTCATTCCTCCTCCCTGTCTCAGCCTGTGAAGACACTGTTTACTGCTCAGTGGACACTAGCACATGGCAGCAGTTTAGATTTCTGTTCTGAAAAAGACCTGTTCATTCTGGATCAATGGGTTTTTTTCTTTCTTTTTATCCCTCTTCTCCCTGGAGTCCAGTTGAGCCAGCTCTTCTGCATCTCAGCCATGTTCCAGTCCTGGTAAAGAAGGCACCACTGTTAGTGGAGCTAAAAGGAGTAACAAAAACTGCCAGCACTGGTCTCCAGGTATGGCATGGTGTTTATCACCTTCAATTCACGGCTAACAGCCTTAAAAAGTAGACCTATGAGGAGGACTCAATAAACTTAGCTTTCTCTACAAACACCTACAAAGTAGTGGTCTACTGGATGCAACCATTTTAGCAGTCCAGGTGCTGGTTCACACATGCCAGGAGGGAAATTGCACCATGTTCCCTGCCCGTACCCTATGCCGCAACCAGCTGGAATGAACCTGTGGTCATTCCAGATTCCAGTCTTGTAACTGTGCCTAATAATGTTTTATCTGGAATCAGATTTATTAGGTGTAGGTTCTGTGCTGGATTTTCATAGGACATGCAGATCAAATCTTTAGCCCATTTTCATTTTAGGAATGTTTCTCTCTCCTGCTTTATTTTGTATGATTTTGTGTGTGACAGGCAGTGTAAAGAACCAAGAACAGACAAGAAAAAAAGAGAAAAATTTTGCACTAATTATTCAATTTTCAATATTTTCTTGTCATTTTGAGTTCTTTTATTTCTAAAAAAGTTCCCCAGGACATGGAATAGTCCTCATTATTGAAAATGTGTGCTGTCTTTTCATTAAAATTCATTGAGCTTCCCCTTGGTTCTTAATAATGATAGAACTATAGAATTACTGAAAAAAAGTATGTTGGAAATAACCTCTGGAGACCATCTTGTCCAATATCAACTATAAATAGGACTAACATCAAGGTTAGGTCAGGTCTCTGCCTCTTCAAGCTTTGAAAATCTCTAGGAACAAAGATTCCTTTGGGCACCTGTTTCAAAGCTTAATTGCCCTCTGTCATAAAAGTGCTTTCCTTGAAAAAAGAATTCTTTTTTAATGGGATATATATATACAGTCCTTCATCAGCTCATCTGCCTTGGTCTTTTGTAGCCATGAGAACACTGTGGATGTCTGACACCATGTATGATGGGGTAGCTGAACACAGACACACACAAACTTCTTCATGCTGCATCTATAATTCTACAGTTGTATGACTCAGAGAGAGGGAATGCCAAAACTTGCACATTTGCTTTGTAAATATTTTCTTAGAGTAAAATTAATACGTAATCTAGGCCCTCCATCTCCCTCGCTTGCTCCTTTTGATGTTAATACATATGTACATGTATGCGCTTTTTTAAAGTCACTAAGCAAACGAGAACATAGAGCTAATGTTGGATATGGAAAAGTTTTCCCTTGGATACTGTTCATAGAAATGAAGAAATGTTATTTCTATACTTTCCTCAGCATGAGCTGTAACCTGGACACCTGTTCATTTCCTTTGGATGATTATTTTATAATTATTTGACTTCAGTTGATTTTTTTTTTCTTACTCAGCTGCATCCCCGAGTCCCTCACACCGGCCTTGTGGCAGTGGGGTGGAACTTCCCCTCTCAGTTCCCAGTGTGCAGGTGGGAGCTGTTGGTAGCTTGAGGTGCAGCAGAGCCTGCAGTGTGGAGCAGCATTGCTCCAGAAGGAGGACGAAAGGAGAGGCACAACTTGTTTGCTTAGAAGGCAGTTCTCAGTATTCCATGATCTCTTCTCTTTCTAGGCCCTCAGCTGAGATGTGTTTTGCCATATTCATAGTACCAGCAAGCCACAGCAGGCAGATGCTCTCAGAGGGCTCTGATTTTCTTTCTCGAGTTGCTCTCCCCAAGAACCTGTTTTGTCAGAACCCTGGTAGTCATTGCAGTATCAGTGTGAGTTACAGAGCCACTGATGAGCTTAGGTGCTTTACCATTGCTTTTCAAGTTTCAAAGATCCTGCTGTCATCACAGTCCTTGGAAACATTAGGAATCACAAGCTACATTAAAGCCAACAGTCTAAAAGAACAAAATAAAAAAAAAACCTACACAAGCTCTGTGCACTCACAAGCAGAGTGGAAATGTAGAATCTGATGCCAGCATGGAAGCCAACATGGCCTCCAAGGCTTCCATCCCATACATGGACTTGGGGCAGGAAATAGTTTCAGGAGGGACCAGGGAAGCCCATCCAGCCCAGAACATCAGTATGTGTGCTCACACATGGAGAAGGAGCCCGGTGTTCTGGCTTTGTGAGTAGGTAACTTGTATCAAGAAAGAGCTCTGCATCCTTTTCATGGGTTGAAGCTGAATCACAGCTGAAAGGCCTCGGCTGCTGGCCAAGCAAAGGAGTAGCACCATGATTTTGTAATCTTGTCCATCCATGAACTGCAAATCCAAATTTCTCTTCCCAAAATTCCTGTATCTCCATGAAGGAATCTCCATGAAGTCTTCAGTCATGTCAGTGGGAGTTTTAATTGTAATGGAGGCAATGAATGTGCCATAGATTTACCCAGTGCAGTGGTGTTTTTCTTCTGAAGATGTATGAAGGACTAATAATTAATTTCTCTCTTAAAAATTTAAATTATAGGTAGAAGAGCTATATGATTATAAATACCCGTTTTGGAAGTAGTGTTGTTTATATCTTGCAACTATGTCGCTGTCAGGCCAGACTATGCAGTGGAGAAAAGATTGATAGGGTTTATTATTTTCATCTTTTAATGAGACTTTGTTTTGCAATTGCTTCTAGCATGTTTCACCTCATAACTTACAGCTCAATTTGTGTGTGTGTGTTACTCAGCATCTCGGGCCTTGGTTTGGTCCCGAGCTCTGTGCTGAGACCTGCACAAGGCCCTTGACTTCAGTAAGACTTGGCAGAGGCCACTGAGCTCAGGGGCTTTTCTCCAGGAAAGGCTTTTAAGTGAAGAGCAAATGGGACTGTTTGGGATGTGGCAGGAGCAGAAGCTGTGCTGTCAAGCTCCATGAGTGAGAACTGACAGAAGGATCTTTCCATTACTTCCAAGTCACTTAACCCCAGTGGTTTCCACTTGAGTTTCTGCTTACTGAGTTACTGCAGGTGTTGTTAGCCCATGATTCAAACTGTTCATACTGTCTGTATGAAATCTGCACTGATTAAAAGGTGCTTAGTGGACATATGCACCAAGCAATGATGCAAAAGCAATCAGAAGAGAGTATATGTACAGTAATTCTTTTTCTTTTGAAACAGACCTTTAACTTCAAAGTTTTCAAATATGAAGCTATGCTTCAATAGCTTTCTTTAATGACTTAGGAAAATGTAAAACACATCTGCCTAATAATTAAACAGAACTTTCTAACCAGTTTTTAAATTTTTGTCCTAGTGTTTGAAATTACATAGTTGTTTGACAAAATTGCCATTTTGTCCATAGTGTTTGAAATTTCAGGTGTCTGACAAAATGATGATTTAATCCTGTATTTTTCTGAAACTGAAATGATTTTATGATTTTAAAATAGAAGATATTTCAAACAATTAAATTTTTGGACTTGGACTTTCCAAGTGAAATTTTAACCTGAAATTAAATTTTTAGAGAAAATTTTACACATTTTTTACAGATGACTGTCATAGGGTGGTATTGCAAATATTGCCAATGTACCAGTGAAAGCAAATGAATGTGTCCAGTACTGCGTATTCTCTTTTAGATAAGGCATCCTGCAATTAAAAACACTGGACTTAGAAAGCTTCTTAAAGCTTATTTTGTCAAATGAAAAATGCCACTGGTTTTAATGCTATTGTAATAAACCTTATTCTTATTCCTGGCATGGATATTATAATTCTTTTAATTTTGGGAAAAATGGATAATTAGCATTTTAGCTTATCACTTTTTTTCCATGCATACAAATAATTTGTCAGATAGACCACCAAGAGAGACAGAATTAAATAATAGGTCTAGACAGCATGGAACCAAAATAAATTAGAGGTTAGGCTTCCAGCGTGTTAGGTGGGTTTTCATGGGAAGGAAGGAGGAGGGGTTAATACAAGGAAGTTTCTCTGACAGTTTTTGCTGCCTACCTTGATATTGTTTCCCCATATCAAATCCCAAATAAATTGACCTGAAATAAGATGTAAACTTCATATTAGAAGGCCCCTAGTTTATTTGTGAGTCTAATTTTTTCAAATGTATTTAAATTAGAGGCCTTACAGGCATTACTGCATCTGTGATTCAGCCAACTAAGTTCCTAGATAATGGTCCATGATTAATGGTGAGTGCTGATAATAGGAGGTTATTAGAGAAAGCAAACTTGGAACAAATCTGCTGTATACATTATATACTTTACCGCCATCTGCGGGTATTTATAATAAATACAAATTAAAGTCAGTGGTTAGAGCAACTCATGTTTTCCATATCTGACAGAGAATTTCTTAGACATAGTCTTCCAGTAGGCATCTTCACTATAGGAATTCCCATTATTTTTTTTGCAGAGGTGCTTACTATTACTTGCAAAGGAAAAACAGTTTTTGTGGGTAGAGATCTTTTGGCCTTGGTTGCTGTCAAAGAGTTTTTGTGGGTAGAGATCTTTTGGCCTTGGTTGCTGTCTTTCTAGAGTCCACTCTGTAAGGAGGGATTATGTGTTACATGTTACCTCTGCTCTGCTGCCACATATGTTATTGGGTGTGAAAATTTGTTTTTGTCCTTTTGTGCTGAGATTCATTTACTATGCAGCCTGTGTGCTAACAGGACATTCCTCCATTTTAGGTCTCCTTGAGTTGTGACATTTTACCTCCTGGTGGTTTGTATTGTTTGCTGAGCAAATATGTCTGTATAGAGAAGAAACAATTGTTATCTTCCTTATTACTAAATGTAAAAAGCAGAAAAGAATTGTGATACAGACAGAAAATTGCAGAAGATAAATCAGAGCTAAATATTATGATACCAATAACCTGCTGAATGAAGTGATGTGTTTTGTGGGTAGCAAATGTACTCTTGCAAATACAGCTCTGCAGCAGAGTGACAGAAGGGTGCCGTTGTGGGGATCAGCTTGTGTTGTGCTCTGAGTTGTTTATGCTGTTTCATGGACAGTGTCTGGTTTACAAGGTGTTTTTCCAGCAACTTTTGTGCACAAAATTCAAGAGTCATCACGTAGTACTGAGGGCAGGTGAACAATATGGTGGATGTTAAGATAAATGACTTACTGGATTCAGCATTCAGCAAGCAGTATTTGGTTGGAAGAATTCCCGGCTTTTGAACTATTACAAAGTCATGATATTTTAAAGCCTGCTTGTTTGTAAATGGGTGATAGATGAAGTGTCACAAACGTTTTTGTTATTTATGGTCATCAACTAAACCTCTGGGATGAAGTCAGGAATACTCTAGAACTAATGTTGTTTGTTTGGTTTTCTATTTTGTTCAGCTGTGAAGCTAATTTTTTCATAGGCTGTTTTTCAGAGTGAATGCTGTTTTAGTGCCTACTTCGTGAACTTGTCTGTGTAGGGTGTGCATGATGGAGTTTGCCTCTGTTCCATAACAATTCAATCCTCAGCAGTGTTTGACAGGAGCATTTCCACATATGCTCTTGGGTATACTTGTCTCTTTATGCTGATTTTTTAATATATATATATGCCAGAGAGTGTTCTGCTTTTCTTCCTGTTCAGAGGTGTTCATTGTGTGAATCTGAAGGTGCAGACATCTGCATGCCTAGGCATGTCAGGGTTTCTGGTTACCTACAAACTATAGTACTATATGCTGGACTGAACGTATCCATTTTCATCTGTTTTCTACTTAGGCAGTTGCAGTGTAAAGGGCATAAGCTTTTCTCTCTGCCTATTCATTCCTAAACTATTTGATTGACATGTCTGATGAAGTTTTCTTCACAACAGTTAGTTTGTAACTTCAGGAGTTTTGGTTCTTCTTTGCTGGATTGCATTCCCAAACATCATGGTTTATCTTCTCTGCTATATATATATATGTCAGGTTTTTTCCCAAATCCTTCTTCCCCTTACATGTTTCCCTTTTAACACTAAACTACATTCTACCCTTTTATAGGTGTCTGAAATTTTTTCTGTTCTCTCTTCTCTTTTATGTGTTCTTTCCATTTATTTCCTCCCCCTTCTGTGACATTCATGTAAATAAGAGCAGGTCCCTTCTGCCATCCTGCCTAGGGGCAGGGCAGTTTGCCAGGCACCCGAGACACAAAAGAAAATGGGTCTTACGCAGACTGACTGAGAGTGCACATGCAGGACAGGTCTTCACATCCTTCAGGAAATGCCTTAGGGCAAAACTTTATTCACCTGCCTCTCTCTCAGTGCCCTAAGTCCTTCAGAGCTGTTGACTACGAGTCCTCCAGAGCTCTGCCTCTCCCGGGTGTTTCTGTTGTACTTGAAGCCCTGAGGGCAGCTTCCCTCCTTCATTAACCCTCCATGCAGAGGCAGAACAGTTTCTCCTGTTCTTAGTTGCTTCCTGCCACCTTTCTATTTTTAAGCCTTTTTTACCAATTGAACTATCAAGAGTGTTCCAATATTTTATTATTCCAGAAGAAAATACTAGTGTAGGCTTATTTAAAAGATGTCACTTTCCATAAAAGTTCAGCTGGAAATCAGGAAAAATGAAAAAAGTGAAAGGGACTGTTTTGTTAATGTGAACTCCCATTCTTTCACCTTTTCATAATAAAACAAAATGTTTACTTGGAGGAGCATTTTAACTCTATTTTAGAAAATTACATAAATACAATTTTTGAAAAATAGAAAGATATTTTGATCAAGCTGGACATGGCTTTTATTCAATTTTAGTAAATGTTGTTTTATAAGATTATCATGAGAGATGTGATCTTTGACTTCTCAATTTTTTGCCTTATAATAAAGTAGTGAAAGATACCTAAAATACGTAACAAGACCTGGTTTTATTCTTTATAGGTTATATACTTGATTCTTTCTACTCAGGAATTTCTCACGTATATTTGAGGCATTTGGTTTTCGCCTCTTGGTATCATGAGATGTACTTAATTCTTGCTTTGTTTCAAAGCTGCCTGTATTGTTCCCAGTAGGAGCAGCAAAATCAACAACATTCTGCTGAGCATTTGCTGTGCTGTATCTTGAAGGAGGTAGGAGCTGGCATGGAGTTGTCTGGAGCCGTCTCAAAAGTGAGAAAGATGACACTGCATCACTTTGCACTGTGATTCGTGTTTGGAAGGTTTCAGTTTCTGGTTTGCTTTTTTTTTTTTTTTCCTCCCTTTCCATGAGAAAGAAAACTAAAATGTTTCAAAAATACCCTTGCTGCTTGAAAGTTTAGATGGGGTGGGTGACTTTGGCCCACAAGTTTCAACTTCTGCTCCAAGATACTTGTTCAGGCAAAGGGCTGGTACAGCCCCTTTAAGGAGCTGTAACAAGAGCTGCAAATCAAACAGTTCTCTAACAACTGGGTCAGTGTATATAGAAAGACTTTCAAATACAGTTATTTATTCAGTCTCCTGCTCTAAGATTAGTCCCATTATGTGCCTCCTATGCACTCCCTTCCAATTCATTCAATTTAAATAAAAACTTTCGCCTAGAACTCATGTACAGTGACATTCATCTAAATAAAATATCCCAGGCACTTGAGTCTCAGGAACAGTCTTATGAAGCAGCAGATCATATTCTATTTATTTGGAAATGTGATGCATGTTGATGTTGGGCTTATCTCAAAATAATGCCAAAATGTTAAAATCTTTATGAAATCTTAACATTAAATTTTATGAAGACAGATGTTTGCTGGGATGTGATACTGAGGGCTAGGACCAAAATAACTCCTGAGGGTAAAAAACCCACAATATTGCCATAGTGGGGAATAGGGAACAAACACAAACTCAGGGCAATCAGACCTGTCTTTTTTATAATTTTTATCATTTTTTGCTTGATGTTAGTAATATAATGTAAGTTATATACAGTGCTGTACTATTTTGGTAGTGCTTGTTGGGTGAACACACAAATATAATCTTTCTTTTCTTTTGATGTGCTGAATTTTTTCCTAGAGAAGCTTGGTAAGTCTTTTCTCCCAGTCAGAGGTCTGAAGAAATTGAGTAAGCTTAGATAAACCAGCTTGTTTAATCACTGAAACACAGGAAAAATTAAAATACATTTTTTCCTTGTAAAGTAGAGGAAAGCAATAAAAACATTGCCAGACGTTTAATGCCTCTCTTGTACCTTTCATTTCAAAGACCTCAAAAGAACATCAAGAAGAATAAAGGCAAAATCTATTCCCTATTGGCATCATTATAAATGTTGTATCCTCTGAAACTCTAAAGACGTCCAAGAAGAGTAGAAGAATAAATGGCAGTGAAATAAAGAAAGTCCCTCTGGAGCTTTGTTCAATCGGCTTTGTTAGAATTCACTCAAATAGGATGATTATAAGAAAAGATCTCATTTGTTTCAACATTAAAGGAGCAAATTAATATGTGGCAAGCTGCTAATAATTGCCTCATTATGTAGTGAATGGGCATTGCGTCCAATTTACAAAATCACAATCATATTGTTAAAGTAACAATTGAGAAAGTTTAGTCGGAGTTGCCTAACTATCTGTGTGATTAGCTGTGGGATCCAGAGTGGAACAGAGTTGGTGGTTGGAGAGAGCTCTCCACCGGTCTATTGTGCTAAGGAGCCACAAGAGAAATTCAGCTTTTCATTAGTGGAAATTCCATCTGCAGAGGACCTGAGCTGGGTTTGGTCCAGCTGAGGAGTGGATCTGGCAGTCTGTGCTGAGACCAGAGCCTGGTGTGTGTCTAGCCTGTCCAGATATTGTTCTGTGGTCAGAGTCCTGGCCTGAGATCATCCCCACGTGGACTTCAGCAGATGTACAGGGCTGTGGCTGGGAAACTTGGTGATCCAAGATCTGTGCCATTGGGAAATCTACCCGTAAAAATAGTTCTGTAGTTGGAATTTCAGTCTCCTGGTGGAGACACTGGAAGTGGTGGGGGAGTTGTCAAATTTGGAAAGTAAGCAATTTTCCAAATATTGAAATCCTGTGTGGAAGAGAATCATGTTTTGTGACCTACTTTAGTTGGATTTGCTTGTGACCTTTTCTAATTCTGGCTGATTTTGTTATTTAATGATTTGACCTTTGATTCTGTGAAGCCACTTCAGTGCTAAATGCAAAGATTTAATAACTAGAACTGTTTGATAAGTGACCTTTATTACACAGCTATTTCTCTTTGCTAGAGAAATGGCACTGTTTTGTGAGTTCTAATTCACAGTTTTAATTATCTTTTCTATTGTCTGTAAGCTTGCACAGGAAATGGAAAGGTCAGACATTTCATTTTCTTTACTGATTAAAATGTAAGTGTTCCTCAACAGTTACAATGTATGAGTCAGGAAAAAGATGGGACTATTTGTCAGAACCATACCTAGCTACTCTGCTGAGGTCTTCTACATCCTTCTGGTCAGCAACAAAATGAACAATTTTCTAGCAGCAGTAATAGCTCAGCCCCCTTGCTGTTTAGAGGTGGGATAAATGTCTAAGTACATGAAAAGAGAAGAAAACCTGAATGGTTCTTAATGTTTTTGTCTTTAACTTGTGTATGTGTGATGCAAGTGAATGAAGATCTTGTGAGAGGTGAACCTTGGCCTGATTTTCAGGGTTCACAGAGGATAAGCAGTAACAGAACAAGTTTCAGTGTGGTCCTGCCAGTCTGTTTCAATCCCACTGCTGCTGGACCATCTCTGCAGATGAGAGGGCAGCCTGGACTGCCTGGCAGACCCATTTGTATTGTATGTGGATAAATGTGTGTCACTGGAACCACCCTTCTCCTCTGTAACACTTAGAAACCAACCCCACCAACTGGTGGCCTGTCTTCATATGGGGCTCAGTGAGTGAATATTGATGTGTGTTTTCTCATATGTTGAGGGAGATATGATGCAAAAAGATGATGAAGGCAGTGGATGATTCTGGAATCAGTGGAATATCTATCATGGGTGTCAGTCTCCTAACTCTGTCTGGGATCTCTGTTGGGAACTGTGCATACTGGGACATGTAAAATCTCTACATTGTAAATATATTTATTGTGAGATAGAGCTGGGAGGGGCTTAGCCTCTGGCTCTGTTCAAGAAGAGCAGATTATATGTTGACCTGGTGTAGGCATGCAGTATTATGAAAGCACTTTATAAATTGGAACAAGATAAATGAATCACAACAAAAGAGCTAGAAAACCAGGGAACACAGTTTCAGGAGTGAGTGTACTCAGCTTATTCAAGCAGAGCAGTTGCACTCAGTGAATAGAAAATGTGCAATGCATTTCTAACTAAGGGGAGGAAATTCAAACAATTCCAAATTTAAGAGAGCAGTTCCATTTTAATGGAGAAGGAAGAATTTAGTGAAAAAAGCAGCTCTGAGGATGAGACAAATTTAAATAGAACCAAATTCTTGACCAAATTGGCTTTTCCTATCTAGCAGTTTCATATTCAGCATTTGTTATTTTGAAAGTTCACCCTGAAAGCTATAAATTAATCTACTGGGTCTGTAACAATTCACTTCATGCTGGAAAATGAGTTATGCTCATGGATTTGTTTAGGTCATCCAGCCATGTCCTCGTAATGTATCTTAGAGAGAATTTCTGTAAGTAAGCAGTAAACAGAAAGAGTGCTGTGTTCAGCTGCATCTCCTGGGATTTCATCCCTGCTCTCAGAGAGCCATGCAGGACAGCTCTCTAAAACTATACTAGCTATAGGAAATGCGTGGTGTTCTGTAAAGGAAACATTGACAATGCTTTTGCATTCAGTCAGGAATCTTTAGCTACTGATTTAGGAAATAATGTTTTCCTGAACCAGCCACATAATGAAATCAAATCAATCAAAACAGAGAAATCAAAGCTTTGAAATTGTAAAGTTTACTGCACAAGTCATGCAGGATGCACCTTAATTCAGTACAATATTTGTCACCCAAAGATGAGACATTTTAGCTCTTACAGTTTGGCTTTCTTAAGATGTTTATCTCTTGTCCTTGCATTATTCTCCCTTATCAAAGAATTCGGTTTTTTGTCAGCAATTGCATCCTGGGTTATAGTGGTCAAATGTAGGCAGGCAATTCATCTACATCAGCTAAATGAGGTGTGATTTTGAAGAGAAATAACCACAAGTCTGATCAGAAAAGCACCTAGCATCCTGTCAGAGTAAATGTCCAAAGACCATGAAGGGAATTTTTTCTAAAATATACTAAACTGAGGTCACTGGCTCCCAGCTGTGAGCATGACAGAGGATCAAATCTATTACTATACGAAAATTGTAGGTTATCTCTGACCTGGATGATCTTGTGTGGGTTTTTTTTTTTGATGGATCTAGTTTTCATTTGATTTCAGTTTTTAACTGAACTCTTTATGCAATCCAATTTAATTAGAGGGCATTTCATTTTAGTCTGTAGGTACAAAACAACAAACAGACATTTACTCTTTGACAAATGGAGCATCAGATAGGTCTTTATATCTCTGTTAGAATATTTTTTCTATTTTCCATTCATACTGGAATAATAGCACCCTAGAACATGGTCACAGAATACTGTCTTTGACTACAGTTTTCTCAGGATTAAGTTCCTAGTTCAGGTGTCACCGGTCCCTCTACCTCTCATTTTCCATGGATCATAACCACTCTCTGGAGAGAACAACATACTCCTCTGTCCACATCTTCTTTCCAACTGCAAGATTTTCATACTGTTAGATTGCTTTTTAGAGATACATTTCACGTTCGAACTTTTGTCACAAATTTGGGAACTATTCATTCAGACACAAACACAGTTAATGTACAGTTAAACTTCCAGCATTACTTTTTTTCAGTAGGTTTTTTTGTATTGCTGACAACACCTTGTTCAAAGAGAAGCTATTGATCTAAATATTGCTTTCCACTATTTCTTTATTTCCTTGTTTTTAAATGAAAAGAGTAACATTTAGAGGGAAAAAAGAAATTATTATTTGTATAGTTGACTTTGCAAGGTGGGAACAAAGGCAAAGATTGGAGCTGCCTATTTCACTGAAAAGGTTTGCATTTGTAGCGGTAGAGTTTTCGAGCAGCTCTGCTAGATGGTGATTGTGGTTTTGTTTTTCTAAAGAGAAGTGTTGCTATCCATTTGTTGTACTGTACCTCTTTTTCTTTTTAACTGAATTTTCAGTCTTCATGTTTTACAGAGAAAAACTTGCAATGTAAATTATTGCTTCCTGTCTTCCAGCCTCTACAACTTGACTGTGACCTCTGTGCCATTGTTTCAAACTCGGGGCAGATGGCTGGCCAGAGGGTGGGCACTGAGATAGACAAGTCCTCCTGCATATGGAGGATGAACAATGCTCCCACCAAGGGCTATGAGGAAGATGTTGGGAGGAGGACAACCATAAGAGTGGTCTCTCACACAAGTGTGCCTCTCCTGCTCAAGAATCCCGAGTACTTTTTCAAAGAAACCAACAACACCGTTTATGTGATCTGGGGTCCTTTTCGAAACATGAGGAGGGATGGGAATGGCATTGTGTACAACATGCTGAAGAAAACTGTTGACAGCTACCCAACTGCCAAAATCTACGTGACAACGGAGAAGCGCATGAGTTACTGCGATGCGGTGTTTAAGAGGGAGACGGGAAAGGACCGGTGAGTCTTAAACGTGAGGAACAATTATAATAATGTTTGACAAAAGATACGTGAGAAAAGTCCATGCAGGATGTCAGCTACTAAATGAGTCCCCAGATATGTTTTTAATGGATTGTTGTATGGGTTTGACTGTTATAAGCACTTGATGAGGCAGCAGCTAGGCCCCATTTACCCCACCTACGCTACCTTCTGTTCATGCCATTGCTGTTGGCGTGAATCCCAAAAATATTGGAAGTCTTCCTGAAATGTTTTCAAAGCTGTGTGTTGTTTTCAGCTCAATTTACTATTGATTAAATTGACATTTTATTTGAAGAGGATAATCCTACACAAACAACATTTCCAAATGCACAACCTCAGGATAATTCTGGATATTGCATTTTCTTCTCTGCTGAGATTCACTGCAGCTTTTCTTCAAACACAGACCTCAGTGTTATGCATTATTTCTGTTTCTTGGTGAAAATGGGTTATCAGACGTACTGGAATAGATTTAGGTTTTTACCAGTATTATGCTGAAATTCTATTTTCTATGCTTGATAATGTGTATTTATGCTACTCAAGTGGGGCTGTAAGAAGTGAAGGTGTGAGAACTGTTTGGGCTAGCATGTTCAAAGCAGAAACTGGATTTGTGGAATTAAGACCACAAATTTCAGGAATTTGTAACCAAGCTGCAAAAATTCAGGTAATCTGTATTTTGGCATGGAAGAGCACCTGTCACACATACTCACCTGAGCTAACTAGGAAGGAGTTTCCAGATCACTGCTGTGCCTTAATATTAATTTTTAAATTTATGCATCATGAATTTGAGGTTGGAAAGGACTGTTGCTATTCTGACCAAATTAAAGATACAGGTTTTCACAAACAGCTTAACATAGTCTGAATTTTTGACTTAGCTTTTGAAGTAGAAAAGCTTGTTATCTCAAATGTACTTGTTTCACTATGTTATTAAACTGTCAGAACTTGGTGGCAGTTGATTTTTCCTATTTTTCAAACTGTTGGAGCATAAGGAGGAGCCTGCCCCTGTTCACCAAGTGCACATATTGCTGCTGTGGTTCTGGAGTTGGAGGGGGTTCATATATCTCATAAAGGTATCAAGGTTATCATGGCTTCTTTAGTTTCACTGAGCAAACTGATAACCAGAGGCTAATAAATACACAAGATCCCTTCTTGAAAAATGACCTTTAATAATCCAAGTCATCCTGTTTACATATTAATCAAGCTAAATATGACCACGGGTACGTTATTGTATTGCTGTACATAAATTTGTTTATATTTATGAGTCAGTCAGGTCACAGCGACTTTACATTACTTCATCAAAATCCTTATTGTGAGATTAGACCTTGAAAAAATATCCTCTTTTTCCTATGAAAGAAGGACATCTCATCATTCAATGTCAAAGTGTCCTTCTCTCCAGCCTAATCCATTCCTCTTCAACAAATTAACACATCTCAGGTTTTTATAGTTACGCAATTAACATGATACAAATGCTTCTTTTCATGTAAAAAACAGATTGAGTTTCTCTCAGAGCTTATAACAAAATTCTTAAACAACCTAATGTCAAAATGGCCTATGTTCTTTTTCCTTAAGTTTCACATTGCAACAGCAATAATTTTTTGTGAGCCTGTCTCACGTCCCTTCACGCTGTTTGTGCACCTGCGTCCCTTTGACACCAAGGGAAAGCTCACCACTTCTCACAGTGGCAACTAGGTAACATCCTTCTATCTATCTACTGAAACTTTCATTTTTAGTCCTGCTTTTCCACATCAAATACTTAGTGATGTTTTTAACATCATTTTGTGATTTTGTCATGCAGAAACAAGGGAAATGATTGATGCATGAAATGATGAACGCCTTCTGTATCTCAAGAAAACATCTTGCAGTTCCCTAGTAATCGGGGACTTCAGTTTGGAAACTGTTTCATTTTCTGTAACATCTTCAATTTGCAGGACCTGTCTTCTGTTTCTAGGGAGGGTCATGAGACTGTTATGTGGCATTTGTGGAAGCAGTAAATGGAGAGCACAGGAGATTTGTGGGTGATGAAAATACTTTCACACATTGTGCCAGGCTATTACGATGCTGAGACAGACTCGGGTTCCTCAGCCAAATATTCCTTCAGATCCTCAGAGAAACATCAATCCTTGCTTGGAATATTAGATTGAATAGAGGTCTGGTTCGACATGTTTGCAGCAAAAATTCTGGAAGGAAACCAATTTAAACTCATTTTTTAAAATGTACTGAGTGAATTGAAACTACATCTATTTTAGTTTAATCCTAAAATACTGTCTTTCTGTTCAGTGTATGCTATAGTGCATAGTAAGATTGCAGCAGATTTCTAGTCTGTCGAGCATTTAATGAGTTTTCTGTTTCTACTCTTTGATGTACAATCTTTTTAGGTAATTAGCGGGACTTTTCAGTAGTTTCATCCTTGTGGTACTCAAGTTTTTAAAAGATTTTGTGAGAAGCAGCTAACAGGTAGGTGCTGCAGTCACTTTTTTACTGCAGAAAAGCTCTGGTCCTGCAGTGCTGACATGGGAGCTTTATCCCTGACTTCACTGGGTGCAGCTCCAAAATCCACAGCTTTGGTAGTGATGAATGATTTATTACTGATGCATGGAAGGAACAAGAATTGCCTCTGAGTAACTTTGAACAAACAGTGGTTTTTATTTTGTAATGCATTTTTTAATTCTACAGTAGTACAAAATACCCTCTGATATGGGCTGTCCACAGTGGGTAATTAACCTTGCATGAGTGTTAAGAATCTAGGGAACATATGTTCTTTCTGAGAGTATTTGTTAGTGAAGCAGTTGAGTTCAAGGTGGGGAATGCTCATCCACTTTGAATAATTGTTGTACATAAATAATATTCATTACCAGACATTCACAATTTTTCATTAATGCATTTTACTTGGTACTTCCCTAGAGGGAGCATAAAGCTGGCAGCTTCTTCCAATACTTCACTAATGTGCTGGTGTATTATATATATATTTACTCAAGTGAAAGGATTTAAAGAGATATTAGCTAGTTACGAAATGTGCCATCTTTGTATGTACCTCAATCCAGATAAGTGGTTCTAAAGCCATCTATATCTCTGCCATGCAATACAAATATAATGCTATATGATATAATAACATTTAATTGGTAATAACAGAGAAAACTGTAGTCTTCATTAAAGCAGCAAAGCTAATTCTGGTCTGATAAAGTGTACTGAGCATCCCTAAATAGGTTTTAATTAGCTGGCACCAAAGCTTCACCACCCTTAGGGAGGGTAAAATTAATGGAAACCAGCAGCAAATAGATCAGTGCTACTGGATGTTCTTGCCTTAGGTGAAGGTGATGAGAAAGAAAGGAGTGTCTTTTAAGGATCATTTAGAAAACAGTCTGCGTTAAAAGTCACTTTCAACAAGCAATGCTACAATGAATCTGTGCTGGTATCAGCAAAGCAGTCTGATGTTTCCTGGACTGCAGGAAAACTCCCTTTGTGTTTCTACTCCATTTGTGTATCTCGGGCCAGCCCCTGGGCACTGCAGCTCCCAGTGAGGGAGGGCCCAGCCCCACATGCCCCTGGGGGCTGGCAGGGGGCTCAGAGCCCCCTGTCCCGCTGCACAGGGGAGGTGTCCAGCCCCAGCAAACAGCCAGAGCTGATGTGCTGGTGCTGCTCAAAGAACAGCTTAACCACGTGTTTGTAGTCACTCTTCTTGTGAGTAACTGCTGAAAAGAGCCTGCTGGGCTCTGCTGGAGAAATGTATCCTGAGCTCCTAAAATTCCCAGCAAGAGATGTGAGGTGGTGTTTGGAAACCCAGCCGGTTTGGTAGACAGAGGACTTTCCACATGCACTGTCTTAACTCTGACAGTGCTCATCCCATACCCAATCAGTTCAATTCAACAACATTTTGTAAAGATTATTAGCTACACACACGTCTTCAGGAGGCAGGTTCACTGAGCCACATTTGCAGTCAAATGACTGTTTCTGAAAGGCTTCTGTTGATACCGTGGACAATTCTGAAGAAACAAAATTGCTTTTGTGCTTCTCTTCCAGAAGTTCTTAGTTTCCTCAGTTCATGCCAGATGGTGCTATGTGTTAGGTTGTGAGAAAGCTGTTTTATCATTCAAGGCAGAAAGATGTATCATTCTGATCGCTGACTTCTGCATCAAGATTCAAAATTTGGGGTTGTGTTCGAGCTGCCATTTTACTCAGTTCTGCTCACTAATTATTTATTACTTCAGTGATATACGAGATCTATATTATATCTCTGTCATTTAGAGCTAGAAAATTACATTCATCTAAGGCTTGGATTGACACTGTTAAGACAACTGCAGTCATCACAGCTTCACCTCAGCTAATATGTACTTTTTCATGTGTCTGACTAATCTGCATGAAGCTATAGTCTTGTAAAAATGTCATTGAAATGAATAAATGAAATTGCATTCTCTGAGGTTCAGGTAGCTGCAGGTTCTATTGTTTGGTGATATTCCCTGTGAATTGAGGCAGTAAAGCTGTCAGTGTCCAGAATATCAGAGTTTTGTGCTGTGTTTCTGGTTGTTGGCTTGAATGAAATACTATAGGAATGATATTTTCATTTTTTGTCTTGCTTTCATATATATATTTTCTCTATCATATATGATAGTTTCTCTATGAAAGTTATTCGGAGGAAATATAAAAGATTAGCTAGTGTTGCTTAAAATTTGCAGAAAGCAGTTCTTCCTTGGGAAGCTGTGAACATTGACACTGAGTTTGGTTCAGAGAGTTAAATTCTGGCACTTGGGAAGTATGTCCCATCAGTACTTTGTATTAAAGTAATTTAAAAAAAAGGAATTTCTGGAAGATGAGTAAAAGTTAATTTCATTTTGAATAGAAAATGAGCAGAGTTAGGGAATATCAGTGTCTTTAAATTACAGAACTTTAGGAATAAAAGGATGAAAAAACTGATTCAGACTGACAGAGGAAATGTATAATGCCTGTTGGAACTTCTTTAAGGACAAAGATTAACTGTAGTTTACAGTTTGCTGGGGTCTTTATCATGGTGATGTAATATCTGCTGCTGCACCAGTAAAGTCAGCAAAAGGTTCTCAACTGCCCATGAGCATCTCAGCAACCCCAAAAATACATGTTTGATACAGTGACTGTTTTTCAAGTACTTGACAGTGGATCTTGAACTATTGCTTGGTACTTCCATTCTTTCTTTTTATAAAGTAATTCCTTCAAAAAATGCTAATGGATTTGTCCATCTTAATTCATAAAGGGTTTAAATAGTTTCATTGTCAGACAAGACTGCTTTATTACCTGAAAAAACAAGGGTCTAAAGCATGAAACCTTAATGAAATAAATAGATTTTTCATTATAAAACACTTAAAACCTCAACATCTATTGCTGTTTGTGGTCAATCACCAGATGGTTAACAACTGTTTGGGGGTTTATATCCACTCTTCCATTTCCTGGTAAAACACCAGTTGTTCCTGAGTGTTCTGCATTTATTCCCTGCAGCCCATTAGTAACTGCATTTATATTCTTTATGAAGATTTTCCTAATTAAGATGAACACTTTTCTCTATTAGGCAGATGGAACTCAATAGAAGAAGTCCATTCTTTATTAACATGCCAGTAAATGCTGCTCAGAGCGCCAGCACTTCTAAGGAACACAGCTCCTACTACATTACACTAATTACACAGTAAAGTGAAACTTTATTAAAAAATATCAATATTAGCTATTATTTTGTGATAAAGCTGTGGCTGCATATAGATTGGTGTGAGCTTAGAGACCTATTGATTCTGCAGTGGTTGCTGACTATAGCCATGGAGTTGTTCCTTTTTAATTAATGATTAAAGACAAAGAATATATAATCAGGATCTACTCTATCATTGTGCATTTTCACATGTTCTTTGAATTTATCCATGTATGTCTTCTAATTTATCAAATCTTCTTCAAGTGCCACGGGATCTGTTTTCTGCTTCTGATGAACTGTATGTTAAATCTTTACAGTGTTTGGTGTAGCCCTGTGCACACCTTTTTCATCCTGTGCTTTAAATACTCTGCAGCTTTTATTATTATGAGAGAATTGCTGGTACCTCTCAGAAGGAACTGTGCATATGGATGGGATTCTGGATTCAGTCCTTGAGGGTCCCTTCCAACTCAGCATATCCTGTGATTCTGTGATTTTCACATGCCATGAACATCCACCTTTGGAAAGGATGATGTAAGTCAGTGACTCATGCTGGCAATCCTGGTAGCATCCTGGATTGCAGGGCTTCCAGTTTTGCTGCTGGTGGTGAGAATATTTTATGGTTGCAAAGGAAAAAAGTATTGGAGAGAAAAATTAGCAGAAGCATAGGTTTTGAATGAAGCCTTTGGTGTTCATCTTCCATTGTTCAATGTTTTTCACTTCTCAGATCACAGTGTATAAGACAGATATTGATGTTCCTAAAGGAGCTTAAAATTTTGAAGGAATAGAAAAATTTTTTGAAAAATCTAGACTTAAAAAAAAAAAAGATATATCAAACTATTTATTAAAATTCAGCCTTGCTGCCAGGTGTAGTAATTGTCTTGAAAAACACAGAGTGATTACCATTGAAGTCTATACTTATTACCTGTTGTCACACAGCAATTCTTTTCTAAGAGATATTAAACATATTGGAAGATAAATGTAATGTTGCTATTGCTTAAGTGTGATACCTCTTGGTTACTGTTAACTGTGGGGTTTCTAATGGAAGCTCCCTAAAGAGCTCTGAGCTGAATTTATAGTGCTAAGTAAAATAAAATACTGCAATCAAACTGCATGAGATGCACTGGGAGGTTTGTGCTGCAGAGCCGCTGCTCAAGTGAGGATAGCAACTTTATGAGACAGGGAGTAAGACTCTACAATAATGTCTTGCTTTGGATAGAGAAGAGTTTCTGTACATCTATCCACCCACTAGCTAGTCAAATTTATTAGAAACTACTTTTATAAGAAAAGATGTATAAGAACGATACATATCTCACAGAATGGTATTTAGAAGAGATTGTCATCTCAAAGCTTTGTACAAGAAAACAACACAGTAAAAGAAAAGCTCTTTGAAAGTAGAAAAAGTTTAGCCTGAACTTATGTTCAAGTATTTTATCTTAAAATGTAGAAAGATTAGTAAACAAATTCTGCATGGGAAATTTAATTAGTAAGAAGTCAAGCCTCTGTGAGACCTCACAGGTAGGAGAAAAACTAAGGGTAAATGGGAATTTTTTTGACTCACTATGTTAATTCAGAACTCATTGTTAACTAGGTGCTTGCTTGTGCACATCTTTAATATGCATTTTTACCCAGATGAAAACAAAGCAGATGTTCTACATTTTTTTTATTTCTGTGTCTGTTATCCCACGTAAAGAATTTAGGCTGCAATTTCAGGACAGTGAAACTGTTCAAATATGTGGATCTATAGCACATGCCTTTGAAGGTGACTCAGGATTCATAGCAGGGCTTCTTGGGGAGCCTGATGTGCTATTGGGATATGCTACAGCCTGTGTTTAGAAACAATCACTCCTACACAGTTCCTGTGATGCTCAACTTCTCTGAGCTTTTAACCATGAGGCAACTCTGCATTTAAAGAGTGACGTGCACAAGAGCATCATGTACAATTTTTCTCAGAGATTCACATCTTCAGCAGGTTCTGGAACTTTCAACAGTCTGGAAAAAACATAACACTGAGTGGGGAATTATTATGAATCTTCAATCTTATGTCTTCACACAGTTTGTGTGAAGTCTCAGATATTGACCAGCATGGGGCTTAGTTTGTGTTTGAAGAGAAATAATTTTTAATACAGATGTTCAAAGATTCAGCTGTTCTATTTTCAGGATTTTGTAAGCAGTTCCTGATTGTGAGAGCATTCAGTACAGTTGGGACCATTACCAGAGACACTACTTAGAACCTGAGCAGCCCTGTCTGGTGCATTAGGATTCAGTAAACATGCAATTGCAGTAGAAGAAAAGGCTTTTAACTGCTCATATTTGTTCCTTAAATTTAGAGACTTCTTTTTCTTTGGTTTTTTGGGTTTTTTATTTAAATCAAGTCGTCCCAGTATGCATATCCTCTCTGCTCTAGTCCTACAGGTTACAGAAAGGGGACATAAACTCCCTGTCTAATAACATTCCCTACATGATTCATTAAAACTTTCAGAGCACAGAATTTTCTGCAAAGCTTTAAAAATTGCTGCAGATGATGTCACTAGTGTAGAAAAAGTCAGAGAAAGGAAAGAGTTAGCAGATGAAATTCTAAAAAACAAACATGCTTTTATCTTAACAATAAAAACAAAGATAAATGTCAGAAATATATGCTCTGTGTTCAGTTTGCTCTCCATATGTTTCAGAATTTTTCTTGAATAAATTCATTAGATTTTCTAGTACTTCTGTCTCCAGAAGGTGTCCTAAATATTTTCTATAAGAACATTTCTGAAAAATGTTGCAGGTATCGCTTAAGTCTCAAAATGCCTTTGTGAGGCAAAAGATATTTGTCCCCTTTTTACAGCCTGACTGCTCTGAGAGAAAAGGACACTAGGGGAAAGCAGAAACTATTGCTGTGCAGAAATTCATGCCCATAGGGCTTTTTGAATATTGTATGCTTACTATAAAGGCATTTCAATCTCATACAGTCCTAATTCGGGGTTGGAATGGTCAGGAAGTGCAGTGTGGAACAAATTTCTGCTGCCCTATAACCTGTTTTCAGCCAAACATGGTAATGTTACCACATTTCCTTCCATATGAAATCTGCAGCAGTCTCTTGACATTTTAAAATCAATCAAAATATCAGGAAAAGAAAATAATCTAAAGAGTAAATGCAAAGCAGTATTCCTGTAAAAGAAGATTTTTCAAGTATTTTTTTTTCAAGTATTATCAATATTCTCTGTCCATGCATTTCAGCATTCTTTACACGCCTTTCTAGCCCTTTAGGAAATGTGAGTAGTGCTGGTCATGTGTAGCTTTTTCTTTTATCAAGGGAGAATTGTGTCTTTGCCAGAGCTCAGTGGTTGTGGATTTTCGCTTGCTCTGTTTGTGCTGCTCTGATTTTATATAAGTGATGGCACTGTAGAAATATGTTTTGTATTTGGGAGAAGAAGCAAGCAGTGGTCCTTAACTCCTTGGGGCTAATTTCATGGTCTGAAATTGCCTTTACCTCCCCTTCCAAGAATGCACAGTGTTCAGGAGAGTTGGATTTCGCCTTCACCGTACAGAATGTGCCAGGGACTCTCAGCTGCAGTGACATCCCATCCCTTCGCACTCCTAGAGTGTGTGTCTTGCTCATGGAGTGCCTTTTGGATATGAAACTTCGTTTAACTTTGGAGAGGACATCCCCAGGGTATCCTCAAGCTTTATGTACTGCACAGATCTGTCCAATCACTTCCTGCCAAGCTGCACTGCTTTGCTTGGTTAGAAGGAAGGCAATGAATGGGGGAGTAGCTAAAGCCAGTTCAGTATTTATCAGTGGGAAACACAGGATTTCAGGCACTATTTCTGGATATGGTTTAGGATGGTACTTGGAAATCATACATTGAGGGAAGGCTTATTCCAGTTTCCCTTCCAAGCTCCTAATTTTGGATCTCTTGGTAGTTTTCCATTGTTTTTGAAATAATCACCACTGGTGTCATAGAAATTTGACCTGTTTCAGGGTAGCACAAGCAAGAGAAGCTCCACATGTTTTCCTTAAACTTCTTTGGTCTGCATTCCAGGCCTGAGACTGGCAAGTAATAGAAACATTTTCTTCATTATTACTTTACATTTTTCCTTGGGGCTCTCATACTGATTTCAAAACCATGGTCATCATTACTCCGAAACTGTGGCATTAATACATTGGTCTTTGTGGGTGGATTATAATAGGAAGTTTCAAAGTAATTGCCCACTAATATGAGAGGTGGATGTATAGTATTCTATTGCTCGTAATGCAACCATTAAAATAACAATTATGTGATAATGAAAGGACTCATTATGCTTTAGTTTATCTTTGCATAAAGTTAATAGCTAATGAAAACAGGAAAGATTATATCTAATTACATTTTACATTACTTTTGCACTTCCCATAAAGAGAAAATTTTGCACAGAATTGTAGCTTGGCGTGCCTCGGTACTAAGTCTGTGTCCACTCTCCATGTGCTTGAAATTACTGTTTTAAGACCAATAGTTGCATGGTCTTCTTTATCAAATGCTACACATAGTCTTCACAAAGAACATTTTGAGAATAAGTTATCAGAGGGAGTCAAATTTGCAACATGGCTATGGTGAACATAAATTTAAAAATAAATCTAGTTTTTCAGGTTTGAAGCATTAGAAAAATGAAGGCAGCTTGACACCAAATCAGTCAGTAGAATCCTGTCTCTCTTTGGGTGAATGAGAAATGTCAAACAGGTACATCACCTACCATCTGTGGCAATTTTGATTCAGTATTGTGTGCAATACTGAATCAAAGTATTGGCAGGCAGGTGAGCAAGTTTCTTTTCTATTGTGTCCAGGGGTGGAACATGCAAGAACAAATAGCAAAACTGGGCTACGGCATGGATAGAGAAATCTCTCACTTTGTGTGTTAGGATACTAAGCTCTGAGTGAAGAATGTTTGGTTCAGGAATGCATAGCTAGAGCTCCCAAGTTATCTTAATGGAAAGAAGGCTAATTAGAATGAAGACATTTCGGTGTTTTTATATACAGATCATACTACTCTGATTTTTAAAGATGCAGCAAGATTGTCCTCTACTTTTCAATATTTTGCATATTTTTAAACATAATTTTTTTGTATGTTACCTTTAAATGCCAAATTCATGGAGATGGGAGTTATATAATCTAATCCATTTCACTCCAGAACAGAATTAAGATATTAATTAAACAGATACAAAGTATAATTGTGTTGCTTTTAGTAGGTATTATAAGAAATTACATGAATAGAAAATCTCTTTGGTATAATTGCATGATATTTAATTAATTTATCTTCCAGTGAGCTCAGTGGTGGGCTGAGTTTGTGAGCCACAGTGTGCATGGTTTTAGGGTGTTCAGAGTGTTTTAGGGTTACTGTCTGAGGCTCTGTTTGAGTGCCAGGACAGCTCAGTACATACTAAGGCACACCTTGTCTGTGAGTCTTGAGGCCTGGTCCCAAAAAATTTTAGTTTTCAAGCCTTCTCTTACACCTGTTTCAGACTCTTCCATTTGGATTAGTTAACTCAAATCACAAGCTGTAGTGTTGTCGCTGTGTTTTGCTTACAAACTCTTCTCTGTGCTTCTCTTACGCCTTCTGATTGCAGAATCACAGGATTGTTAGCGTTGGGAGGCTGACCTGGAGATCATCCTGTCCAGCCCCCTTGCCAAGGCAGGGGCACCGGAGCAGGTTATACAGCAACGCGCCCACATGCGTTTGCACTGTCTCCGGTGATGGAGGCTCCACGACTTCCCTGGGCAGCTGTTCCAGTGCTCTGCCACCACAGTGTAAAGAACTCGTTCCTCATGTTAATGTGAAACTTCTTTTGTCTCAGTTTATGGCCATTGCTCCTTCCTCTGTCCTGTTGCTGGGCTCCACTGAAAAAGAGTCGCCCACCTTTGACATATTTATATTGTTAATGAGATCCTGTCTCAGCATGCTCTTGTCCAGACTCAACGGGCCCAGCTCCCACAGTCTCTCCTCACAAGAGAGATGCTCCAGACCCCTCATCATCTCTGTGACCTCTGATGGACCTTCTCCAGCAGCTCCTTGTCTTTCTTATGCTGAGGGGGCCAGAACTGGTGACAGTATTTTTGATGTGCCTCACTAGGGCTAAGGAGAGGGGGAGGATCATCACTCTCAGCCTGCTGGCTGCACTCTTCCCAGTGGGATACTTGTTTCTCTATTACATGTTCCTTTCTTTTCTTCAAATATTTTTTCCTTTTCTGAAATTTTTACGGATATTTTGGACATTTTTTCCTCTTTTATTTCTGCCTCGTTGTTTGTAACTATGTCATCCATACAGCTTTCTTCTTTCAGCCTTTTGTCCTTTTATTGTAAAACATATTGCCTTGAACACGCCTCCCATTTTCAATACAATCTCTTTTAAAACAGCTCACAGACCTGCAAGGTATCTGATGAAGAGCAGCTTTTCCCTCTGTGCCCTTGCCCTTGTGCTTCCTCATTCACTTGAATCTTGGTGCAGAGCCCCTGAAAGTCTGCAGGTCTAGAACTGCAGATCTCAACTCAATACATCCAGTTCTTAAAACAAACCCAAAATATCACAGTGGGGCGTAGAAGCTGTGCGTGATTATTTATTGATGATTGTTGGTTACAGGAATTAAAACAGCAGGGAGCTCAGATTTTGATCAGAAACAAGTGATTTTTCTGTACACTTTTTATTGTAAAATGTGAACATAATATAAACCCATTGTGCTCCTGCTGTTAAATGCTAAGCCCTGGCCTGACCTGCTGTATGAACGGTGCATGTTCCCTGTCACACAGGTATGTAGCTCTGTATATGTGAGCATTGATTAAGGCTTAAAGCTGTTATAAGGCAATTTTTATGTATGTGAATATAGGATCTTTCACAACTGCTCTCAAGTGTGCCAGCCACCCAGCACAGTGTGAACTCCAAGTGAAAAGCAAAGGGATCTGGGGCTGGGCAGCCTTTCTGCGGGCTCCCTGCACAGGAGTGTTCACACAGAGTCTCTATTCATGTGCTGGCAATGAGCAGAGTGCATGTGCTTTGCTTTTTGTAAGCACTTTTCTATTATAAATGTACAAGATAGCCAGCCTGGCAGTGACTTTTAGGTCGATAATTATAATTTATTTGCTTTTAGTTTTTGTAACATCACCAACTGCTAAGGGAATTGATGCTTAATACATTTCTAAATAAGTAAAACAAAAGTATAAATAAATTATGCCTGGTTTATTAGTCCAGGTGTTTTCAGCATTGCTGAAAGTGGTTTGATGACAGCCACCAGCACTAGCAGTGGAAAAAAACCTTGATTTCACAGTGATTATTATCATTATAATAAACCATAATTGAAAGATTACAAAATTGATTCTTTTAAAAATTAATGTTGCATGAGTGAGCAGGCTCTGTGGCATTCAGATTTTTTTCAGTGTTACTTGGAAGGAAAGTGGCTTATTTTATTTCCTGGCAGAAAACTGCTGATTTTCAAACAATCACATTAGAGAAAACAGTCCCAGAGGGTTACAGGAGGCAACAGACCTGTGTCATTAGGCTTTACCCTTTCCTGATGGGTTCAGAGAAGAGCCAGAAACAAAAGAAAGTTACATTCATTATTGAGAGAGCCTTGGGAAAATCTGTTTGGCCAAGCAATTTTGCATGAAACGACTGAGGAAATATTTGACTGCAAAGAACATAAACTCCTTCCATCAATATGCAATTTTCTGCATCCATTTGTCCAAGTGATTATTAAGAACAGTTTCTAAATTTGCAGTGCTTTACAACTTCAAAGGGCTGTGAAAGCATCACCTAGTTAAATGGATGGAAGTGTTTTTTAATAAATAAAAAAAAAGACCAAAGTCAGTTGTAAGACAGGTTTAAAGTGCAAAGTGTTGAAAACAGCAGGAAACCTGAGGACCTGCAATACCAATCATCGGCTCCAATCAGGAACATGGAAACCACAAATTTATCTTTGATGATTTCCTGTAAATATGCCCTTTGAGGACAGATTGCCCTGCCCAGTCTTGTGGAAAATGCTCAGAGTTACAGCTCTTCTCACTGCAACATATGGATCTCAGCAAGCTCTGCTTCTCCATTTCCGAAGTCATTCTTCAGAAGGAAAAGTCTCAGCAAAAAATGTAGTGCTGCAGAAATGCTGGTTAGCATCCTTCAAGCCTGGTCAGTCTGACTGGAAAACATGTCTCTGAGTTGTTCTTTTTCTTGGCCTTTTTCTTCAGCAAGGTATGCCCCGTTTTCCAGACCTGTTGTCCTAGTGGAAATGGCTTTATTGATGTTTTCATTCACTTCAGGATGTCTCATATTTCCCTAGGACACTGCAGTGTAAATACTTTCCCCCCAGATATGTAGCAGTGTGTGCTGAGGCTGGGAAGGGTACGTTTGGGTGTCTCTGAGTGCCCCAGGGACACTCTGTCCAAAGGACCACACCTGCAGTGTGACAGCACAGTCAGGGTGGCTGTTCAGCGTGCTGGGGTCACTGTGCAGATGGGGGGGGGTCTGGTCTTTCTTTCCTGCCACCTCTCTGTGACACTTCACTCCTGGTGTTGTGTTTATGGGTCTGAACATCTGGAATCTGGGCTGCAGCCAGCAATGTTGCATCCCACTAGCTTGGGATTTCCAGTCAGTGCCACGTCTCATATTTATGACACAGACATCAATGAAGCCCAAGAAATTGAGGTTAGATGTGGCTTATTGTTTCCCCATATATATCCTGAAGAGACAACATGCTATTCCATTTTAAAGCTGATGTTTATGCACCATTTCACATGGTCCCGATAGTTTGCAGTCTCTGAAGAAGTTTCTATGCTTGAATTTACAGTAGCCATATAACCTACCACATTTGGTGTGTATGCTCTTCTTGATGACAACCTCCTACTAGCCCTATGTAATGTTTTATTAAATAGAGGGACAGTTCCCAAGCCCATCTTTCTTTCCAAGATTGAAGTCAGTATTAGGTTTCATTAATATTATTTAGCATTTCATAGCGCGTATCATCCACAGACCTTAAAGCACTGCAGGATGTTAAATCAGCTTTAATTTTCCCATTTTCCTGATTGTAAAACTCATGCAGGGAGTCATTTGTCATGTTGCACAGAGGTATCGTCCTGCAACTCTGTGGCAGAGCTATGAAAGTACCCTTCAGCCAGGGTTCCCAGTTGTCTCTGATGCGCTACCCTGACATTCAGAAGGCACAAGTGTTTATTCTTACCTGGGCAAGGTCATGCTTAACTGGGAGGGAGTCCTGGGTGACCAAGTGATGGCCAAGTGCATTTTTATAGGCAGAAAGAAAGAACTGTGATTTCTTAAAAGAATTCACTAGAAATTCTATGTTTCCTAAAATTTTGTATGACTAGACCTAGCTGTTGTGTCTTGTCCTCTGTGCAAAGATAGGCTTGTATTGCTCAGCAGAGCCTTGTTTAAAGATAACACATTGCAGGAGGGAGGGGTGATCATTAGTTTTAGGAAGGAATATTACAAGACATGTTGGAGCATTCCATATTCAAGCAGTTGCTTTCCTGCCACCTCCCAGCAGTTAACATTGCCCATCAAAGAAAATTGCTAAATAGCTCTGCTACATCATTCTTCATTTGCATTAGAAATGGCTCTAAGCAATAACAGGATTACAGCCAAAAAGTGCCAGCACTTTATCATTCATTTATTTGATTTAATATATAGAGATACCTATTTGAAACAGCATTTACTTTTCTTGAGCTCATCATAAAACCCACTCTGAATGGAAGTGTTTAAGGTAATGACGACTCCGATTAATTCTCTTAGAACAGCATGACTGGAATCAGATACACTACTTCTCTTTTCATTAGACATTTCTGAGCTGCTATGAGTGATCTTATAGCATGAGAGGAAAGAAATTAGCTGTACAAATCCCCATGTAAATAATCCACAACAGGCTGCAATTCTTCTTACTCAGTCTGGTGAACTGTAAGCTCGGAAGCCTTTTTGGTGGTGCCCACATGGCATTAATAGAACCTGATGCAAACTTTTTGTTTTAAAAAAGGCAGAAAAGCCATTCTTGCTGTGTGCTGCAGGTTTCTCTTCACCTGCACTGTGAATTGAGTGGTGTTACAGCTTTCTCAGCCAGCCATTACCACCTTATTCCCCTCTTCTCACTGCCACCAAATCCCTGTAAATCCAAGCCTGGCCTGAACAGCAGATCTTTAATCTGTTTCTCAACATGCACATCCCCCACCAAAGTCAGGAGGTCAGACATTGTGTTGCACTTTTGTTCACAGACAGGATTGATACATGGGATGCTGCATCAGGAACTCTCTTCTAAGCCAGAAAGATGTTTCAATTCCTTCTAGGAAATTTGAGAGCTGCCAGATAAGTTTTGCCAGTGTTTTATTCCTGTTTACATTTCTTGATCATCAGTAACTACTATTTGTTATCAATGGACATGGCACAAGTATAGGGAAAAATATTTTCCAAAGCACCTCCCTGACCAATTAGCCTGTATTACATCTGAAAATGAAACAGTTCCCTGAGTAATTTAGGCATCTTGATTTTTTTTTTTTCCCATCCAATTCCCATTTTCTTCTGAAAGCAGAACTGGAAACACTATTGTAGGATGTTTACATTAGTTGAAGAAGCAGAGATTTTCTGGTAAAATTTTCTAAATTTCTTGTGCTGTTTTTCCTGAACAGGATTATGAAGTTCCGCATGATTGCTGGTGTTGCAGGTGTCTTAGCATTATAACATGGTAGTAGTAGTAGTAACTAAAAGAAAGGCATGGGTAGGAAGGCAGAGTGATAGAGAATCTCAGTGAAAAATTTTCTGAGAAAATACTGTTTAAAGTCAGAGTTACAAAGTGCATGCTTTTCTACTGAGGCCCGAACCTATTGGTTTCAAATTAAACGTTCACACAAAAGTTATATCTGCTGTGCCTAATCTGCAGTAATTGATTCTTCTAATTCCTAGAGGAGCCCTCTCCACTTAAAGTACAATTGAACTCCACATTACCCTAAAATGTTAGTTTAAGAAGTTGTATCAGCCTAGCACTGCACAGTACCAAGAGAGCTGCAGGTGCATGCAGAAACTTCAGACCCTTTTCACTTCTTTGTTTCATGCCCTTTGAATGCTAAACAGTTGGATCAGCAGCCTTTCCCACCCTGTATTTCACTCATGCTTTCATTTCTTACATGTCTGTGCCTGGCAACAGAAGAGGAGAATTCAAAATGGTATGGTGTGTTTTCATTCAGACTGGCTTATGGGCTGGGTTTTCTTTTCTGCTTTCTCATCTGATTCTAAAAAAATCACCTGTAATCACATGTAATATCAAGGCTAATAGAACAGCCTGATCTTGATTATTGCTTGAATAAATTTTCAAGAGAAAGTTAGAATTCTGCTGAACCATTACCTTATCTATCAAAGGAAAATGTATTTTTAAGCCACTGTGTGGAAGAGTATATGGAGATAAGTTGTATCTTATCATGTGATCTGAACCATTATGGATTATAGAAGTACTGGCCTTCCAGAATGAGTTTTTAACATTTTTAGTGAAGATAAATTTAGTCATCAGTTCTACAAAAGTCTGGCTGTAACTAACAAACTGTGTGTATCTGTATTTGTAATGACTATTTTGATAGTTTCACATATCAGTTCAACAAGACATCTTCCACTCAGGGGAGGCATTTGGGCAGGAATATCTCATGACATCCTTGCCATTCCCATTACCATCACTACACACTTAAGAGTAATATATGTTTTAAAAATTGATTGAGTGTGTATTTACAACACAGATCATAGGACATGTTTTTTTAATGGTGAGAAAGTCCCAATGAAGCATTCTGTGATCTGTAGCATTGATTTGAGTTCTTTGATTTTAATGCTACAGAATACAGTCATAAAACTTTTAGACCCTTAATGTCATAGGGTGCAGCTTCCTGACACAGAATGCTTATGTAAAAGGCAGTAGCTACTGCAGGTAAGAGCTGATGAAAACCAAAGGCTTGCATTAAACGTAGCTAACTAAATGCATTTGAATTCTTAACACATTAAATATAAAATCTGAAGAAGTTTATTGAAGTGACATAAGTATGAGATGAAAAGTCTCTAATGCAGGTAGACTTTCAGTGTGTCACTTTGGAAGTGTGGAGGATACACGTTTGGTTTAGAGAGCTTACTCACCTCCCTTCAGGCAGTTTCCAGCAAGCATCCCTAAAAGGTATTTTTCTAAGAGTCATCTGAAGATGGGTGAAGCAAATTTTCCACGCCTTCTCAGTTGACTAAAGATGGTCTAGATGAGTCACCTAGACATTTAGCTCTTGGTTAGCGAAGGAAGGTGAGGTAAATACAGGTTAAATATCTTGTTATGTGTTGTATCATCTAACAGGTATTTGCTGTTGTACTTAGTTGAAGGTTCTGGTAAAGGCATGACAGAGGCAATTTGTTCTTACCACAGCAGAAAGTTCAAATGCTTTGTCAATACTCTTTTCAGCCTGGTTGCCATCCTGGTTCTTAAGAATTTCTTGTTTCTAGCAACATAAAACTAGGTCTGAAATTTAATTCCACCCTGGGTCAGAGGTAAAAGGTGACAGGGAAAAACGAGTGAGAGAGGTACCAAAAAAGAAGTTCTGCCAGATAGCAAGTGTTGGAATAGCTGTGAAGTATTTTTCCGTAGATCCAGTTACAGTGAACAATATTGGGAAGCTTTTAATTGTTATACAGAAGTCCTACAACCATCCAAGGTGTATTAGAGTTCACTTGGATATAGAAAAGTCTTGACATTTCTCACTGTAGTGAGATTGCTGTCCAAAGTTACCTGGAATCCTTCCAGTGCAAAAATTGAGTTTAGAAAAGGCTGAAATTGCTTTGTTCTTGTTCTGTATGACTAAACCCAGATGGAACAGTCAAGACAACAGAATTGTGGACTTAAGTGTGTGTGTGGTTGGCAGTTCTAGTTGGCTGCCTTTTCTTATGGATTTCATTCCTCCCATTGGCACATTAACACTTGGTCTTCTAAGTTCTTAGAACATTGTTTGGACACAGACTGTTTTTCACTGAATTTTCATTATGTTTTTTAAGGGAAGGGGAAAAGCTAATTATTAGTGGCAATGCCTTTTCTTTGTTACAGGTGTCTGCACTGAGAGGTGTTTGTTTAGGAACACACATTGTAAGCCTTTAGCACGCCAGCAGGTTGGTAATTTGGCACTGTTGGTGGGGACAGAGCTTTCTTTCTCTGTGGCACTCTCTGCTGGCATTGTAATCTCACCCTCTGGGACATGCAGAGCTGCAGCTGGGTCAGACTTGCCCAGGGGTGGGCATGACTGCTGAACACTTCCCCGTGTTTCCCCATGAGATGAGGGATAAAGGGCAGAGCAATGAACCCCCTGGAGGAAATGATAGAAGGGAAACTCTTTTTGCAAAGGAGTAAGATACCATGAGCTGATGCTGGGCTGTGTTTACCGTGCCTGTGCACACCTGTGTCTCTGTGACTAACCTTTTTTGGCATCTGCTGTCCGAGAGTAAATTACCTTTCCCGTCGGTCGTGAGCAGTTTTTACTTCTGAATGTTGCTGTTCCAAATGTTTCCTGCTGCTGTTAGCAAGAGTGCTCCCACCGGCCAGGCTGGGGCCTCAGGAAAGGCAGTAAATCCTTGTGATGTTGCTGCCTTGGGCCCCACATGCCCCATGCCCTCCCAAGGGCTGGGACAGCTGCCCCACACTGCTGGGGTTCTTGCATCTCCATCACCTTCCCCTGCCTTGCAGGCTGTCAGGTGCTGCCACAGTGGTAGGATACCTGAATGGAGAGGATCCAGCTCTGGCAGGCTGTTCTTCATGGTTCCAGCTGTTCACAGCTGCTCTGTGGCTGATTGAAAAGGCATTTACTCCCCTCATGTGAATAACCTTGAGGGATCAGAAAGTCAGTTGTGCGGAGCACCTACAGTCAGTGCCAGATGTGTGTCTGGGAGCCACTGCACAGGCGACTGACATTTGGAAGAGCTTCTTGGTGGTGGTTTAGGGACTGGCAGGTGGCTACAGCAACTCAGGAGAATTTATTGCTGGTGAGGGGGGTGCAGAGGTTACTTAGCACACAACTACTGGCATTTAAAAGCTCTTTTTGCACCTCCTTTTCAGAGCAACACTGAGCATACATCCCCTGTAGTTTTCAGTCTGTTAGTTCATCTGTGAATGAAGTAAATGTTACATTAATTGTAGTTCATTAGTTCCATCTGGTGCCAGGGTGGGGAATGGAGACCCTTTCTTACCGTACAAAACATTCTATACCTTTCCTGCCAAGCTGCTCTACTGAATAATAGTTAGAGCCTGAGGCTAACTAAATGTAAAGATTTGGAATGGTTTCTCCACTGGTCTTCCCACAGATACACACTTGGCTCCCTAGATCTGGCTGCTGTCTAAAGAAATTAAGACCAACCAACAGTATTTTAGTTAAAGCAGTTGTATGCCATATGCAAGGCCAGAGATGCACTGTGTGATATCCATAAAATTTGGTACCTGTCTGGGTTTTTTTTGTTCCTTTTAATCAATAAAAATACAATTTCGCTCTAGTTCAAAGGAAATTGAATTTTCACATAGCAGGGGAAAACAAATACCCTCCAGCATTGCTATCAGTGAATTGGGACACCAGCTGTCTTTTAAACGGGTCCAGCATATTGTCTCTGCATTTCCAAGTCTCTCTTTTATGCTTCTATTTATTGTAGGCAATTATGCTTTGACCCAAAGACATAATCCTAGTGGAATTAAAAATCATGTGACCTCTTTTTATAAAAAAGCTGAGTCTGATTTTATGAAAAAGAATCATAGAGAATGAATCTAGTGGGAAATTAGACAGTAGTATTTGATGACTGTAAATGTATTTATTTATAACAGCTAATCTTGGTGGAAATGAAGAAATAAGAAATAATTAACTTTACTATTTATAAAAGAGTCTCTTTTATCCACTGTGTAATGCAGTCACCTCCAGAATGAAATGCAATATTTGCTAAAGAGCATATAGACATTTAAGAAAGAAAGAAAAGAGCAAATGTGTGTTTGACACAGTGGGGAAAATGTAGCATGGAAGGAAAACGTTTGCATGAAAATGTTGCCCCTTTTAGTTGAAGATGTATTTTTAGCTGGTTCTTGTAATTATTCAAACTGGAACTTGGTCATAAAAGTAAAATGTTTCTGGCCTTGCAAAATGTACTCTGACATTTTTAATAGCTCCAATACAGAAAAAGCACTTACTTTACAGTAAAAAAAGAACACTTACTCTCAGAAAGATAAAGGGCTTCATTTTCCTTTCACAAAGACCAGTTTTACTGATGATGTCACTGGAGTTATTGCAGACTTAGAACAGTGCAAGTGTGGGAGAAATCAGGATGATCACTCCAGCAGCACTGGGACAGAGGTGAGAGTGCTGCTCACTGAATTAACAGCTCTTTTCATAAGCCCAGGTAATGAAGGGGTAACAAAGAGGCTCCCTGGCTGTTGATGAATTCCTGACTGTGATCAGTGTATTCTGGAGCTCCAGTTAAACCTTTATATGCCTCAAGAGAGAGGGAGAGTGAATGATACAGTAAAGAGCACTTTGCCAAACAAAATGGAAAGATCCATGGGATTGCTGCACTATTACAAGTGTCAGCACACAATTAGGGGTCAGTTTATATGTGCAAAATGTTTTACTGAGCTTGAGTGAAATTTACAGTTTTTAACAGGAGACCTATTGAAATAAACCACACCATCTGTGAACATGTACTCAAAAATTCTACTGCTCATCTTAGATCACTAAACTTAAATGCAATATATGCTATTTTACATTTAACTATTGCCCTCAAATCAGTCCACATTCAGCCAGTAATATCTAACTTACATGCTGACTGAAACTCAGAGGGAGACTCAGTCTTGATAAATTGAAAAAAGGCAGCAAAGTGATTTTAGTATCTTAGTATTGTTGATTAAATGTGTGAAGTTAACCAAGAAAATGATCTGCACAGAGAGATGTTGTGATAGTGGTCACGTTGTGTCATTGATTTGTATTAAATGCTAGGGAGGAGAGTGAGACAACTTTGAAGATTTGCTTTTCATTATGGTATGAATTGATGTTCAGCTACTAAAATGAAATAGGTTTGCATAAGAGTTATGACTGTCAAAAACCATTTGGAATTTCATTCTGTGCAGAGAAATTAAAATTTCAAGCGATTATGTGAAAGACTCTTCTGAGGCAAGATTATAAAACCACATTTCCCTTGTTTACTGGACTTTTTAGATTAGGTGAAATTCTTACTGTTTGTTTTATCTCATCTCAAATGCTTTTTTAGTGACTTGCTGAATTAATGTGGTATTAAATTCAAGAAACTATGGTGATGGAACAGTATGCTTCAGTATCTAACTGCTTACAAAGATATTCAAAGTTATAGTCATACAGCTAATGCAAGTTAACCATCTGGGTGTATACATACAAGAAATATTTATTCTAGTTTCTAAAAACAGTGTAATTGAGTAGATTGGGCAGATACACCATTAATTACATGCTTCAATACAGTCTGATCTGATACCAGGAACAGAACACTTGAAATGCAGAATCTCTTGACATTTTTCATTCATTTCCATAACAATCAACCACTCAAACCACTCAGTTTCGAAGGAAATAATGATACTGGAAATGCACTGAGTTTTACAGTATGCTTTCAACATCCTGGGTTCAATTAAAATGGAGGAATATATTCTGAAATTACAAGACTTGTCCTTTGAACAAGAATCTGCAGATGAATGTGTATGATTCCCGTTGGCGTAAATTTCCCAGATTAAATTACCTAAACCTTGAAAAGCAGAACCATTTTGAGGGGTTGCAAAGGGTTACTGTTAGATTTCACGGTGTTTTACAGCACTTGAATATTGCAAAGTGCTTGCTGGAGTTCTGGGCCTGTTATTATAACTGCACTCTAGAAACAGAGAATGTGGCCCTGCCACTTTATCATCTTAGAAATGTTAGAACAATCAGATAATAGAATTCACTGCAAGATCCTAATGGACTTTGTAACCATGGATCTGAATGACTCACCAGTGGAGAGCTGTCAGACAGTGATGCACCATAGAAAAACATAAAGTAAACTTTCGTGCATTTAGGGCTTTTAGGCTGATTTTGCTCTGTTTGCAGCTATCATCTGTTTTAAAGGAAACAATAAACCAACAAAATTGCTCACTTGATGACAGAATCGAGATTTTTTTTTCATGTTTATAATCAGATGCTGAGTTAAAAGCACAAAATGAGTGCAGTCCTTTGAATGGATGCCCTCTGAAATAAAGGCAGTTGTGTTTCCTTTTCAGAAGGGGTTTCTAGACATGTGGTAACAAGCCTGACATTTTTTCACCGGCATGAGAGGTCACAGCTTCAGTCAGCTGCCTCACCTTCAGGTCCCAAAGTGTGTTGGTTTACTTGTCTTTTGAACTTTGTCTCTCTGGTGCAGTCAGTACTGTTGGGAAAAACACCAGGTGCTGTAAGAAAGACTCTGTTTGCAGGTGGTGCCTGTGCTCCTCATCACATCTGCATTGACACGTGCTGGGAGCTTCTCCTCTGAGGCCCTGTGTAGATTCTGGGCCAGAAACAGAAGGTGTCACCAAGGGTCTTGATGCCATCATTCACAGGTGTTCAAGGGTAGAGCTGAGGTGATGAGATTTAAGAAGGTTAAAACCAGAATTCTATTAAATTTTATTCTTTTCCCTGGGCTTCTTGAGTTAATTTTCCAACTGCTCGCTGAAATCATGATGGGCTAGGAAATTTTTTTGGTTGCAGCAAAAGTGGCACATGCCGTTGAGTCAATGGATTCCAAAAAGTGGGCCTCAAAGAATGGTAGATAATGTAAAATTTACAATAAAATTGTGAAATGTCACAACCCCAGGGTCTTGTCATCAAAACAAAAAATTTGTTGGGATGAAGTTTTCCTGTATTTATGTAAAGTACTGTAGAGGATAAGACATCCTGGAAAATGGTTTTGCTACATTTTTAACACAACAGCCCAGATTTGATTAACATTCCTTTTTTTCCCTGTAGAGTCATTTGAGTTAAGGTTACTCTGCCTTTTCCCTTGGACTCTCAGCAGAGGCAATGAGTGAGGAAGGCACAGACTTGTTGAGAGATGCTTGAACTGTGCCAAAGGTTCAGCTCCCCATGCTCTTCAGGCATGACTATGCAAATAAATGTGCATTTCTTCCCCCAAGCTGACATCCCCTTCGTTTGAACTGCAGCCTCTTGTAGGATTTGCTTTATTGGCTTGCAGCCACTGTCGTGTCCTGTAAGGCTGAGGAAGGTGTTACAAAGACAGTTCAGCAAAGGGGAGCACTTCAATCTGAACAGTGCAAACTTCCTCAGACAAAAATGGGCTTTAAGTAGCTCCTCCACATGGTGCCCTCTCCACTCTGCCACACCAGTTACTAGTGATAATGCATTATAGAAGAGGCTGATAATTTTTTTTCCAGCACTCAGCTATCCATACATTTCACCATTTCCTTTTATCAGCGCGGCTCTGTTTAATAGCTGTGTACTCAGATGACACTTTAAGTGATATTGGACCATTCCTTTTGGATTATGGTCCAGGGACCTGATGAAAGAGAAGCTAAAGTGTTAAACCTAAGGAAGGGTAAATGCATACATGTATGCAGTAAAAAATACATTACTGCATTGCATCCTGAAGACAAAGATAACAATAAACAAACACGAAATAGACCATATTCTTTTTCACAGACTTTTCCAAGCAAATCATAGAAGCCTGTATAAGAGGCTTTAAAAAAATCCTGCTATTTTCTGGAAATTTTCAAATTCTCTCCCTGGTTCTGTACTGCTGAGATACTGCACTGGTGGTGTTACTCTGGCATTACTAGGAAACCTTGGGGTAATTTTCCTTTCATACCTGCCTTCCAGGATGATTTGTTCCTTTCTGATAACAGTGGAGACCAGCTGAAGCTGAAAATCAACCTCATATATTTTGAGAGACTACATTTCAACATCTCCCATTGTCATTATGACACTTAACTTGAATTTCAGCTAAGGGAACCTACTGCAATTTTTATGTGTCTGTTTAGAGCAAGATACCTCAAAAAGGTTGCCTGAAGTCAGCATCTTAAGTCTTCATATAGAAATGTAAAATATACCCCAGTTTTTTGAAGTATGCATGCAGCAGCTCCTGTATTTTAAAAACAAGGGATTTTTTCCTTTTTGTGTCACTCAAAAATACGATGAGAATTAGAATAATAATTATACAGCAGAGTGCATTGATTGCCAGTCCCTGATGCTGGGTACTAGCAGAAATACACTTTTAAATATCCAAGCAATTAATTTGGAGATAGCATTTATTGATTGTGTAGAAAGTTCCTACAAGTCAATCTAAAATGTGTCATCCCAAGATGTATTGTTATAAATACAATAGTGAGCTTTGCACTGGATGTGCAATGAATGTAATGGGTTTTGAGTGATCCCAATTGCATTATTTATGCATCAAGTCACCTTAGATTTTGCAAAGGTATTTTCCCTGGAGGATGGAAACAGTGGCAAATAAAAGATTGGCAAACCTGGCCCTTGCTAAGGTGGCACAATGGGGACGTCACTGGAGGATTTCTTCTTGTGTGGTTCTTTCATCTCCAGCTACAGCTTGTCTGGGGCCCTCTGCCCGCACAGGCTGGCACAGCCCTACCCTCTGCCTCCTCTCTGGGGTAATCTTCACTTTCAAGCCTGTCAGACCTGGTTAGAAAAGGGTGGCTGCAACTGTGGCACAAAGAGATGGTGTCCAAATCCCAATTAAAGCCTCGAGGCTTTGATTGGTGCTGCTGGAGAGCTGCCACTCTGTGCATTCAGTGCACCAAAAACTTGAGATTTCCTGTTACCCCTTCCAGGGTGAGGACTGGTCTGCAGCTGGTGTTGCCACAGTAGAATTGTGATGCTTGAGTTTATCAGGAAAGTCAGGTTTACATCCCAGCTCTTTCCTCCTTTCCCTCCAGAAGTATTCCAGACTCTGAATGAATTTGACTGTGAATGTTTATTTCCCTTACTGCTGTTATAGATCACTGCATTCCTGTACTGAAGAGTCTCCAGTTAGGGGAACGTCTGTGTTTTGTGCAGCCCTACTTGTTAGACCCTCAATGCACAGCTGAGAGTGAAGCATCAGCATTAAATCTGCACAATGAAAATATATTTTGGCACATTAGCACACATATGGTGAGGATTTTTTTAACCTACATTACTGTATGTAACTTTGCAGTTTAATTAATCAATTAGGATTAGTGCATTTGTAATCAAGTCCAAGAGTGATTGATGCATGCCATATTAATTGCAACATTCACATGAAGCATGTCATATACACAGTCATTTTACAGCTGGATTTCACATTGGGTTGCTCATAAGCACTTAATGGCAGGAATATTTTAGACTTGCAATCAGGGAAATTGTATTGCACAATATGCTTTATATGTTGTACACCCTGCTTAGATAATAACTCCTCCATCACTGATGTATCCTCTTGCTCCTCCCTCCTGGTTCGATCGTTGGCAAAGTAGTCCATTTTCAAAGGCTTTTCTTTGCTGTGGAACAAGAGGTATAATTAAATTGTATCCCAGTAGTGAAGGTTTCTAATGATGATGAGCCAAAACTAATTGTATTGATTTGTTTATTACTGGCTTAGGAAGCTCATCAAACAAATGGACTGAAACTATTTCCATATTCTTATCTGTTTGGTAAATGAGAAACAAATAACATTTCCATATGTCTGTTGTGTGGTGTCACAGCATTAATACTAATTCTGAAGATAGACTCAAGCACAGGAAGGGAGGTTATCCCTGGTGCTAAGAAATGCCACTTTTTCCACATTTGTGTTCTGGGATGAGCATTTTCTTTCTTTTTCAATATGGATGTTGTAACTGCCAGAACTGGGGAGTAACGGGCTATGCCCAGAAAGTAGAAAGACTGGGGCAAAAGAAAGGAAACTGGTTTTATGTTCATGTCTCCCTTTGTTCTGCACATTTGTTCCTTGGCTTCTGTGTTAAACAAAGCTGGATGAATAACGTGAACTAAAAATGTCTATGAATATTTATTTTAATTTTAAAATTAATTCACTTCACACTCTCACATTAACTCTGCAAACAGTCAAGCAATCACATCTGGTATAAACATTTGCAGAAAGTAAATTTTGCTATTTCATAAAAGAGTTTTTGTGGAAGAAGAGGTTTTGAGTGTGCAAAAATATGTTACTGCTCACCCAGACAAAAGTGTGGGCCAGACAGAAGTTTCTCTGTCCTCTGTAAAAAAATCACTTTTATTGCATAATGATTTTTAAATGTTGGGCTTTTTATTATTAAATATTTGTGGTCAATTCTTAGGTCAACAATCTGTCTAAGTTCCTTTAAACAGTTGCTGATCTGAAACCATTGAAACCACCAATAGTCATTCGTTGGCTTGAGTGTGTTTTGGATCAGTCTCCTCATGGATGCAGTTGAGAGCAACCAGAGCTAGGAAAAAAAGACTCAGTTAATTGTATAAATTGTTACTTTAATTGAGTTTGGGGAACGGATTGTATTGAGGCTGTGAGAATGTGGATTCCTCCACAGTGAAATGTTGACTTGGGCTGTGTTTTGCTCTTAGAGTAATACAAGTAAAGTGGCCACCCTAATCAATTTCGAGCCTGAATCTGCTTTCCTGTGGAAGCAAAAGCAAGTGTTTTATTCTTAGAAGCTGCATAACACTAGATAAAATTGCTATTTATACATGTAGAACCATCCCATTCCTTTTCTGAAATCCAGCTTCCTTTTGCACTCAGCTGTGTGTTTTCAAATACAAATGTTTGCCACATCTCACATCTCTTAGATGCTGTAGCAGATGACACATTGTGGCAACTTTTGTTCAGCTAGCAGGTTTTGGTCCAAAGAGGATTCAGTGAAGTTGGAGGGTGAATTACCCTTACATCCCTTGAGAGGCTGATCCTGTCAGTTTGGCAGAGCATTGCTCGAACTGCTGCACTGCATATTATGTGCAGACTGCGGATAAGTTAATAACACTAGAAGCAGAGCTAAAGGTAGAGGGAATTATACACCACAGTTATTAAACTTTGACCTTTATGATGCTTTAAAATCATAAAACACTTTAAAATAGGTACAGGATAGCACTTCTGTTGGGCAAACTGCCTCTGAATACAAGGCACAGCATTTATTTCAGCACCTCTCTTCGTATTCTAGTTTCCATACATAGCAGTTACAGACTGGTAGTGCTGCCTTTCTTCTGGTTATGTTTTCTGTGAAAATCTGCTGTTAGAGACAGAATCTGGTGTGCTGTGATGTGAAGCATCACATTCTGCCTGTTCTGCCTCTCGTGCTCTCACGGCACAGCTGTGGTGCTTTACAAGCTTCGGCATTAACCTCCAGCCTTGGAGCTGCTGAAAGGGGACCCAGCTGAGGCACCTGCTTTTTTGTCAGCCACAGGCTTGTGGAATAAGCATAAACAGAACTCAGGAGATTCAAAATACTACTTAGGAACTCCCATTAGGACACCTTGGCTTTCTTGCTTTCTCTGTATTCATTGAAGAGAAAGCTTCTTTCCACTGCTGTTGGAGTTCTTTTCAGAGTCATATCTGAGAGAGAGGATCGGACACAGAGGGTTGCTTAGGGGCTCTGAGTTGCCTTGTGAAGCTGACTCTCTTCAGTGGCTGTAGAAAACCTGGGGGAAAAAGTGTCTCAATTAAGTTTTGTGAGTATTCTCTCTCCCCATGCTGTGCCTTGTGCTATAATTATAAGGCAGCTTTTATTCCCTGTATGTTGCACTGATAGGCAAGGGAAGAAACAGTAAAAAAATTCAAACTAAATCCATGACTTAAACTTGCCTCCTAACAAATAGCTCAAATATTTTAGATTTAGGATTTAGATTTGGCTCACTTTAAAGATCCAAGACTCTTGGCAAAATGTGAATGTTTCCTGGTGCAGGTTTCATAATTTGCTATCTTTCCTCATCTATGCAGGGCTTACTGGCCCTGGGTGCCAGAGTTCACCACCACCCTTAAAAGTTTGCATTTACAGAGGTAAAAATGGTGCTTTTTTGGTGGCAACAAACACGGTGCTTTTTCTCCCTAAGCTGTCTGAAAACCTGCCCATACATTTGTGTGCAAACCATTATTTTGTTTAATATTTACAAAATTTGTGGAAGTATTTGCATTTAAAATGGAAGGTGAATCAGAGGTCTTAAGAGCACTAATGAGCCAGTCCTGAAGGGAGCTATTTCCATATGTCATGTCATTTGACTGAAGTTTGAGTTCAAGAAAAACAATCTCTCAGCCCCTTAGTATTCAGACATTTGCATGTGCCGTCCAGTTTCTAAGTTTTGCTCCAAAAGTCAGCTCCGTGGCTAACTCCACACTTTAACAATACAAACTCTGAAAAAATTCCATTTTTTCTTTCGCCTTGCCAGAGTAAAAATATAAATGATGAGATTGGTCCCCCAGGTATAAAGAACATGCATTGAGCACCAGAGTTTTAAAGCAACAGGGGAAGCACTCAGCACCAGGACAGCAGCAGCCAGCACTTGCAAGGTCAGATTTTCTGCACTCATTTAAAAAGATCCAGTGGCATTTCATTGCAGAGCTATTAGAAGAGCATAAAGCAAAAACTTCAAACTCTTGAGTAACACATTTTTGTTTTTTGCTTTCACTGTTTTTTATGCCTTTTCATTGCTTTCATGTTGCACAGATGTGAGCATCAGAGTGCAAAGCATTGTCAGAAGTACATGTGGCTATTCACTGTGCCCACTGTACCTCAGAACAGAAGAAAAGTTCTGGCAATGTCTCCTTGTAATTCAGAGGAGCAAAAGAAAGAGAAGTTTGTCACCTGTCAAGGCTGTGTAGTGGTAATGACCCTCTCTGTGGTTCACTGGAGAGCAGCAGATATTTCAGGCTGAGGCTGTCCTGTAGAGCAGACATCCCTGTGGGTAGGATATCAGCTTGTTTTGGTGCTTATTCCACACACATTCTGGGAAGAAAAACCTTGGAGATGGGCTTTACCATCAGCAAAGGCTGACAGGGCTCCCATTAGGTGAAGGACGCTTTTACCTCCTGTTGCACTAAGAGCAAACTAAACAATCTCCTGAATGCTTTTGAAAATCCTTTCTTTTGATGCTGGGATGTTTGTAAATATGCAAACAAAGACGGATGAAAGAGGACCCAGAAGTGTCAAGGGATTTTATTTATGAAGCTATTGACAAATACCTTTTGCTCTGTTTACTCACCTCTTCCCTTAAGGGGAAAGCAGATAATGCCAAGGTTTTTTAGGAAACCAGCTGAAATTATTTTATAGCACCAAAGCCCAGAATTTTGGTTTTTTAAATTTCACTAAGATTGATATGCTAAGATTGATATTTTTTAAAATTTCACTAAGATTGATATGCTGGGCACGGGATAGTGAAGGAGACATGAAAAAACAAGAGAGAGAAAAAAACCTTGAAAGGGTCCTGAAGGCCAATTAGAGATGGCAGACAGTGTTTTCAGATTTAGATAGGTCTGAAAATTAAAGCACTTCAAGTTCATGGAAACCTGTGAAATGAAGGAATCTAAAGCCATTATTTTTCCATTCTTTCTATCATAAAAATGAATCTTTGACTGGGCATATTATAGCTACTGTCAGTGGGAACAGTTCAAATTCCTGTACCCTGCAGATAAAGAACCCCAAATTGCCTCTTCCTAAATATATCCTCAGGACAGCTCAGAAGCTGGATGGCCTTTGTGAGGCTCTCAGGTGCAGTTTGCACAGTCACAGCTGCTGTACCAAGACCAGCAGTGTTTCAGCATGCTTGAGTGCACATTCCCAGGGGGAGCACAGCGAGTCTTGGTGCAGACAGTAGTGAGGTGCTTGAGGACGAGTCTGGTTTGGAGGTGACCTGTCCTTTTGCAAATCCAGGAGGATTTGCTTGCTTTCGGAGCTCTCTGTGCAAAACTCAAACCTCACTTGCCTAGTGAATCAGCCAGTGATAATCCTTTCCCCACGTAGCTTTCACTGACTTTTTCTGAGAGAGGGAGAACGCTCATGCTTTACCTCCCTGTCGCAGAGGAGAAATCTTGGCCTCAAATCTCAGCCACCTGGCTCTTTTCCTCTTTATTTTTCTTCTTGCCCAGCCTTCTCCTGACAACTACCCAGCTTTGCTGTTGTAGTTTGAATAATTCAGGTGGAATGAACTGTGAGTTGAAACAAGTGGACAGTGTTCCACCACTTGTCCACTTAAGTTATTCACAAACTGAAATAGGACCTTTGCTCTTTATCTTAAATGGTTGCAGTGTTCCAGGTCCAGTTATGACTGTGTAGTATAGTAAGCAACTGTGTTCAGTTTTAAATGATCAATCAGGTATGAAATACATTAACTTTCCTTACTGTATAACTGAACATGTATCCTTTCATTTTAAGTTCTATTTTGGCCTGTCGCTAATGAGTCATGTCACTGCATTAGATTGCGCAAGATTTTTCTTAACCTTTCTTTTTAATGCTTCTTCATTGCACTTCATATGATTGGCTGCTCCTATTAATTCCACCTGCAGTTCCAGTTACCAAGTTCATGTTAAGCCAAGGTACATATTTGAGTGTCATAGACTCAACGTCTCATTTTCTAAAAATCTTAACTTCCCCCAAACTTCCATCAATAGCAACTTTGAAATCCATTTGCAATGTAAATGACTCCAAGTATCCTGCTGTGTTCCAGAACGCTTCCTTCTTATTTAATTGCCGTAGACACTTTAGTTACTAATTAAGCTTTATTGTTTATGATGTTGCATTTCATTAATAGTTGTGTTAAAAATTGCATGTTCCAGCAGATATTTTGCATGTTAATGCCACTAGTGGGGTAGAATTCAGAATTGATGGGAAAGAGTTAATCTCAGAGGTTTCAGGGTAGTGGTTTTATAATCACATAGTGAAACTGCCTGAAACTCAGTCTTGAAAACAGAGGGTTCATGTTTGAGTCTCATGTCCTTAGTCTTTCACTTCTCATATGATGGAATGGCTTAAAGGTTCTTTAATTGTATTGAAGAATACTGGAAATGTCATCACAGTAATTTACAGAAGTGCTTCAGATTACATACTCATACCTGTGTTTATGTGTGTTTGAATTACAAAGTGAATGGTTAGAAGATTTGGAACATAGTTTGAACTAAGAATTTTTTAGGTTCAGGAGCTACAAAATCCAAAACCCATAATGTGAGATATTAAGGAAAACCTAAGGCTGAAACTTTAGCTCTATGTACAGAGAGGGAATGGGAAGTGTCTTAGATGGAGGGTAGCCAAGAAGTCACTGAACAGATGATATAACTCAGTTCTGTGATGAGAAAGGTGCTGTAATTTCTGAATAGATGAGTTTTGCATCTTCCAGTCTCATGGGTTCAGGGAAAGGATCATTTACATCCAGAAGCTCTGAAGTCACTCATGGGACCTTCCTGTCCCCACCCTCCACCAAAGCAGTGTGGCCCATCAGCTTTAGTTCTACCACTGGTACTCCTGAAATAGCATCTGGCATGTGCTGGATCACCCAGAGAGAGTGGAGCATTGCAGTATCTGGTATCTGACAGTACAGAATGCCACATTGATCCAAGTGACTTTTCACAGCACAGGATGATTACACCAGGGTCTTGTCCCAGTGAAGCCATGTTTGCTTCCCTGTGCTGAACAGAGGCCTTGGTGGATTGCAGTATCTGGTATCTGACAGTACAGAATGCCACATTGATCCAAGTGACTTTTCACAGCACAGGATGATTACACCAGGGTCTTGTCCCAGTGAAGAAATGTTTGCTTCCCTGTGCTGAACAGAGGCCTGCTCCCTTCTCAGAGTCCTGCACAAAAGCCCTCAGGAATGAGAGCAATGAGAGTCTCACTGGTGCTTCCCTGGAAGATGGAGCACAGGCAGAGGCTTCCCTGGACAACCCACCCTCAGTGTTGAATGCAATTACAATTCTCTCATTTCCAAATTTCAGCTGCATCTGCATTTGGGTATACAAGCTTGCCAGTCTCAAACATTATTTCATAATGGAAGCTGAGGCTTTCTTTCAAACAGGTAGAGTCCTCTGATTACCTGCCTGGCCCAAGTAAAGGCAAACAATACATTTCAGTGAGACAGCTAATTCTGTAACCTCATCCACACGCTATTGCTCCACACCTCAAGTACTTGCTCACTAGTGGCACATTGAGCACCATTAGCAAGATGCTGAACAATTGCCACAGTCTTAACAAGAAGTTCCTTTTTCTGGATCCAGAGTAATTCTTTCAGGCTGAAGCTGTATTGAGCTGGCCCTGTGAGCAGAGCAGCCCCGTGCTGGATGCTGCCAGTCTGCAGGGTGTAGAGTACAGGATTTGTCCTGCAGCTGAGCAGTAGCTGTCTTTCACCCCCCCATCTCCCCTGATGCAGCCCTTTCAGCTCATAGGGAAACTTTGGTCTCCTAATGACTTGCTAGACTGTGTGATTAAGAATGATTTCTTTTGTGCCGTAGCAGAAAAAGATTTCAAATAGATGTGATGATGGCATTGCATTCAGCATGTAAAGATCATTGAATATAAATGTGAAACAGAATGTACTTCTTTCTCATAGAAAATTGCACTTAGAACTTGTTGCCTACTTCACTGCTTTTGTAATAATGCTTCAACCTCAGACCCTGGATTTCAATATAAATATGTTGGCGTTTCACACAAAGGAATCAGAGAACAGCTATTATCTCCCAAAAGCTGAGAAATTCTGGGGGGTGCATTAAGCCATGATGGGATCCTTCCACTTGTGCCTCCCAGAAAGTCAAAAAGGTACTGTTTTGAAAGTACTAATTTTTAAAGAACACTTCATAATATGATCATGTCATGCTGGTTTTTGCACATGCTGGCAAGGCCACAGATCTGCTGCAAGAGGAAAAGATGGAGAACTGGGAAGAGAACAAATGCTGGGTTAGAAGTTCTGGCTTTAGCATAGCCCAGAAGAGTTAGTAAGTGTCACCACAAATTAATAATTAATTTTTATTTGTCATCCATTGTGTGTAAAACACAGTGAAAATAAAACTAAGATTTACACATTTTGGTACCAAGAGTTAGATGTTCACTCTGGAGTTTGACAGTGATGAGATTTCCCAAGGTGCACCAGCCATTTCTGTTCCCATGACTGCATGTTTTCCTTGTAAAAAATCTTCCACTTAAATAGCTTTAGTTTGAATTAATTCTGAGGTACAGCAACTTCACTAGTAGCTGCTGGGTAGTTATTACTTTAGAAGGTCAGGCCGTTTGGATAGACATTTCTTGAATTGTTTTATTACTGCATAGACAGGAGATGTGGAACTTGTTTGCACTTCACTCCTCTAGCTAAAGTTAAATGTATTTTGTATTGCAATGCTTTGTTCTACACAGGTGTATCCATAATTCAGAAAAGCAGAAGAACATTGAGTATTAATCAGCCATGTCAGTTTTCTGAATATAGCATTATTCTTATAGGTCATATTTGCATTAAACTCAAAATAGTGCATAACAGAGATTAATGCTGTTTTACTGAAAAAATAATAAATCAGAATTCAAACCTCATTTTAAAACTGAAATGTAAGGATAAAAAAAATGGCCAGTCACACAGCCTGTAGAGTTCTGCTTTGGAAATTATATTTATTAGTTTGCAGTGAGATTGAATTTTGGGCCATCAATAATTGCCATAAAATGGAGTTCTGGCCCCCTTTTTTTGTTCCAGCACATCCTCACCACTACCAGAAAGACACTTTGTGGAATATGAGCTAGCCTGACTATAGCTCTTCTCTTTTTGCTGGGAACTATATGTTCTACATCACTCTTTATGTTCCACAAAGTTAGGGTGCTGGGCAGTTTGCCTTGTCAAGACTGCAATGTCACTCTGAAGTAATTTTCTGTGCTTGGCTTTGTAGATTTCATCAGCTTCCTAATGAAAATTTAAGGGGGAAAAAAACTCCAAACCTTTATTTCTGTCTTAATCCAGACACTCTTGTGGCTAACATAGGATGTGTTTTAAAAAGACACTGGGACCATATATTATACACAGATTTTATGAAGTTATTTTTTAGTGTAAAAAGATACAACAACATAGCTGAAACAGAGGAGGTTTAAGCTGAGATAGCTGCATGTGGTTGTCCTTATCCATGAATGTACCTGAAACTTGAAGATGTGCTCTGCACCAGCTTGAGCTAAGGCAGCTTCCCAGTCTGAAATCCTGTTCTCATCAATTCAAATCCCTTTGCAATGCACAAGCTAGTTCCAGCTTCTCACACCAGCCATCCTCTGCCACATCCCCGTGCTTGCAGTCACACTTCCAGCATATTCTAAAGATTTCCAGAAGGTCCTGTGGGATATGGGCTGTCCTGAGTGCAGTTTCTCTCTTTAGCAGACAGAGTGCCTCGTCTCCTTCATGCCACAAGCTCCCAGTGCCCGGGGTGCCCTGGTGCCCCCAAAGGCAGAGCTGAGCCATTGGATTGACAGCAAAACCCAACCATTGGACTGAATGCAAAACCAGGCTTGGGTTTAGACAGCATGAGAAGTGTGCAGTGATACCCAGTAACCTCCTGAATGCAAATGTGTGACATTTCCATTTTTGCGGTTTTCGGGGGAAGCAGCAGCCGGGTCATTGTAATGAATTGGTAAACATCACACTGTATTACATCTGAAATTCATTTCCCAGAGCTCAGGAGAGGGGTGTTAATGCAATGCTCCCCACTATGGGGTTTGCTTTGTGATGTTGGTTCAATGCTGTGCTCTAAAATACTCGTATCCCAGCCATACCATACCACAGAGTTATTAGCCTAAATCGGTGAAGACAAAAAAGATGAGGAAGAAAGCTAATTTCAGTTTTGGTTTTCAATTCTTATGCACTGTAATAGAATGTGAATAACCTCATTACTATACAAATTTTGTGTGTCACATAATGACCTCTATACTGAGGACCAAAGTTTGCATAATTGAGGAGAGACTCACCTACAGCAGTGCTTGAATCCATTAGCATAAGGCTGAAATAATGCTAAAAAAATAGCATTTGATGTCACCTGTTTAAACTGAAGCACTAGGTGTTTTCTTTCCTTTGGACTTCTTAAAGGTATATGCTTATGATGGGGAATAAAACTTGTCCTACTGAATCTGGAAAATAGTGAGAGATGGTTCTGTAATTCACTGGGTCCTTACATAACAAACAGAAAAGAGCTGTTCTTGAGTAGCTTGGCAGTTTCTTGCAAAGATCAGTGAAGTACATGTTACCTAATAGGTTTATTTTTATAGGCGATGTATTAATATATTTATCTTGACTTTTAAGTGTTCATCCTTCATGCTAGGTTCTCTGTGGTAATTAAAATATACTATAAATGATATCCACTGTAATTAACAAAATACACTGTAATTATCTGTTGATCTTTTGCGCCTATTAAATAACTACTGGGATGTTTCGAAGCCGAGTTATTTTTGTATTCCTTGAGATAAACCTACTGGAAAATGTTGGTAATTCACTTAATATTGCAGCATAGATCCACTTTGGAGTGTTTCATGACTCCTCTCTCTTCTCACTGTAATGTTATGGCAATTCTATTGACTATCATTCTGTTAAAAATCACATTTATGAATGGCACCTGAATCCTGCCAGCTGGTGACAGCATCCTGGGGTATGCAGTTATTGAGGATCACTTTGCAGGCAGCTATTCCTTTCATCCTGCTCTTTGTCTTTACCATGACTGCAGACAGAAATTTTACATGAATTGAGGGAATTCAAAACCTGAGCTGGAAAAAAGGAACAACTCTTATCTGAAACCTGCAGGTGGTTAAACCTACTTCAGTGCAGCTGCTCAGAATGAAAGTTGTGAGCCCAATGGTAATAAGCACAAACATACAAAAACAATCTGAAAAATGGCAAAATAGTTCTGCTTGCCTTCATTGAAGGTACGAGTATCAATATATGAATGTTTGTAATGTAGCCTTGGAACAAATGCACCAGGCCTTGCTTACTGCAGTGTTTCCCAAACGTTTCCCTTTTCACAAGTATTAATTCTAGCTAAAACACAGGCTCCTTGCCAGATTTTTTAATATTACCAACTCTGTGGTTGTATAAGAAGTATGAGGATGCAATTTGTTGTAGTGTTTTATTGGAAATTGAGGTGAGCCCAAGTGGAATTACATAGGTGTCAGGGTTAATTTTCTTACTCTTCATGGAAAAAACATTACATCAGTTTCCCTCAAACTTGAATTTCCAGTGATAGTAATATCTTGCAGCCATGGTTGTGTGTAATGTAGCAGTGTTAAATTCTTGTCTTCAGAGATTTATGCAAGTCGTTATTTAAAAATAGAGATCTGGGAGTCACAGCTAGCTAATTAATCTCTACCAGGGAAAGCTAAGTGCTTGGCCTTTCAGGCATCCTGTGATGGCTGAGTAAGCTTGTAATCCCATAAAATTCTCACTTCTATGTTGTTTGGCTTTTTCTTTTTTTCACTGTTGTTTTTTCGTTTGTTTTTTTTTTTTTGGTGATATAAAAATTAAATGCTGAACCAATCAGCTTATTGCAGACACAGTTTTCAAATATTTGCATGGATCTAGTACAGAACTTGGCATGAATTGGAAATAATCAGTGTACTGCTCTCCACCATGGACTGAAGATTTGTCAAGCATAAGCCTGTCAGGAATGTAACCAGCCAAGTATTGCTTTCAGATTGTATATGATATTAATTTACCACTGCAATAATTCAGCCTTCTTACCTGATAGTATTGTTTTTTCTTTTGGTCTTGTCAGGATGTTTCTTGACATCTATTATCATATTGGAGTTAATTTTAACAGCCCTATGGCCAAACCTGAAAGTTGACCAATTGTTAAAATAATAATAATTTTTTTAAAAAGTCAATATTGTAGTAATTCATACTATCACTAAATAGAAAAGGTAAAGCCACATAGCCATAATAGCTTGACTGGAAAAAGTAATTTTCTCATAACCACTGTTAGAGTGAATAGCAGTAGTCCCCAATTCCCTGTAAACAGAAGTAGGAGGTAATCACATGGCTCCAGTCCAACCAGCAGAATCTTACTGGTTCAAGATAATCCTTTGTAGGTTAATAAGCAACTAATTATTTTTACAGTCATAACAGCATGCACGGGAATACTCCAATCTTCATTTGGCTGTAGCCTGAATGACATGGAGTTTCTGGCAGACCAGATTGGAGAAATGCAGTTCACAGGAATGACTGGATGTCATGATCTCCATCACAGCCTCTTTATTCTGACAAACACATTATTATCCATTATTTGCTTAGTTATTAGTAACTCTAGTGAAGAATGAAGTTAATTATGTTCTTTAAGATGTATGTATCTATAAATTGATGTTATCCGTCTCTGTGGAGGCAAGAATTACAGACTTTAACAAAAGATTTTGTATAAAATTTTGAATATCTATGCTAAGGTTTGAATTTCTGCAACAGCTGTAGGAAGGTTTAGATCTAATTGTAATCACATGAAGAAAGTAGGTATGAAAAGGAGGTTCATGTCAGGCCAGAATTCCCTGCAGTGAGAGCAGGTGCCCGTCCCACGCAGGGCAGTGGAGCTTGTGTACAGTGATGAATCTGTGTCTAAATGTCCCTGATATTATGTCACTTTTTGAGCTTCTTTCCTTCCATATATTTACATAAAGAAAGTCTCCTCTTTAACCTCTTTCTTTGCCCAGCAGAACTGGTGTAACCACTGTAATATCCTGACTTATTTTACGTATTTGAGTACATTTACCTTCCAGGTGAAGGTAATTGCATTTGCTGGGCTCCATTCCCACAACTGTTTGGAAATACAGGATTCCTAGATCAGTAGGCAAGAAACAACAAACATCTCACACCAGTCAGCCTCCATGATGCAGAAAAGATAAATGGTGATGCCCTTAATCAGTTTTATGTCTAGCAAACTCAAGTGGCAACTCCTCAATTGTTGCTAATTTTTATTCCTTTATCTGAGCAGCGTGTCTTGTTTATCTCACTCATTGCCAATCTTCCAGTGTAAGATTCAGATGGTGTTATCTTAGTCAATTCAAATGATTCTAATTATACAAATGGCTTGTTCTGACACAGAGCTGTGTGAAGACTTTTCTACGCATGCTGTATCACTGAGCAGTGTTAAGTGCAAATTACAACCAACTTCCTCACTGAAACATGATTTTGGTCAAGTAATTAGATGCATATGTTTTTTTCCTTCGTTAATGCTCAGTCTTAATAATTTTTGTGAAGTGTGGTCCATAGGGCTTCTTTCCTGTATTTGAAATAAAAACTATTGAGTTCTTTTTTTTTTGTTTCTGTCATCAAGATTTGCCATTTGATCCTGAGTGGGGTTTTTAAATTCCTATTTCTTAGTGTCACATGAAAGGGAGAAAATTGGTAGAGGTGTTCATGGTCCTGTAAGGTAGATGTGAGAATAGTTCTTGTTCTTGCAGAACTTCCATTTATGAGTATTTGTAGACATTGTGCTAATTACAGTGAGGACATAACTGTATGTAGGGAGGAATGAACTGATGCAGGTGTGAATAATGTCCTGTATCTGCTTATGGTGGTTTTAGTCCTGTGTGTCAAAGTTGATGGAAGAAGATTACCTAAGTCATATAGGAATTGGATTTGCCTGTCCCTGCAACCCAAGGAAAACAACTCAAACTGTGCTTCTAGAGTGTTCTACATTAGTATTTAGGAAGATTTCATTCCCTCACCTATCCACATACCTTAATGACATTTTAAAAATCTTCTTTTCAACTTGCCTCCTGTGGGAAATTCCATGTGAACATCGGCTAATGCTGATATCTAGGCTTATTTAATTAATTAAACTATAACAACACATTTTCTAAAAAAACAACCTGTAGAGCCAGCTGGGGTGCTTGTCTTTAGTTCTAAAGTACTAGAGGAGTACTGAAATGCTGCTGGCTGCCCAGCATAGGCAGGTATATTGCCTTCTTTAATAGCAAATCATATTTCTGCCTTTCTATGAAATTTAGCCTTTATCTATTATAGCTAGTCCTTCTGGTGAAAACTCAGTCCAGAGTGGCCTCATAGGAAGACACTTATCTCAGTAATTATGACTAAGGAGACTGCCCTACACTATGTACATTCCTTCCGTTCTTCTCTTTTATTTCGCCCTTTGCTCCTGACCATTTATGACAAAACTTATGTAACCTAATGTAAGCAACTCTGAGCCCAGAAGAGCCAGAAATTACTAAATATAGTAATCAGAAAATCCTTTACCAAGGAGTAAATATGTGCCTAAATGTTGTTTAAATTCATAAAATAAATCATGATATCCTGATCTGCTAGTTTTAAATTATCTTGTGAAATTAAAACTTTTAAATTAATCTTGAGTTGGAGAGATGCTGCAGTTCCCAGAACTTTTTCCTGCCAGTGAATACGGACAGTTTAGCCTGACCTCTGGTTACATTTGTTTACTTTTTATTTGTGAAAAATGCAGGGAGGAGTGATACAAAACTCTTAGGAGTTCACTCCATGATTAACCGTGACGTAATTGACAGAGGAAAACAGCAACAATTCATGCAACCAGTAATTAATCTCTAGCTTTATGGCCTCATTTGCCAACTGTCTCCATATTTGACAGCAAAAGTGACTTGCAGAATGTTTAATTTCCACAGTGACAGCTAAGGTATGAAATCAGATAAACATCTTCTGTGCCTTCTGCTTGCAAAAAGAGTAGCCAATTAAGTGTGCTTGCTTAGTCCTTGCAAATATTTGCCATGGGATTGACATAGGAAATGGAACATTTTCCCTGTCTGGGCAGGAGCCCCACCTCACTGCTCCCCTCTGCTGTGTGTGTTCAGGAGCCTTCTCAGTTTCTTGGATATGAACCATGCAGGTATTTTAGTCTTCTCCTTTTTCTTCTTTTGCCTCTGTATGTATAAGGGCCAAATCACATGAGATTCTGACCATCTCCCAGCAGGAACTGCATGCCATGGTCAGTTTGACATATCCCAGGAGACAATTTACACCTCCTGGGATTGGTAAAACAAGTAACTCAGCTGCAGTGAATTCTTTCCAGAAACATTTTCTCCATATTGCAATGGGAAATATTTTTGTTTTCCTGGTTTTTGTGAACACTCAAACTTGCCTATCTGACCCACACCAGATACTGCTGACCTCTAGGAGGAAATTTCTCCCCTCTGCTCTGCCCTGACCATTTGAGATTCTGTGCACGTTCCGCATTCTCTGGACAAGTCAAACAATCTGCAAACTGACAGCTGCAGCCCAGAAAGAAGAGAGAAATTTTACCATAAAAGGAGAAATTAAATTAGTGTCCTGCTCACCTGCATTTGATTTTTAAAGTAAATACATTTGATATGTTTCCTGTTTAGTACTACTGAAAGAGCGGTTTCCTGACACCACTCATATAAAACAATCAGGAATGTAGACTCTGGCATCTCTGTATGTAACAGGACTGTGATTGTCAGAATCTTCTTTTTTATTATGTTGGGGTTGGTAAGGGAAAAAGATTTTTTTCTTTCCGTAAGCTTTAATGTGCTTTTGTTTTGAACTTGTCATTTTTATTTGCCTGTGAGCTTTGTTTTTATTTTTCTTGAAGATTTGTAGTGAAAATAATTGTTTGCAACAGGAAGATTCATGTGAACTGACTTCCATTTTAAACATCAGCCCCTGTGAAATGAAAGGGGATTGCAGGGTGGATGTGGGCAAAGAGGACTGATGTGTCCATACAATGCACTTCTGCTCCAATAGTAAATATATTTTCATGATTAATAAAGAGAGAGTAGAAGCCATTGTACTCTGTTAGGGTTTTGTTGATGGCTACTCCCCAGAATACTGAAAAGATCGTATCAATACTCTTGACACTCTGCTTAATCAAGATGTGACCCTCCAATGCAACCAGACAGCGTGCTTGTTTCAGAGCTGGAACAGTGCTACAGTTAAGGAAGATGTGGTTGTTGTTATTTTTGGTTGCAGGATTTTTTTATAATTTAATTAAAATTTAATCAGTGCCATTAAATAATATTTAATGCCACTAAAGTGCTGTTGGATACAAATAGGAAATCAATCAACTTGTACTCCGAGTGGCCATCAGCTGTGGAACTGCATGGGTACCTCAGGGTGAAGGGCTGCACCTGGGACAGCAGACAAAATCAGATCAATAATGGTATGTTTAGTTCAGTTTTTAAAATTGCTCTTGGTTGGAATGTGCCAGTGGGCACCTTCAATATCAGATATGTGGGCTTAGAACAAGAAGTTTTCAAGAGCACCCTTAATGTTTGCAAGTTGCTAAGTATTTTTGCTCCTTAGGTGCTGCACATCAAAAGCCAAAATTATGAGAATGGAGGTTCCCCTGGGCAGACTGGAAAGATATGTCAAATATGCAGCATGATCTTAGCCTGGTGGTAGAATTAGTCAGGCCAGCTCCTTGATGTGCTCTCCAGCTTGAGCAGTAGGTCATCATTGCTGTCTGTGTGCACAGATAGGCTGGTACGGGCATCCTGAGAAACTGGGTGGCAATTGAGGCAGGTGTGGAACTAAACCACACTCTGGCCTCTGTTACAGCCAGTCCCCAGTGGGTTAATGGAGTAGAATAGCTTCCTCTGAAGGATTTAGGATGATCCCATTAACTGCAGTGGATATTTGTTCACATTCCCTACCTGTGGGGGCAGGGGGAAAAGAGATTACAGTCAGTTGCCAGTAGCAAAGGAAAGTAGCAAAGAGACTGCTGACTGTCAGTAATGTCTTTATAGGACTGGGGAAAACTGAGCAATTCTGTAAAATTTCACAGAGTCCTGACCACAGACTTAGGTCTTCCTTCAGAAAGTCCATGTGAGGTGAGTTTTCACATAAACTCAAACTATTGCAAACACTCCTGCTGGGTCTGGCCAGAATGCATTTGACGATTCCTTGCAGCTGTTTAATTCCAACATAATTGCGTTTGAGATTTCCTTCCTGATTTTTCTGTGTAAGCTGCACTAAGCTATGTAGATAAGCAGCAATCTATACATTCTGTGTATAGGAGTAAATCCAAGACTATAACACAGATGGACAGAAGCGAGCAAAAGACTCAGTTCTTGTAATTTAAAATACATTGCAATGTGAATCCCACTGAGTTGAAATATCTAATTTCCAAGAATTTCCTGGGGCAGGAAGCATGAAGCTGCTTTATTCCACCCTAGTCACAACCGTGTACAAATTAAAAACTAATGAAACATGTTTAAAACAATTACACACACTTTTTCTGAGTTCTTCACACAATAAATTTGTGTAAGCCATCCAATGACTAGCAAGCAAGTCTTGCTGACAAATATGATAATAGTTAAAATTGGTGCTACATAATTGTGCTGAAAATGTGCTTTTCCCCTCTCATCACACAAAGATGGCTTGATCAACCTTCTGTCATCTATAGGTGGCAGATGGAAGGAATTATTAAGTCTGTCCCTTTTGGATGTTGTTCCCCTTGATATTGAAGCCTGCCTTACTCTGTTAGCACTCTAACACCTTGCCATACCAACAGTACCAATTCCGATTGTGTTTTTTTTCAAATTGATCCTAAATTCTAAATAATATATCAAAATGTTTTTGCCAGGGCCTTTGAGCATTCACCCTTTGGGAGCAGAGCCATGGACTTTACAAACCATTGCATTAAACATTTGGTCCCTGACAGGCAGGTGTGGGAGCTGTTGAATACAATTTGAAAAAAACTAAGAGGGAAGGAAGGAAGGGTGGAAGGAGGAGGAGAGGGATTCTCCAATAAGAAAGAGAAGGATTGTATTAGTGGGGGGAAGAATTGAATACCCCACATCCCAGCTCAGCCATATCTAATCTGCGAACTCCTCTAAGGAAAAGCAAGATGTTCTCTGTGTGCAGCTGAAAGAGCTATTCAGACCATGCAGTATGAGCATGTTGCTCTGTTTTGTGAGTTTAGCTCCTCACACCATCTCCGTCCCAGCATGAGAGAAGTCTGTAAGCTCAGTGCAATCGTATCATAATTTGGATCTCTACAGGAGACTGAACTCGCATCACCAGAATGCATCAAGCCAGTGCATGTGTCGATGCACAGTTACACATACACACCACGGTCACAGGCCCACGGTGACAGTTTTCAAAGGAATATATTGACAGAGTGCCAGGATGTTTTTTAAGCATATCCAGAAGGAAAAAGAGTATTACAATGAGGAAGGAAACCCAGCAGAATGCTGACACCCAAGTACATTACTTAGTGTGCAGTTGCATTAATGAACCATTACTTCAAATCCCAGGTTTGCCAATAGTGTCACTGTTCGTTTATCAAGGCAGAATCATTGCGGATTTGAACAGAATGCCTGTATAATAGATAACTTCTCAATCCTCCCATACCATACATTTCCTTGAGCCCATTACAAAAGATTTATTTTTAAATTGGAAAATTTTTTTCAGCTGGGCAGAATGAGACTGTTTGTTCAACAAATGGTGTTAAAATCCCCAAGGCTCTGACTTACTTCAGTAACGACCAAGACTACTGCTTGAGCCAGCTGATGCTCTTTTAATGAGCACTGCTTGTCAGAGGATCATATCTGCAAGTTGCTGTATAAAATAGCTGTTTTCCATGAGTTCATAAAGCAGGTTCTCTTTTGAAATGGATGAAGTGTTGTACCAATCTCTGCAGCACAAAACAGGCACTTGTTTGAACTGAAGGGGGAAAAAGAATCCTAACCCAAACTATTTGACAGGGTTTTTTCTTCTTTTTTAAAAAATTCTTTTCCCTGTCTATGACAGACAGCTTTGTGTTTGTACACAACAAGCTCAGTTGGTTCAAGACAAAAAATGCTGAAATACGAGCTTCAAAATGAGTTTCAGCTTTGGTCTGATTGAATTAATACAAGCATGACAGGTTGCTTATTTAGCAAAGTGGGTGGACAGTAAAATTAAGCCCTTTCCTGTGACAAGACATCCCAAAAAACTCTCTTGCTGTCCCTTATAAGGTTTTTCAAGGCAAATAAAAAAGAGACTCCTAGATAAATAGAAATGACAAGTTCAAAATATGTGAGTCTTTTTTTAAAGAAATATCATCTCCATAACAAGCCCAAGCTTATTAATGTTGCATTTGACAAGCACAACCACTTTGTGGTTTTGTTCAGTCCGTGGACCCGATCATACCATGTAACTACTGCACTGCTACTGCTACCACTGGATTCAAAGCTAGGATCACACCGTTAAAGAACAGCATTTAGAAGCCCTGCCATCAACCTGTTCTTTTTAATATATGTGTTATTTATGGCTGCAGGTTAGGTTATACCCTTGAATATCACATTTCTCACCAGAAACAGCAATGAGTAATTGGGTACTGCAGGGTTTAATGTGCAATACTGAGTCATTTTGATTAGACCCATATTTTATCACTCATGCTATTAACATCAAAGATTTTTAAACTACAATACTCCGTACACTTGGTATTAGTGTGAATTAACATGCTCAAGTACCTTGAGTTTTCTTTGTCTTGTGCATATCAAATCCACCTGGGTCACTGGTAAAATTCAGCTTGTACTTGTAGTGTACAAACTAGCTCTGTCCTATGAAAATGAACCACTAAAGTTAATTCAGATTTGTTCAGGGCCTTGAACAATGTAAGTAATGAATCTTTCAGACAGTTAATTCGAGCTGAACAAAAATAGAATCCACTTAAATGTTATAAGTGCTTGGATTGAATCTTATCAGCCTTGATAGGTCTGACGATCCAAGCCTCAGAGGATGAGATCTGCAAATCCCAGCTTTGATCTCAGCAGAGAGAGAGAGAGGTGATGACTTGGTCTCTGTTTATTCAATGAAATTGCTGCCCTAGGATACTTTCTGATCAGAAACATAAATATGTAATTCTATTTTGCTCTAAAAAGGAATTTTTTACATTTGTAAACCTTTCTCCATTTTGCAGATCTTACATCCAGGCTGATAAAATCATGAATCAGGAATAATAATGATTTCCTGCACAGAAAAATGTGTATGTTAGAGATGTTGGTTGAATGTTTCACCTCTATTAACCTCTCTTCCAAACCAGCAGAGAAGTGGGAATATTTACTTATCATACAAATTCAAACTAAGATGCTTTTCCTGGGAGCAGAAATGCTCACCAACTTTGTTTGCAAGGGTAAAGTCTTCTGTGGTTTGCTGCATATGTTGCTCTCACTCAAATTTTTCAAATTCTGTGATTCTGTGAAATTATTTGGCGTTCTTAATATTGGGAATGGTAAGAAGTAGTCTCACTGGTATTTAATTTGTAGCTTCAAACCTGGTTAAACTTCTATTCCTGTCCATCTGTCTCAAGTTGTCACAGATTTTCCAATAGTAACTAAGCTGCTGTGTTATGATTCAGGCTCTGTATGTGATATTTAGCATGCTGGGTCTCTTTGCTGTTCCAGGCTACACATAAAGCAGCCTCTAGCATATTAAATGCCTGTTTCACCTGAAGTAAAAATGGGAGAGCATTTTAAAAGATAAGTTTTCCTTTGTCACATTTCTTGCTTGTGCTGTAGATTATCAGAGCCTTTCCCCCCTCATATGTAAGCAAAGACAGATATAGAGAAAAATGAGTTCTTTGAACCACAGGAAGATTTTTCTTTGCTGTTCTATTAATATCTGACTGAAATAAAAAGGAAAAATTCTGAATAAATGACTACAGGCATCTTAAAACCTGTAAAATTATTTTTTAAACAGAGCTTTTGCTTAAAAAATGGGATCTGAAAATGTGTGTAATGGAGCCAGACTCACAGAGGAAAATTACGATTTCTGTGTCTAGTGCCTGTCAGGTTTCTTCAAGAGTCTAAAATGCATGTATTATCTCAGATAATATTCCCAAATAGACCAATCAGAGCCTAATTTTCAGAGGTAAATCTTAGAATCCTTTTGAAGTCCAAATTTTAAACATGATCATATGTTATCCATCAGAGGTCACTACCAACTAGGTATGTGAGCAACAAATGTAGCTTTGGAGCATTGTAGTGGTAAGAAATATGAGAGAAACTATCTTCCACCATTGAACAAAGAATGATAACAGCATCAGAAATTGTACTAGTCCTAAAACTTGCCTCTGTGCTCCAGTGGTTTCGCACCAAGCATTTGGAGATGATTCTCACAGCCTTGCAGTAGGGATTCTGCTGAAACCTATGCTAAGATAGGGAGCAGTGCTCAGAGCAGGTAACAACCATATTGTGCTATACATCATGATTAATCCAGGACAAAGAACAGATGGCAGGAGAAGGAGATGGATCCCATGAATATGGAGTGGGTGGCAATTGTAGCTGGTCCAAGCTTTGAGACCTGAGAGAGTGGTATTGGTAAATGGTGACAAATGTGAAGGGATTGTTTCCTGCATGTTACAAGTTACAGGAAGACAGAATGGAGTTGTCAGCTACCTGACAACTAATTTTTATACATGAGGGGGTTTTTTTATGGCAGCTTTTATACTGTGATCTATTGTTTCATTTGTTTGTTTGCTGCCAGGCATTCACTGTGAGATTTCAGGATTCCCAGTTTATGAAGAGATGGCTTTGTGCAGGGAAAGCCTGGGAGACCAGGAGAACATGAATTCTCATCTCGTAGTGAATGTTTAAGCCCTGAATTTCAGGAAAATGAGCATAAGCAAATACATTTAACTTTCCTTTGAGTTTTGTCCCACAAAGTTAATTGTTTGATGTTGATTTGTATTGATGATTCCTTTTCCATGCTGCAGTTACTGTGTCAGGAGGAGGAATGCTTTGAAAGGTAAACAGGAGAGGAAAATACTCGAAAGGAAGTTGGACTGCTGGTCTCCTGAGACACCCAGTGTATAGATTTCGTTGGCTTGTGAAATGCACATCAGTCACACCTCCATTTAGATCAAGTCTGGCTTGTTTCTGGGACTTAGTGTCATAGGCAGCCAGTAATACCTCTGCAGTGCAGCGGTGGCGTGTTTCAGGGGAGATGCCAAGGTGTAAGCATGGATCAGTTCAAGTGACCTTTTCTTGGCAGATGACTTAGAAGGTGCAAAATGGCTCAGCAAATCCCATGGGAATACATCTAGGTTTTTATTCCTTTGCCCTTACAAATTAATTAATTAATTGCTGGGTTTCATCCTTTTAATTGCTGTAACATGAATTTTTATTCCTGAAGAAGCCAGAACGGTAATGATGTGCAGTTTCATGAATAGATTTTTTCTTACTGTTTTCTTAGGAGAGTTTATCTCTGTACCTGGATGCATATTTTAGAGCGTAATAGTTATATACTTTCAGAATATTTTTACTTCTCTTTGCAGGAGAAGAAAATGAGTTTCAGACTTTCTCACAGGAAAGCAATAAAATAATTTCTGCTTCATACTAAAGAAATATTTGCAATATTTACACTTGCCCTGTTTTTCTTCTAAATAGTTTCTGTCTCTTGCTAGAATTTAGAAAAGGACCATCAGTACTTTTTTTTTCTTTCGGCAAGATATTGTTACTTCAGGTGAGGCTCATGTTCATTAGTGGGTGCCATGTAGGTTACGTTTAGGATATAAATTCTGTAATAAAAACCAGTTATTTTCTTTTGCCTTCTCAGCTGATCACTTGCTCTTTCTAGACCAGTTTATTTAAAGTTTTGAAGATCTACTCAAACTTCTTTGAAAAGAACATTTGTAAAATATGGAGAACAAAATTGCAAAATCCTTGGGAATGCTAGGCCAAGTTATTGACAGGAATTTTGCACCATTTTGGGAGATGGGGTTGGACAATATCTGTCTCTTTTCTGTTTCATGTTTGTAGGAGCCTGGATCCTGTGAAAAGGCAATCATTTTTTTGGCTGTTTTGTAGTACAGTTGCACTCTTACAGGGAGGAATATGCAGGGCTGGCTGGGAAAACAAACCTGTGTGAGAATTTGAGCCAGTGAAGGATGGCACTCTGGGAAATCAGCTTCCCCATATTTCAAACCTGTGTTCAGTGAAAGGACAGTCTGCACAGCAAAAGAGGATTTACTGGGGTTTAATCCTGTTTGAAATTCTGTACTTTGAAAAGTTCTCTATGCATTCAGGCTAGGATGAAGGTTTTTCTTTGCATACAAAAACTAAGCATACATCCCACTTAGTTAGGAGATTTGGGGGCAGAAGCAGACAGGGACTTTTTAGATGGACCTCCATTTGCTTTGCCACCACAATTGCACGTTGCTGGCACATTGCCCACCCATAAGGGAGCCTTTCAAGAGCTGCTAGGACAAATTCCATACCAGTACCCATGCTGCCAATGCCCGTGTACACCCTGTGGGATATCACATAACTTGTCTCTCTAACCTGTATTTGCCAAACCTGTTGCCTTGCCGTTGTCCTGTAGTCTGTGGTGCACTGTCAGTGCAATTGATTGAGAATTAGATTTATCTTCTGTCGATTTGCAATTTACTCTGGGCTTGATGCTATGGGTCTGGAGACAGTGAGATTACAACTGTGTTATCCATGAGTAGGCCATTTGGATATCTGACACAGCTTCCGTGTGCTTCGGTTAGTAAGTCAGAATCACAGAATGACAAAATAGTCTGAGTTGGAAGGAACTCTTAACATGAGTGTCCCATGCAGGGATCAAAGCCACAACCTTGGCATTACCAGCACCATGCTCTAACCAACCAGTGCCTGCTGCTTTCACAGGTGTGTGAACAGTTTAATAATTCTGTTTGCAGAAAGTACAAAGCCCAAAAGGTTGTTGTTTATTTTGGAGCACTCCAAAATGTGAAGGAACATAATAATTCAACTTTGTGCAAATTCTAATTCTTATTTCTTGGGCAGTTGAAGCCGTCTATCCACAGATTCATTAGATATAAGCACAATGCAGTTTAATGTCAGACCAAAAACCAAAAGAGTTCACAAAGAACCTAAATAATTTTACTTAATTTTTATGGAATTTTGATAAAAATTAATTTGGATTGAAGCTTTTTCTTTTCTTACAAAGAAGAGGAAAGAAAAAAAAATACTATTTTCTAGAATGTGCCTCTTCAACCTGCTGCTACCGAATGAAAATCCATCTTAATGTAAGCTTCACCTGACCACTTCACCAAATATCTTTTCTGCCTCTTTTCATTATTATTTTTGAAGAAAGCCAAGCACCTAAGGCAAAGTACTGAGAAGCTCACAGCATTATTTGCTTAGGGAGGAGTGCTTTACTAGTGGTTTTGTCTCAGGTTGGCACTAGTCTGTTGCGTTGTATAATATTTGAATTGTGAGGGTTTATAGTCACGGTTCAGGTAAATAACAATGTCATGCCAGGTAAAAGATACAAAGAGGTGAATTGAATGATTTAATCATAGCTGAGTCTGCTACTCAGGCTCCTGGAGTGGCAAAGAAATTACCATTATAACGATGATCTTTGTATCTGAATACCGGGCATGCTTCAATCCAGGCTGGAAAATATGTGGTTCCAATAATTGTCTTTATAGGCACAGGGCCAATTTGAAGCTATTTACTTGTGCATAATCACAAGACCAGATATTTTGCTCTCTCCTGGTGGGTTTATTTTTTCCAATCTCCTATTAATAGAAATTCTAGGAAGCTGCTTTACCAGGGCTCACTAGGGCCCAGGAGTTGGTCTAGTCTGGTTATTTTGCTCAGAGCAGGTTAGAGACCTGCACTGTGTGCTCCAGAACTGTGTGGGATCAACCACCTCCAGCTGTTTGGTGTTGACAAACAGCTGGAGCAGTAACATCCCGTGGCCCCAGCTCATCTTAGGCAGGGTCTGACAGGCTGCTGAGCTGGCTGGGGATGGTGCATGAGCTCAGCATAGATGGAGCTGAGCTGCACAGAGCTGGATTTGGCCACCCCAGGTTTAGCTTTTCTGCTTGTTGATGATAATATTTGTCCTTACATACCTTTCATAAAACTATGAGGGCTTGTTTATGTGCAGCATCAAACTGCTTTAAAAGGAGCATGTTGCCAATGTAGATTTCACCTCTGGATTGCAGTGTGTTTTCCCATGGTTAATTTTCATGCATTCGGGCAATTCAGAATCACATTTCATATGATTTATGCACTGGCAAACTAAGTTATCAAGAGGATATAATCTTATATTTGTAATGCCTTCATCCCAGAGTTTCTTCTTAAAGGGTAACTCCAGAAATCAGTAGGAAAGACAGTTTTAAAAAATGTTCCAGGGAGAAATGAGGTTTGAGTTATGTGCTCATTTACTGTGGTATTTGAGGACTGGGGGAGATGATATCTAGCATCTTTTCAAGCACTGCTCTATGCATAATACTTCCACTCCAGTTGCTTGTTTTCTCTTGGCTGCCTCTGTAAACTCTGTTAAAATGTTATGGAGTCTACATTGTATTTTACAAGTTAGAGGTGGGCAACTCATTCCACAGTGGGGGGAAAAAACATGACTTCAAACTAATCCTTTGCCTGCACTCGGAGAAATCAAAAAAAAAATACAAAGGTAAAAAAGAACAAAGCTTCTGTCAAGTTCAGAGAAGTGACAGCTCCCTGGTTGAAGAGCAGCTCTCTGGTAATACTTGTACAAGTAAATGGCAAACTTGAATTATCTCAATTGAAGATGTTCTCTCTTCTCCCTCCACACCTGTATTGTTATTTTCAAGCTTTTGAACAATTGCTGAAATCTATAAAATAGTTTAATTTATATTCCTTCCCCCACAAGTGCATTTTTATTTCTTACACCCTCTTAGGAACAAACTGAAGGAACACAATGTCATAATGTCACCACTAAAATCATCCAACATTTACCAAGTGTGATGTTGAAATGTATAAACTAGTGTAGCTCTGCTGCTTTGCCCTGGGAGAGTGAGGAATTCTGATGGATGTGAGTGCAGTGTGTGCCTGTGTACCTGTGAATCAGTGGGTGTAATCTGTGTGTGTTACATGCACATGCAGAAGCAGTGCGTGACAAAGTGTGTAGTAATGAATACCGCACAACAGAGGACGATTCTACACAGCATAAAGATAAAGGATAATGACATTGCTCTCAAATAACAAACCCCTGAGCAATGCTGGCAAACCTACGAGGGGACGTAAGACATCTTCATTGTTTCATATGGTAGTAATCTGTGCATGCACGTGGTTTTCATAATGATCCATGGATATGGAATATTATATCAGCAGTTCAAGAAGAAACCACCTGTTTATATTGAATAATTTCCATATGAATGGTTTAGGGTGGTGGGTTTTCTTGCTTTGCTTTTCTGAGATCTGCAATTTTTAATACTGGCTTCTTATCACAAACTTGCAGCCATACACCCTGATCTCATCAGATCAAGCAAGTTAAATGTAGTCTGATCTGGTCTATACTTAGATGAACAATTTCCCATGATTGCATTGGGAAAGTGCTCCATAGCAGCATTCCTCTCTTGCCAGCATTGAACAAGAATCTCCCATATTTTTGGGGAGTTCACTTGATGCATGGTTCTTCATCCTCATCCTAAATTGTCCTCTACCATTGCCATGTGCAAGTGGTTGCATTTGTCAGTGTGCATGTATTCTACTAAAAACCTTTTGTGATGAAAGGTACTACATAAGCAATGGTGCCAGCTCAGATTTTATATTTTATATTTAATATTTTATATTTAATATTTTATATTTTTTATTTTTTATTTTTTAATTTGTTTTATATTTTATATATTTTACATGTTATATTAGTTTTGTGCAGCCCTAGTTTAGTAAAAGCCAACAAAATGTTATTTTTAAAAGACCATTTAGGTCAGCCTTTGACTGAAGAGTGCAGCGCACTGTTTCCGTGTCAGAAATTCTTGTGCAGAATCAGAAGAGCTGCCATTACACCTGTCAAAAGGACAAGATAAAGCATCATTTCTGTTATCATCTGTGAGATAAACAAGAATTATCATGTTTGGGGTCTTTTTATTTCTTCATAAGATGTGATTTAATTGACTTACTGGACTGGAGGGAGTGCTGGATCTGGACACTGCATCTTGTTGTTTCTGTTTGCTTTCTCTCTAGGCCAGTTGACATACCGTATTTTTATATTTGTGTAACACCTGCAATTCTACCTCTCCTGGAGAAAATGTAAGGGATATCTATGAATGATAACTGTGTATTATAATAGCTAAGAGCTGTGATGAAGAAGACCAACTCACTTGTTCTCATCAAGCCATAAGATAGCATCAGCACAAAATGTAACTAGAGGCTATCAAACCTATTGCCAGGAGAAAATGCAGATTAAATACAAATAAACCCAAAGTACAAATGAAAGATCGGAGTACGGTTATATAATGAAAAAGAAGGGAGCCCAACAAGCTTCTTTACTGTTTAATTTCATACTCCAAAGACAAATATTACAGCTAAATTTTCAAGGAACAAAAAGTTTTGCTTTTATTCTATATTTTTCTCTGAATAAATAGCAAAGCCATGGAACAATTTCCTTAACTGAATGCGCAGAAGAGGACCTACACTAAATAGTGGTCTGATCATAATTGTGAGCATGTAATCACAATTTATTTTCTTGCTCTAAGACTATCATGATCCACCATTGTGAAGGAAAACCACACCAGAAGCGAATTATACCCTCTGCTATTAGTTTGGGGATTCAGTCCATATAGTGTGTCAAAATGCTGATGCCTATGTTCTGAGAACTTCAGTGGATATATCTCTTTAGAGCAAACAGTAAAATGAAGTTAAGAGTCAATCATTCCTAAATCTCATGTATTTCTACTAGAAAGAACAAAGAAATGAAAACTCTCTTTGCTGGTGGTGTTGCTTTCAGTTTGGAAAAAGAAATATTCTCCTCAATTTTCTGAATACTTTGTAATATGCACTTTTGCACTGTTTCCTTCTTCTGGTCCTATATGAGGATGCTCATTTCCAAAACCTTTAAAGCATAGACAAGTTTGATTATGACTTTTAAAATCGGATTTAGGTAAGGAAGTCCAATTTATACAAGCTTGGAGAGGTTTTGTTAATACCAAGCATATCTGACTGTGCCTGTCTTTGTACCTTTGCCGGATTTCACATTGCCTAATATAGTGTTCGTCATGGTTTTAATTTGTCCTCAGAATGGATCTCTTTTATGTCTGCTATTTACCATCCTTGCCAGAGTCACTGAGCACAAGAAATACAGTATCTACAAGATGCAGAAACTGCTTTCTTCCTTGCACTCATGTAATATGTAATGGATGGTTTTAAGAAAGGATCTTTACTCTGTGCTTTACCTATTGATGTGTAGGATTTTGATTTCATTTGAAATGAAAGGCGTAAACCTCAGGTCTGAAAACTAATAGAATTTCTGCATTTACCTGCTGATCCATAGCCTTTAGGTTAGATTGTGTGTCAGCCAGCAGTTGGCTTGTTGAATGAAGCAATACTTTAAAACTAAAATGAAAAGATTTCTGTTATATGTAGCCTGACACCAGATATGAAGGCAGATTTCTGCTGGCTTATTATTGGAAATATTTTCCAGTGTGTGTCTGATAAGCGAGACTGAACAAGCTCTAGGAAGTAGACTTAATCAGATAATGCTGACTTGCAGACCAGAAAAAAAGAGAAATGTATTTTCCTAAGTGCTGTGCCTTCACTTGACAAGACTGAGGACAAAATGGTTGGTGTAATGGCAAAAGGCACTCAGAGAACAGGGAATAAACCTGCTGCTTCCTGGGGGTGCCTGTTGTGTCTAAGCCTTTTTTCTTGGGTACCTTCATTGTCTGTGTCATGGAAGGTTTACATCTCAGTGCTTGAGTGCATTGGCACTCTGGAGATGGGGTGTGTAGAAAGGACTGAGAGAACACCAGACTGGATCAGCTCCTCATGTTTCAGTGAGTCTAGGTATTTTTTTGGAACTTCAGAGGAGTTCAAAATACACTTATGAGAGGGTCCCTCTGAAGGATCGAGTGCTGTCTTCTGCTCAGACTCTTAGTGCTGCAAATCCTTTCTGGAAATACATTTGAACACTGAGGATACGCACAGGAGAAACAAATTCTCAATATGGTTACAGGACCTTCGTGGTGTTGCAGCATGGAGAACAAAGGAGGGTCTTGTGGTAATTCTTGGAAAGAGTTCCCAAAGAACTGAAGCAGAAAGATTCCTCTCTTCTTTCCATGCTTAGGTATGAAGTGGTCATTACCACAGTTTGATAGTTAACACAGAAAGTTATTTAATACAACTTCAGATTCTTTTATGTCTTCAGATTATATGTAGATAATAATTATATCAAAGGCAAACATAATGCCACATTAATATTGCATGACAAATGTGCATACTTTTATTTGTCGACCTGAAGACATTAAGAAAAAAATTGGTGGAAGATCCTCTTTATTCTAAGGGTTTTTTAAAACAGCTCGGCTGTTGGTTTTGTCCCTTAAATGTCTCTGCTCAGGGAAAAAATGAATTTAATTGCATAAAACCTACTCAGCAATGATTTTTCCAGGGAAAAGATTAAAGTTTTAAATGGATTGAGTGCTCCTGTAAGTATATTCACATTCATACGTGTCTGGACTGAACATGCCATCTGTGGCTTCTGCTTTATTTTTTTCTTACTGTATATTTGGAATTCAGAATAACATTTATTTTGTGAGGAAAAAAAATCAATAAATCATTTAAGTTGTCCTACACTTTGTATACCTATTTGTAATTAGTATAATGTCTTTGTTGGCAAGGGCTTATCAGGCACATAGCATGAAGAGGCAAAGAAAGAGCTTTATAAAGAATTATGTTGTTTTGTAAAGCTAATTGTGACACTATCTCTGCTATTGTATGTGATTGAACTCTTAATTTTTAATGTGATATTCCTTCCAGTAGTGTAGCTCCTACTGTTACCTGAGGCTCTCTGTAATGTAACCACAGAACAGATTTTAGTCAGTTCTAGATTTTACAGTTTGGTGCCAAAAGGATGTAGTCTAGACTTGAGTCAGCTAAATTGTGGCAAGAGAGTTGCAGTTTCTAGTTAGTAATCAACTAACTTGTTTTAATGTTTGTTATGCAAATATTGTAGATAAGAATTTAATTAACTGTGATGTCTTGAACTGTGGTGCCAGGGGAGCAGCCACAGGCTCCTCTGATGGGTCCTGTCACATGTGTGGCCTTCAAGGAGCTGCTTGTCTGCACAATTCCGTGATAACATTCCCAAGTCTTAACTAGGTGATACTGGGAATTGCTGAAAAGATGATGTTACTAAGAGCAGTATAATGTGGAAGAGAAATCAGAGCATTTGTTTATAAAGCAAAGGACCACTGTCTCACTTCATGAATCCCACTTCACTTGGGTTCACTGTGAATATCATATTTCTGGTGCTAGCTGAAATCCTCACCATTCCTGATACCTAGGCATTAGTTTAGACTGACAGTGAGCTGCCTAGATGATTGGTATGATGATTCTTGTGTTTATTATTCTCAAAAAGCTGGATTGCAAAAGACTTGGAAAATTAAGTAATTTACTACTTCAGTTGATAGCAGAGAAGCCATAAAAATTCTGAATTCGAGCATTTAACTGCCATTCTAATAAGTATGGAGATTCTTCTGAAAGCTTCCACTTGTATTATTAACCTCCTGCAGACTATTCAATGAATATTGGAATAATATATTCTGAAATTGTCCAGTGCTGAAGAAACTGTTCAGTGGCATAGTAGGAAATCAGCTGTGACCCCTACTTCGTCTTCCTGTGAGCTTCTCTGTGGCAGTCTCCTGCTTTTCTGAACTGTTTGCTCTACCATGCTTTTTCTAAAGGCTGCCATCTGAGAGAGGAACTTGGGCCATTCTTGGCTCTGCCAAGTATGTTTGCCTACAATTCAGGTGCTGCCTCCAGTGTAGGTATTTGAACCAGTGGCTGCAGGCGTCTGGCCTTCAGAAGGCCCTGCTGAATAAATGTAGTGAGTTTGGGGGAGCAGAAGGGGAATTACAAAAACTAATCCTGGGTGTCCTCAGGATTTGGGTGACATTTTAAGTGAGGCTTTAATTAGACTTCAGTCTCTTCTGCCCACAATGTGCATGAGCAAAAGATGCCCTTCAGAAAGCCACCTACTATGTAAGCCAAGCAGTGGAGGAGTAAGAGGAAGTTTCAGTAGCTCAGATGTGAGGATTATTTCTTGATATTTGGACAGAGATGAGTTAATTAAGAAAGCAGTGAACGACTTGACCCATTTCAATGGAAGATAGATAGTAAGCAAGACCCTAATATTGATACTAAACCTTAGTATAATACCTATATATGTGTGTGTGCTTCATTAAACTGTATGTCAAAAAAGAAAAAGAAAGAAAAGGAAAGAGAAATATTTTGTTCCTTTTATACTTTAAGGAAAAGTTAATCTGGAGAAAGTTACAGTAGTAAAAGGGAAGGCAACATCTGTGCTAATTAGCAGTTAATCTTCAAAGCTTGACTGATGGGTGACTTTATGGCCTCTTGCAATTGAATTAAAATTCAGACCCACGCAAGTTCTATTTTTACCTCTTTTTTCCATATCAGAATAATTTGTCTGGATTTAAGACTTCATTTTTGCTAAAAATATTGATGTTCCATAATCTAAAATGAACTTTGGTTAGTGCAAATAGGCAGTGTAAGAAGAGCTCTGTGGCTCTGGATGCAATTCCAGAGAACTGGCTGGCTCTGTGATGTGATGCAGTGCTAGGGGTAAGGACAGGTATGTTCTCCAAAGAATCTCTTTCTCTTGGGTATTTGGCTGTTAAGCTCTTTGGTTCAAAAACTGCTGTGTGTGTACAGTGCCTTGCACAGTGAGGATTCACAGTGCTATTGTAATGTAAATAATCAGTTAGTATTTAGCAACAAATTAGGAATGAATTTTAGAATACTTGGAAACACTCTTCTGAATACCAGAGCTGGAGAGAGACAAGTTGTTGATAGAGGAATGTGCACTGATGAAGGTCTAATCTGTAGAGTTTGAGGTCTCTTTTTCCAGTGAATATTATCTGTTCAGAAATAAAACGTACAGTTTTATTATGTCAGTACTCAGATAAATGTGAAATGTGTGGAGAACAATGTAACATCACCTTCTCTTCCATAACAATATCAAAGAGGTAGTGCTTGAACTATCACAATGACTGCAGGCTGTGGAAAATTTGAAAGGGTACCAGCTGATGTACACCAGTGTGGGTTCTGTCAGCTGAGTATCTGGTCCAGCGTTCTGCCCTCTTAAATGAACAGACTTAGGGTACAGTCTCGTGCTAACTATTCTTTCATTTTCACCATAGCAATAAAACAAAATGTCTTTATAAAAGTCTCTGCTCACATCTCAGTGTCACAGAAATACAATGTACATCTTTTCAAAGTTGTATCATATTTTCGATTTAAACATAAAAAAGACCCAACCTAAAAGAAAATGTTTTTATGAAAAATTTAAGCTCCTTTGAGACAAGGTTAGATGAATTCCTTTTAGTGTCTTGTATTGAGATGGTAAGAGCTAATCAAGAAATTTCTTCTGTATTCACCTACAATACATTTCACTAAAATATGCAGCTAGGAGTAGTGAGTGCCCTTTAATACCAAAAGAAAAGGGTGGAAAAGCCTCCTTAATTAAATCTCTTCAGGGATCCTGGATTAACTGCAGCTCTGTTTAGTTTATATCCTCCCTGTAGAAAAATGTGCAGACCCAAGACAGCAAATATTGATTTAAATGGAGATGCAGGGAAAGGGCCCCGTTGTCTTTTTTCTTCCACTTGGCACAGTTTTTAGTTTTGATTCATTTTTGGTTACAAAGGATGAAAATCTAAATCCTTCTCTACTCCCTTTCACGCTGTGTGAAAATATTGAACCAGGACTCAGCAAACTGGACGCAGCTACTGGTGAAGAGAAGAGCACATAAAGCTGCCCTACAGATGACTGTGGCACCAGCCCTGAAACCTGTGCCAGGGTTTCAGCTGTTGCTCCCTTTGTCACAGCCTCCAGGGATTGCAGTTAGGCTTCAGCCTGGCATAGTCCAGTAAGAGGTGGGGAATGGAGGGACAGGGTTACACCATGGTGCCACCAGGGAAGTTTTGGCATCACCCCTCATTTGATTCAACCGCTGTGAGCATAAGTAATTGTCTTGTGGAGCAAGTGCTCTGCTGCCATTGACCAGAGGAGCTGCATTTCCTGATAAACAGTCTTCCTAAGCATGGAAATGAATTTTACTCAGCTGATTTTTGAAGAGAAAAATGGCTGTGTAAAGATGCCAACAGCTTAGCCCGCAAACCTGCTTATGTGAATTTAGTTTTCCTTCATTCTAAACGTAATTGCATGTTTGTAACATTTGCAAACAAATGTTTGTAACATTTCTCTGCATCCTGTCCTGATTTACACATACATTTGATCATCAACAAAATCCAAGTGCAAATGGAGATGTGTGGAGCCATGCACTTCTCTTTTTGCACAGTGCAGCTGCAGCAGGTCGAGGTTGTTTGTGATTGTGCATAAACTGCTCAACTGCAGACCCCAGGGGACAAGTGCAACCCAGGCACTCATGAAAAGGCATCTTCTGCTGATAACTTCAGTGCAGGCAGTGGCATGAGCTGTGACTCCAACCACAGCCTGTACTTATGAAAGGGAAATAAAGAACCTTGACTCGAGAGAAATCAAGAAAATATGTGTTTCTGGAAACAGAAGGATTAGGAAAGAGAGTGGGGAAGGAAAAGAGTTTGAAATTGGGATTTACTGTTCTGTAAACAGTTTGCACCAAGACTACAATTCTTACCTGAAGACTCAGTGCAACCTTTAGAAGCCCAGTGGCTGGACAAAGTTCATCTACCAATTCATGTTCTCTATAGGGGATGCCATTCATCTTGAAGAGATTAGCACAGGTTTGAGAATGCATGAGAATCACCTTGAAATAATATATATGTGCGATATATAGGCTGGAGGGCAGAGTTTACAATTATAATTCTTTAGTCTTGTTTCTCTTCTGTGTGCTTTGCAGCAAGCTGGACCTCTATGATCACCCTTGATAAACAGGAATTCTGCTTTTCTTCTTTGAGCTCAGCAGCAGAGGTGTCTGAAGGAGCCCTCTCTGCCTGGGTGAAGTAACTTCCTTGTCTTGTTGCCTGAGTTCAAAACTGAACTGAGATGCATCAAAGTCAGATCAAGGAATCAGAAATATGGAAACTACAGAAGCTTGGACAGCAGAAGTCAATTTTCTCAGGCTGCCTTGTTTTTTTTTCCTCTTCGTTTCAGATGTCCATGAGTGTATTGAATAGACAAAGAAAGAAAGGAAAGAAATTAGAAAAATGTACACAGCACAAAGATTGGAAATAAATCCATAATTAAATACCCAAGCAGATGCCTCAGCTATTCCTGTACTTGTAGTAACAGACTAGTCCTTATTTCTAGCATTGATTTTGCCTGTCTTGCCCAAAATAATAAGTAAATAGTAAGTCAAGTAGTTTTGGTCTTTTTTTAATTAGATGCAGTTAAATACAAAGCTATCATTTCTCTGTTCCTTTTTGTGATCATTCATAAGTATTCTTCTTGTCTTTTGTTCAAGGCCATTTTGACATGGGGTTTATTAATTGTTACATCTCTTTTTAAATCACATTGTGGGGGGAGATTCTTGTGGGCCAGTTTGTGACCTAGGAGTAGCCTTTACTGCAAGTTTATAGCACTCAACTAAAAGGAACTCTTGTACCTGTGTTCCATTGGTGCAGTATTAATATAAACAGAAAGGAAATATTTCTGGAGATTAATTGAACAGTATGTCACCCAATGCAGCTTATTTTCAGGATTCACACTAGGGCTGATCTACCAAGAGTTTGGGCTGGCTGGAGTGCATCACTTCTCCATACCCAGGTACATCTTGCTGGGTACAGTCACTGCCTGAATTGGGAATGTGGTCTGTGCTGTTCATAATGCATTCCACTTGTTTGAGCTTTGCATAAAACTATACATGATGGCTAATAAAGCATCTGTCCCTGTGTAAATGTTTCACTTTTCAGAATGACCTGAAGCAGGATGTGTGAGACAGTCTGCTCATGGCTAGAGGGGCATGGCTGTTCATTATTAGATGTCCTGCACCATTATGGAATACAAAGCAAACGTGTGTGTACACTCACACTCACACACACCCACACACACACAAAAGAATGAATAATTATGATAAATGGCTGCCTAACAGGTATCTTTATAATGCAGAAATAGTAACCATTTTTACCAGCTAAAATCAATTCTCTGTGCTTCTGTCTTCTTTGCTCTTCTCATGCTCTTTTTTCTTCAGAAAGTATGTAATGAAATAATTAGCAACAAAGTACCATGTCTTAGAAAAAAAACAGAAATAAATCCAGGCTAGGGCTGATATTCTTCAGGATTTAGAGTTTTGCCCTTCTCCTGTACCAAAGGTACTTCCTTTACTCCTCTCAGAAAACAGCTCTCTGGCAAGAGAAGTGTGTGTGCTCCTCAGGGGAGAGGTGAGAGCCTTGCTGTTCTCTCAGGGGTGGGTGCATTTTTCTGCCAACTCATTCCAGTCTGTCATTTAGAAACTTACATCTGATGTAAAGAGAAAGGCATAGACCAAAACTGTGACTTGGGGAATGTGGGTGTTTAATTTGGCAAAGCAGAAGAGTTTTACAGCAGCTGTACTCAGAGATGCTTCCTCAGGGGAAAAAAAAAAAAAAAGAAAGGTCAGTCAGCATAAGTAAAATGGAAACATTAATTTGGTTAGTATAGAATTAAGCAGTGGCTCACCAGTATGCGCTGGCAGATAAATTTCCTGTATTTTTGGTTGTAAGGAAATATACAGTGATTCAGCAATGCAAAAGCCCAGAGAAACCCAGGGAGAAGAAGAGGTGATTGTCTTTTACAAGGGAGTGCAAAGGGGACTTGTATCTTCTCCCCTCATTCCCAAGGACCTGTCACAGATGAGGCTGACACAGGGCAGGTGACAGAGTGCCAGGCAAAACCAGAGTACCCTGACCCCTCACAGAGGATTTATGTTCTCTTGATGCACCACAGATACAAAGAAGTACCAGAGACAATTCTACCTGAACATAGTCTAAATTAATTCTGACATGTTTTTTGCAAATATTTCTGTTTATTTTGAATCATTTTAACAAACCTTTTTGTTGGAAGGGCATCTCACATTATGAAGCTTTTATTCTGTCTGTTATAGGTCTCTGTTTAGACCAATATTCTTATTTATACTTATTTATTAATCAAGAGGCCTGACAAGCTGCTGCAAATAAAGCTGCTGCTGATTCAGTAGTTTGGTAGGAGAGTCATCTGAGGATTAGATTCTATAAACAGCCTTTATGAAAGGATATATTTTTTGTCAATTAATTGGCCTGGAGAATTTTGTCATTTCAATCTGTCACTGTTGAATTTTACTTTACTGCAATATTTTGAAATTAACTCAAAAAGGAAAAGTGTCTGTCTAATGCTTTTGGCAAGCTCTCTGTTAATTAATAGCTTTTTGAAGTGCTAAATTTCCTCGGTTTTATCTTAATTAACACTCTTAATTGACCTTCTATGATCTCTAGTTTCTCCCAAGAGAATTAAAAAATAGACTTCTAAGTTCTTTTCTGCAATCAGATTGACATGCAATTGCTTGTGTAGACATCTTCTCTGCCTTCACGTTTTTTTCATTTTTATTTTTTACCACTGAAGTCCCCACTGGAAATTACAGTCCATTGAACCATAGAACTAAAATTGATTGTGCACATAAAAAATCCTGGAACAATTGAATGCAGAAAAGAACTTCCTGGAATTCTGTGCTAAATTCAGAGCTCAAGTGACAACAAAACTTTTACTTGATTTGAACTCACCTGCCCTGGATCACCAAGAAAATATTTTATGTTGTTCCATTTACCCCCAGTGACAGAAAGAATGAGTTTTTCCTTCATTTAGCCTACATCAAAGCACGGTTATAGATGTCAAACAAGATGAATTTCAGTTGCCAACGTTTTTAGGGTCCATTCTCTATTCCATCTTCTTTATATCAATTTCTTATTCTTTTTGTGAAATAGTGGAAACTTAAAGGTGAAGAGCCCTGTCTAATTGCTTTTATTTTAAATTAAATTTTAGTTAAAGCTTTATGTGTCACATATTACAACTCCGGCAGTCCTAAAAGTCCATTTTACTATTTTCTTCTGAAATACAGAATGCAAGTCTCTTTTGTAACATGTTGTGAGAAACTGTAGTCAGTTCTTGCTGCTGGAGTTTATGGAAGGCATTACTAAAAATGCAAATTCTATGTTTTGAGACTTGAAACTTTCAAGTAACTATTAATCTTGGAGCTTACTTTTATATTCTGAGATTAAATAATGACATTTTAAGCACTTAAACCTTCACTAAGAGCAAGATAAGCAAGCATATACTTCGTTTCAAGCATTTTAACTAAGTTGATTCCACTGGTCTTTTCATGTCTTTAATGTTAAGCATATGCCTATGTACTTTTCTGAAATGGTGGATGGTATTTAGCAGAGTGAATTACAACCTATAACTACCATTTCTTTAAGAATACTAATAAAGTAGGAAGTATGCAAAATAAGGTTTCATTTTTGAGGTAAACAAAGCAACTTTTTTGTGAGCATTGCATTTTTATTGCTGCATGCAGCTGTAAATCATGTCTGGAAAGCAAAGCCATCTTTTGAAAAGTGTATTTTGAAAAACAGTGCATTATTTTCTCCTGAGCTGTTGAGACAATTTCCTGTCCAGATCTGGTACCCCATTAATTTTATACTATGAAAAAAGTCTCTCTGAGCCATAGGAAACAATTTTGGGATTGTTGCACATACATATATCACAATAGATCTGCCTGCTTTAGTTCTGCAGATGAGGTTTAACGAACTCCTGTTTACCCTACTTTGGGATTAATGTCCTTCTTCCCCCAGATTTGTGTGGTTACATAGCCTTATGCTACACATAAATGGAGGATTTTTTTATTTCCTATGTGTAAAATTTGAAATTTGAGTGCAATTACAGTAACAAGAGGGACTCTTTTTCTAATGAGTCTCAAAAACCCCTGACCAAGAAACATGTAAAATTCTCCTGTAGAGAGGGAAATTGAGTGCATGGTGTTAGCATAATAGCAAGGGCTGAGACATTGCTTTGCACTACAGTTTTATGGGATGATATTTTAAAAGGTATTTGGAGATTTATGGCTTTTTAGGGATGGCTAAAATTGTTTTCGCATTTCTAATATTGTTTTCATTAGAATTTTGAAAGCATGTTTATGGTATCAGATTGAATTCTAAGGTGTTACCAAATCATCCAGAATCTCCACTGCTTAAGTATATTCCCTTATATCCCTGTGTACCTTCAGAGGAAAAAATGGGATGAATATAAGTGCTTTGGTTTAAAGTATATAATCTGTATTCTGTCATGTACTTCATCTCCCAGGGAAGGTACCTGGGAACTCACTCTGCTGTTTTTATTTATCCTGCCAGTGCAGTATATAGATGAGAGGACTAAGGTCCAATGGTGTTAAAACAAGACATGAAATATTGATTAATTCTTTTTTTAAATTCCTTTTTCCTCCTGAGTATAGCAAATTTCAGATGCTGTTGTCAATATAGTGCTCTCCAATAAACCTCCATTATCGGAAGGGTCCTGATCTTCATCGTGTTCTTATAAATGGTTATTATGATTCTAAAGCGCTTTGAAAGCTCAAGGCCAGTGTTTTCCTGGTGCAAGAGCAGAAAGCAAGTTAGAAGCAATGCAGCCTTTTATCATGGCAGAATGTTATTTTGAAATAACATGAATTGGATTGGGAATTCTCCCTGCTAGACAGTAGCAGAACATTCTGGTTGAAGAGATGAAGATCCTGATGGGACAGATAAACAGCTGTACACTTTTGTGGCTATAAAGGTGTCAAAAAAAGCAGCACAATTACAGTTGGTTTCCACCTAATGAAACCTGGATGTTTGACACCCTGCCTTCAGTTTCCACTTGTCGTTCTTCAGTTTAAGTTAACCCTTTATTTATTATTTCCAGTATGATTTTTACAAAAGCAGCTAAACAGATACTTAGCTGTTTCCCCAAGGGAAAGGATATTTCAGGAAAGGCAGGGATAGAAGTTCACACCAGCTCAACCATGAAGGGTGACAGACATGGGCAAGGAAGTGAATATTTTAACTACTTTCAGTGTTCTTGGACTGAGCTCTGGGAATGGAGGCAATTGTTTTACACTAAAAAAACCAAAGGTTTATTTAAACTGGAGTGTACTGGAGTTTCTTTAGGAACGTAAAACTCTTGGAACTTTTCTGGTATCCATAATAAAAGGTATTTCACCGAGAAGGAATTTGAATCTCAGACCTGTATGTGCCAGGTAATTGTCATGATAAAGGTTGTACAACTACTTTTTCAACCATTGTCTTAAGTAGTATTTAGTTCAGCTTGAGCAAGGCTGTGACACGGAATCTGTGCCAAAAGCCACTGATTGGTATATTGATGCAGAGGAGGGAGGCAGGAGACTGGAGTACCTTCTTGCTCTGAACCAGGAAAAAACACCTGAGGTTGGTTCTTCTGTCTCACAGGCAAGTTGGGGCTCATAGGCTGGGTAAATTCCTATATGTTTTTTTTTTTTTCCACATGAAAGTTTTATTCCTACACCAGGATGAAAATGTTTTCAGAAGATTTTGTTGGTGACAATAACTGATTTGTACATAGGCATACTTGGGAGTTCTTTTACAGCAAAACTTAATTGTGTGCAAATGTTAGGCTGCTTTAACTTTGGATGGAGAGCAGACATAGACAAAAGCTAAGAGCTTACAGGTGTGGCAGAAAGCTCATATATCCCCTCCTCTCAGTCACACCCAGCTCTATTGAGGTGCTCTATTAAGATGGTTTTGTGGGTTTTGTGAGTTTTGTGGTATCTTTCTTTGGAAACGGGACATTTTAAAATAATTTGAAGATAATTATTTTTACTGATTTCAGTCAAACTGAAAGCAATACATGCACAAGGCTGGACTTCACCCAGTTCATAAGCAGCAAGGGGTGAGTGTGCTCTCGCTACTGGTGAGGAGTGGAAGCAGTGAGTCTTGCATGTCCAGGTTATCTGGGTAATCCATTGACTCCCAGTCCCCCACTGGTAACATTGGTGTGAGCAGAGCCAACAGGATTTGGTTTGTGGTTGACAATGCATGTGTTTGCTCAAACAACTAGTCTGTGAGCCAAATCCTTACACATGTAATTCTTCTCACTGGTGCAGGTAATACTTCTGGGCTGATTGAATGTATCTAGACTGTCAGTGTGGGCACTATCCTCTCATGCTTTTCTCTTTGCTATGGTCGCTCAAAGAATTATAACACAAAATTAGGTAAAGGGATATGCACAGAATTTTGTTTTTCAGAACCTTGTATTAGATGGTTTTGTACCAAAATATCCTTGGAATTTTCCTTATTGTGTGAATTTTCAAGTTGAGGATAGCTCACTACAGATTAAGGTTTTGCTTGCAGGTTTTGCTTTTGTGTTTTGGTAAACTTTATCTCATTTTACAAACTCCACTAATTGCTGTCTTTCAGATGTGAAAATAAATAATTTTCTGTTTTACTAGAGATGCACTGTTTGACTTCTGATATTGAACATGGGGTTTTTTTTTGTGGAAAATAGCTGGAGGCCCCAAGCTGGGAAGAATGAGAGCATATTTATAAATAATTCAAAGTAATTGTATGGTTTTGTCAGATTGTCAAGCTGCTTAATGCCTTTTGTCCCAGGCAATAGATTGTATTTCTTTGATAAAGTGTTGATAATTTCTAATTGCAGTTTGTTTTGTGTGTGTTATATTTTACAGAGTCCAGTCAGGCTCATATCTCAGCACGGGTTGGTTCACCTTAATTTTGGCTATGGATGCCTGCTATGGAATTCATGTCTATGGGATGATAAATGACACCTACTGCAAGTAAGATCATAGAAAATTATTTTCATGCATCTACAATTCTGATGTCTTGTCAAAATTTCACAATTGATTTTAATATCATAAATCCAAAAAATGGATCAGGCAGTCATTTCCCAGTGTTTTCATTGATGTGACACTATTGTCAGCATATTCCCTCCTGATATGGCATGTGCTGTTGATAAAATAAAAACATTTACAAAATCTAACATCAGATGTCATAAGGAGCTATTTTTAATCAAAGATCTTTTGCAGTTTCTGAATTAGCTGGAAACAAAGTATGCTCATATTCTTTTGATAAAATGTACTTGCTTCCATTGCTAAAACAAATCTATAGAGGAAAAAACTAATACATTGCTTTCTGAATACCAAATACACTGGAAGTGAAATAAAATGATTAGCCCAGGATAGTTACCTGAAATTACATTTCACTACCATTGAGCAACCTACTTGAACTTTCGCAGTTATATATGGCTTGTTTTGAGAAGTAGAGCGTTCTAATTAGATAATAAAATAAGTCCTGTGAGCTTTATCACCATAAACTGACATAAATTTCAACCAACTACTATTGGTGACCTTACAGTGACAGTGGTTTAATCCTATGGTCAGAAGTGCAACTCTAAACGCAATTTTTAAAAGTCCAAGTTAAATACTTTAATCTACTGTGTATGGTAGAAAAATATAAAGTGAAACTATTCCTCATTCATGCAAAAAAGCAGGAAATGTCATGAACAATGTATGGTACTAGTACATACACATTTATTCTTCTGTACCTAAGCTGGCCCAAGTCCTGCATGTAACCAGTCCAGTGCATCACAAGCTCCTAAAGTCAAGCCTTTGTGCAGATTCTCACTCCACATTCTGTGTCACTCCAATGTGAGACTCATTCCTGGCAGAACCTAAAAAATCTCACAAACAACAGAATTTGAATCACAGCTGTTTAATTAGGATATCTTAACATTAGAGGCTGACTTTTTAGAACTTGCAAATCTCACTGATTGAGTCATCCAGATGGAATGAACAGAATGAACATATGTTGTTCTTTGTTTATGAAAACACACAGTAGGCACCCTGGGATGAGGGGTGACAGGACTAAGGTTGTCCTCAGAGAGCTCAACCAAGCTGGCATTGCATAGCCCTGATGTAAAACCAGTCAACAGCATGATAGCACTGTTGGCAGCAGAGAAGGATGTCCCCTTTGAACTGTGATTCTGACTGAATTACCCACTTAAATTGGACGTTACCCTTATAACTGCCTTGTTCAGCCAGTTCAAGAACCAGTTTCAACAGCTGGGACTATCCAGTGAGAAGACTTTGTCTAGGGAGGGAGCCTTGTGGGCTGAGTTATCACCGGTTAAATAAAAAGAACCAGCCCATCTGCTCCTCACTGGTGGGATCGGTGTGTGCTGAGAGATACACTGAGCTTCTTCTGCCTTAGGAAAACTCCTAGAATTCATGATGTAATGAAAGCCCTTACAGTTTAGCAAAGGAGTTCAAGTGCTGACACATGGACAGGATTTCAGATCATTCACAGAATTGTTTAGATTGGGAAAGACCTTTAAGATCATGGAGTTCCATTGTTAACCCAGCACTACCAAGTCTGCACTAAACTGTGTCCCAAGTGCCGCATTTGCATATCTTTTAAATACATCCTGGGCTGGTGAGTCAGCACTTCACTGGGCAGCCTGTTCCAGGGCTTGACAACCCTTTTGGTGAAGAAATTTTTCGAAATATCCAATTTGAACCTCCCACGATGCAGTTTGAGGCAATTTCCTCATGTCCTGTCACTTGTTCCTTGGGAGAAGAGACCAACCCTCTCCTCATTACAATCCCCCTTCAAGCAGTTGTAAAGAGTTAGGTCCCTCCAGAGCTTCCTTTTCTCCAGGATGAAGACTCCCAGCTCCCTCAGTTGTTCCTCGTGGGAGTTGTACTCCAGACCCTTCACTGGCTCCATTGTACTTCTCTGCACTCACTCCAGCACCTCAGTGTCTGTCTTGGAGTGAGAGGCACAAAACTTAACAGGGGATTTGAGGTGTGGCCTCAGCAATGCTGAGAACAAGGTACAATCACTGCCCTAATGGCCACACTGTTGCTGATCCAAGCCAGGATGCTTGTATCTCGTATTCAGGTGTGTTACTTATTTATGTTTTTCTTGAGGATACTACTGAAGTATATCTTTCTTCTCCCTAGGTCAGAAGGCTTTCGCAAAGTTCCCTACCACTATTACGAGCCAGGAAGAGATGAGTGTGAGGAATACTTTCTCCATGAAAATGCTCCATATGGAGGCCACAGGTTTATCACAGAAAAGAAAGTATTTGCTAAGTGGGCCAAGAAGCACACAATAATATTCACACATCCCAACTGGACAGTGTCTTGATACTGGTTTACTTAACTCTCTCTTGACAGCATATTACAAAAATGTCTCAGTTTACAATAGTTTTGCTTACATCTGGCTGGGCTTTCTCAGCCTAGGTAACACTAAACTAAAACCCAGAAGACAAAGATGGTGGTCGTTCAGCTGTTAAGCAAAATTAATCATCTGTGGAAGGCAGACACATTGTTTGTTATTTCTTAGGGTTTTAATCCACACTATGCACTTTATACTTTAACTGGATTTTACTTCAAGACAGGAGGAGTTAACACAGATCTTCTGTATATACAAGTGCACACAGAGAGCATGGTGGTCCTTTGAAAATTGTCCATCATCTCAGACATTTAAAATTATTATTTGCAGCTCATTTGCTGCACTGAAGCACTAGTTCCATTTGTGGTATCAGTAGAAATTTTCACAAGAGAAATGTGAGGAAAAATACAGACCTCCAAGGTCCAGGAGTGAGTAAATTTTAAAAAACAACAGCTGAATGCATTGATACACAGTATCTTGTGAGCACTTGCATATATGGTAAAATTAGAGATGAGCTAAGCATGGTTCTTGAACTGTACCCAACTGTTGATTGAGAAGATATTACCTACTCAAGACTCCTGATTAATTCATAACTTCTGAAATGCAGCTTCCTTCCACCTTGGTCAGTCTGCACCATCTAGGACTGTGTAGTTTGTGCTTTTTGAAGCTGTTGTCCTACACTTCAGCTCCAGCAGAATGGCACTTGGCAGGGATTGTGTTTTGCAGCCCATGATGAACCTTTGGCTGTTGTACCAAGCCTGCTGTCAGTACCCAAGCTGGTGAGTGTGAAGTTGTCTCATTAATATCTCCATTTACTCCAGTTGTGCATTTGACTTGCTCCAGCATCCAAATAACAGTATTTTGACAGTATTTCCCATGCAGCCATCATAATTTATTTTAGATCTCCAGTTTCTACATCTTTAAAAAAAGGGTAGTGTCTATCTACCTCACAAGAGAGTTGTGAGGACTAATTTAATTTAATTTAAAGCACTTTCCTGATGCAGAATGCTCCAGATCATTTATTTTTAACACAAAAACAATGGTACCTGTCATTTATTCTTGTCTGTTGGGTCTGTCTGAAGAAAGTGACAGTGTATCTGATTCTGATGGCAAATTGTTCTGTGCATCGCTTTCCTACTGAGGATAATTTGTAATACTGAGTTCTATCAGCTTGCATTGCTTCAGATGAAGTTGAAAGAATTCCCCATCTCACAGTATTATCTGCACATTAAAAGGCAGTTCAAGAATCTTAAAATATACTCATCTCTAGTTTAAGTATGTATTTCCAAGCTTACTATCGCGGAAAGTTTTCAACTGCAGCAGACTCATTTGTAATATGACCATAAAATACACATGTGAGTTTTATTTAAACTGTATTTAAACTAATGCTTTAATTTTAGAATGTGTCCTATGAATATTTTAACATCGAGAATGTCAGATTCAACACTGTAATAGCCAATACTGTGAACACTTGAAGGAATTATGTGTGGAACATGTCACACAGGGTTTACTCACACTACTTAAACATTAACCAACAGGAAACTTTGTATGCTTTTGTAAATCAAGAAAAGGGGAAAGTAAAAAACTATTTTTACATGTAAGTATTTGTATACTGACTATTTCCTATTGTATATTTGTATATATAAATCTATATTTTATATGTTCATTGCATATATATTATCTCCTCAACAGCTCCAACTCATGATGGGGAGGAAATCTCTTCATCAGTACTCCTCCTCTTGATCACTGGTTTCTTGTTCCTGTTGGTAGGTGATTCCAGGGTATCATCTCTGCTGCCCCTTCTATTTTCTACCATAAATGCAGCTCTCTGCTTTTATTATTTTATATAGCTCAGCTTTCACTGCTTTCTTTGGTACTCTAGGTATTCATTCTGGTTGTCAGGCTGGGGCCGTGCTTTTGATCTTGGATAAACATCTATATTCAAACACAGGCTTTGTCCCAGGTTTCTGGCATGACTTTGTCTCACCTTCCTCTTTGGAAAAGAAGAACAATAGTATTTTCCTACTCCCTTTCTTGACTGACTTTCTTGAGATGTTGAGATGAGTATTCCCATTTTCAACTTATTTGTATATCACTTTGAAGAAAAGGTGTTCTAAGTGTCTGCAACTTACAGGCAGTGCTGTGGCATACAAGTAATTGAAGGTGGCTGTTTCTTGTCCATGGAGCTTAAATCAGTTGCATGCTGATACAACATGGGATGAAATCAAAAGGGGAAAAAGGGTCATGGTTGGAAGAAGAGCTGTGGTAGATAAACCAGATTTATCACCATGCATCTGTTCAGTTCACATAGGTGACTGGATGTATGGAAAGGTAATAAAAAATTGTAAGGCAGGATTTGAAAAATTCAGGACATACAGAATTAGGGAGAATGTTCCATACAGTTTACAGGGCAGCCTGGGAAACCCTGTCATTCCCTTGAGAGAAGAGGAACTGCAAGGAAGAACATCAGCCAATTGAACTTTTATTTAGAAGCTTTCTGGGTTAATAGAAAACTGCTATGAAAGTGCTGCACATGGAAATTGTTTGGACTGGACAGACTTCCGTGGAAGTGTCCTCGTGAAGCAGAGTGTTTGTCCCCCTGGGTGTTTCTCCCCAGTGAGGATAACGATTCTGCCTGAGTTTGTTCACCTGGTTTTTAAGCTTGAGAAAGTTTTTAAGATTATTAATACTTGCCAATTCACCATAAAGGTGTTGTAAAATATGTGCTTCATTCTGAAGCTCTTTGAAGAGTGCTTGCATGCTGCATGAAACACGATCACAAAGGATAGCTAAGAAAAATACAGCTCTAAGAACATCTAAATGTACACAAAATTGAGAACACAATTAGTTTGGGTGTCACAGAGCAAATTAAAGGTGTTGCTCTCTGCCTGGATTTGCACTTAGAGCAGATCCACATTAGAAAGATTGCAGCAGGCTTCATTCATACTAGAAAAAATGAACATCAGTTCTCTTATTTAAATGAGCCTGTTTTTAGCAGAAGTTAAATGCATATTTACATGATTTTTATTCTATAAGTAACTGTGACCACTGTGTTAAGGATGATTCTACAAAGAAGTTACTTGGTTGAAATCTGTTGAAAACCAGCTGTGGTACTAAAGAAACAATGTCAGTACTTGGATGTTTATAAAGGATCTTGGTGGTTCACCTTCTGAGAGCAGTTAAGAAATCAGCTGAGAATCACTTATTAATTCTTCAAGATAAAACTACTACAGTTTACCTGAATGTAATCATATCCTAATTGCTTATTCATTCAAGCAGTCCTCTTTTAATCAACTACTCATGAGTATAAAACAAGCAGGGAGTTTACTTGAGGATTTCAAAATGCATTTTCACGTTGCTGCTAATAGAGGAATGCTCAAAAATAGTTTGGCTTTTTTTTTTTTTTTGCCATCAGTGAGCTGAGTAGTCATCAAAAGTTTCTTCCAAAATGTAGGGGGGATTTAATAAACTTTTTTTTAAAAGAGGGAAAGACATAAAAAAGGCATAAATGGCTTGGTTTTAATAAACATTTAAATGTAAATATACTTTATGTTTTATGTTGCATTACCTAATGACTTTTTGTTTTCAAAGTAGAAAGTTTTAAGTAGGAGCAGTAAATTTCATTAAAAAATATCTTTTTGACTGGCTAATTACTATTCATAGATAATTGACTAAAATAGTGTTGTTTTTTCTTTCCAAATTGACATAGCAGACATCATCCCAACTTTTTCATCCCCATTAGAAGTCCAGATCACATCCTTCTGCTTATACCAAGGCCTCTTCTCAGAAAGAAAAAAATTAGTTTTTAGATCCAGCCAAATTCCCTTTCCATCTGGGCTGGGAGGCTCCATCTGCAGACTGCTCCTATCAGTTACATCAGTAAATGGGGAGGACTTATGGAGAGCTCTACTTAGGAGCAGATGGTGTTCCAACTTCTAAAAAATGCCCCTAAAGTGCTTTAGGCAAGGAGTACCCATTGATCTCTCTTGGAAATACTTTACTAAAGTGTTTGGTTTCTTCAAATGCCTTTAGCTCCCATGTAGAATAATTGTCCTACTCTCTCGAGTAGGAATTATCAGCAATGGGAAAGCCATGCCCTTTACAGGAAAAAATGGATGCAAATTCTGTGTTGTTAAATATTTGCACATAAACACTACCAGAGATGAAGAAGTCAGCCTGACACAAGTTATCAGAACACTCACTTGGCTTTGGCAAGTTCATGAATACAGCACATACCCCAGTAAAATCCTTGCACTCCTGGGTGCCAAGGTAAGCAGTTTTGTCTGGGAAGCACCAAAGCACAAAATGCTTTGCAGAATTAATTAAGAGAAGCCCATCCAACTGTTGGAGGACTGATGCTGATGGTCTTCCATTGTTCACCTGCTAGTGGTCTGGACTGAAGTAGGACCCCACACAAAGATAGCTGGCAGCAGAGCACAGATGCTCAACCAGAAGACATGTCCAGGTAAGTAAGAATTAAGTAAGTAATCCCTTGTGAATTATACCTGGATAATGCTCTTAGTGAGCAGAAGATCAGAAGCCCTTTACATATTGATGCTTAGAATTTGCTGTCTTTTTTTCTGCATGTATGTCAGAAATAGTGTGTCTTTAGTTGTGCTGAAGCAAGCCTGGGGTGTGTTCATGATGAACCTTAGGGTACCCACAAGAGTGAACCTTGGTGCTCACACAGGAGCTGTCTGTGGGCATTGTGATGTACTGTGAGCAACAGTTGTATATTACTAAAAAAGTCCTGTTTTTCCTGGCTATATTTAGTTCCTTTGGGGGAGGAAACGTTTCATTTTCAACAGATGTGTTTCATTCTGTTGCTTCTTTCCTGAGAGGATGCACAGGAATGAAACTTAACCATAGAGGAGTGAAGCCAGCCAGCAGATTGATTTCTATTTTTCTGGCTATTGCTGTGATGAGTATAGCTAAAGTCATAGGGAAGGGGGAAGCTTTTTGTAAACCTTGTCTTGCATAATCTGCAGAAGATTGTGTGTCTGTTCTGGATTAGAGTCTCCTAGGCAAACCCTCTAAAAGGGGCTGAAGGAGAAAGAAAAGGTCTCTCTCCATTGAAAGACAGGACTTCTGTGGAAGCCATACTGACATGTGTGCCACATCTGGGCCTGCTCCCCTAGTTTTTGTAGGTCCCTACCCAGCTGCAGCTTTGGGCCCTTTCCAGCCCCAGTGGAGAAGAATTCTCCATCTGACTTAGGCAGCATGTGGTCCACACAAAGCCTGCCCATCCTCCCCTTCAGTGGACCAGCAAAGTGCTGAATCTGCCCTGGGGCTGCAGTGTCACAGCAGGGACACTTCCCAGCCAGCAGCGTGATTTGCTTGGGGCACAGTCTCACCTCAGGTGCTGAACTCTGGAATATGATAGGAAAGGTATCACTGGGTTTTGTTATTGTTTGTGTTATTAACTCACAAAGACTTACTGTTTTATGGGTGTCTTAAACAGCTCATTTCGTGTCTTTTTTTGCATTGCTTGCTGCTATTTCTGGGAATTCCTCAAAATATGCAGCTGTCAACATCTGCCACTGCTGTTCTAGTTTACTGGAAAGAGACTGTAAACTTGAAGTAATGCATGTTCTTACCATGTATTATGCATGATAGCATGTTACACATTTTATTCTCCACTATAATAAATAATGTAAGCTTTGTGTAAACTTAGTTCAAGCAGCAGAAGTAGTACTTTTTCTCATATCATGTGTTGCCCAGAGCACTTTGCTGGAGCTGTGTAAATGCCATTAGCAGCTGGCAGCAAACAAACTGTTGAAACCAGTCAGGAAATAATTACTAAATTTGACATTTTTCACTGAAATATCAGAAATGATTCAGCTTGCTTTTGTGAACCTACTGTGGCACTCAAAATCACAGTTCTGTTCTAAGGAAATCTCACATCCCGAGTGTAACTTGGGAATGACTTTTTTGACACAGATGTTGTTGAGAGGTTAGGAGAGCAATGATCCCAAAAGTTTTTTTATTTACAGGAGTATTTTTTAATGGGAATTGAACATGTAGAAGATTGGCTAAGATGCCTGCAGAGTTTTTAATAATTTTGCTACTGAAAATAGTATTTCCGAAGATGGTTGAAGGAAAAACAAATTGTGTGCTCACAGCTCTTTTGGCTGATCACCTGCGCCCCTCTCATACACAGACACTGCAAACACAGTGGGTGTCTGTAGGGAAGGTCCCTTTTTTGTCAAGTAGGGGCAATTAAGGACAAGACTAATCTACATGGTAAATACAGCTTATAGTACTTGTGGATTAATGTTTATTCTGTGTATTTCCAAAGCCTGTGTCTGTGTTAGCAAAGATTTAGCTTAGCTGGATAGGATCTGTAGCTTGAAACTGTTGGTGCTAAGGACCTGACCTCCACACTTACCTCTAGTTTGATCCCAGGGGCTGAATGCCACTAGTGGTTGGAGCACATCCTTTGCTTCCATCCAGAAGGAATCTGGTGCACATGCTCAGGAACACTCCATCATGCAAACTAAAGCTCATTAAGTGAGGCCACTGTACTGGACTGTCCCACAGGAAAGTGGAATTCCTGCTAGACCATCTTATAACTCAGGCTTTGCAAGGGTATTTTTTTCCGTGGGTATTTTTCTTTCAAATTTGAGATCTGATTCCTCCTATCAGACCATGGGAATCAAGGGCTTCTGATTCTTCCTAAATTTACCATCCAAATGTGCTCCATAAATCAGGAGTGTGATATAGGACAAAGTGATCCAACATGGGTACAGCACAGTAAGTGCTTTGTTTGATGAAGAGTTAATGTGATTCTGCTCGTGGATGTAATTTTATCCTGATCATGCTGGGTGCTTGCTAATGCATGCATTGTTTTTATATACTGCAAGACACATAGAAATTCCCTTAATCATTCTCCCAGGGTAATTTTGTTCTTGTGGCCTTCCAGTTGTATCTGTATATGTGTGCATATATGCATTTCTATACAGTGTGCAAGCATTCTTCTGTTCATAGAAAGTTGCTACTATATGCGCTAACATAAACTTTTCTGGGTGGTTCATGTTACACAATTTATTACTTGTATTCTTTGGTTGCCTTTTGTAATGCTGACAAGTGTATGGATAGCAGATACCACTGTAGACTAAGAAAAACTTTCATACCATTTATACTTAACTTTGTATGTTTTGCCATGTGTTTTCTTGCTACATGTTACTTAGTTTTTGCTCCCATTTGGAGAGTGTGCTTCTGTGTATTTGCAAAATTGTGCCTGGATTATTTTAAAACATGAATAAATGTATACAATTTTCCAAATGCCTGACATAATTTATGCATGATTTTGTGCAAAACACTTTTATTCTTGTTTATGTATATGGCACTATAATAATATCTGACAGTTCACTGAACCCAAGGAAACAAAGATCTTTTTTCTCATAAGTGTTATAAATCAGCTATACACACTTTAAAGTCATTTTAAGGCATCTGCCCTACAAATATTCAGTAATGCTGGGTAAATTCAGCCACAAAACCTACACTTGCAATAAGTCATGATTATATTTCTGTATGTTAAAACACACTGCAGGCACAAAATGTCCATTGGGTCCAGGTCATAAAGGGCACCTCCTTGCCAGAGCACAGCAGTCGGGACTGAAGCCACTGAAAGCCCAGGAGTGAACACTGAGCACATGCTTGAGAGAGCCATGTAAATTAGAAGGGCTGGGGGAGAGATCACATTTCAGGAAAAGGTGCAAACCTCTACTTGCTGACAGGAGTGTGAGGGGGACCTACCTAAGTTTTGTTCCCCAGTGGACCCCTTGGTGCTAAGGGAGAAAGGGAACTAGAACTCATTCAGCCTCTGGTCTCTAACTTTGCTATTTTCCTGTTCCCAGCTAAGAATATGATTAACAAGCAAGCGCTTTGATCTGTAAATCTTAACTTGGTCTGTATGTGCTGAAGTAAACATATGTAGAGTAGCTGGGTTTGTGAAAGGACTGGAGATTCTGGGTTCATCTGTCAGCACTGGCATATATAATGCAGCAGCTGTTACCACCTAATTGTGGGCCAGATTCTGATATGTACCACTTAGAACTGGGCTATATTTTGTCAGCTACCAGAGTAAGGGAAATGAAAAAAGTATTTCTGTGATAAGGATAAAACAAAATAAAAGGAAGAAATGCTTTTCACATGCTCAGCTTTGAGGGTCGCTCAAGTCTGATACGCTGCCAAGGGGTTTGTTAAGAATTTGTGTGTTACTTTTTCAGACATACTCTCTGCATTAACTATAATGTTCACTTCAGAACTATTACAGTGTGAGCTCTGAATGCATATTACTAGCATGATGTAATATGGATTCATTTCATCCTTCTTCCATGCAGGATGGTTGGATATATTAGTGACATGGGATGTGAATGTGAGTTTATTTGACTATTTGTCATAGGACCAGATATCAAGTAAAAAAATGGTTTAATTGTTGAATTAGCCCTCTTAGAGCTTTCAAACCCCCATAGAATAGCCAGCCTAGATGCCTGAAGCTTTTGCTCCTGTGGCTTTACATTTGAATCTTATTTTATTAGTTTGCACCAGATCACCCAGTAATACTTTGTCAACAGTCCCAGTGATATTTTCTTTTTATTACCGATTTCTTCCGTAATGACTGAGTCTTCTGTGAACCTTTGTGTTTTCCTCTAAATTACTGATAAAATTGTGAACTAGTGTATGCCCAGAAAGCTATCCCAGCAGAATACCTATTCTATGATCATTCCCCATTCAAATTGCCATTTTGAAATGTCAGTTAACCAGTTTTCCATTCCTTTAATGTGAGACTTGTCAATTTTGTATTATCATGTTTTCTTAACTCAAATGTCATGAATACCACATCAAATGTCATATATGGAATCCAAGTGTATCAACAGCGTTGTCTTTCACTTGTACTCACAATTGGAAAATAAGCCAGCAAATATGTTTGACAGTATCTATTTTCCATATTGCACTTAGATTGGCATTTAGCATATTTCTCCTCTTTAATTAGTTAGTAATTGAGTCCCTTGTCAGCCATTCCATTACTTTACTCCAGATCAATTTTAGACTGACAGGACTGTAATTATCTAGGTCATTAAGTTTATCCTTCTTAAATATTAACACAACATACGTTTTCTTGCAGCTTTCTGGAACCTTCCCAATTGTTCCAAGATTTAGTAAAAAGCAGTAATAATAATACTAGAGATTCTGCAGTCAGCTCTTGAAAAACTCTTGGATACAAGTTACTTGAAGTTTCCTACACAAGTGTTTCTTATTTTTCTTACTTTAGTAACTTCCATTTCATTTTTTCTTTTTTTTTTTTCTTGTTGCCTGGTAGTTTATCATCTTCATAGTGTATCATCAATTGTCTGTCTTAAATACTGAACACAAATACTTATTGAACACTTCTTTCTTGTCTTTATTACTCTTAACAAATCTTCTACTTCAATCTGATAAAGAATGGTACCATTGTCAGGATTCCTAATGATTTTGAAAAATATTGTCCTTAATTCTCTGGACATAAATTTCTCCTTACAACTTGGCTAAACTTACTGGAGGAATTATATATGTAATGCCTTAGTTCTACTCTATATCCAGTGTTATTAACCTTCTTCTTTCATTTCATTGATTTACAATTAAGTGGAGATTTTCATTAACCCTTTGATCTAGATAATTTTTGAACACCTACAACTTTCTTTCCTGATTTTTCAGCTAATAAACATTTATATTTTCCAATTATTTAACTGTTTTCTCTCTGAGCTGAGTCTCCTTTTCCATAATTTTCAGGCTGGTAAAATGACTGCACCATCCATTTAACTGTGGGCTTCATTCTCTTTCTGCCCATAAAGAGCAATCAAGTTATCATCATAGCCACAAAGAGTAATTTACTTCTCTGACCAAATGCCTCTGATAATTTTTCATTATTTCTGAGATGCTGTCTGACATAAAATTCTCATTCTTGGAGAGTTCTCCATTTTGGTTTAAGAAACATTCATACAGAATGGTCAATAATTCAGCACAGGCACTGGCACCATGAAACTTCAGGCAGATGTCGGGCAGGCTGCAGTCTCAGATAATTGTGCAGCCTTTTTGCTCCTGCACAGTACAGAAGGTGCAAAGGCATCCAGTCATCCTGCTGTCTTCTATGATTTGGTGATTTGCAGACAGCAGCTACTATCCCATCTAGTGTTTTATCTGTTAGAGTATTGATCCACTGCATTCACATCATTTGCTTCTGAGCTGCCAGTGTCCTGAAAACAGACTGTGGCTTTTTACTGTGAAGTGCCACTCTTCTTCTCCCTCTCTCTACTTGATCTTTCCAAAAATAGGTTATAACCATTGATTTTAATGTTTCAGTTACGCAGTTCTTCCCATGTAATTTCAGTAATACCTGCTACACTGAATTTATAAATATGTAATTTGAATTACTTTCATTTTTTTTTACCCAGACTATCTGGTATTGTTTTATAGAAAATCTACTACTTTTGCATTCTTCATGAATTTTGGTTTTGCCATCTTAATTTCATCCTGAAAGACTAGGGATTTTTGGTTGGATTTGGGTTTGGTTTTTTTTTTTTAATCGGTTCCTCTTTTTTAGTACTTATTTTTAGCCTCTTTCCTAGCAGGCTGTTTACCTTTCTGCAGAACAGGAGATCGCCTAAATGGTGCCATCCTTTCACCTGCATCAAAAAGACACATGCTGCATGTTCAGAATCTTTTTTTCCTGTCTTTCTTCATTCACCAGCCAAGGATAATATCCTGGAGGATCACACAGACATTCTTCTTCCTAAGCAATGTCTGGGGTTCCCTGACCTTGTCTGAGGTCTGTGAGACAATCCCTTTGCAGCAGAGCCACTGATGCATACACTCTTTCCAATCATCTTTAATCTCCAGCCTTTTCCCCACATTGGTTGGGCTACACATGATCCCTAGCTGTCCTTTTTTGAAAAACGCTTCTGCCTCTGGAGAATTCTGGAATTTGGGTGGGGGTGAATTGGTGAATTGGAGATGGAGGGAGGTTGTCTGCTCAGAGGAAAGTGTAGGCTGTGTTAACACATCTGCTCAGCCCTTCTGTTTATTGCTGCACAGAGTAACCAGACCTGTGCGGGCTGCTCAGTCCCTGGGTTAGCAGCTCCCATCTCTCCTCAGGACTGGCAGAATTTGGGAACTAAGGAGTCTGGGTTCTGAGACTGTGTGTAAAGTGAGCAAAGGAACTGTCAAAAAATGAAACATTCAGATTTGGCTTGTTCTGTCATAAAATTGATCCTAATCTGCATCTTTGTATGGGGGATTAAAATTACAGTCAGCTAGCACTCTTCACTGGCAAAAGGAAAACATTCTGCCAGAGAATTTGTGATTAACTCTTCTCCTGTCCAGAGGAGAGCTATCTAAATTAATTGTCTTTGACAGGTGAGGTCTGTCCTCATTTTGGTACAGGAGATAAGGTACTGGCTACGACACAACTGGGTAGATTTGCACAGCTTTTTAATTACAACAAAAGCACTTATCACAAATGTCTTGTAAACTGAATGTCAACAGTGCTTGGATTGCAGCTGCCTGGCCTTGGGGTTTGACAGCTTCCCTCTTTAGTACACGATGAAACATTATCCTGCATTCTGTGACCAACTTTGCCTTCAGCCTGTTTTTATAGTGCCTTATAGTTCATCAAGCCCTACTGCATAGGCCTTAAAATAAGGCAAATCAGATCGGTTTGGTCTCACATTGCCTTTTTTGTCAGCACTCTAGAAAAGATGCTCAGTTCATTGATCTGACACACTCCAAGTTGCACTGCCTCATCATCTTAGTGACTGATTGATGAAAGACACTTGATGTATGGTGATGTCATTGAGTAAAAAGTTGCCTTGTCCTATGTATTAGTTCTGCAGAACTAGGAAGGGAGCTGAGCAAATGCTTCCCCTGAACATACTGTATAGAAACCAAAAATCTTCCAGCACCTTATTTTGCAGGATAAATCCACATGGTACAGTTCAAGCCCCATGCCATGCAGAGATAGTCCTCCTGGCTCTGAATGAACAAAATGTGCCTGCATACAAATGGCAAACCATTTGTTACATTTTTGCAAGGAAAAACATGAAAAAAGTCTGTTGGAGCACAGCCTTACAGCTCCTCTTTTCTCTGGCCTGTGCTGGGAACAGCCGGGTGAGTTACTTGGAATTGTGAATCACTTGGTATTGTGTTGATTAATTCACACACTCACATACACACACAAAATGGCATGGTAAAAATGCCATACGCTAAAAGATCAAGTCACTGTCATGTGCTTTTTTCCTACAAGTGTTGTGGAATGAAGGGAAGACAGCAGAGTTTATACTCACACAACTGGCTGAAAGCTGTATACAGTAAGCACCTGGAGAACATAAAGAGATTGTGAAGGGAATTATTATGAACACTATAATGATTTTATTTTTTGCTATTTCTTCATGCTATCTTGAAAAAGATCAGTTATTTTCATCAGCACCTCAAAGATTCTTCCCCAAAAAAGTACAAAGCAGACTGACAAAGAGTTTCTGAAAGTGGTTTCTATTGCATTAAAAGAAGCAGTGGGAATTTATGAAGAGAAAAGAGTGAATATTTAAATTAAGGACACTGAGACCTAAAATTCCAGCCCTTTATGTACTGTACTTCTCACTGGTATCAATGGGAGCACTTACTTAAAGCTTAGTACAGGATTCAGGGATTCTTTCATATCTGCAAATGACACAGAAAAAAAAAAGAGGCCAGTCTTTCTCTAGTGTGAAGCCTTTGTTTTATCTTTCATGATACTTGAAATGGCAACCAGCTTTAGCGATGGTTCAAGTGTCAGAATTCACTTTCCCGCCTCCAAAAGAGGACAAGGGAGTCAAACTGCACCATTTTTTGAGGGCAGCCTTGCAGTCCTTGGGAGTTTTAAAATGGGGAAAGTACTGTATTAATTTGAGTGTGTCAGTGGTGAATGGGATAATTTAACAGCACCTTCCCCTCTCAAGTATATATTTTCTTGAATACATTATTATACAGGAAGGGTTGAGGATACAAACCTTGAATCATGAAAGCATGTGTATATGCTGAAGAGGTATTACAATGAATTCTAAGCACTGGTAATAGTTTAGAATCCAAAGGGCTGGTGACCTTTGCTTTTAAAAACATGCTTTAAATGTTATCATTCTACAGCACCATCTTCTCTACTCTATCTTCTAAATGCTTTTGGACACACAGACCATGGGATTAATTATATACTGCAAGCAACAATTCATGAATATTTAACACACTCATTTATACTTAATGAATAAATTTGCATTTTGACAGTGTTATTTAATGTGGTTTAAGGAAAAACTGCTCATTACCTTTCAATTTTGTAGATTAGGAGAATGTAATTGGAATGATAAGGTAGGAGAGAGGCTGCATGATTGTTTCACACGCTTTGTTCCCACAGGTTTTTTGATCACAGCGGCTCAGTTCGGTTTGTTCGGGGAAGTTTCTCTGTCTCGGTTACTTCATCCCGCTCCCTTCGGGGAGGTTGTAGCAGCGAGGGCTGAGTTGGGAGGCAGCCCGGGCCGGTCAGAGGGCTTTGGGCAGGGCATTCCCCGGACGGAGAGCCGAGGCACCCCGCGCTGGCCGGGGCGCAGCTGGAGGGGCAGAGGGTCCCCGGCAGCAGGGCAGAGCCTTGGGGCGGTGCCCGGGGGCTGCGCTGAGTGCGCTGTGGCTGCTCTGGGGAGCCCTTCCAGCACCTGCACCCAGCTCGGTGTGAGCAGCTGGCGGCCCAGGGCCGCCCCGTTGTTCTGGTCGGGGCAGGCCCGGGCAGGGGGTGCCGGTGGTGCCGGGCCGCGGTCCCCGGTCCCCGGCCTGCCCTGCCCTGCCCACACACACCCGGCCCGAGCGCCGCCGGCCCCACAGCCCGGCAGGAGCGGGACGCTGCCCGGTGTGCAGGGCTCGGAGCTCACCCCTGCCAGATTGCACAAGGTTTTGTTGAGTCGGTTTTTTCCCCAGAAGGCTTGGTCCTTTTGAGAACGCTCTGTAAAAAGAAAGAAACAAACAACCCCAACCCCCCCCAAAACCCGCACTTCATCGTGCAACAAAACCTCGGAACAGACCTGTGTACATTTCAGCAGTTCAAAAGGAGAAGGAGGTAAAAATATACATTCTTTTTTTCATTTTGTATTGTTAATTTTTAAGGCTATCTCATGATTTGTAGGAAGGGGAAGCAGTGAGGAGGAGAGACAACTTGTTCTGGTTTTGTTTTCTGTCAGCAGTCCTGGTGTGAAGGCTCTGTCCCATTTAAATTTCATGGCTTTTTCCCCCCGTTATTTTAATAGGGCTAACTGCAAAACCTTTGTGTGTGTGGGTATCTGCTTTGCCTTTTAAGCATGAATTTAATCAACTCAAATGTTTCCTTAGGCACAGAGATACTATAAAGATTTCTTAGCTAGTACTAATGAAAAGAATCAAAAATAATCAGAAGTTTAAAAAGAATTTCCTGGGACTTGGTCTCGTATATTTCTGCGTCTGAACAGCAATAGAAGAGAATGTCCCCAGGTTCCTAGTCTTTAATACCAAGGGTTGATCTTGTAAAACAGTTTTTAAAACGGGTTAGAATTTGCTTCTTTAACAAAGTATATGCATTGTTTCTGTTTGTCATTTTGAAGTGCCATATGGTGGCAGATACTAATCCACAATATGTTGCCACAGTTCTCTCTGATCTCTCTTGAAAAAAAATGTAATTACACAAATGGAGACTTGACCTTTCATTCAGATTTAATGGACTGTTTCCTGAGCACATTTCTAACAAAGAAAATTGCATGAAATGTTATTTTTTAAGTTGGCTATGTACATCTTGTCTGGGAAGGGAAAAATCTTCAGGCCAAAATCAGGTTGTTCACCAACTCCCCATTCAGCACACAGAATAATGACATCTTGCTTCTCACAAGGGGGCTCTGGAAGTAACTTTGATGTTAAGCAAAACAAAGATTTGAAATGTACAAACTGTGTTGATATCCCTCTCCTCTGGGCAATGATGCATAAGCAAAGATAGCCCATCTTTGACATGCTCCTCATCCTGTGGGAATATCCCCACACAATATTAATAGAGTGGAATGTACCAGATAAAGCTTGGATCTGCATTTTGGTGTTCTTTTCCCTTAAATTTTGTAAGACTTGAAATCTTAGATACTGCTTTGACTGCATCCAGCAAGCTAAGAGCTCATGATTTGCACTCACATTCCCAAACTGCCTGGGCCTCCATCACGGTGCATCTCCTGATCAAGAACTATGTTTCAGTCCCTCAGTGACTTAATGTAGTTCTGGTTTTAATATAGCAAAAGAATCTAAGCTCCTGGTGGGATATATGGGGCAAGTCTAGGTGTACTTCCTGTACATGTCTCCTTTTTATTTAATAGAAAATGGAAAGGGTTTGTGTGGGGCTAAAGCAGGTGTGTGCAGGGACGAGGTCAGCTGTTTCCCAGAGGAGGTGTGTGACCATTGCTGTGCCTGCAGCTGGTGCTGGTGGGCTGTCACAGGCTGGGATGTGCAGGTTCCACAAAGGACAACTGCAGCACTGCCCATTCCTCCTGACTGGAAACACGTTCTTTTCCTGCTTGGGAGGAGAGTTTTTAGCCCTGCTTAAAGCTTTTTGTTCCTGTTTTGGTCACCAAAATGGTTGATAATGTTGACAATGTGTGAACAATAGAACCTAAGGTTCATTATTTTGCATAGGTTTTTTTTTTATACATCCATTACCCTTTTGGTCTGGAATTTGATAGCCCCCAAAACAGTTTCCTGTCTGGAATACAGGATTGCTATTTTAGGATATTTCCTGAGGTATTTGTTGCTGAAAGTGTGTGTTGCTTGCTGCCATTTTGATAAGGCAGGAAAGCAGTAGAAATCCTATCTTTAAAATTTGTCCCACTGGGAAATCTTGAGTTTGTGAATATGGTGACTGATTATATGCATCACAAAACAAAAATGCATAATTGAGCAGCAGCAACTGTCTGAAAATAATCTACTGTTTCAAACAGTTGAAGGCTCCAGTGTGACAAGTCACCAAGTACTTAAACTCTTCCCATCATCAGTCTACTTGCTAGCTTGATAAAAGCTGTTAGCTATGAATACACGAAATAATCCTTTTTATTCCTCCCATGCCCCACCCTTAAGTATGCCTAGAGTCATGTTTGGTGGGGCACAACAGGCACTAGATCAGATGTCATCAGGCCCCGTATACTAGCTGTTTGGTTTACTTTTTTTCCTCAGTATTAAAGGTTTAAAACTTCTGGGAACAAAAAGAAGATTCATGATACATTAGGCTTGTCTTTTGACTTTGGTGATTCAAATTTACTTGCATAATTTAACTCAATAATGTTTTGCTTGATAGTGCATGTGAACTGGGAAATGAACAAGTAAGAAATCTATCGTTTTTTCCTGAATTTTATTCCAAATTTACATATTTCTGTTGAACAAATTTGTCAGCTGTATTAAGATGTTGGGAAACCCATATAAGATGTTTGCTTTGGATTTTACAAAGCAGAACTACTCGCATCCAAGTTATGAAAAATTAGTACATTCATAATTTGTAATGTATAAGGAATAGTGAACATCCAACTTTCTGGCTATAGGAATCAAGCCTGGGGGCATATTTAATTGACTCAGAGTCAGACATATTTCTCCTGTGGGCAGAGAGGTAACTTTTCTGAGACACAGAAGTCTCTCTCATTTGTATCTTGTGCCAAAGATCTTTAAGCCTCATGAAAACCTTCCTCTCTGGAGCATTCTTCCTTCCACTACTGTATTTCCTCTTAACAAGGTATTGCTCTTCTGCTGTTAATGTTAATGAGAGTACTAAAATCTCTTATTAAGAAAATGTTTGAATTAATAAAGACAGTGCCTTTGCTATTCAGGATCAGCCTGATACCTAGTGCAGTGATTTCTATGGACAGTTTTACAAATGCCTATATTTGGCCAGGCCAGGGGCTCTCTGGAAACTCTACAATTTCAGGGAACAGCATAAATACTTTAGTCAGGCTATTTGGGAAGATAACACAGTAAAAATTTTTACCAATATATTATCTCAATCTAAAAATGTTGACGCCTGAACACAGCAAGTGCTGCTACATTCATTTATAATGAGTTAACGAGGCTTGCCTGAGCTTTTGAAGGTTATGTGACTGCATTTATTGATCTCATTTCACTGGTATCAATAAGAGCTGAAGTTTCTTGTTACCCCATAAGGCCATTCATGCCATGGTCTCCCAGATTCATTTGAAGCTTTTTCCTTGATCTAGAAAGCTAAAAAATCTGCATGAACCTTAGAAGAAGCTCTGTCTGATATGGTTGCTCTGTTTATTGTCAGTGAAATTATATAAGTCATAGCCCTATTACTGTCTCAGGGAGAAAAGAAGTCTGGTTGGCAATGAATTTGTCCTTAACAGTCTACATTTCTCCATTGATTTTGCTCCACATTCCCCATGTCCCTTAAAAACCTTCATACGCTGTAATATCCCTATTGTCCTCTGTCCTTTTCCACACTGCCCCTATGCCTCTCTTGCCTATCCCATGTGTATTTCCAGAGAGATTTTCTACTGTGGTAACTGAAATTAAGGTGGCTTCAGAGCTCTTTCACATATTCTCTACCACCTTTTTTCCTGTCTGGTGGTCCAAAGAAAACATACTTTGGCTGGTTTAAAGTTATCTGTAGACTTATGGTTCAGTTAATAAATGTGTACCCACTTACTGCTCCTTCCTGCCTCGGAGCAAGCTGAACAAAAAGAGACAATTTAAACTGCTCCTGCCTTTCCTTCATTTAAAGTTCTGGTAGGGGCTTTCTCCTGTTATCTTGCTGTTGAGCTCCATGAAATTCATGCCTATATTTGAGACCTTTGTTTTCCTGTGAAATTAGTTTCAAATTACCCAGTGAAATCCAAAGTTACTTAATGGAAGTAGACAGGCATGCAAACAAGCAGTGTGTCTGTGATCACATGAGCTTTGTTTGCATTGGGACATTAGGCTTACACAAAAACAAGTGGGAAGATGAAGGCAGTGATTTATTATTCCAGTGGATGCCTTTGCTAACTTTCAGGACCAGTTATAAGGCAGATTGCTGGTTTCCCCTTTGTCACACACCTAAATGGGCTGAGGGGTAGCAGCAGTGAAACCATTGGAGGGTTGTGGCATTCGCATTCTCTGAAAAAATCCCTTCGCCCAGGATTTTTCTCCTGGGAAGCTGAGAAACCTCAGAGAAAAAGGAAACAATTCTTATCTCACTTGCTTCTCCTCTGTTTTGCTCATGTGTGGAATGTGTTTGGAGATTGTTTACCCAAACATGATTGTTTTTTTGGATTCTGGTGTGAGTTGTTTTTACTCTTTGGCCAATCAGGGCCAAGCTGTGTCGGATCTCTGGAAAGAGTCACGAGTTTTCATTATTATCTTTATAGCATTCAGTGAATATCCTTTCTGTATTCTTTAGTATAGTTTAATTTAGCATTCTTTAATATAATATAGTATCATAAAGTAATAAATGAGCCTTCTGAGAACGTGGAGTCAGATGCATCATTCCTTCCTGCCACAGGGATCCCTGCAAATAGAATGGAGGGTTTTGTCACATTTTGTTTTGTGTCTTTCTTCTTCCCGTTTGATCGTATGACAGGTGTCAGTCATTTGTTTTTTAAGAGGTTGTCTTGGTACCTGGAGAACTGGAGGTGCCTGTGTTTTATGTGTTAGTACTAGACTAATAAATCAGAGGTAAGAACAGAAGGAAAGTATGCAGGGAGACATTGTATGGCAGAAAACTATGGGAAGAGATTTGGAGAGGTCTGGATTGCCAGTTAATGGGGAGGAGAGGAAAGAAAAGAGCAGCCTGACCTTTCTGTGGTGCCCTTATAAGAGGTCAGAGGAATGAAACAATAATGGCAGCCTTCAGTCTCGAAAAGGGCAGCAGGAAGAGAAGGGCAGCAGCAGAACTCAGCTACTGCCGTATAGTCGATTAACATTTGCTGCTCACAATCCCATAATTTTTCACTGAGTAGGAGCCAGGATAAAAGCCATCCTACTTAGTGTCCATTTTGCAAAGTGAAATCTAATTAGTTAAATGCTTCAAAGTTAATGAAGAATATGTAATGTCAGAAAATGTGTTCTAGTGTAAGTGCAGCCCTCTCATGCAAGCACTGGTGCTGTTGTGATCTCAGATGACATAATAACACCTCAGGGCTAGTGCTGTAAAAGGCCATGGAGATGGCCCTTGGCAAAGGGCCACGAGGATGCCGTGCAAAAATGTCCAGTGATCTCTTTAGGGGTTCAGCTCTGGTGTTAATGAAGGCTCCCCACAGACACATACATGAAAGGATCTTCTGGAGTTTGTGTGGCATCCACATCTGTAACTGCAGAGAGCTGGACAATAAACCTGAGAAGATGTTATATCTGGGCATGTGGGATGCATGCACTGCTTTGCTTTAGGACTGCTGCTCATACGTAGGTGCAATCTAGCTTGAAATACTTACCCAAGAAATCAAGGGGAAAAAAACCTGACAATTGTCTGATGAGCTTCAGATATCACTGGAGTTCCTGAGTTGTCCAGCTGAAAGTGCATTTATTTGACAGGTAAATACTTGATGCTTGAATACAGAAGTTGGAATATTACATTTTGAGGGCTCTAATATCTCCAGATGAAAATTTCTGCTATAGGACTAAAATTCAATATTATGTAATATAATATTTTGCCCCTACACAGTGAAATTTCAGCACATTCATCTCTAGAAGAGTTTCCAGGAATTATTATGCTTCTCCAGGAGATGCATCAGAAATTAAAAAAAAAAAAAAATCTTTGAATCAGACAAAGGAAAACCCGTAAAAAAGAAGTATTGGCTGCAATAGTACCACAGAGAACAAGGCCAGATTGTGTGTGGGAGTACATCAGCATTGCTCCATTGAAGACAAATGGATGATCTGGACTGAATTTTGAGTCCTACAGGGATCTTAGGTAATTTCTTTCTGAGCCTCTGTTCTTCTGTCTGAAAGATGGTCGATTGCACCTTAACAGAATCTAAGTATTGTAATTTCAAATGTGTCCTTTTTTTACAATAAATATTCATGAAAATTAATTTCAAACTCTGGTTTGTCAAGATCTAAATACAAGTAATATCCAGCTAGGGTACAGGCAAAGCACAAAGCCTTTTCTCATTATACAGTTATCGGAAACACTCTAAAAAACTATAGTAGGAAAGGCATTCTTTGCTATTTTGATCTATGAGTAATTATAGAAAATAGAAGGGGTTTTTTATAGGGAGCTACAGAATGATAATTCTGTGACGTGAAGAGAAAGGAACAAAAGGTTGTAGTTGGAAAAATTATATTTTTTCTTCAAGAAAAAATGTGAAAGAAAAATCAACTTCCAGCAAAGGAGCTAGATGTGATTAGAAGAAATAAAAGTGATCCCTAAAGAGTGAAAAGTAGAAACTGTACTAAGACGTGGCTGAAATGTAGTGAAAGAATCAACTACTAGGCCTCTCTGGAGGAGTTATTCATAGCAAAATGCTGAGGAAAAATGAGTATACTAGACACTTGTTGTGTAGTATGCATTCAGGCTCAGATAAATATTCACATTTCACAGCCTTTGCAAGAGTAGCTCCTGTGAATATTTTAACATTAACCTGGTGATCACCTGTAAAAGCTGTCACTGTATTTCCAACTCTGTACTGGATTGTTTTGTTCTGGTTTCTTATTGGCATCTGTGGTTGGTGTGAAAATCCTGGTGGATTAATTAGGAATACTTCCTACTTCAAATATGGGTGAGTGGATTTGCCACTATGAGAGAATCGTAGGACTGATTTTGATTCAAATTTCATACCTTTTTACCCAAGTAGTGCCTCAGAATCAGATAATCTGCTATGAGGAGGAGTCCAGGAAGGGTTTGGTGGGTTAACAAAGTTCGGATGTTTGTATTCCCGCCAGTCCTTCACCCCAGTGCAAGCTCCTGTATCTTTGAAAGGCTTCCACAGCCATGTTTTGCCAAAAGAAGTGGTCCTGGTGCTGGGCCAGCAGTGAGCAGGGATTAGGGCATGTTGTGGAAATTTAAATCAGCACAGAAGAATCCCCTGCTGCTCTCAGGTGAGCTAAATAGGAGCAGGATAAAGCCACGTGTGTGGGAGGGCTGCAGATGCTCCTTCATATCTGAGCACCTAGCAATTTTTATAAGGTACCTAAGGAGCAGTAATGCTAGGACTGTGATATTGGATAGAAAACCAATTTGAAAGCTTTCAGAAATCATTGAACAGTTTAAAGGTAGGAGATTCCCTTTCTCCCTTTTAGGGGGTTCTGGAGAAATATGTAAGTACTGCAGCTGCCTGTGCTCCCTGCCTTAGGTTAGACTGGTTTTGCTAAGAAAACAGATTTTCTGAATCCATTTTTAGTTCTAAAGATTTTGTCAGGCTTGGGGTTTTTTGTGTATGTCTTAATGGCACAGTTTACAAAGACTGGTAGAACACTGGTTGCAATCACCTGAAGTTGACAGCATTTCTTCTGCTGTACAAAGAAACTGTGGACTTTATTTGGAACTTTTCTCTTGGCTGGTCAAATATTTTGAACAGTTTTTATCAGTTGGATGAGACATGAAATTAGGAAAGAAGCAACTCATTGGCTGAATGTGGCCACTTTTAATTCTTGAAACCAGGTCCCTCCCACAATTCAGGTAAATATATTTTATTAGCACCTTTTTTGTTAAGATACTGATATTTCTGTGGCTTCCTCATGGACTTTTTAGGGACTATTTAATGTTTGAATGGTGCAAATAGATGTCTATTCACATGGTATTATTCCTGTTCCTTGAGTGGACACCCACAATACTTTTAATCAGAAAATGAGTTTTGGTAGAGCCTGTTAGGCAATTACTGCCTTAAAAAAAGAGGAGAGATGGCTCTGTGAAGGGGAAGGGCACAATATTCTGTTTGTGTTCCTGAATATTGCCCATGAAATAGCAAGAACTGCCTGCCTACCTCGCTGTTAGCTTTTAGTAGTTGTATTTAAGTTAACTTTAGTTTTTCTCTCTTCAGTGCCCTTCTGTGCTACTCTTAGCCTTACTCTTTACAGAGAATTTCAGAGATGAAGGCATAAATTTTCTGACATAAGGTCTATTTGTGTGTGAATAGACTTAGAGAGGGTCCATGAACACTGAAATGCTCTTCAGAAGAGGAAAGCAAAAAGCCATTTTCCCTTATCCCCAGTCTCTGAGGCAGGATGAGCACACTCAGAACAGCCATGACGAGAGTATTTCTAAATTTTTTTAAGAACAGGTGATTAATTCATGAGAACAGAGTCTCAGTTGGTGTAAACTACATATTTCATTCATTAATCTTGCTATGTTGATTTTCTCTGAGAACCATCTCCATAATTTTCAGAATATCATCCTACATGCTTCTTGTCCAGAGTGCTGTCTCACAGGACGGTCAGATATGATGACAATGGATGTGGTATAAATAGGCAGAGACAGATCTCTGAAGGGATCATTCTGAAAGAGCCAGATGGCAACAACCACATTTATTTTTTTCCCAATGTCACAAATATGCTTTGCAGTAGGGTTGTGTTTTTTCATTCCAAATGAGCCCAACCAAACTCCATGTATCTTTTTCCATGTATATTTCAGTTCCTCAGGGAGACATCTATGGGCACGATTATACAAAGTCCAAGCCTCATTTTACTGATTTACCATCCAGGAAATGCAGTGACATAACCAGATTGCTTATCATTGTGTTTTTTAAAATGGGCTTCCTGAAACATTAAAAAAGAAACAGTGAAAAGCACAGTTGCTGATACAGGGTCCCATGCATACCACTGCTTTGCATGAATAAGCCTCTGATTAATTCTGAGATCCCTTAAAACACATCTTAGTCACCCTAAAATCTAAACAGCATTTCTGTGTTCAATTTAACATCCACATCACTCAGTCAGAACTTTGCTCTTGATATTTCTTCCCCTTCTCTGCCATTTTTTCCTGTTCTATCTTCTGTCAGCTGGTAGAAGTTCATACCTTCTCCTTGATAATTCTGTGCATAGGAGACAGTAGCTTCCAGATAAATAAAATCAGTTTCTCTTCCCTTACCATGTGTATAGCCAGCTGAAAACATCTCTGTCTGTAGTGGAGGTAACACTGTGCTATCCAGAGCAGGTGTTCTTTTGGTACTAAGCAGCACACTTGAGTCAAAAGACTCGTTAACTGAGGTGTGAACACGCTGTATTTTTAAACTTCATATCCGACATGGGACCATACGTGTGCCTTTTCTGCTTTTGCCAAGTTTTTACTAATGATCATTAAGAAGTACAGTTAGATCCAGCATTTTTCAGCCTCAGTCTTCACTGACTTGTTGAGCGTTTTTTACATAACAAGAATTGCTATTTATAATGTTATAATGCAGAAGGGGAGAACTTCCAGAGGGCAGGTTCCCACTGGAGCATAGCTCCTGTTCAGAGGAGGGAGGAGATAAACCCAGATTCCTTTCACCTGCCCCCCCTTGGTGGTTATTTACATTGACCCTAAGGCGAGGCTCCCCAGCTAACATGCAGGAAGGGCTTTGCTCTCACCCAGTCTCTGCTGTGGGAAATGCCTGTCCACTATCTGTAAAGTGTTTTGGAGGCTGGAATCCAGTTTGGGGTGTTTGCTTCTCCCTCCTCCTCGCTGGGAGTTCACATTCCCCTTTCATGAGGAGCTGTGTGGGTGGCAGAGGGATGCTCAAAGCAGCAAGGTGGCACAGGAGCCGGGAAGGCTCAGGGCTGGCAGGTGCAGCCTCAGCCCTCCTGTTCTGAGGCTCAGCCTAGCTGTGCTCAAGGCAGACAGCCTGAGCTGGGGAGGAAATGCAGGCTCTAGAGCTGTCTTTGTGCCAGCTCTGTCAGGTGATCACACGATCAGCTACCTGATCTTCCAGTACGTGATACTGGCCTGAATGTGGCAGGCAGTGCACTGGGAAAACACAGGGAAATACATTTCTTTTTTTATTTTCAAACTGTTGTCTGAATGGGGAGACAAGAGATTTTGGGATTTTTTTGTGTATTTTTATTTCTGCTCAGGGGAAGTTTAGGGCCATTTTTGATCTGACTTATGTTTGGGGACAGTAAAATAAAGGAAGCAATAAGCCTCTGTAAATACAATTTTCTGGAGTACAGTGGCAATGATACTGATTAGTGATAAGTGTACTATTGTTCCTTGATATCTCTGTGAAGTGGAGGCACAAGTATTTTGCTCCCTGGTGATCATTCACTTGAGGATAACTTTTCATAGGAATTTATGCTCAGCTGCATTCTGCCCTATTTCCTGGTATTTTTGGTAAATCAAACTGGTGCCTTCAGCACACTTGCCTTTGTACTTTGAATGGATTGTCATTTCAGAGATGACAAATCCTTTATACAAATTTGAAGGATAAAAACTCTGTATGGCTTTTATATTCAAATTTGTTTACAGAATGATATTTGCAGGTAACTCTTTAAGTCACTCTCTTTTTTCTTTTTATTCTTTTTAAAGTGATGGTGTAGTCAGTAGCTTGTTCTGTGCTTGGAGATGTATTTCTTTTAGTATGTCCATTATTCATGATGGTTCTGTACTCATGCTGTGGGAATCTGCTGCATTCATTAAATACCATTTCATAAAACTGATGGACTGTAGCTGGCACAAGTTTATCTATAATATTTTCAAAGAGACTATATCATGTAACCAGCTTGTAAGATAAATTTATACGTTTTAAACCATATACAGATTTATTATGCATTTTCTGTTTGCATTGCTCTGTCACCTCCATGATCAAGTCCAGATGCCTCCTGAAGCTAGAATTTGATTCTGTTTTGCTGCTGACATGCAGCAAGCCCTCTTTAGGATTTCCTCTGCTGTGTGACATTATATATTCTTCAGGAAAAATACAAAGCTTCCAATTCTTGTAATTATTGCATTCTAACTTAACTCCTTCTTCTAATTCTAACAAGAGAAACTTCATTTTCTCTATCAAATACTTGTGATGCAATTTCAGTGCTACACACTCATCTCTCTATTCAGGCATTGTTTACGGTGTAAAGGTGAATAAACACTACAACACAGAGAAAAATTACTGTTGTTGTTATGGTGGTCTAGGAATATAGATAAGATAAGGTTTTCAGGGAAAATTCATATATATTATTATGACAGCTATTACAATTTTTGAGGGGGGAAACAACACCTCACTTGGTCTTGTGCACCCAAAGCTGGGCTGTTTGTCCTTATTGTGTTCACTTGGTATAATAAAGGATATACCTCTCCCTAATGTGTCAAATTCACATTTTTCATAAAAGCTGACCTTGCTTTTGTATTCAGCAAGTAAAATTTTCTCATAGCCACCAGCATTTCTTTTTCCTTTGGAAAGTGTGCATTATAATAATGAACTAAAAGCTACATAGCATGGAGATTGTTATTATAGTGGACAACACAAACATGATGCCTTATGCACTCATCGTTGTAAAAGTAAATTGCAGATGGTGGGAAGTGCTGTGGTCATCTGATTACTTTAATGTGGTAATACATTAGCTTAATGTATTGAAGGTCAGGAAGTGTACATCTCAGTGGTACTAAACTGGAAATCTGCAGAATATAACAGAAACCAGTAACAAGTATCATAACTGATAATCATTAAGAAATTAATTTAACCAAAGAGAACTATTTCTAAGCAGCAGTATACAGAGGGCTATAGACCTCTATGCAATTTTGCAACCACCGTGTCTCAAGGAATGTTTTATTTGCCAAGTGCCACTCTTCCTGCAGACACAGTTACAATAGTTTTTCCTCATACACGTTGGTCACAGAAGTCTGTCCATTAAGAATCAGACATACAGGAAATGCAGGATCAGAGCAGATTCTTGAACACTGATGATTAGTAATTTGGTGGTTTGTAAGAATTCTCATTTCATCCAGATTATTTTTTTGGTCAGACTTTTCAATCTAGAAATATGCTCTGGATTCTGTGAACATACAAATCTACTTGACTTTTCACAAATGCTAGAATCTGTTAGGCTGTTCTTTGTTGGATATGAATTGGTTTTGATAAGCTGTTCATTAAGACATGTAATAATGTATTAAGCAAAGTACAAGACAGTTATAATAATTTGCTTTGCCCTGATCTACTGATGCACTGGAAGACATGACAGAACCAGAAAGCCTAGCAACTTTATATATCTCTGGGTTGGTACTGAGGTAATAATCACAAACCATGTTTGGCAAGGCATTTCTTAATCCTCGGGACATTTTTTGCTGAAAGACTTTAGAGCACTGGAAATCTGAAGACAAGAAATTCTTTTCAATCGATCTTGCTTCACCTTTGATTCTCATTCTGCTTAGCAACCTTGGTCCAAACAGATCCCTCCTGCCTTTTCTTCTTCCAGCTAGTTCTGTTTCATAGTTGCACTAAAATGGATCTCACTTTTCAGGCAGCTCCTCAAACTCAGTGTTCAGGTAGACAAACTGCAGCTTTCAGAGCAAACCACAGGAGGATTTCACTTCTTTCCTGTGCAGGTTACTTTCTGAAGTCCATTCAAAGACTTTACTGCTAGGAAACTCTCTTTCATTGAGGATGAGACATACACAGCTGCGATCCCACAATGACTCTCAAGTTTGTAGTGGTTTACATGGTTTCTCTCTCCTGTCACTGTACGGATGGTTTAGTCCTAAATGGAGCTTGTAATGCAACAAGCCAATGACAAAACATTTGCCTTTAGCTTTCAGTACACAGCAATCATCTTTCAAAATGGACAAGTCAGAAATACTGATATCAATGGCAGAGCACTCCTGAATGCTTTCCACAGTTAGCAATGCTTCTACTGAATTTCATTAGTCTACTTTAGTGGCCCAGCAATAAAGAGAGCTTTAATTATTTCCATTGTAGTCTGAAATATGGTGTGCCTGTCAACCAGCCTACAGGATTGCTTAGTTATGACAGGTGAAGAGTTTTGCACTGTAAATACTGTGCAGTGCTTTCCCGTGATTTACAACTATGTCATATGTGTATCCATGTCTAGTTCTTATGGTGCTGTTAATTTCTGAACTGATCCTGAGCTGAACTAGAGAAGCTGAGCTTCCATCTCCCTAGCCTTTTTGTTTTTCTTTTTTTTTTTTTTTTCACTTTTAGCAGTCAAAAGAGCAGCACATACAAAACACTGGTGAGAAACATTTCAGAAATACAATATAGTTATATAGTCCATTTCCCAAACAGTGTTTTTGAAGACAGATACCTGTTTTTCTTTCCATTTCTTGTCTTCAGTCAAAAGGAAGGCATATTACTGGATATTTAGTGCATTACTTTTTGTGGTATAATGCTGCTTAGAAAGATGTGCAAGCAGCCTAAATTTGATGGGAATATGCAAATGTCATGCAATACAACAGGCTGTGTTAGACTGGAAGAACACAGACAGTGGATCTCAGTTTTGTAAAAAGGTAATTTGTTGTTTTTAATGAGGCCATTGGGCAGAATAAAAGGGTGTGACTTTTTTTTCCTCCACTCATTGCAAATATATCTCTCTGATCTCCCTTATACTCTTATCTTTGGATGAGCTAGATTATAATAGGACCCCTCAGAATCCTTTGTATTTTTTGAGCCTTTCATATCTCTTATCTGAAAAATCATCTTTTTTCTTTTGTAACAGACTTTCTAACATAGCTTTCTAGCTGGCTGTTAAACAGCTTTTTCAGATCTATTCCGTTTGTCCAATAACTGAAAGAACCTGGTCTGTCACCAGACAGTGCATTTCCCAGTAACTCTCCTACAGACTGAAAAGCATCCTGCCTCAGAACTGCACTCATAACTCAGTGTGCAGACACTACCACCTGCTTCCCTATTTCATCACTCATTGGCAATTACATGACTCATGCATGCAAATTAGGGACGAACAATTCTCATGAAATTTGAGTTTACCCAAACTTTCCAAACATTTTCTGATGTTTGTAGATGTACTTTAAGTTTGTGAAACTTTGGGAGGCATGATTTGTTTTTCTTTTACAGAACAACATCTTGATGCCAGTCCAGTTCTAAAGCAGTTCTAAAGATGAAATCTAAGCAAGTAATGCCCTTGTCTTATAAATAATATAGTCTAGTTGCACTCTCAAAAAATGCAGCCATGCATAGAATTCCCTTTTACTGTCTGAAAAAAAAATACAGTTATAAAAAATATGTGAGCTAATTATTCATATTTATTTCCCCAAAGTAGTGAGAATTCAGATGTTTATAATTTAATTCAATTAGGAATTTGATGCTGTATTCTGGTGACCAGAAATGCTTATCTTCTGATGGACCAAACCTGAGAGAGTCAGTCACATCAGCCATTTGAGCTGATGTTTCCCACTCATCTTACTGAGTAGCTAATGGCAGGAATATTGTGGATATTCTGCTCAGCCCATTAAAAACCTTTCTTCACTACCCACTGTGCTCTTCACAGACACACCTTGGGATGTGTTTTTAGTCATCTTGACAGATGTATCTTGCATTGTAGAGTTTCTGTCTTCCAACTTGGTAACACCTACACAGGCATACACAAGGCAGCTTGGATGCAAAACACCCCCTTAGTGTCCCAGCAGAGATTCTTGGGGTGGTCACTGCCATTTGAGGATCCAAAACACCCCCTTAGTGTCCCAGCAGGGATTCTTGGGGTGGTCACATTTGACCAACACTGTCCTGCTTCCAGATCCAACCTGGGGTGTCTGTGTGGTGCTGGGCCAGCCTTGGATTGCACTGATTCACACAACTGTCCTGTATTTCACTGCACAGTTGCCCCACACAGTAAGTGGAATTCCTTCTGGGTTTTTGGTTTGTTTTTTTTTTTTTTTGAAAAGAGAAGGTTTCTTTGAGAAGAACCTCTTGGGAAAACAGGGCAATTTCTTGGTTAGCAAGCTCTCATACTCTGGTAACATTTAATTTAAAAGTTTTCTGTAGAAAGAAGATACTTGTAGACAGTCTACCACGTAATGAGACCATATTTGGAGCAGACAGATGGAGCTAAATGAACCAGGAAAACCTACAGCTCATTTTAAAAAGGTTTGCTGTAGCAGGAGAATTAAAAAAAAAAAAAAAAAAAAAAAAAAAAGGAAAACAAAAAGGTTTGCTGTAGCAGGAGAATAAAAAAAAAATTAAAAAAAAAAAATTAAAAAAAAAAAAAAAGGAAGAAAAAAGAAAAGGAAAGTTTTATAGGATAATCCTGAGTGTCTGTCCCTAGTGTATTGAATACCTGAATGATAATTTTTAGAATTCAGGAATCAATTATATTAGCACATTCAAGAAGATTTAAAAATTACCCAGTCTTGCTTTATCCATTGGTACAGTCCTTCTATTTTTTGACAGTGACTTTCTGTACTATTTGAAAGATAATCATGCTAGAAAAAGCACACATATTGTAAGAAGTTTCAGAAGGTATAAGAGCAAGGGCTTTCTCTCTGAAGGATAATGAGCAGAGGGGCACCCAGATGAATATGTACAGCTTGTAAAGAAAAAAGCACAAACTCATCTCAGCAATTTCTGAGGAAAAAGGAAGTTAGCAAGAAAGAGAAAATTGATATAAACATACTGTCTGACTCATACAAATGCTGAATACCAGCAATTAAAACATTTAAAAGATGGCACTGCATGTTAATGCTTCTTCAAAGACAGTGTCTATTCTTCTCTAGTCTTGTGTAATATGCATCATCTCTGGGAAGCTGAAAAGTTTGTAGGGAGGTCTTCAAAATACTGTTCCTCCTTCTGAATGAATCATTCCTCCCAGAGATAGTTAACTATTGCCATCTCTTTGCCATAAACCAAATGATAACCTAAACTCAGTTGTAATAGCAATGTGGTTTTCTCTAGCATAATTTCAAAGGAGGGAACCTGAAGATATGTTTATGTATTGCTTGGTGAACAAATATATTCTCAGCAGATGACAACTGAGGATAATATCCTGCTTTAATGGCTCTTTTTCATGGTATGGTTTTTTCCACTTTCCTTCATAGTCGCCTTCTTGTATTTTCTGTTTACTAGTTTCTGATGTGCAGATCAACACTAATCAAACAGGCTATGCTTTTAAAGCTCCATTCTTAGTCATGCTTGGGCTGAATGTGTGAAAACACCACCTTCCCAGCCAGAGACACCACTGATACATTCAGTCTAAGGAGAAGTCTCATGTTTGAGGCACTGACAAAACAGCCACTTGCACACTGCAGGATGTAACTATAATTTGCATGCTGATGCAATACACTGCTAGTGCAAGTATGGTCTGAAACCCTACAGCAGTATCTTAGGGAAGATGAAGGAAACAAGGAGGAAGGGTATGTGGGGAAACAGACATAATTTATAGCATCACAACATTTTGTCTGGCAGGCATGCTTTAGAAGTGATGGTATGAGTGTCACTAACTTCAGGGTACACTTACAGGTAAATATAGTTTCTCTTTCAGGGGGATTATCATAGTGTATTTTCTCACTTTATCATTCACAAGTCATCTATAAATATAGATATTTATATATTTTAGGAATAAGTAAACAGCCTGCATTTCAGAAGTAAATGAGTTCTGACTCTGGACAAGAAACACAGGGTTATGTTTACCTTTGAGCTCCTTAGTGGTCTTCTCTGCTATCTCTAGAAGATGTTTCTACATGGCCTACATGGTCCCCACTCCTGTTCAGCAAATGACACTTCCTGAGGAAAGTGTGCAGGGAATATGTGTATATGGAGTAACCAAAGCTTGTAACAAAAGTACCACAGTGCAAGAGGGACACATTAATAATAGCTTGATTTTCATTTCATGTTGCTTTTAGGCAGACACCTTTTTAAGTTAGTAGGTCAATCTTCAACTCACCCTTTCATTCTCAAAATTAATTCCCATGCTAGGAAACTGAGCCAAAGCTCAAAGCCACTTTTCCATACCCATGTTCACATTGTCCCTGGGCCTAAATCACCTACTGAATAATTTAGAGCAAACAAGAACATTTTTATGGTTCCTCATAGCAGTTTTTCCTCTGCTTTCAGCAGCCACAGCTATAAAAAAACAGGCAAATTTAGTCCCAGAACCTGAACCAAATACACACAGATTGCTAATTGTCATGCTGTTTAAGCCAAGATTTAACCCATTTTTTGCACATATTCACTTCCATGATCTTAGCAAGCTTAGGACAAAGCCCTTGACAAGAATTTTGTTAGTGCAAAAGGTTTTGATTATTTTGTTCCTGGCCTTAAAAAGGCATTCATAAGGCATTATGATTTGTGTCTTTTAAGACTCTCAATTAGTTGATCCTATTTGCTTTGCCTTTTAAAGTCAAGTCTTGGTTTCTTTCTAATCATCTGCACCAAATGATAAAATAAGAGTCCTGAGGCCCTTTCTTTGGTTACACTCTCTGCCATTCCAAGTTAAATCCATATTTAAGTTTTGAGCTCTTCTGTGGGAATGGCTGAGAGCTGCTGTGTTTAATAAATCTGTCACGACACACTAAATGAAGTAGAAAGCTGATCAACACATACTGATTATTAGTTGAGCTTAGGATGTGTGTTTTAAAAACAATTCCATGATCTGGTGTGGAACATTTTACTTCCACAATGCTTAACACAGTCACCAGTTAAATCATTGGTCTGGGCAAGGTTGAAATGACCTCTGAATTTCTGTCAGATCACTAAATACGTGGACAAACAACATATCCTGTCTCGTGCCAAAACTTTCACCAACTTCCCACCCTTAATTGTTGCCTCTGGCTATGTAAAGGAAGCTACTTTTAAAAATGATACACTGCTTTAATCAAACATTTCACTTTCATACGAGACAATTGTGGCTTTCCTCTACAGCCTTCCTTGTTTCACCTGGACCGCTCTTTACTTCTTTCCATTCCCTTACACCCTCACTTGGATGTATACAGCTGAAAATTAAGTTAGCCAAATAAATTATATCTGAATCCCAATGTGGGAATTTTGCAAGGTCCCTAATGGGTCTGGCACCTAATCTGTCTTGGTAAGAGACAACTAATACTTAATATTTCCATTCATGAAGAGTAGCTACTTAGACTGCTTAGAGGGTACCTTAAACTTTTGTATGCTATTTATTTTTCATTTCTGCATGTTCTTAAACATCTTCCTCTGTCTCTTTGTTGACTGATAAATCTAGCTGTTATAGTCTTGTGTAGACATCATTTATACCTAGAAAAGCATATCTGAAAATACATTACCTTTAAATAGCAGGATCCATCACATCTGAGCTCCCATGTCTGATAGCCAAAAAGCTCCATTTCATTTCAGAAGAAAAATTGCTTCTGTCAAGGTAAACAGAATGCATTATCCCCCCTTAATAACCATTTTTAAGCATGCTTCTGTATTACTTTTTTTCACAGCTGTATTGCAATAAGCCTTAGAGTAATTGCCAGTTCTTCTGTCTAATAGGTTCATTATTCTTTTGCCATAATTGCAGCCATTAAACGTCCAATTGTTAAATTTCCACTCCTACATTTACTTAGTGTTACTTTTTATAATGGGCTATGTCATTACAGCACCCCAGTGGCTACAGCTGTTGTTCAAAGTGTTTCTAAAAGTCTATGAGACCTGAGATATGTCTGTATTCTTGATTTTTCACCAATTCTCTCCACTGCACTTTGTCATCTTTTTTTAGCTTTTATAAAGATAGCTGCATTTAGATACCCTTTACTGAAAGTTTAAGAACCTGACCTATTCAAGAAGCCATAAAACTATGACTTCAATATTTCTAAAGCACCATTTTTTCACTTTTATGGAATGATTCATATATAACAAGGTGATGGAGCAAAGATTTAACTAAGGGAAATTAACACTTACAGCTTAATAGCTTTTTGAGAGCACTGATTTATCTTTTGTCATGTTAAATTTGTTGGGCTTTTTCTTTGTTGTAAAAGAAGCCTAGCTCCTAGTGTTAGCTACAGTTGTGGTAATTAATAAAACAACCTTTCCAATGCCCCTTGCTTCATTACTTGGCATTTCTAGACACATTAATAAGTGTGCTAGGATTTACTTATTTGTGTGAGAAGGACTTCTTGATTTGAAATGTTGCACTTAGACTTGATAACGAAGTCGTTTTTTAAAAAATAGGTAAAAATCATTAGGAATCCTTTTGTTGGTTGTTTTTGTTTTTTGTTTTTTTCTTTTAAATAACACTGAAAAACGGCTTTAAGACACCTACACTAACACTTGCACTAGTTTTTGTTGTTGACAAGCATGGAGAAGCTGTCCTGGAAATTGCTGGTAACAACCATTGTCAGTCCCAATCAGTTTCCTGGCAAAATGATACATGATACCCAATAAGTATTTGTGATGTTATCCAGCCTCTTTTTAGGATATAACTTCATGTCACTTTAAAACTTTCATAGGCGGTATGTCATTTTTATTACTCAGATTTCATCCTCCTCCATAAGGGGTTGATTAAAACTGCATTTGAAATGTATATCACATAAGGTTTTTTATAGATCACATTTTCATTCTTAACCTCATTACCAAGCTGTAATTTTTTTCAGTGATTAACCTAAAATTGCAGCATTTCCTATCAGTATATGCAGTATCTCCTATCTTCTCCCTCACACATTATAATAAAAATAATACGCAATGAAGTATGATTGATTCATAGAAAAAAAATAGATTTTTATTTAAATACTTTTAAAGAGAAACGTTTTTACCATCCAAATTCCTTCTCATATTGTAGAGCATACACTGAAGAAAAAACAGAAAGAAAAGAGGTCACAAAGAAAATCAGCTTGTTATTTTCTGTGTGGAGGTAGACTTTCCACAGAGGAAGGCAAAGAAAACCCTTCTGATTCCTACTTCTAAATTGCAGCTCAAATCTACATCATTATCAAAGAAGAAAGTTGTTACCACATCATGTCTGTGCACATGACATTTATCTGCTCGTTATCATCATGTTTCCAGTGCTGAGGTAGTGGATAATTAATTCTTTCAGTGCCTGGCACCAGATTGCAGTTATACTAGATATGCCAAGGTGTTGAAGATGCCATTCAGATGTTCTGTTCTTTTGTGGAGGGGTTCTTTTTGAGCAAAGTAAATGTAGCAAATTTCTACTGTAATTGTCAGCTTTATAGCTACAGAACAGGCTTTGCTTTCCAGGATGCCTGGATTATAAAATTCAAGGAGATAAAAAGGATGAGATAAAAAACTCACCAGCTAGTATTTTGGGAAAAAAATATGATGGGATTAATGTTAATATAAGCAAATAGGTAGTAGAAAAGATGTAATTAATTTTGCCCTGGTTTTAGCTCTTTGTGACGCTGGGTAGAAGAAAAGCATATTCTTGATTTAAAATCCAAGAGTATCACAGTCAGCAGCTTATCAGATTGTGAATTTCAGATGTTTTAACCAGATGTACAATTCACAAGTAAATCACAAGCCATTCTGCAAGCCATAACACTTAGTTAATAAATAGAGCTTGTAATTCACACAGGCTAGAAATAATTCCCATTTACATTTTTCATTAGAGTTTTTAAAAGTATCGTCATCTTCTCTCTTTTACCCACCAGCCATTATGGCTATAACAGCACAATTGTGCAGAAATCATCAATTCAACTCAGCAGTGCTATCAAGAGGAAGCTGCAAATGCTGAAACTCTTCCTGGCTGGCTGTGCAGCCTAAAACCTGTCCATGTGCCTTAGGCAATTCCTGTCACCCTGTAGGAGCTGTGGGTGGGCCTGTGAGGCTGGGGGAATAGTCTGCAGCATAACCTGAAAAGAATGGCAAGGCTTTTGCACTGGTTTTTTCATACATGAGTAAAGTTCATGTCGTTTAAGGCTCAAGTTCATAGGTGAAATTTCACTGAAAGAGTTAGGACCATCCATAAACTGAATGTGAAGGCAAAGTGCTTCCCAAGGGGAGGAACAGAGTGCTGTGTCACTGGGGCTTGAGTGCTGGATGGGGACTTGGAATATATCATGATCTCTAAAATGTGCTAGAAGTAATGTCAAGGTTAGGCTGTATTCTGGCCAAGCTCTGTGAAAGTAGGAGGCTGCTCCTCAACTTTCTGGAAGAGGTAAATGGTTTTTTCTTACCAGACAGTGCTGAAGTCAGTACTGAAAGGCAGAGTTGAGCCTACTTTTATAGTGGCAAATAAAAGTACACATAGCAGTGATCTGGGAACATGCTTCTGTGGCACCGATGGGTGCCCAACACCATTTTTAAGGCTTAAAGAGCCAAAGAACCTTGAAAAGGTTCCCACTCCCTAGGATGCTCATGGGACTGGGTGAGGAGTGCATGTGTAAAAAGGTGTTGTTATTTGAATTGTAAATTCCATAACAACTTGTGCTTGTTCATCCAACTGAAGTATCTGTGCAGTAAACAGGACCTTTTTTCTGCCTGTTCTGCATGAACACCATCAACTACATTCCAGATGTAAAAAGTAATAGTGGAAACAGAAAGTATGGAAGAAATGTAGTTTAACTTTCAGTTCCCAAATATGGCTTTTGTTCACATTGTATTAATTGCAAACAAGGCCAATCCTTGCATCTTCTAGACTATTAGCTGGAAAGAAAATTTCCTGTGGCTTGGGAGTAGAATGACTTTGATATGGTATCACTGATGTTGACGGTAACCCACAGCGGATCTGCCCTTTTGTGTGTTGGAGTAATCCCAAAGTCATTATTACAATGACTTTTTCTGACTGATTCTGCTTTTACTCCTGCTATTGTATTCTTTTCTTTTCTCCCAACAGTACACCAGCATATCAGCTTGAGCTTGAAATAATAATAACATTTTAGATAGTTTATGACACAGCCTTAACCTTCTTTAACAGCAGTTTTATGTATTCAATATTCTGCTGCTCTAGTCGGCTTGCAGTCTTTCAGAAGCACTGGTCACTAAATAAAATAAAGTTCATATTTATTGCTGTGTGTCATCTAAAAGCAATCACTCAAAACAAGAATTATAATATCTTCTACAGATGAAAATGTTTTTGTGATGGAACTTGGCAAGGCCAATCTGTTATCATGAGGCATGGAGAAGAAAGGCCAATGTTCTTGACTGTTTAGTGAATGCACTTATTTTCTTTTTGCAATTTTCATTATGGCAAATTGTTTGACCTAGCAGAGAGACACCTTCTCAAGGCTGGGATCATATTGTTTTGCTAGTATAATTCCATCACAGTCAACAATGGATATAAATGGAAAAATGAGGCAGAAAGGTACAACGGTATAGAATGATATGTTTTCAGATCAGTAATCAGTGTCTATTTAAAATAAAATAGAAATATATTAAATGATATGCTTTGACTCTATTTTATTAAAGTGAAGTGAAGTTTTATTACTACTCTATGATCAAATGAAGGAAAATAGGGGTAGTGAGAGCTATGCACAGGAGAATAAAGGCAAGCAGCTAAAAATCTGCTTTATTAACCTAACAGTTTTTGACATTCTGTAAAGTCATTGAGATGTGATTTTTCATCCAGAGCTAAAAGGTTTCTATGACAGTATTAGTTAAATAAAAAAAAAGGAAAATAGAAGTCCTGGATATTGTGTGCATCTCCATTGCAGGAGACACATGTCTGATTTTTTAGGACAGTGTGAAGGAATAAATATGCTAATTTTTCCCATCTAAATTCTAGAGAATAAATAGACAAATAATAGCTAAAATAGTGAAAATTACTTGCAGAATAGTAACTTCTACAAACAAAAGCACTGCTTTTTCCATTACCTTGCCAAGTCAATACAGTGGCATTTAACTGTTCGTATTCTTACTTTCTTTTTAAAATGGATTTGTTGCTTTTTTGTTAGATTTTTCAGTGTAATGGAAATACCAAGCATAAGGTCATTCTTTCTTCAATTTTTATTTAGCAAATATTATTTTACAATTTAAACCACTATGTGAAGGATCATCAGCCCTTAATTTATGCTTTTGCAGCCCAGTACTCACGTGTAGATACACTGGACCGAATTTAACAATACTGAAGGAGAAAAACAGACACAGGTTGATCTTATGAACTTTTAAAGACGTGAGGTGCTTGCTCATGTCTGTGGTTCCACAGAAGTTAAATTGAATTATGCAAATAAGACCACATGTGTACACGCTGTCAGGTTCCAGTTAATAAATGGTCTTAGTCCTCTGTTATTTTCATGAACTATACAAAAAAGATGCTTATGTAGACACTTCCTCAAAAAATATGAATAAAATTTTCTATGAGATGAGCAAAATAACACCATTTAATCTGGCTGTGAATGAAACTGCAAATACAGTGTTTCACTTTCTCAATTTCTGAACTGTTTTAATTACATTATGAATTTATCTCCATATGGTTGCTGAAATGCATTGAAACTGTAGTTATTAGCCATTTGAATTTATGTTGTGCTGAGTTTTGGTGGGACCTGATTCTTATGATTACATGAAGTGTCTGACACCTGCTGAGCAATGGAGAGGAGTGTTTAAAAAGATCTGCTGAGATTTGTCCCCTGTTTACAGCCTCATAACATGGCCAAAAGAGGGTACAGTCACCTTAGTGCAAATTATACTCTGACCCAGTACTTTCAAGCAGCTTTATTTTAGATCCTGGCATTGCGGGTATAAATATGTACCTGTGTCATAAAAGTGTGGACAATTCCTAGAAACTTGTGTGATATATGGCAGTGATCTCTGCAAGGAGTCACTGCCCATGTACACACACATACAAACACCCCCAGGACTGTCTGCGAGCAGCAGTGCCTTTCAGAGCTTAACCAGCTGAGGTGCACAAGGCTTATGGCAATCTGCAGCAGCTCTTGCAATACTCCTCAAGCATGTGACTCAAACACACTCACAAACACCCAGGAGCCGTGCCCTGCCTCACTGGCCTTTTGGTCACCAGTGGTTTGGCTTCCTGAGAGGGAAGTGAATGATTCTTTAGTCTGAGTTTGCTCTGGGTATGCAAGATATGATTAAAAGAGGTCTGCCTTGCCATGTATTTGGTCACCTTCAGACTTAGTTGTAGTTCAGACTACTGCAAGCCAGCTTGGAGAAAGTGGGAGGAAATACTGCTGTGCCCTTTCTCTCACATCCTTACATCAATTTGGTTCTGATTAATCCTGTACTCAGAGGTGGTGGAACAAAAAGTGGAAGTTGCAGCCTTGAAGTAGTGAAGACTTAATAAAATAAGGTTATTTTATTTAGTCACTGCTTGCCAAGATATTTCTTACAAACCCAAAATTATTATTTTCATTTTACTGATGCTTTTTAGAATGAGGTAAAGGTTTTCTAGTTTGAGACCATGGAAAATTCAACTGTTTAACAATCTGTTTTTAACAGTTTTTCTGACTGACCTATGAGTTACAAATCAACTCAATCTTTCTCTATGTCATTTTTGAGCTTTATTGATAGTGATGAAAAAGACTTCACATATGTTAGTGGTTACTGGAATTGTTCATACAGTCAGCAATGACTTGCCATAGCAGTGGATAAAAATTTTTTAATGGAAAAATCTCTGAATGGGAGCTCATTGTTGACATAGATTATGGAGTGTCTGACCATGTTTGTCCCCTCTTTTCTTCCAAAATTTTGAGAAGTCTGCTATATATAATTTACAAAACACTCTAAACAGTTGTAAAACTTATATTGAAAAAAGGAAGGAGTTTTATCAATTTTCTGAACACTCCAAATTTAACAAGCTGATATCTGAGATTTACTAAAAAACCTCATTTGAAGAAGAAAACACTTGTTCATATTTTAATTTTGGTTACTTCAACTCTATTAATTTCAATGGGGTTAACCAACACAAAGATGCTGGTCCTGAAGACATACATATCCATGAGCTCATGTCATTAGTTCATTACTGATAAGACCACCTGAAGTCCAGATGTTGTCTGTGTGATTCCTACTGCATCATCTTACTTTAAGACTGGGTAAACAAATAACAAACTGCAGGCTCAACTCAAACAGAGTCCTTACATCAAAGGCGTTGCTCACTTACCTGTTTAAAACCATGTACTCTCCAAGTGCACTGCTTACTTGAAGTCACAGTGAGAACAATCAAGCTGACTGGGGTGGTTTTTGTAAAACCTGTAAAGACTATGAACATGCTTTCCCCCAGTGTTAGTGATGGCTCTCTGTCATGTGCAACAGGCATAGTCCAGGTGAGTGTACTGTCTGCTAATTTACACATAAATTCCACTCTGATAGCAGTCAGGGGAGTGAACATTTGACTTCTTTTAAACCAGTGTAAACTATCAGTTATTGACAATATTTATTAAGTATTTTAAGAGAAAATTATTATCAAATGGGTTAATTAATTGTGGCACCTCCATATCTTACATTTTTTGCAGAAATGTATTTATTTTAAGAATCCAAACTAAATTTAAATTGCTGCATAATTCTAGCTTTCCCAATCCTACACTTTCCAAAATCGGGTTCAATTTTATCTTCTTTGTAGGCCTTGAGAATATTTTAGAAGCTGTTTTACCATACTGTTTTATCTTCATGAGGCTTTTTTGAATCATCTCAAATTCTTCAAGACTGCATAGAAACTATTTTTACAATAGTTTTGTTTCGGGTATATTGACAATTGTGACAGCAAGTGCTTGTGACTGTACAGCAATGGATGATAAAAGAGAAGTCTGGGCTTTTTCTGGAAGTTACCATTGAGAGCAGATGAACTGTCAGAGCTTGAAGAGTAAGAAGTCACGTCCGCACTACTGAGGTGCCAATTAGCCAACTTTGAACATGGTCCATTTGTCAGATTTTAGGGAGTGAACGTTGCTGGCAGCTGGAAGCAAGAGACAGGGAAAGCTATTACTGGAATAACACATGGAAATATCCAATTGTTCTCTACAAGCTGTAACTTTTGTTTCATCAGCAAGTATGGAAGCAAAGCTGGCCAGGTTTCCTGACTAGCAATTGTAGCACAGCTTTCTTTCATCAGATTTTGATAACTTCATCAGAGACAGGTAGCAATCTGTGGATTTTGACATTGTCAATTTTATATAAATTGATAAAATCTCTGAAACAGATTAAAAGTCTCTGCTAAAATCCTTCTAAAATTTTCTTGGTGCTTTGTGTGAGTATCCTGGGGCACAATATGAATATTAATAATAATGTCTAAGATAATGCTGATCTGTCTGCCAAACAAAAAAAAATTCTGTTCTTTATCTCTGGCTTTTTCCACTATTTGCTCTATCAATGGTGGTGGTTGAAGTACAGAAGCAGTCATGTATCTAATATTTCTCCATTTAAGTTTTTTGAGAAAATGTCTGTCAATAAATTGTGTGAGCTTCTAAAGAAGTATAACTGAAGCTAGTTATTTAAAAATAAATCACAGGATAGTTTGGTTGGGTTTTTTTTAATCAATAAATATATATGGACTGCAGTTAAACATACGCCTTTTCATAGGGTGATTTAGGTGTTGAAACCACATATGAACAGTGTTTTTGAGAAAAAACCACATTGTGGTAGGAACAATGGAAATACTAAGTGAGTTCTTTCATAGAAAAAGAGGATTTATGTGTATTAGTTGAAGGACTAGTACTTTTCTCTTGTTAACCAATTTTAGACATTCTCTGAGCCTCCTGCTTCTTTCACCTAAGGCCAAATCTTGAAGGCACTTGCCAGTGTTTTATTCTTGGTTAGAGTGGCCCAAGAAGCTGCACCCTGTTACCCAGACTACAATAAAAGTGCTACCAAATCTTTACATTCCCATGTGGGGTCCATTCCCTCGCTTCTGAAAATCCCTGTGGCAGAATGGCCTTGTCAGCTGTGGCCCATCTCTCTCTGTTGGGGCTGCTTTGCCGGAGCTCATGTTAACCCTTGTAACCTATTTAGATTATCAGTTCCTTGGTCCTTGTCCCCATTTTGGTTTACCTGACACTCTTGGGGTGCAATAATTAAAGCTATAACAGATATCAAAATACATGGCTTGCCCCAGTTGACCTCCATCCCACTTACAAGGTAGGATCACCCACAGGAGGAGGAAAGGGATATAATGCATAGATTTAAAGTTCCATTTCTCAGTCATTTGGTAGGATGTTTTTTATTTCAAGTTGCATCTTTCTATGATTCCTAGTTATCTAACTGAATCCAATCTAATTGTGTTATCCGTGTGACCAGGGCACTCCTTTTTTTCCTTCTCTTGCTGCTCAACTGCTCAGACAAGAACACAACTAAAATTCCATTTGCTTCTTAACAGTAGTGAGCAATGATTATTCATTAAGTCTGAGAAATATCTTTAATAGCAGTTTTACCTGACTTGATCATCTTTCACTGCCTTCTGGAAGGGTTTACTGGAAGATCCTCTGTTTCAAACTCCATACCCCAAATTGAATCAGGAGTCTAGTATTTGATAACATTAAGTGAGATAGAAAGTTAGATGGAAGTGAGATGACACTCTACCGTGTGCTCAGAAAGTTCATGACGATGACATCCATTTCCTGTCTTTCACTGTGTTTCTCAAGCAAGTTCTGCTACTGATGACAGAGGGAGTTTCTTTCATTTGCAATAAACACATACATTGGCCACAGACTTAGGAAGCTCCTTCTAATATTGTGGTTTCTCTTTTTTGCCTTAATTTTGTAATTCATTATTGCAATCAATTTTATAACTGAAGAAATTCACTTCTTCCTTGTCAAATGTAGATGTTTGTAGATGTTATATTATTCCTTACAGCCTTTCTTTAGCAAACCTTAACAGTTCTTTTAATCCTTCTTCAAAAGCACCCTCTCAGGTTTTTTCTGAATTACGGTTAGTTCACTGGCACCTTTCCAGTATTAGAGTGCCAGAAGGTGTGTACAGAATTCCATGTGCAGTGTCACCAAAGCTATGGGAGAAAGATTATCACCTCATTGGGCTGTGATACAATATTTCTACAACACAGAGCCAGTTACTGTTTTGGCTTCTTCAGATCTCCACTGTAAGGTTTAATTTATCATGCTTGGCTCTCTCTTTAAACTTTCCAGTGTCCTTTCTATGGAATTGCAGTGCATAACAAAGCATGACTTGGATTTTTGGAGGAAGGATTTAATTCTTAATATTTTTACTCACATTTCTAACATTTAACAGGGTTTTTTATATGATTATTCTTTGACTAAAATATAAAACTGGCAAATTTAGTATGAAAATTATTTGCTGATATATGAAATATATTAAATATTTATTTTCTACTTCCTTTAAATTGTCACTGTTAAAGCATTCTGGCCCCCTGTTCGTGGCAATTTTTTTCTTGCTGTTGCTAAAACAGTGATGACATCTGAAATAATTTCAATACATTTTTAGTAAGATTGTGTAAGAGATATTTTGTAAAGTCTGTTAATACATCAAACTCTAAAGACAAAATAAGTGCAATCCCAGAACGATCTTTCCCGTGTGTGGTTTTAGCATTTTGCTATTGATTGAGATTGTGAAACAGTGGATAAAAAAAGAAATTCAATGTAGATCAGACGAAAAGGTTGGGAGGGTCTGTAAGGGGGAGATTAAAACTGAAAATGTTGATGGAAAAACGTTGCCAAATGTTGGATAAACATTCTGAAACCAGTAAGGTGACATTCAGTAGAGACAGATCTCTCGATGGAAACACCAACACACTGTGAATTGATTAGCTGTGCAAAATCACTGCAGATAATTATCTGGCCATAAACTGAATAGGAATCACTCCACAAATGTGATGCTGGATAAAAAAGAAAGCAAATGCTACTCTGAAGTGTGGAACAGGAGTGTGATCTAATTATGCAATGATATTTAGTACTGCTGGGGCTCTCCAGGACCACTGTTCTCCACTTGCAATCTCACACTTCAGTGTGTGGACAGCTTGGAGAAAGCTGAGAGAATGCCAGCAAGAACACAAGGTTTAGAAAGGAAAGGTTGATAGAATTGATTACTAAAGAAGCAATTGAATGTAATAATCACCTGCAAGAAATGTTGTCATGAAAAAGAAAATTATATGGGGGTTTTATTTCCCTGTTTCTACTGACAATAAAAATAAAGAAATTGATCTCTTTGAAACACATGTTGTTATTCTGATGTTAGAAAATCCTTTTGATTTGTAAGAAAAGAGTTGGGAACTGACTACCTCTGGAAGTTTTGCAAGATATTGCAGAGGATTTTGGGAAAAGAAAATTGGCCAACTATTACCTATTCTGTCTCAGAATAAGGAGAACTCCTCTTAAGGCCTTGTCTAGCTCCCTATAGTCATACATCTCCATGCACAGTTCTGTTCCCACCTTTCAGAGTTAAAGCAATATAAACTGAGTCAGAGAGGACTCACTTGATAGAAACTCATTTTACAGCCCAGACAGCCTCAGGACCTCTCTTGCAAATGCTAGTCTAGCTAATTGTAGAAATAAATACACTGAAGTCAAGTTTCATTGATAACAACAGTTCATTAAACTTTTTGGGTTCAGCAAAGTTTCCCTGAAGTGAAGGTAGAGATCTGAGGAAAACATGCCTGTCTCCAGGTGAGTCTGCCCTAGGGAAGGGTGGTAAAACTTTGAGCTCCTGAGCCAGGCATAGAGAAATAACAGGGTTTTTTTGCTTCTAAACTATCCACACCACCTTTCCTTATTTCTCTTTTTACAGCCCAAACTTGGAAAAAAGAAAAGAAAAAACAAAAACCCAAACCCACAGTGTGGGCAGCTCAGCTGTGTTTTGAACCATTAGTAAGATAATCCTCCTGATCATTTATTACCTGGTCTAATTTCTCATTAGTGTACTTTTTCTTTTGGCTATCTTCAAATATTCTTTTATTCACTGTTTCTTCTTTAACTAAAATTACCTCAGTGCACATTCACTTGCTCTTATCTTTGTCCAGCTCTGTTCATTTATATACAATTCTTTCAATTTCCAGAACATTCTTGCCACCCTCCATTCTTTGCATAGACATTTGGGAAGCTGTACTGGCTGCTTGGCATTTTCCTTCCTTTGTCAGCAGGATTATATTGTATTCTGATGCCTTTCAGGAGCCTCAGCATCCTTGCACTTCAATATCTACCACTCTAGGAATCCGTTCTTCAGCATGCACCAAAGGATTAATGGGCACTACCAGGGAGCATCCCTACTATTTTGAATCAGCTCATAGTGTGAAAAATTACAGTAATGAAGGTTAGATCCATGTTGAACAATCTTTGTCTAGAATCTTTACTTTTATGACTCATGAAATTTTCTCTTGTATACCTTAATTTTCAGATTTAAACTCCATTATTTTGCAAATACAAAGGAGCTATACTCAGGCCTTATACAGACTTTTATATATATATATATATATATTCAGGAACTATGACTAGCCCTAGAAATTACTACCTGTATATAGAGGTAAGGAGATTCCAAAATCACACTGGAGCTCATTTTAATTATCGCTGTTTTGTTGATGGGGGTAATGGGATGCAAGTAAAAGCAGCATGAAGAATTACTCCTTTGGCAACTGTCAAACAGGGAAACGGAACCTCTCTTTGCATTTTTCACACTGTTTCTAAAACAAACAGTAACCAGAAAACCAAATGGAGAACTAAGGCTGGTCATTAATTCACACTGGCCATCCAAAAGTGTCTGACCAGCTTGGAGTGTTTCTATAGCTTGAAGTGTTACTATCACCCTCACTGCATCACTCCATTAGTGTTACAGATTTTACCTGAATTCTTCTGTGGCTACCTCTCAACAGTTCTGGAATGTATCACAGCCATTAAATTTGTGTATCCACACACCATTCCCACAAAGCCACTGCTATTTCTGCTTTCTACATAGGAAAAGCGAGTGCCAGGTAAAAGTCATGCTTAAAGTCATAAAGGCTTGCAGCAAATCCCAGGTCTATAGGAACCCTAACATTATATGTTAGTTCTGGTTATTGAGAGAAGAAATACCTGAAGATTGAGTGAAATGAAATAACTTACAAATTATAATTTTAAAAAAATAATCATTGGCTATGGCCACTATGCATCCTACTTCTCTAGGAGCAGCAAGTGATTTCTGCTAAGTGTAATGAAACTGGAAAATAAAGTTTGACAAAATCAACAGATTCTGAATGTCCTCCTCAAAACACCACCTTTTTAGTACCTGCAGGCCCTTTAATCAAATAATGCCAGTCTGTTCTGCAGAAACCAGGACATAGCAGTCCCAGCTAATAAAACCTGGGATTTGGTGGTACTGTAGATGTAGCAGTTCATGACTGAGTGGTTTAAAGAGTAAAGTTTTTATTTGTACTAGGGATCCATGAAAGACAGGCAGCAAAAAAAGTGAAACCATAAGATGCAGAGGTATATTTCTTCGGATACCAGTGCAGTCATAGGTTGTTGCAGGTAAATGGAACTCCTCTACTTTGAATTTAGAATTATTTGATAATATTTCTTATTACATCTGTGTTTACCATTATGCCATTGTCTGCAAAATTAACACATGTAGTACTTCTGAAAATTAGGATTTTACAGTTATTGCAGCCTTCACTTGTAAAACTGCAGCCAGAGTTTGAACTTGAAATATGCCCCTTCAACCTTTTAATTTATGGACTATATTAAGCTGTGGAAATGTAAATAGGCACACAAGGAGAAACCTATTAACTAGATTACATTCTTGATTTACAAAAGCAAAGAAGAATGATAAACAGCACAGATACTGCCTGTGCACTGTCTTATGGGAAGATCCATGTGTGTTGGATAAGGGAAGTAATACCCCATCATCCACACTTTAACCAGCCCTTGAGGAACATGTTCCAGATAACAGAGCCAGAAAACGCTCTGTAGATGAAAGCAGAGATACTGGGCACAGGCAAAGTCAGCCCATGAGCCATGGCATGAAGTGTTCAGAGAACAAAGCAGAGATTTGAAAATGCAATACAGAAATAAATCAAAAAGCATATTAAATAGTTGCATGGAGTGAAGTGGACTTGCAATAATAAAAAAAAAAATTGTTACCTCCTATAAAGCTCCTATTTCTTCAGATTATAAATTTTGCTCTATTGATAACTATGTAGAAAGAAAAAAGAGCAAATACTCTCTTTATTGTATACTCTTGGTATAACAGTAAGGAAATCTCAGGTGTAGAATTTAAATTAAATATTTAATTTCATTTTCTTTGCACTGCAGTGATACTTGGACCAGTCAAGCCAGACATGAGTGGGTAGTGGGAATTGCAGATCTGCATTTGCTCTTACATGTTTTACTTGTTCAGTCACCTTTAGTTTTCTTCCTGGGGCCTGATAGGAGCTCCAGATTTGGGCTCAGGCCACAGAATTACAAGAAAATGGGCTAATAAAAAAGTACTGCAGTTGACTGCTTAGTAACCAGGTGAAGCTGAGATTGATTTGTAGGAAACTGTGTCCTACTACAGGAATAAGCAAAGTAAATGACTCATTCCTGAGTCATTTATTGAAGCAGGTAACAACTGTGAAGATTGATACCTTTATTTTCCAAATCTCTTGAGTGGACCCTAAGTCAATCCTACTAAACAGACAGCAAATATTTAAAATCTGATTAGTGTGTAAGCTGATGGCTTTATAACCTTAAAACCCTTATGACACATCTCTGTAGGCAGGGAGAGTATGTTTTGTTTTTGTCCTGGATTAGAGTCTACAGTTGTTAGAGAATGACTGACAGCTTAGAAAATCAAACCAGCATTTTTTTTTGTACACACATATGTGTGTCTCTGTATGTATTTCTATCCCTAAAGCCTTAGAATTTTCAAAAGCAACTTGAGCACCATGTTGATTGCGTCATAAGCAGATTTTATTTCAGCAAAATTCTTGTTCTTTCAGAAGAATTAGAAAAGGATGGTGAAGACCTGTCCTTAATCATCAGAATGGCATTTTTCTGTAGCAATTTACATCCCTGGCTGGTCCATATACAAAATTATTACATGTATATCCTATATCTTTCTGCCAAGATCTAAGTCCAGAAAAAATCATGGTTGGCACATGAGTAGAACCAAAAGTAATTTTCAAATGCTTTGTTTTAAACTAATTTATCAATATTTAGGAGCCAAAAGTAGCTTCAGCCTGTTAGTGCAGATCGAGGTCTGCTGAAGACTTTCATTAGCCTTGACTCTTAGGCACATCAGTCATCCCTTAGATATAGACATGTCTGCTAAATCGCAGCAAGTAAAATATGTGTATTTGTCCTTGCAGGATGAGGGCTTTGAGCTATGGGTGAAACTTTCCAAATGGTTTGTCACCAAATAGTTTCACAACTTTACTTCAAGTACCAAAAATGAATTAATTGACAGCATATGTTAATTGCAGGAAACTTTGCTCTTTACATAGACCTCAAAAAAAACATCCTAAGCCAGTGGGGTAAACAGTGTAGAAAGGATACAAATGTCTTGCAGTTGCATGCCATTCTTCAGTCATTTTTAAGCTCATTACTATTGCTTATTTATAAATCCCTAGAAATAGGTGTATCCAATAGATCAGCTGATAGATCCTGAACCAGAGTCACACAAATGGCAGGTTGTAATTAGACAGGGGATGGGGGAATGAGTCTGATGTTCTGCCAGAGCTCATCAAAACAGGTTGTGCACTCCAGTGCTCAGAACATCACTCATGTCTGGTAACAGAACATACTACTGGCTGCACAGGGAGGAGAACATGAAATTATTATTTTTTTTTTAAATGAGAAAAAAAAATTGAGAAGAAAGGGGAAGTAAAGAAGAGTGATTCTTTTTTTCAAGGACTGAGATAATGCTGTTCTGACCATATGTTAGTAAAGCAAAATGCAATTGTGTTTTACCGTTTATTAGCAGGGCAAAGGTTTACTGCTCAAAGATGCCAGGGCCAGAGTCAGTGTCTGTATTGCCCAGTCTGACTGGCATTTATTTGGCAAGGTGCACAAATTTTTTGGCAGATCTGGTGGTTGCACTTGCCAATCATGTCCTATACATTCCTGTGCATTTATGTTTGACAGTATAAAAATATGTGTGTAGTGCTGTGAGCTGCCATTTCTCATTAAAGCTGATGCAGTTCTAGAAAGCATTTGATTTGGGGACAACTTTTATGCATTCTTACTCATCCTTGCTTTCTAATGGCCAGGTTTTGACCCTGAAGGATGCTTTTAATATGTAGACAACACAGATCACCACTTGTCCCAGCAAGGTCAAACAAAATAAGAATTGCTATCTGGCAGCCTTGGCTTTGCTGCGTTTACTTTGGCCAGACAGAATGGACACCCTGCATGGGGTAGCAGATGAGAGGGGGGGAAATGCTGTTGAATGCAGTAATGGACTCATGAAGCTTATTTTGCAAACAAATGTTCTGTAGTTCAAGTAAAGGTAAAAAGCAGTGAAGCAGGAGTGTGTACAGCAAAATAGCTTTAGGTGCATTGATAGCCACTTAAAAAAAAAAAAAGGAAAAAGGAAATGAATACTGTATAAAATACTAAAATATGGTAAAAATGAGAGCAGATATAGACTTGAAATGAAGAGTTAGGGTAAGCTGTTTAGTAACAAATTAACAAAATTAGTGTAATGAAGCTTTCTTAAAGTAAAAATGCAAGAGTATTTCCCTTCTGTTGTTTCCCACATAAGAGGAAGCTTTGGCGAGTCTAAAGGTTATTTCAGTCAGAGTATGTCAGAGCAGGAGGCCAAAGTTCAGCACCTCTTCTGCACAGATCTTGAGAGAGAACATAGGTACTTAAAGGTGTTTCATTATCTGGTTAAATACTTCTTTCATTAACTTTGTCTTAGTATAAGATATTATTATGCTGTAAATCTGTACCAAGTAAAATATCATTTTCATTTATATCGGTCAGGTAAGAGGATGTATCCCCAGTTTAGCTAGACTGAAGAATTGAACAGAAATTCAGTTAGCAAATGGTATCTCCCAGCAAACTGATTTGTGATTCCTTGTTTGAATGCTATTCCAATATCCTGTGGAGATATTGTGTCCATATTATATAAACAATATTACCCCTGTTCATTGCTTATTGATCAGAGATAATAAAACTCCCTGGATTCAGGTCTGATTTCAGCTGCAATCCTATAAATCTAATGGAAAGGCAAAGCTTATAACTCTTCCTCTCTAGAAATGGGTGAATCCAGACTGAATACCTGCCAGCCATTCCTAATCCAAATCATGAACAAATGACGACATATTAACAAATCAGTGTAAGACTACACAGGGTGAGGCAAAGTACTGGCAGAAATGCTAATGAAAAATAACCCTTCTTTATTCTGGGGAGAGCAAATAGCAGAATCAGCTCTAAGGCTTGCTTTGGCAGCTGTTCTACAGTTGGTGGCTGTAGGTAGATTGACATTTGCTGAGAATCTGGGCTAGAAATGCTCTCCTCTACACAATAATTTGGGGCTGGACCTTACAAACCAAGACAACTGTGGAAATCATGGGTTTTTGGAAAGGAAAATTTGGAAAGGAAGTGCTTCTGCTTCTACTGCTGTAGTGTGTTCTCAGCTACTGTCATAACTGTTTTTGATCTATGCCCATGGTTGGGCAAGCTTGGCAAATGCATGGAAAAGTTTTCATTACAAAATCCAGGGAATAGCAGAGAAAGGTTCTGGAAAAGGAGAATTTTCTGGCTCTGTGGCACATTATAACTGGTGAAATGGAGCAGTCAGCTGTGCTATCAACATTTCTGGACTAAGAGATTTTTGGGATGTAGATCAAGACCAAGCTGATAACTTGCTTAAGCCATCATACAAATTCATAACCTAGAATAACCAAAACCTACAATTATTCTTAATACTAAACCTAGAAATTATTGGAAAAGGCTGGATATATGTTGCGGCCTCTACAATACTTCCTCTATTTGCTGCTTTCTTTATGTGAGTGTCTCTTTGTAAATGTATGAACAGGTGTTAAGATGAACCAGTAAAGAGGTTACAAGAATATTAATTGCTGCTTTGAAGTGTTATCTTTAGGGAAAGTAAATTAAAACATAAACAAAGCAAGTAATAAGTATGCTCCTGAGGCAACAGATAAGACTCACTCAGAGAAATTTCAACACCAAATGACCCAGCATTTGCTGCCACAGAGGGAGTAGAAAGGCTGTCCCCTATCACAAGAGACCATTCCTGAAGTCAGGGAGGTGTTTAAAGTGGATACCAATTTCTTGTTGCTCTGAAGTGAGAAGTTCAGAGCTTTTACACCAGTTCTTCACCAGAGGACCATCCTTTAATTAGCTGAATCTGCACATGTCTGGCTAAATGGATGCTCTAGCTGTTTCGTACAGTGTATCTGGAGGCCTGGCATACTCTTTTTGTGGTAAACTTGTCCAACTGGATATTTGAGAGGTTTTTTTTACCTGAGTAAACTCCTAGGATGCTTGGTTGCAACTCTGTATCTCCTGGGATAGCACTTGCAACCTTCAAGTTTACATGACAGCTGAATGAAGTGAGGATAAAGGCAAGGAAATTAATCTTTCTTTGGCAAGAATATTTTTTTTTTTTTTTTTTTTGCCACCAAATGGTACAGAAAAGGTTTTTGTCCAGTATATTCAAATCTGACTCTTTTCTTTTGATCACAGGCCTGTCTTGATCTTAGTTGTATGGCATGACCCATTTGGTATCAAAGTGCTTTTGGGTGTCAGTTATTGTGATGAATTCCCAAGATATATTACAAGGTCTGGATTGCTTACTAGGTTTTGGTCCTATTCAGTCATTTTTGTTTCAGTTCTGGGATTTGACATTTCGTATTAATAAATGGTGTTTGTGAGACAGTGGGCATTAATATCTGAGTGGGCAGGAGCTTTACTGACCCTGACATTTGATGAAGAGCTCATCTACCTACATAAATCAGCTTGGTTACTGGAAGACTGTGATGTGTTTATTTCTGAACAATAACATAAGCCAAACAGATACATCAGTAAAGGGAAAGGAAGAACATATCAACAGGAGTCTGAATGGAGACCAAATACTGAAAAGAATGAAACCTTATCTCAGGATGCAGGACTTGGCATTCCCTGCTGCCAACAGCTTTCACAAGCCAAAGAAGAGAGAGAAATGTTTTATAAAAATTATAAAGAAGTTGGGGAACCCCTTAGATAACTATCCACCTACATGTAGCTGTCCCTGAAAAACCAAACAGCAGGAATGAAATCCAATAAATGCTTGTTCTTCAGTACAGCCAAATGTCAGCTGTGGGGCTTCAGTGAAATGAACAAGCTCTGTCCTGAGTAAATATATATATTAATAGCTTGGAGCAGCACTATCAAAGAAAAACAGCTGAACAGCGGAACAACAAAACAAAGAAGCTCTGAGGCCTTCCACTGCCTACAGCAATATGCAGTTCAAGATGAATACTCTGCTCATTCCCATTCTAAAGTAAACTCTATCTTCAATGCCATCAATATTATCAGTGTCATTACTGCAACTGCAGCATGAGTTTAATGCAATAGCTATTAATTAGACCATTTTGCCCTCCTCCAACAACAACCCTAGTGCATCAGTTCCTAATGGAGTTTATCTTATTGTATTTTGATTTTGCTCAGAGCAGCCCTTCTGAATTTTAAGTTACTGTACAGTAATTCAAAATACAGCAAAGGTTATAGAATACCCTTCATACTTTACCAGCTCATCTGCTTCACAACATTACACACCAGCAGCATAAACAGCCAACTCAATAATGAAGAATGCTGACATAAAAAAATAGCACCCTACTATCACACACTCCAACTCTTTTCACTCCTCTCTTGGTGGTCAGCAAGGTGAACAAAATTAGGAATGTCAAAGAATGAGGGCAAACCAGTTAAAACTTCACTTTCAGAGGTAAGAACTTCTCATCCTTAAAACATCATCAGCTGTTCCACTTGTTTTGCACCACAATGGTTATTCTGTATAGCTTCAATACTTCTGGATTAGTGTAAATCTCATTGTTTCTTTTGTCAGCCTATATTTAGCACATTAGCTAACTTGCTGGTTGGAGTCGTCCATTGGCACATGAAAGACCAGCAGGTTAATTTGCTTTGTGGGAGCACAGGTTGCTTCCTCATCGGTGTACAGGGAGTGAAGCACATCTGCCTGTACTGACATCACTGTGCTCCCGCCTCCTTTAGTTACTGAGTAGAGATAGGGCATGGAATACACACCTTTTCTTATCTACCTCTGTCTCCTCTGGTCCTCTGTGTTTTCACAGTCCCCATCACAAACAGAGCTCAGCTGCTCAGCTTCAGCAAACTGAAAAAATAAAAACTCACAGTACCTTATGAAAACCCAGCTCCTTCAGTCTGTTGCAGAAATTAGCCACAAAATGCTATAAAGATTTCCTAACATTCTAACCAACAGTCAGCTCCCTTTCCTAATCTGTGGTGATGACAGTTGTTTCCCACCAATTAATGAAAATGTAAACTGATGTTTGCCTATAATTTTTGAAGGGGACAGTGGGTTTTTTTGATCATTGCTATTGTAATCATTGCTGCTATTGTGGGTGAGTTTCTGCTTTTTCGCTCAAACAAATTATCTGAAGTTTAAGAGCTAACCTATCAGCCAAGGAAGTTTTGAGATCTATAGTCACATATGTGTACATAGATATACACACATATGTTAGTGTGTATGTTAGAATCTTCTGTTCCATGAAATTGCTATTTCATTACATTGGATTGGGGTATATTTTGATGGAAAGCACATTCTGATGAAATTTCTTTTCAGTAATTAGTGAGATATGTGGGCTTGGTTTTTGGTGGTTTTTTGTTTTTGTTTGTTTGTTTTAATGGAAAAGAAACTAAAATGGAACCTAATTTTTTGAAAGTACAAAATGCTTCAACTCATATTTGTTTCCAGTTTCTGCTTTTCAGGTTTATCATCACCTGTAAGCCAACATGTAACTAGATTGCAAGCATGTGATCCAGCAGCTTCTATGCAAGCAAACCCCCCACTGACTCCTGCTGACTTAAGGGAAGCATCTTTTGCTACTGATGATGAGTTTGAGTCCTTACAAGTGTGAAACTTTAGGTCCAAATGTGCTGAGAGGCTTAAAAATACCCATGAACAGAAATACAGATAATCAGTGTGCTGAAATGTCAGATAAGTTACTCAAAAGTGTCATGATGCAGTTTCCTTATCACTGAAGCTATCCCTGATAGGAAAGGGAGCTATAGGGTCTTCCATAATCTTTTTATAAGATCATTATGGCCTCATCCCTTTAGAACACTTGATACTCTTGGCTCCCTGGAGTGGAACAGGAATGAAGTGAGCATGTGGGACAGTTGGTCCTGAAATCTTTGATTTTGAGATTCAGTGCAAGTTCTACCTGAGTGATTTATGAGGTAGATGTTAGGAAGGAGGCTTGAGGATTTAGCCCTATATGTCTCTCTTGTTTGGACTCACAAGTATTTAAAACTCCATTATTGTTTTAGTAAAGCTGTTTAAGAATTTGCTGAAAACACTGTCTCCCTTGATTCTTAATGTCTACAGGATATTTCTTATGATAAATATTAATAATTTTCAAGGACACGGATGAATGCATTTTTATAATTATCAAAACCCAGACATACTGGTTTAGTGTTTAAAATTAATTATAGTATGGAAACCAGCATTCCATAAGGGAATTATATTAACTCATCAGAATGAGTTCATTTTGCCTTTCAATTTATATTTGTTGAATTTTATTTACTGATTTTGTATTTAACTTCTAAGCAGTTACTGAAATCTCAGTTTTTGTAACTAGAGGGTCTTATTCCTAAATGTTTGACTTGATGTGTATTTAATTTAGATGACCATGTATTTGAACCTGCAACAAATACATAAATACAAATAACTTCAGAGGAGAATAAGAGTAACTAATTTTCAAAAAGTGCCTTCAGTTGCAACATTCGCTATGGTATGAGAATGGAAGATTAGTATTGGTTTTCCTTCAGGATTCCTCAGTTTACTATGCTACCGAAGGGCCCACTCAGTGTCCCATCACCTCTCAGTGTCCCATCACCTTACCTGGTTCTCCTGTGTACTACAATAATCGTTAACTTCCACCCAAGAAACTTATTTAGCTGGTCATGTAGTGTTACCAACAATCTTTTTCATAGTGGGAATGATGGTCTGATTACACTTAATTGCAGAAGACTGCAGAAGTGATAAATGGGAACCAGCCGCTTAGTGAGTTTCATCAGGTACCTCTCAGCATTTCATCTGGACTTTGCAGATTTCCCTGTTGCCATAGGGACTAATTCTTGCTTCCCAAATCTGTAGCACTGAGACTGGTGGGGGGTTACAGGTTATGGCTCTAAGTGAGCTGGCAGTGGAAGGATCTCTGCCAGTGTCTGTCTGCAAGACGTTCCAGGCTCATCTGGTGCATGAGAGAACAGCAACAGTAACTAGGGATGGGAAAGACTCAGGTAAGGGTTGATGTGCACTGGAGAGTACCTGTGGGGTAGGATGTTCTCCCAGAATTATTGATGCAGGAAAGCAGTACAAAAAAAAAGTCTAAAAGATCACAGGAGAGGGTTCTTATATTTAATGTGGGGAAGCAGGAAGCCAAGGAGTGGAGGAAGGACCTGGGCTGCAGTTGCTCACATGATGCTTGGTTTGACTGAAGGGGGTTTCTTTCTGTTTGTAGAGCCAAAGGCTTATTCATCTTAATACTGCTGGTGTACTTCTGACTCTTTCAGCACACTGAAGAAATGTAATGAAGAAATTGTCTAGACTTTTGAGAATTCATAAGGATTTGTCCTTTGTCTTCATGGTGATATGTCTTCCTGCAAGGGGAGGAGCCACTTTTCCTTACATCCCCACAGTGATCACAGCATGGAAGAGCAGTCCATAATGCTTCTTTCATAAGTTCATGTGAAAATCCAAGTCTGAAGTGTTTTTTCATTTGAAGCCCCACTGTACCCTATGCAGGCCATTGTGAAGGTCCTCAGACTTGTGAGTTTTCAGTTTCGCTGTTAGTGAGGGACCCAGAGCAGTTCCACAGTTATCATGACTTCATTTCCAAACTCTTTAGCTGAATCCTAATCTATTGCATATTTTGGAAGTAGTTTAGAAACCGTAGTTCCCTGCATACTCTGTTTTAGACTCTCCAAAGGGTTACTAATGTATAACAAAATGGGACACTGTTTTAAGAGCAGTTCTGCAAATACAAGCTCTCAGCTCTAATGCAATCTACTTTAGAGTTGCCACCCAATCTCCCCAATCTTTTGAAGACTGGTTTGCTTCTATTAGTAAAATAGCACTGGAAGTGGGCACCCTTGACTAGTCTCCCTCGAAAGTCAAAACTGAGATAGTATTGTGACATTAGTATGCATCCTTGCTCAGTGTAACTGATGCAATACATTTACAGCAAATTTTAAAATTTCCATCATAGTAAAGAGAAACTGTCATTCAATCCAGTGAAATGCTTTCTCAGCGTCAAAAGATGCTATTACCACAGGACTGGCATCATTTTTCATCTTAAAGAGGATATTAAACAAGCACAGCAAATTCGTGCAGGTGAGCCTACTGTACTAAACATAAAATAAAACCACGCATTGTTCAGGATGAATTATTTTAATGCTTATACTTTGAGTCAATTGGCCAATAACTTTGCCAATTTGTTAATACCTGCATTTAGGAATAAAATGGATCAATGTAACCTATATTGGTATATGTTTCTGTCTGTTTCAATGTTGCCAGAATCAGCAACAGTCAGGGAAGTATCTGCTGGTCAGCACCTGGTTTGCATAATGTAGTGTTACAAAGATGAAAAAAAACCAGCAAACATCAGCTGGCAAAAAAAAAAAAAAAAAAAAAAAAAAAACCCTTTTGAAATGTGAAGGCTAACCTTGTCTAATGATTACAAGATTTATGAACAATTCAATAGCAATAGACTATAAAAGTGATAGGTCAGGCCACGTGTACACAAAGACTAAGCAGCTTTGAGTGAGATAAGGCAAAGATCCAGCTTAGATCCATAGCTGTATTTTCAAGACAGCCCAGCATGCTGAGCAGTAACATCTTTATACAGAAATGCCTAGGTTTGAGTTTAGCAATATATTTTAATCACACAGATTTGAATAAATAGCCTTCCTTTTCGTGGATCTTGTGCTCCAGGCAGAGGGAAGCAAAGATGTTATTTCCCTTTACACTACTTTATTGAGATTCAGAAATGTCATTTCACTTACATTGGGTGTGATCAGGGAGCATCCATTGCATGATGGTATACTTTCTGTGTACCATCTTCAAATTCTAAATCCTGATTAGCTGGCTTGAAATGTCAGCAGCCATGGGCAGCTTTAGACCCCACAGATTTCTTTTCTGTTTGTGTGAGTGAAACAGGGCAGATCAGACTTACTTTTTTCATAATGTTTTGATTGACTTCTGGACTGTCTGTGATGCTAAGACATTGTTTATCCCTGACACACCCTTCAAAGTGCTTCTCACCTTGCACTGTTTCTGTTTGCTGCTCTTTCCACCCTCCTCTAATCCCTTCCCCTTCCTCTCTCACCTTTCAAATATGTAGAGCTATGAAGAGAGCAGTCTTTCTTCTGAATGTTAGTTAATAATATCCAGACTGTGAAACTAAAACTTACAGTACTACATTTCTAATTATTCAGAAAGGCATGCTGTAATAATATAGCTACAGACAAGGAGCTCTGCTAGCAGTCACCCAGTGCACTGTTGAAAAGCAGCTTGCCAAACAGATCAATCATTAGCCAATTACATCATGGAGCTCTGCATGGAATGGATTTGGTACATACATGGTAGAGCAGATGGTGGGGAAGAGTAGCCAGGGAGGACCTAGTCCAGCTGCTTAATGGCTGGACAAAGAAAAGCTGAAAAGAAATGAGAAAGAAAAGAGTGCAAGTGGTTTTAGTTGAAGATGAGGATGAGGGGATTTGAGAATGGTTTCTGTTGGGTGTTAGTTGTAGGTATGTGTAGGAACAATTAGTACAGGTAATTTGAAAGCACTGCAGTGATCGTGGCTCCTGGTTCATGGTTTCTGCTTCAGGTCTGCATGCTTTCTTGTAGGTCCTTGTGCTTTGCTGTCTAGAGAGGCAATACAAAGCAAAAAGGGCTGAGGAAAGGAAACTGCAAGCCAGAGTTGGACCATATGCTGAAAACGTTTGCTAATATAGGCTGGCTCAGCTTCTCATGAAATGAGCCTGTGCATAGCCTGCCTTTGTCTCCTGGTGAGAGTGAGGAAAAAAGGTTTTTTTCTCAATGTGCATTAGTCTCTCATGTGTCTCATCAGCTTTTGATAACTGCTAATTGTAATTCAGGAAAGACTGTCGGACTTCATAACTTATGGTAGCTAGAAATGTGCAGAATCAGAGTCAAGTAATGTTCTAAGCCAGTATTTGTGTGAGGTCACTTCCCAGCCCATTCTGTTTGAAACTTCTTTCAAGCTGAGATGGGAGAGGTTGCTATTGCAGCAATCCTCAGGTGATGCTGAGAAATAAGAATTCTTGGGTTTGAGAAGTCAAGAAGGGTTAAGTTTCTCACACAGCCTTCCAATTTTCAGTGCCCAACTTTAGGCTTTGTGGGTTACAATACCCAAGGTACTGAATATTCAGTTACAAGGTGACGGCTCGGCTGGGCTCGGATTTGAGTGAGAAACATTCCTTACCTTCAGTACACAACGGTCTTCTGGAAATAGGGATGAAGCCACCTAGATTTTGTGAGGACTAGTTCCTGTACAGACAACCCTTGAATATGAATAGTGCTTAGGAAAAAATTTTTGAGGATCCAAAGAAATCTATGAAGTCAGTTTGTTTAAAATGATTGGGCCAGCTATACAAACAACACTGGTACATAATTCCTTCTCACTTAGGAAGAAACACTGTCAATGTTTGCTTACTAGCAGGATATTAAAATATATACCAAAAAAATCTCCAAAAGCAGTGACTGAACAAACACAGAACAAGTATTACATTATTTAATACTAAAATATCTTGCCCATTTATTCACTTTTCTGCTAAGCTTTGGTTCTTCTTTCCTGTTTGTAAGTTCTTGAACCACATCCCATAGTCCTTCAATGCAGCAGACTGCTCATGAGCTGGAGCTGATGTGCAGATGGACCCGAGCTCCTCTGCACAGGCTCCAGACTGGGTGATGCGAGCCAGCTTCATCCCAGAAGGCTTTAGTCAGTGATGTGGTTCTGTGCCTGAGTTAATGTGCCAGAAGAGACGTGCTTTCACATTCCAAGCTCTGCATTTCCAGATATTGCTTAGAAGCAGAGAAGCTCATTTATCAATGGACAGAAACTGAACCCGCCAAAGTGGAGGAACCACTGCTGGAGAGTGACTCAGGATTGTGACAGAGATGAAGCGGTAGGAGACTGAGCAGAGGAAGCTCACACAATGAGCAAGAACAGCTTGTGTCACGTTGCCACCTGTTCCTTTGACATCTGAATTTATGGTCTAAACCATAAATGGCCTAAGGTTTCATTTATTTGAAGTCAGGATAGAAACAGCACATGCTCTACAGAGCTCAGTTTCACGTTTCAAGTACCAAGCACATGCAAAACTGAACAAACCCTACAGAATTTGGGGGCTTTTGGTAACAAATAAAATTAGATACCATGCAAAACCATTGTAAAGGAAAAGACATCAGATTAATACCATCTAAACTAAAATAAACCATAAACAAAAAATAAAAATTAAGTAAAGAGATAAATATGAGTGTTTGAGGCCAAATGCAAATTCCCACCAAGGAAATAATCAGATGGAAGTAAAAGTACTGCGGCAAAACTCCAGTTAGTATGTTTCTGGCCCTGTAGTTTATGGGAGAGGATAGACATATAATCATCACCTTGAATAAAATATATGTCATGATTGGGAAAAGTACATGATTTTTTGAAGTTCTGTCACTTGAATAAAATCCATGAGGCAGGTGGGGATGACAAAGGCTAGAGAATGTGATAACATGTATTATTAGCAATTCAAAGAAAGAAGGGTACAGCTGCTGCAGGAAATGTTGGATCCAGCTCTGCAGCTGAGCTGAATTTGGTCCTCTGCCCTGAAGTATTAGAAAGAAAAATGAGTGTATGTAGCCATGGATTTGCTCTAATCCATGATTTGAGGATGCCAGTAGACACCCAAGATATCTATTCTGTACAGAACAGAGAAGGCTTGTTTTCTGTATTTGTTTAAGAGTGACAAATATCAATAATATGGCAGAAATGTTTAAACAAGGACACAGCACATCGTAAAGGAAAACAATCCATCTGTTTCAGCAGCTGGTTTCAAGCATCCAGTTAGGTATCTATTGCAGTGAAGAAACTCTCCCAGGTTAGTTCCTACAATACTCATCCTGGCTAGAAGAGTTGTCTCGGGTGGTTTGCAGGACCTGATTTGGACACAGGAAATAATTTTATAGCTGCTCTGTACTCTCTGGTAGGTTTAGATTCCATGTCCAATTGCGGTTAACCAAGGAAGCTACATAAACATAGTCACTGTCTCCATACCTTTCAAATGACTGCACCCCTGCCCGAGATCTCTGGTGTCTGGTAGCAGAGGTCTGTCGCCATCTGGCTCTGCAAATGGCCAGAACCAACACTGTCTTAACAGGCAGCTCACCGGAATGCAGAGGTCCTCCTTCCATCTCTGTCAGCTTCTTGGGAAACAAGAGTACTCAGGACCTCTACGGTGAGGTCCCCAAGACTTTATTTATGTGTCTGTCTCTGGAGTATGCTGGGTAAACAGAAGACATTTGTACATTGCAAAGGTGGCCACTACATAATTTCAGGAGCACACATGACTCAAGCATGAAATTGCTGAGCTATGACAGAAATCAGTGACAGCTACTCTCACACTGTACATTAACATTATTGCTCTGAATTAACACATGCAGATACAGTGATATACTATGTGAATAGTAAAGATGATTCCTTTAAATGTGTAGATTACCAACATAAGATCTGTATAGCTTTGTCACTGAAGGACTTTATTTGATTCTATGATTGTGCCTTTTCAGTTGGATGCTAGTGGATCCCCTTGTTGCCACAGTTTTTGCTCAACCTGTCATCATAAGCAATGTTTGTGTTTGTGTTAGAAATAGCAGGAGAGTTTTCTATCGACTTTCTAATAATACATAAAGAACTGCAAACCAATCCATAATGAGCACTTATTCTTCTTTGCTTCCTTTTTTGCTCTGATGCTTCATGTCTGATATTTGCTTGGTGAGTTTTTAAAGTTTAGAAATTCTGTTGTGTTTAACACTTTGACTTCCTGTTGGTGTAGTTTTTCTCTCCAAAGGAACAAACATACGTAGACTGAAAACTGAGCCATTCAGGATCCTCTTAAGATCTTGTATATTACAGCAAAGATACCCCACATTTAAATGTATCCAATCTCTCACCAAATCATAGTAATGATGTCCTCAGTTGCTTCAGTCCATGTGTTAAATCTGTGCTCTGTTTGTAAATAGGATATATACCTTCCTTCCCTTGTTTTGCTAGTGAATGGTAAAACAAAAGGCCATGAAGGAGCTCCCGGTCATGCCTGTTTTGCTTCCACCAGTGGTGTTGGGTAAACTCCATCTCAAGCCTCCTGTGCTAATTTCTTAGTCTTCAAAGTTTCTGACTTCAGATGAGGAATTTTGAGTGCACTGTATATTCCAGCATATGTCTTGTTTAACTTCTCCAAAAAAGTAATTAGAATGAAGCACAGTGTTTCATGTGTGGTTTTAAAGCAGATGAGTCAGTTCAGTTGAGCTAGACACTGTTTCTGAAACATCCAATACCTTTATTTAGATTGGGGAGGAAACTAAGAAATAAGAAGGAAAAAACCAGCAGATTCAGCAGATCTTATCTCACTATTTCCCCCTCCTGTTTTCATTTGCACTTCTATTTCCATGCAATATTTCATTTCTTTATGCATCTATCACTGTTTTCTTCTGTCAGAAGTTCAAAGGCAGCCTGCTTTCATAAAGGAGAGGCAGTATTGACTGATCTATAATATTGTTTCTACCTTTTTTGACCAATTCTCAATGCATATTTCAAGTTTTGAGAAGCATTTCATGAATCACTGGGCAGTTTGAAAAATCTATAGTGTAGGCTCATTACTTTGCTGGCTGCTGAATCTTTTCCATTGGTTGTGTTGCAAGGCAAAAATGCAATCTTTTCTCTCAGGAAAAGAGGTTAAAATTTCATATATACATAAATAATAAAACAACACATGGAGGTGATATCAGTGTGATGTATTTCATTTTATATATACTTTTGACTGCCCTGCTGTCCATTAATCCACACAAACTCCCATCATATTCCAACCTCCTTAGCACCTTTAGTCTTGCTTTTCTAGATAGTCAGTCAAAAAAAGCCTCCTTCTTTCCTCTGAAGTGTGGCACTCCCAGCCATCCTCCCAAATGTCACTGGCTGCAGGCCCAGGACAAGCACTGTTCTGTTCTATGCTAGTGATCATGGTTTAAGCTCCAACCTCATGAGGCTGCAGAAGTGGGAGCTTTACACTTCCAGGTGAGCTCCTTACCCCAGCAAGCAGAGATGGATAAAATGGCTGTAGGAGTTTATTTCAGTAGGGCCAGGAGGCCCAGCTCCTCGAGACAGATCCAGGCATTCACAGACCACAGAATGTAATGGAAATTACAAAATGATGCAACTTACCAGGAGTCATTTTCAGATTGATTTTAAATATTTAACAAATATTTTCTCATGTTTCCTGCCTATCAAATTTTATTAACTCATTCTGCATTTCAAAGGCATAAGGATATCAAAGTGGTCCCGGTACAGTTAACCTCGCCCCTCCAATCTATTTTAAGCACTTCTATCACCAATATTTTTCTGAAAAACACCTTCATACACATAGTGTGATGGGAATGTATTTAAGTGCTTTCAGCACTCCTGCAGAGTGACATGCAGAACTCACCTAGAGTTTAACTACTTATATCACACCAGATCCCTTTTCTTCTCACTCTTTTGTGAAGGGTAGTAGATAAACAAAAACTCCCTTTTTCTTATTCTCTTTAAAATTAGGCACAGATCTAAATCAGTTCTCTAAAATATTACCTTTTTTTCTTTTTTTTTTTTTTTTTTTTTTTTTCCCCAACAAAAGAGCCACACTGCCATCAATGAGTCACAAAATAATTAAACATTTAAGACTGTCTGGGCTTTTGTTCTGAGGAGGTGACAAGGGTGCTGAAGGGTAGCTGCAGCTTCCAGTTTAGAGGCATTCTGTGTACTGACTGCATGTGCAAACAGTCTGCCTCTGGTCATGGTGGAAAGGAGACAGGCACAGCAAGATCACACAGGCAGGAGACAGTGCACTTAGGGAAAACAACATCTGGGTTATCAACAGAAACACCAACCATTGCCCTCATCCCAAATTCCACTGAGTATTTTGGCTACCAGTTGCTGAAGTGCACTGGCATAGAGGCACCTCCATTCAGGTACTCATTACAGACCAACCATCATGTGGAAAGTATATTTAAAATTGTGCATTATATTAAGGTGTAAATTATGCTATACAATCTCTATAGGAACATCATGAGAAATCAGCCATAGCTTGGAAGGGTTATTTTATATCTAAGGAAATCTCTGAAAGACAAACTGGGCTAAAATGCATTATAAAAAGGTAGTTATTTCATACATCCAGACATCTCAGGGGAAGTTGCCCTTTGAGCAGTTTTATTTAGGAATCAGTGAAAGAGCTCTGCTGCTCCAAGTCCATTGTCAGTTTTGCGAGGTTTGTCTCTCTCTGCACCACTACTTCTTTCACAGATTTCTCACTCTGTATGGATTTTTATGTTGTCATTAGCATCTTGGGTCCTCCTGAAGCTGCCACTAGCAGATATTTATTCCATATGGCTATTTTGTCAGCCTGTAGCTACAAGAAATATGAAAGTGGGAAGGGTAAGTTTGAAGAGGAGACAACGCAGACCATTCCATGCAGACAAAAAGCTCTCCTCAGTCAGATTTGGTTGAAAAGCCCTTCTACCACTCTGCCCCTTTTTCTCCTGGGCTAGGGAAAACAGCTGTTTATGTTTTAATCTGTCTTTACATCCAGCTCTAAGGAGGAATATAAATGCATGGATCGTTCATTATCCCTTGCATATAGAAAATAAATTGGTTGAAGCAGAAAGTCAAATGGACTTTAAGAAGTTTTCTGTATTGACTCATTTCCAAGTTGATTAAATGCTCTTAAGTGCAGCCTATGCTCTTCTCCTTGCAAATCTAGCTATTGGGTATACAGATTCATATTTACATGTATGCAGATTCCAATAGTATTAAAAGCCCCAAACCTCCAGACAGCTAGAACTATTAGTTCACAGGAATTTAAAATTAAATTAAATAGCTGGGCTGTTTTCCAGATGATTTTTAAAGTTCCTGTGCTTACACAAAAACCTCCGTAGGATTTACATTACACTACTGTATTTGTTTCAGTGAGCATTTGACTGCCAAGAATACGGTCTATGACCAAAATGGCAATCTAATTAAATATTTGACAAGCAGAAAGCTGGACATTATTCAAGTCAAGCATTAAATTAGAAAATTTAGTTTGTCTCCTTTATCAGTAGATTTTTAAGTCAGCCTATTCTACCAAAACCCGTAACTTTAATGAATTTGGTCAGACATACTGTGTAACAGATGTCCAACATACAGCCAGGAGCCTAAATCATAAAAATGATGCTTTGCTTTGGCACGGCAAAATATATATGAAAGACTCAGAAAGGTCAGTCACCAGCAACCTGCTTGCTGGTAGTTGAGAAACAGCACTGTAAAATGCATGAGCTGCCTTCTGTAGTCTCTTATAGGAAGCCTTGGAGAGCCACAGATAATTTGCTTTCAATGATTCATCAAGTTGGCCCTTTGTTTCACTAATTTGAGTGTCAAGTGCAACCACATAATAAAGAATTACCGAGACCTGATAAGATTTTTCTTACATTGCTCTGTTTGTCTGAACAACTGGTACTGTTGAAACCAACCCTACAAACTGCATAGACAGCGAGTGTGTGTGCAATTGGCGTCTTCTGTGGAGTGATAAAGGTGTTTACTGCGTTATCCGCTGGTGGACCACACCTTCATGTTTCTTTTCCCTTTCTTAAAAGGTACTAATTGCAGCATGCGGTGCCCATGCTAGAGATGGCATATGTTTCACTTTTAGTCCTTCAATGAATTAACAAAGATAAAAAATAGATTTCAATGACAATTCCAGCCTTGAGAAACGTGCTATTGTGACCATGGTTGAGTTACCCTGTTGATAGTTTTCTCCTTAATGTAATTTTTAATACTACATAGCTGTAGGTTAGATGTGAAGCCATATATTAGAGGTACTATTTCAATGAGTAGTTTCAAGTGAAATAACTTCATGATTAGGAGGTAGATTTTTTTTAAAATGCTGTCAGTCTAGTAACTTCATAAGAGAACAACCCTAAAAACGGCTTGTGTAGAAGGGGCACATTTATAAACGTGGAATTCCCACAGCAAAAGTTATTTGTAATCTAGGGTCTGATAAAGTTTTCAGAACTGAACTGTACACTATTAACACAAAGAAAGAATAAAAAACTTTAGAAGTGAGAGTGGGAAAATGTCCTCCTTCAGAAACCAGAGAGATGGCATGGGGAGCAAGTCTGTGAGATTTGATTTATAAGACGAAGAAAGCTTCTGTCAAAAGGGTTTGAAACCGGTTGTTAGAGCTTAGGCAAAATTGTGTGAGGGGGCATTGTCAGCGCCGCACAAGGAGTTGAGGGCGTCGATTTTTTTACTAACGTGAATTTAAAGCATTGCCTGATCGCTGCCAGCTCCAGAAAACCCAGGTAGCGGTGGGAGAACGAGAAATTTTCCGCTAGGGAAAAATACAAATAATGTAATGTGAAGGTCGTGCCCCGGTACCACAAGCAGGACAGAGGCCTGGGCAGAGGGAGGGAGGGAAGAAAGGAGCTCCTGCCCCCGCTCCTGCTCTCTCGGGGCCGGAGGGGCGCCGCCCGCCCGGTGCCCGCGGCCATCCCGCCGCTGCCGCGCCCCCCGCGCCGCGGGCTCGCCGGCGGAGCAGCGCCCGAGCGGGAGGCAGAAGTTAACTTCCACCTGCCCTGGAGTCGCCGCTGCGCCGGCAGCAGGAGGCGGGGGCGGAGGCGGAGGCAGGCGGGGCAGCCGAGGACCCGGCTCTGGCAGGCTCCGAGGGTCCGGCCGAGTGTAATTCCCCCCTAATCTCCGCCACGGCGGCGCTTCCCTGGCCGAGCCATGTCTGCGGCTTCCCCGCCATGCCGAGCCTAGCGGGGAGCGGGAGGACTGGCGGCCGGGAGGCGCACAAAATGAAGACCCTGATGGTAAGTGCATTGTTGGCACGGCTCATCCCGGCTCCGGCGGCGGGGAGGAGAGCAGGGGAGCGGCGCGGAGCGGAGCTGCCCCGGGCACCCTGCACACGCTCCAGCCTTCGCCGGGCTGCATCCCCGCGGCTCTCCGGGATCGCGCGAAGGCGACCAAACCTTGGTGGCGGCGGCCAAGAACTTTCCGCCTGCTTTCTTTTATTCGTGTTGCTCGCGGCTTGGGGGTTTTGTGTGTGTGTGCGTTTTAAGGCGCGTACAGAAAACCGATCTGCTTAAAGGACGAGGCTGGAGGTATCTGGGCGAGGGGAAGCTCTACAGTCCCCAACACTCGTTAAAATGCGCGAATGAGATGCCCAAAGGGGGACGGCGGCACGGGAATGAGAGGCACCGGGTAGCCGGGCGCACTGAGGGGAGAAGAGGCGAGGAAGCAGGGCTGGGGAAGAAGGAGGGAGCCACGGGAGTGGGCTGGCGAGGGCGCAGGAGGAGGACGGAGGGGCTTCCTCAGTTTCTCCTCGCACTTCTGCCGGGTGTCTGGTGGGTGAAACTTGCGGGTGCGCCGGCAGGGAAGCGGCGCGCCCGGCCGGGCCCCGCGGCGGGGGGAGCCCGCTGAGCCGGCTCTCTCTCTGCCCCCCGCAGCGCCACGGGCTGGCCGTCTGCCTGGCGCTCACCACCATGTGCACCAGCTTGTTGCTCATGTACGGCGGCATCGGCATCGGCGGGGGCCACCCGGAGCCGCGGCGGCGGCAGCAGCAGGTGGCGGCGGTGCCCAGCCGCCCGCCGGAACGCGGCCAGCGCCACCCGGCTCTGCCCGTCGGGGCCGGCCTCCTGGAGGGCTACATCAGCGTCCTGGAGCACAAGGTGAGCCGCCGGCCGCGGGACCGCCCCTCCTTCCCGGCCCCGGGGCAGCCGGACCCCGCGCTGGCCCGGCCTACCCCCGGAGGCACCGACCCCGAACCTGCCGAGCTCTCCCTCCTGCCCCGCGCGGTGCCCGGTTCCTCTCGGCGCGGTCGACGTGCCCTGCCTGCCTCGCTGTCGGGGTTGGCTTAAGCGGCCTCCGGATGCCTCTGGCCCAAGAGCAGGAATTACCGGGGTCAGGAGCCGGGCTCCAGCCCGCGGTTGGGTATTTATGCAGTGCTGCTTCTCTTCTCCCTTGCACAGTAGAGGGGGGTGGGGGAGAAGATGAAGTGTTTCTAATGTTGTGTCCTCTAGGTACAGTACAAATGTATGCTTATGATGATATTAGTAAGGGTTAAAGAATGAGGTTTATTTACTGGAGGGCAAAGTCAATAGGTAGGTGTTTATTCTTAGCTCATTTTGTCATAGGAAAAAAAAAAGTCTCCTGCACAAATGACCTTTTCATCCCCTTTCTGGGAAGCAGAAGTTGTCACCCATGGTTTCCATTCTAGAAATTTGGGGCACTTCTTTAATGGTGAACAAAATGATGTCCCTCCCCTTGACAGAGGAATTATCGGGCTGTATTATCAGACTATAATACTTGTTTACCAGAGATAGGCAGGCTAAGCTTTGATGGCTCACAGGACAGATGTAGTGACATAAAGTGAGCAAGGTGACACATTCATGCCAAAGAGATCCTCTAGCTTCAGTAATTTTCTTACAAGGCAGATTCCTCTGCTTTTTGTTTGGTGTTTGGTTTGTTGCTTTCTCCTGGAAATTCCAAGGTCTTCCTCTTCCAAAAGATATTGTTTAGTGTACACACATCTTGCAGTAAAAAATTATTTTAAAAAATAAGCAATAGAAACGAAGATTCACAACTTTCTTACGTTTTCACATCCAGACTGACAATCTTCTGAAAGATATGTTGTCAGACAAGTTACTGGGCTCAGTTTAGAGGTACTGTGTGAAGACTAGTGACTTTGATATACAGAGATTTTTATTGTTCCTTCTGGCATAACTTTCTATGCAAGAGTTATCTGTAGGGCTCTTAGCACAGAAAAATAGCACATGATGGTGCCTTGTAGGCTGTATTTACTTCTTTACATGGTTCTCCTGGAAATTCTCAGATGTAATGTCTATAGAAAAAGGAAGTTTGGCCATGGGCTTCCTACTGTCTGATCTGTGCTCTTGTAATTCTTTTGTTCTTCTTGAACATGACTTTAGTGATAGGTGTAGATAGATGTGCACATGGTTGTTATATCCAGCAGTAATTGAAAAGTCATCTGTGGGCTTTTTGGGATGCATGTGTGATTCTGATAGTCTTCTGATTCTGATAATACCTCACACTGGTTTCTCCAGACTCACAAACATGCCTCGTTAACAGCCCATATTTAAAATCCCTGTTCTGTTATTTTCCAGGATAATTTTAATGTTTCCTTGTCTTTTGGAGAAAAATGATCCTTTGTTTTTTTAATATATTGTAATATGGCCCAAACCCCACAGATACTCTATTTCTGAATTTCATTTCGCACAGCTCATGCCTCACAGTAATAATCTCCTGAAGGTTTAATAACTTTTCCACCTAACTTCTGTGGGTCAGAAAGAATATTGTGCTATTCCTGCTGTGTTCCCTGCTTGCTTTGTCTGAATTTAATGCACATGAGATCATGCAGAGAGCTGTACCACTGTGGTATACAGAGCAGTGAGGACACTGCATTACCATAAGGAGACGGGGGATAAAGGGGCTTTGTCTCTTAATAATGTTTGTTTTTGTAATTTAATTTGGTAGTCCCATATAATTGTCATGGATTTACAATCCCAGAATACATAGGTTTCACCCATAATAAAAAATGGAGAATGCAAAAAATCACAGAAGTTCGTGGTTTGGAAAAAGAAGGATTCAGGATTGGTGATGGTGGGAGAACAGGGAGAGAGCAAGAACTGAGGAATGGTGAGACATGTCCAGAGAACCTGTGGTTTGGGTGGGACATTGGAAACTGCAGAGAAGACAGCTTGAATAGCAAGTGAAATGAGGGAATTGAGGAAGTTTTAAGGAATGTGAAGAGAGCTGCAGGAAGAGAGCAAGGTAAAATTCTGTTGCTGTGAAAAGGACATGATATTTGAAGAGATGGGGAGGTCTGGAAGGAGATGAGAAGTATCTGTTGTTTGAGGACAACAGGCTTGCATAGGTAAAGCAGGAATGAATTCAGCAATGGTACATGTTGTTTTGATAACTCATGGTGTGAAATGACAATGAATGGTAGATTTTTCACAGTATGGCTTCCTTAATTTCCCATATAGAATCTTGGAATTATTTGTCAGGTTGAATGACCTAAAGCTGAATGACCATTATACAAAAATCATCCTTGGTACGTGTACATGCATGAATGACAGGTAGCAGTACACCTGGATCTGGTAGCAGTAGAATGTCTGGATCATTCTTGTGTTTGTTTCTGGATCCTATAATTTGCTTTAACAGAAAAATCTCCTTTCATGTTCGTGGTGTTGTACCCATTCTGGTGCATTTAATGAGAGTAAGTATGCACATATATGTAGGAGCATGCCATGTACTGAAGTTAGTAATCCATAATCACAATGTCAGTATTGACACATGAGCTGTGTAAGTATGTGGTAGTAAAGATGTTTCTCTTCGGGGATGAAATTGAACAATTGTCCTCATTGTGAAATATCATGTATTGCAAACGTCTGTCACTACTAGCAGTACAGCTCATTTAGTAGTGCCGGATGATCATGTATGGAGACTATTTGCCAGAAAATCTGGGCACTTAGTACTAAGTAACAATGATTTTGAAATATAGCCTGCAATATTATTATTACCAATTATTTTTCTCCTTTTATTTTATATTCAGTAAGAATTGTAGTTCCTCATCCATACTGTCCAGATAAGCAGGCAGTCTCTGAGAATACAGTAAAATATGTCATTTTTTTTTTTACTAGCTTGAAGAGGTTTTTTGCAGGAGTTTCTAGTCTTTGCTTTCATAGTTCTGCAAGCCCATTTTTTCATGAGTCAAGCATCAGAGATCAGAACCTTGTACTTAGCTTTAGTAGCCTTTCACAGTTTAGCAGTGCATACTTAATTTTTGTTGAGCTGAATCCTTGGAACAAAAAAAAAAAAAAAAAAAAAAAAACAAAAAAAAAAACCAAAAGGTCAGAAATAATAATTTTGCAGAGATGCAAGTGGATCCTTGTCATTTCACCTCTGCACGTCCCAGAGTAACAGCAGTTGACAGGCATTGTTGATGGATGTTTGAAATGAATAAATAGTATCTCTTTTTGTTCCCAATAGCCATATGTTGTATCCTAAAAAGGTCTCACATTTTGAACAGAAAATACGGTTTGCTGATAGTTGTTATTGAGAGGTCAAGGACTGAAACAAAGGGAAGAAGTGGTGGCTTCTACTTCCAGGAGCTTCTGGTTCCTACGGAGGCACTTTGAGTGTAGCACTGCTTAGCTACTGCATCTGCTCTGCAGTTAGAAAGGACAAGAGTCCTACACTGTCAAAGTGACATCTTTCATGAATTCTGTGGGTGTTATCCTGAAATTAAAGGGGTTTTGTCACTGGCATTGAGGGAAGCAGAATTATGCTCTTCTGTGCGGAGGCATGGGGATAAACCTTTCTGTTGATTTATCATGGTGCTAGCAAGAAATTACAATGCTAATATTTTTAAAGCGATTACTGCATACAAATAAGAGAATGTTAATGAAAGTAGGAAACCTAGCACTGCTCCAGAACTTGCAAGAAATAAATATTTAACCATTATATTACGATTCTGAAATGAATGTGAGAACATGTCTCTGGATAGTTAAAAGCCTTTTTACCCAGTATTGACTCAACAGTTGGTGCTGCAAATAAAATATGAGTTTGTCACGTATGTAATTGAATAATATTTCAAGCCATCAGGGATTTTGTTTCTTAGAAAATAAAAAAAAAATTAAAATCAATCCTGCAGTCAAAATGCATGATTTATTAGAAACACTTTTAAATACCTTAAGAGCGAATTGAGATCAACATGATAATTTAAGTGATCACAATGATTTCTTAATTTATGATAATGTGAATTATCATATGCAAAGAAATCTTGATGATCCCTCTAAATTAATGCAGATCAGAGAATAGTGTAGTTAATGAAGTGTTTGAGGAAGAGTCATTCTACAAATAGTGCTGCTATAGCTCCTTAATCTCCGAGTTGCAGGAAATTGCTCTTGGGTGAAACTACTTTTTTTGGGATAGTAAACTTTGTGCACTTAAAATCAGGTGGGAATCTTGCCATGTTTTATATTATTTTTAGTAATTATTAATTCAAATGAGTTTGGAATTTGAATTGTTACCTCACTAAGCCACTGACAGTTTGGGGCTGGATAGTTTTGGGGGGCTTCACTAAACCAGCCTTCATGACTAAACATAGAGATGAAGAGGAATCAAATTATTCTGAAGGTTTTATTGTTTTTTTATATGAATTTATCACAGAACGATAATGTATCTTACAGCAAAACAGCTTGTCTTGCCTGAGGTGGGATCAAGCCCACGGAGTTAAGTAAACCACGTACCATGATTTCATTACATGTTCCTATTTGCCCCTGAAATTCTCACCTGCAAAGGAAGGAACACAAACTTTATTATACAATTAAGGATTTGATGGAGTTTTTATTATGTGAGAGATCCACAAGGGGGAGACTTTATTCTAGAATAACCTTGTTGGGGACACTTCCCTCTATCAGAGACCTAGGCAAGGTGGGAGTCCAAAACCCCCTTTCCTCAGTGCTCTCTTGGCTTCCTGGCTTTTTGTATTTTTAGGTACCGTAGTTACCTACCACTTATAAGCTGTAGGTTTATTTAAATCCTTATAAAGTTGTCATCTTTAAAAAAAAAATCATGACAGTCAGGGAATGTAACTGAATATCCACACACAGGGAGCAGAGACAATTATTTTTCCAGATTTACACAGCTTTTAAATAATAACTGTCCTGTGCTTTATAATTTCTTACTTTTGAGCTACTGCAGTAGTGTGCTTTTTCAGGCTTACCTTCATTTTGCTGATCCTTGTCTAAAATTTTTAGTAGTTTCTGTGTGCACTAGCTGCTCTCACAGGGCAATACAGAGCTCACAGCAATGACAGCAAATTATGGTACATTTTCCTGTTTTCCAGGTTGCTTGGCATCTCTGCAAGGAACCAGTAGTTCTAGCATGGCACTGCTTCTACTGAGAATATCTTGAAATATTTTTAAATGCTTACGTGTTGGTATCAGCTGCTGTGCAGTTTATACATTTATTCTATGAAAAAGGCTGTGTTCTGTAGTTGGACACATCTTTTGTAGAATTCTGACTCCAGTGTGTGCTTGAGAGAGAAATGTTAGCTAGTATAATAAGCAAGTAATACTTTACAGTTAACACTATTACCTAATTCTTTCTAAAATAAGTGCTGTTAAAGATGAAGTCTAAATAGCAGGGGTAGTGAGTCCAGGTAGAGGTCAGCATCTGTTGCCTAAAAAATGATCTCAAAAGAGCACAGGTACTATTAAATATTGAAATATGCCCGAGAACTGAAAGATGCTTGGTATGCATCTAGTGCATGATGTTGTGAGTGTTCATTAATGTAGCATGATAGATAAAAACCTACCCAACCACAAACTAGCCATGTTCTGATCATTTCCTGGTGATTGGGAAGATAAAGGAGGAACAGTCATTGTTGTAATACTGAAAACAAGAGAAGGTTTTGGAGTTTATTCCGGGTGAAGATCTTGCCCTATGTAATTTATGACATTATGTGATATAACCTTATTCTTTCATAGAAACTGAAGCAAAAAGTTTATTTCAGAGACTGTTTCACAAGATATTGATGATTTATTTCAGTAAAAACGTAAATAGTAGCTAGTCAGGTCGACAGTTGATGCAGAATTGTGTTTTAATTTTCTTACATTTTAAAAAAGTCGCATCTCGCTGCAATATCTGATACCATATATTGGTCATGACATGTTATCTTATTTTTGCAACTGACCAAGACACAGTGTTTGTTTGGTGGAGTTTTGTTTTGCTTTTTTTTTTTGTTTGTAGAAGAAAAACAGCAGAAGCATGAAGATATTAATTTTTGCACTTCTTTTTTATGACAGGTTCTGGATTATATGAATTCTTCACAAATTATCCTGATTTGTGAAACGTGAAGAATGAGTAAATATGCTCTTTTCCATTTTATGAATATCATACACATAAAATTTTAATATGTGGGTGCTGTCTGTTTCCCTCATGTGCTTCCCTGTCTTCTTTTATGAACATACAAAATTCTTAATTCAGTGGACTTGCAAAATACTTTCAGGCAGGGAATTGGTGACACTTTGTCTGGTGGTGAAATTTATTCATCTCATGCAAAGCCCCTTAATTTTTTTTCTTTTCACTTTCAGCATTAATTTCAATGACCACATTTGTATTTTTAGTATGTGTTGAAGTATATTATATTTGATAACCATTTAAAGTTGCTATATTGTGCACTTCTTTTTCACATGATCTTTCACTGTGAGCATTCTAGGCTATTTTCATCTTCCTGTGAAGACAAAGTGTTCTTTTGAAGGTTCTTAATCCTTGGTGGAAGCAAGTCTGAACTAAATGAGATTTTCAATGACAGGAAATGTAATTTTTGCTCACAGCTGATGGATATCTCTCAATAGAGTTCTTTAAATTCTCCCTTTCTGCTTGTCCTGGGGCATAAGTGGATATTGAGTGTCATCCTAACTATGTGATATCCTCAAAGCAGTAGATTGCAGGTGGCTTCTTTTTCCCAGTGACCTTCCCTACCACTGTCACCTGTACTGCTCAGTAACACTGTGTGCATGTCCTTGGTGCTGAGGTAGCACTGATAGGAAGAACTCTGTGCATTAATTGAACTTCTAATTAGGGCAATTATGATCAAATCAGCAGTCGTTTGGTGCTGATATAAGCAGATGTGACAGCACAAAAGCTTCTTTGAAGGTGAGGTGAAGCATCATGGTATTTAACCTCACTCTGTTTCACCTCATCCCTACGCAATCTCCATTAGTCATCACTCTCTCTCTAAGAGTTAAAACCTGAAGTGCTAAGACCAGTTAAGCACTAAGGTTTGCTGTCAGCTGAAAAAGCAAGTATTTCCAGTTCAAAAACTGCTGTTAATTGTTCTCTATTGTCAATCCAGAAATAGCCAAATGCAGTTAAAAGTAGGAGTCAAGTAGGAAGAGGGGGATATAGTCAAAGCTGAAACTTTGTGCCTTCAGAGCTTCTGTTTGCAACAGAAGTGCAAAATACAGAGAGGGGAGTGGAGCTCTGAGGTGTCCCTTGATAGTCCATATGAAAGACAGAGCTGGGCACTGAGGAACACGGACACATTGCTGTGGAGAATCCGGCACGTTTGAGCTGGCTTAGGCAAATCTGGGAACACCTTGTGTCTGGGCTGCGTTCAGAGTGACACAGGAAGGAAGAGAAGCACAGTGTGTTTATTACATCCAATAGTGAATACTGAATCCTTACTGAAACCTTGTGAGACAACTTCAGAAGAAGACTGGGTTATTTTAAAACAGAGAGGGAAAACTGGTACATTTAATAGATTAGTAGAGTATTTTTTCACAATGACAGTGTAGTACAAAGTGTTTGTTGTCCAAGAAAAGGGAACAGTAATGAGTTTATATGGTATACAGGCAGCATAGATCAGGTTTTCTTAATTCAGATTTGATAATATGGACTGTTGTAAGTAACACAGAACAAGAATATATAAATATGTGTCTTGTTGAATACAACATGTTAGGAATTCATTGCAGCTGTAAAAAATTTCCATTACAGAATGGATGGCTTAGTTAGAAATAACCTGGAAGAGGAAAATGTTTCTCAATAAACATTCAGCATATCTGGAATATGCATTTTTGTTTAGCAAATAATGTATTTTGAATTTAGTGTATTATTAGTATCCTCAGGTATTGGCATGATGTTAATATTACAGAAGCAAAATACTCTGTAAGTTTTGTACTGTTAAAATATGTCTTGCCCACAGCTACATCAGGTCATAAAAGTAGATCTAATAACAGCAGAGCATCAGTCCAAGAGCTAGTTCTAAAGAAAAGAAAAATTCCACAGTGCAAATTTGTGCAGACGTAGATCTGTACCAACCTTTGTGCACAGGAAAGTTAAAGGAGTTCTTGTTATGTTTAAGAACTAGCTGGCTGAGAAAGAGGGTTCCAGAGACCACATTCATCGCCGTGTATGGGCTGCTTACCAGTTTGCCTGCATGAAGCTAAAACCTTTTCTCCCAGTTTGAGAGACCAGGCTGTGTTTTGCAGGCAGTGACATGAGTTACAGCCAGGCTCATTCTCTTCTGAACTTTCATGCCTGCATTACTGTTCTCTGTGGATAGACACTTTTGTTCCATTTCAATGAACTTCATGCTTGTGGGTTGTACAGAACAGCATCTGAGGAAGCACATAACTACAGAATCCTAGAACCCTGCTGTGGTTTGGCTTGGAAGGGACCTTAAAAATAATTTTGTTTTGCTCCTCACCCTGCAATGGGCAGAGATACTTCCCACTAGACCAGGTTGTTCCAAGCCTTGTAGCACCTGGCGTTGAACACTTCCAGGGATGGGGCAACCACAGCTTCTCTGGGCAGCCTGTGCCAGGGCCTCACCACATTTATAGTGAAGGATTTTCTCCTAATATCCAGTCAACACCTGTTCTCTTTCAGTTCAATCCCTCTTGTCACAGGATGCAATGTTTTCTGCTTCAGCTCTACTGTTTTCATGCATAGTACACACCAAATTTAATAAAGCAAGGGATGTAATAATCTAAAAGTATATTTTAAACAACCACAGTTGACACAGCAGACAGGAAGGTAGCACGTGGCTGTGGGCTGATGAAATGATGCAGAGATTCCAAGGCTGGCAGAGGCTGGGTCAGTAAGTCTGCCTGGTGTAGTTTGAGACAGCCTTGTTAGCTTGAAACCAGAATAGTCACGCTGTATCTGAGCGGGTAAATCCTGGTCTTTGGCAGCCACATTTCTTCTGGAGCTGGGCTGGCTCTGCACTGTGCTTTCTGTAGCATTTGGAGGTCAAGGTAGGTGGAAGCTGCATGGAGTGCCTGGGGAATAGTGGTAAAGATGTGCCAACAACACATCTGGACAGTTCTCAAGTGCTGTGCCAAGAACTGAAATTGCATTTGGTATTCTAGCTGTTCTTTAACTTTGGCCATCCAAGTTGTGTACACCTTGTATTTGAAGAGACTGAACCATTGGCCACAGCAAAGACATGTTTAGAAAACATAGTTTCCAGGACTTGTCCATGGTCCTTATGAGAAAGCTTTTGGCCAAATACATGGAAACTGTGCTTTGCCAGCTTTATCCTCAGTCTTAGTGCAGAGCTCAGAGGCTCACAGGGAGTATGTGCTGTTGCACATCCTGTGCTATCCCTTCCCTGCTTTCCTCCAGCTTTCAGTGTGGCGTCTTTAGGTCGGTCCTTCTGACACTTGGCTTCATTTCATCCATGGAGATTAAAATAATGTCACATGTACTCCTAAATTTGATTGCTGTCCGTTTTAGTCCTAATGCTGCCGTAAAAAGGTTAGTTTTACACATCTCAGCCTATTGGTTGACTCTAAAATAGAAACATAAAACCTCAAAATACAGGCAGTGTTCTGAATGCAGCTGCCAAAGCATTGCAGAGTTAGCCCTGCTTGTCCTTGCTCAGCTCATCTGCCTGTGCCTGGATAATTGCAGGTGAGCTCCTGTGTAAAAAAAAAAAAATTGTAAACCACTAAATGTTATATTTAGGTAATTTCTGTCTTAGAGTTTATATTCCATAAAATGGTCATTGTTGATATTATTGATAACTATCTGAAATACATTTTACAAATAAAATGCCTGTAACAAAGTCACTGCTATTTCCATTTTTTCACGTCCTTACGTATTCTCTTTGTAACACCACTCCAGATTTTTTTCTGTTTTTAATAGTGATTCATGAGCCTTAGGAAGAATGAGACACTTTGTTATAATATGGCTCACATTATCCATGAGAACTCTCTCAGCCATGAATGGGACTGTACATAATACCCAGCCCTTCAGTGAGGGTTTTCCCAGTGCCAGCTGACATGATGTCTAAGCATATGTCAGGATGGGATTTTGCCAGCAGACAGGAGCACACTCTGCCCTCCCTTTGAGCTGGTTGGAGATGCACAGGCTCTGCTCTGGCAGCACAGCCACTGCTCTTTGCCTGTTGCTAAGCCAGAACTAATAAGCTTGACTGAAAGGCAGGGTTTATTGTCCTGGGCTCAGCATATGTGGTTATGTAGCTTTCACATGGAGCTTCTGTGAGTGCTGCAGTGTGGTTGGCTGTGTGGAGCATGGTCAGTATTTGCCTGCATCTCCCAGAAAAAACTGCTGGTCCCTGTCCTAATGGCTTCCTAACTCTGCTCCAGAGGAGCAATTTCAGCCTTTGCCACACTGCCAGGAATTTTCTGCCTTATATGACTGGAGAATATAACTCAGAGTACTCTTGTCACTTAAGTTTTGGTCATTAGTTTGCCACATGTTTAGTACACTTAACAAAAGAGACGATTTTTCATAATTTTTTTCCTGTACTGCAGCCTAATATGAGAGATGATGTTGTGGATCAGGTTTTCAAAGTTTGAAATGAGACACTAAATTTGGTTCACAGAGCATGATTTAGTCATTTGAGTCACCACTTAGAACAAAATCTGCTGTTTTCACTGGGCAGATAGTTGCTGAAGAAAAGATTTTAATTTCTTTGCTTTACAAAATCATGTTTGAGCATGAAGCTGTGTGATTTTTTGCTTGTAACATGACTATTTCTGTACGCACAGGTTATTTAATTCGTCATGTTTGTGTTTGCATTTGTCTTTTCTGATATTCTTACCATGTATATATTGCTCTGGAAATATTGACAGCTGTATCTTAATTTTGGTCAGTGAAGAATTGTTGCTGATAGGATATTTAGTAATGTCTTCAGTAACAAGAGACTGGTTTGCCTTTGAGCCTTAATGTTACTCTTTCCATATGTAATTGTCATATTAATGGATATAATTTTGATTTCATTTTTATGAATAGCCAAAAGCTCTGGTTTTTACAAGTAGAATCAAAACTAGAGCTGCATTTTTTCGCTTTTGCTGTATCTGCTTTATGTCTCAGTAGCAGTGCAAAGAAGCAATGAACCTAATTACAGATATGCTGAATATTCTTTCTCAGGGGTAGTGTTGATGTGTCCCTGATGGTTTAAGGGCATAATTGAGGTACTTTGTGCAGCTGGTACATGTGGAGGAGGGATAGCAGGGCCAGGAGGGTATCTTTGGTATTAATGTGTCTGATTTCTTCCAGCACAGTGAACCCTTTTGATCTGTAGCAGTTTATGTAATACAAAACAGCTTTCAGGGTATCTTTAATTATGCCTGTGGACATTTTGAGATGGAAAGTGAAATGAGGCTTTAGAATCACCTTTCACTCCCAGCTGTGCTGATTTGAAACTGGCACAGCTTGTTACCCACCTGTAAGTGTAAGGATCATGTTCCTGCTCCCATGAGAGACATTGGGTGTGCAGCATCCTGGGCTTCAGTAGAAGGTGTGGGTGGCTCTCAGTCTCAGTGCCTGTCAGTGCTGCCAGGGTGGAACAGCAATATATCCAATACACAGACATCCATATAGACTGTGATAGCATGTATCTTCAGATCAAATTGAGTTTTGAGGCACCTCACAGGACCTGCAGATCCGTCTTTGAGGTTTTGTATTGCTAAGGAGCACAGTGAGGCAGCTGCACTAGGAGCACCTGGAAGTAGAGTTTATGCTGAACAGAGACTGAGCCACTGTGCTTCGATCAGTGCTCTCAGACAGACACATGTAGAATAAATTGATTGGTGATATGATGCATTAACTTTATTAAAAGTTTCTCAAAATTATATTTTTTAATCATGCCGCTTTATAGGTCTATTTTTCAGGGTGTTATGAAGATGGCATAGCATATTTATAGTGCATAATGTGAAAAAAATCGTTTTAACATGAAAATTAATGTCCTGACATTTGAACTTTCAGATATATTGGTTAATTTTCACGGTCCATAGCAAATAAAATAAGAAGATTAATTCTTTTTGAAGGTGCAAGAGGTGATCTCATCCATGTCATACTAAGTCCAAGTACCTAACAGTTATTTAAGTTCTCAAAACTTCTTAAAATGGAGTGCATTGTTCACAGCAAGTGGATGAAAACGTTGTGACTGAGATCAGTGGTAAAACGAGCTATAACAGAGCAGTGTGTAAGCCAGTTTAGCTGAAACTGAGTCCCTCATGATTGTGAATGATGAGGTTGCATCTGCATTTTTAAAATGCTTTGTTTTGTGTACCAGTCCTTGCAAAACACTGAGACTAAAATTCAAAATAGAAGTAATCTCTAAAAAATAGTTACCCTTGGAAAACAAATAGAACTGTCAAATTATTTTTTGCTTCATATCCCATACTTGACATCAGTAAAACTACTGAAAATTACATTACACTGTGTTTATTAAAGTTGTGCTCCTATGCAGTAATACACATAAGACATCTTATACTGCCTTAAGGATTAAGTTAAGCTCCTTTGTCAAGCCTGTTGGTCTGGCAGGACTGTTAATCTTTAGCTGTCAGACTGGTTAGATCCTTCTTTAGGCTGAGGCCCTGGCTAAGTGCAAAGAAATTAAAACGAATCAACTCCTAGTATTTATGCTTTCATATTTTTGCACTGAGCAATCAATAAAATGGGAAGCTGGTTTAGACATACATGTTTCTGTAAGAAGATTGTATTTCAAGCTCTTATTTAGCAGCATCATATTTGCTTTATGTTTATGATTGTGAAACATGAAGACAAAGTTGGCAGTGTTCAAAATATTAAATTCATGAAAGTAAGATATGCACAGGGTGACAGCTCATTGAAAGGAGGACAGAGGATAATTTTGTGAATCTATATTTCCTAATGAAAAATTCAGAATTATCTACAGTATGTTCATGCTTTATTCTTACATCAGTAATTATTCTTGCATTTTCCTTACAAATTACAGCATTAAGGCACAAAATAAGAAATGTGCTGTAACGGCAGCATATTTAGATATGACAACACTTGAAACAAAACTGTATGAAGAAGAAGGTGAAGCTGGGAGGCAAAGTTAAATTCATTGTGAAAGATTGACATTAACATTTTAGCCATAAAAGGGTACAAAACTGGTTGTAAGGAACCATAATATTATGCTATAGGCATCAAAGGTTTTTGTTTCACTGCGAATGTCTATACCACTTAATTAATACTGTTCTTGCTAAAATTTTTGAAGAGGAATTTTTAAACAATTACATGATAATAGCCAACCAGTGCAATTTCTTGCAAATATTCATCAATTAAGTGATACAGATTGTATGTTGAAGCAGTAGGTAAAATATACTGCAGAGAAGGTTTTGAGTGTGATATGTGCCTAAACTGTACTTTTTGAATCAGGCTGTATTTTTTTTTCGTAATAGGAAAAGAGGCCCCCAACAAGCACAATTTTTTACGTACTCCTTCAAGTATAGTTTGAAGTGGTTGCTTTTGTGTTTTATGGGCATATAACCTTCCAATCCCTTTGAGGGTTCTTTCCCTCAAATCATTAAATAATAATGCTTTCTGCTTACATACCACCTTGCTTCTGAGCATCCCCAAGTGCCATTAGAAGCATTACATGGAGACTCCTGCCATAAAGTACAGGAGTATTAATTCCCTGTGACATAGGAGGATAGTGGAATGAAGAAGTTCAAACCACAGTTTGATCTTGAGTGTCCAAAGAGGAATTTAATGTATGAGTTGGGAAAGCTCTGGAGTATTGAAAACTGAGGGGGCTCGGCCTTGGGACAGGCACACAAGCAGTCACTTTGAGATACCTGACTTTCATGCATAGCCTGGAGGTCACATTTCAGACCTCATTCTATGTAGCACTGAGGTTGTATACAGTGGATTGGGAGAGTGATGCACCTGAAATGGATTTGAGATATCTGCTCTGCTGTGCAGAGCCACCCATCAGAAAAACACTAAAGTGTGCTTTCAGTCCAGCCCTTTGCTTTTACAGAGCCGTGATGGGGGATGGTTCAGCCCAGGTAACAAAGGAGAGCACAGATTGTGGGTTTCAGTTGCAGATCTTGGAAATGGTGTGTAGAGCATTTGAGTTCCTTCTCCAGGAGTCGTTAAAGCACATCTTTTGAGTTGGAGCTCACAACTCTTAGGAGATTTCCAAATAACTTCCTGATATGTTTTATGGAGCTGTGTGACAGCTCCAACTTCATCATAAGTGGCAGTGTTGGATGTCCTGCACGGTTGCCAGATTTACCTGACAGACACACAGAAAGAGCAGTTCCTTAAATACAGATTTGGGTGGTGGCTGAAGGAGGCTTTTGTAGACCACACTTCAGGTTCTGGCTTTCAGCTTCCGTCAAAGTGTCATCAGCTGTGTCTGACACACTGACATCTCATTCTAAATTAGTACTCAGGCACTTAGAGTAATGCCTTGATTTTTAGAGCATATTGAGCTACATACACTTGATGTTCCACTTTGCAACAGCTCTGGTGGCTTAGGGCTGGTTAACTCTTCAGGCATAAGAGTTGGTGTGCACAGCAGGGCTGCACATCAGTGTTTTGGGCTCTGATAAACTTCAATGGGGCATGCACACACAGGCACTGAACAGCATTAAATAGGCACCCTCAGGTCCTTAGGGAAACAGTCTATTCATCATACTGGCACCAACTACTTATTTTACATTAATTTATTATGCTTTGAAGTATTTGGTGTTTATTTTATATGGTACTATATCATGCATTTGGTATTTATTATATGACATTTTATCAAAAATATATTATGTTTAAAAATAAAATATGTGAATTTCATTGACGGGGAAAAGAATCATGGTAACACATTTCAGACTTCTTTTTGCATAATCAAATAGTCTCATCTTATTTTAGTTTAAAGCAAAAATAAAATCCTTTCCTGGCTCCAGAAGATGACCAACAAATAGAATGATTTAAAATATATTTGAATATAAATGTAGCCAGTAACTGACTGATAGTTTTGGAGTCTGAAGTCTGTCACACCATGAAACAAGAGTAGTTTGGGAAGAGGACGAAAGAATGCTGCCATTTACCTGTTAAGACCATCTTTAAGCACAAAGGTAGAAGTAGTGTTTAAGCTGCCAGCTGAGTCCTTCACCTCTTCAGGAATGCTGATCCAGAGTTTCCTTGGACACTGAGTTGTGGCAGAATCACTTGGGTTGTGACTGTGTCTGATCCAGTAAATTAAAACAATGGGTTTCTTTAAATTCTGTAGACAGTAAGGAAATTATAAATACAAGAGTAGATACAAAAGGTTTAAATTATTTCAGGTATAGCAGTAGTGAGATATGAACAACTGGATACAGAAATACAGGATTTATAAAGTATGACCTTTGAAAAAAACCTGAGGTCTTCTTTCAGGCTTAACATTATGCAGCTAAAGATTAAATGACCTCAGTTTTCTTTGCTTTCTGTGGATTAGGAATAAATATTTTTCTCTTCCCTTCCAAAGGGTAAAAATAAAGATAAGACAGTTCTATTTTTCTCATTTAAACTAGGAAAGTTTGAAAAGAAAACTGCAAGTAGTGAATCGTGTTATCATGGATAACAAACCTGCAATAAAAGCTGCTGTACACCCTTTTCAGAGTGAGATTGTTCAGACCAGGCCATTCTGATTAGACACTGAGATACACATATTCCACAGTGTTATAGCTTAAGGTGGATACATGACTCACAAATGGTGAACTCTGGCAAATCATCCATCAAGTGATGTTGAGACTCTTGTCAGGCAAAGCAGACTCAAATAACCTTTTTTTTTTTTCTTTATTGTAATCCATCACTTCTTGTTGTGTATCTCCTAACACTCTTATTTTGACAGACATTCTTGTAAGTTTTTTCCCCTTTGTGTTTCTTGGGAGAACAAAAGCATAACACTGGGTAACTGGGGCCATTCCCCCATGCTCTTTGCAGAGCTGGTGAGAGACACACAAGGTCAGGAAATGCTATGAATGAAATATCATCATTCAAAGAACCCAGCCTTGCTTCTGCTAAAACTCTGTGGAATCCTCCCCTGGAAATCAGTGGAAGCAGGATTAGTGCCCAGATCTGCAGCCCAATCAATTGTTATTATAGCAGAGGCTGCGGGTACAGACTGCAGGATGTTGAGCATCAGCTGCTGATCACCTCTCCCATGTTGGTACAAAGGCATTTTCTGATTCTGCTGTGAACTGTTGCAGTCTATAGATCAATAAAATTTGAAGACAGGAAGGGCAAGGGTCAGGCCATCTCTGTCAGGTTCATACAGGTTTGGAGAAGGAGTGTGAGGCTGCAGTCTGGGGCGGCTAAGGGAGCTGAGTTGTTTATTCTGGAGAAAAGGAGGCTTGGTGGATTCTACTGCTTCTGAAAGAAGTTTGTAGACAAGTGACAGTTGGTCTCCAGGTAATAAATTTCTTCGCTGAAAGGGTGGTCAAGCATTGGAACAAACTGCCTGGGGAAGTGGTGGAGTCATCATCCCGGGAAGTGTTCAAAACACACGTGAAAGTGGTGCTCAGGGACATGGTTCAGTGTTGAAGATGACAGTGCTGGGTTAATGGTTGGACCCTTATTGGACTTTGCCAACCTTAACAATTCTGTGGTTCTGTGATGAGCCACACTGAATCTTTGTCTTCTCCTTCTTAAAACTAGCACTGAGCTCAAGTCCCAGCAATTCCCTGAAAGGCCAAGACTTTCTGCATAAACCACTGACCTTTCTTCTTGATCTATCTTTGTGAACTGGTGCTGTCTTTCAGTTAATACAACTTCGTAATCTGTGAGCTAAGAGGGCTAAAATAAACGGATAAAATAGAGGCATAAAATATGAGCAAGGAGACACCAGATTCAATATTCTCTCATAGGTAAAGCTTATGGAAAGAGTCATCAGTTGAGCCAGTCCAGATTTGTCTTTCAGAATGGTCCATCATCTTATTTGCAGTAAAAGTGAGTGAGTGGATGGAGTGGGATACAGATAGGATTTGTAATTCATTGTAGTGAAATTGTGGATATATGGTGGATATGGTTTAACAAAATGAATGGTTTGTGTTTTGAAGACCAATTATGACAATACAAATCAGCTTTTAGTTACATTTTAGCTGTGTTTGCCTCAAATTAATTTTGAGACACCAGTGCTGAAGTGGAACATAGTGTAACATTTGTTGTAAAGTCAGAGAAACTTGCTCCTTGGTCTTTTGGTGGACCAAGACCACCTTTTCTTCTGTGTTGGAGAACAGTACTTTCAAAAATCCCAGTTGTACTTCATATATCATCTCAGTGTGACTTTTTTTTTTGAAAGTTCTTTTTCCTGTGTGTTATTTTCTCACCTCAGTGCAGTCTGTTGCTGTGCATTCAAATGAAATACACTGTTAAGATGTATAATGCTTGAAAGCCTCTGCTCTGAAGTCCAGTGAGACACATTTTCTCTTTCACTGGTAGATAGTGATAATGTAAGTCTCTAATCTCATTAGTTTATAAAAAACGCCCCATAGCACTTGTGTGCTTTAAAAAAGCAGGAGGTAGAAGAGACATGATTAAGTTTTTAAGAATTGTGAGGAAAATGTTTCCTTTGCAGTAAAAATACACTTTTATTAGTTCAGCATTAACATTTTGGAAGACAAAGGGGAGAGTCTTTGATTCTGACGTTAATATGCTCATGTCCTGCCTGAAAAAACTTAGTATTTACATTAGCATGTTTGTGACGGAACTACAAAATGGTGTGTTGATATATTTTGCTATTTGTAATTTACCTTTCTGTCAGTATTCTTTTTCTTGTTTTTCTTATCACCCCGAATGAGACAAGCTAGCAACTTTGGTTTTGTTTATGATTATTCTCAGGTGTGTTTTGTTATTCTTCGCAATTACAAAATCTATCAACTCTTCATAGACATGTTTATTAATTTTATTCAAGTCTTTAAATTTGAACAAAATTCATTTATTTGCTATTTTGATATAATTGTCTGGGCTTGTGTTAGAAGATTAAGCATATGCTATAGAATCTAAATTCCATTTTTTGGTAAGAAAATTGCTGATTATTTCAGTATTTGATTTAGATAAAAAATTAAGTTTAGATAAAAAAATTAAGGGACAGACAAGAAGCAAGTGGTAATAAAATAGTCATTAGATGAACTCTCCATGTATTTGTCATTCACCCAAGCAATTTTCTCCTTGTTTGTAGGTCCATCCTATGCTTCTGGATGTCACAAGTCTCTTATTCCTTTGTGCTATTCTTAAATGTAAATATCTACTTAAATTTGGTTCTCAGGCTGTTTTGTTGAAAACATGGAAAAAGGCAAAAAGGTCAATCATATTTATCTTAATGCAAATTATTTGCAGTAATTGTATTTTCACTCCTTATTGATTCTAATGGGACATAAGTGCTCTAAAATCAATATAAAATACAAAGTACTATTTATGACATTATGAGTTAAAAATGAGAAATGGCCATTAATATTCATGTGATTTTTGTATGTATTTTACTAGCTGTGCAGTATAATTTGTCAGATATGGTACACTGAATCCCATTGAAATCAGTGAGAAATAGATATGTGACTATTCACTGTGCTCACTTACTATAATGTTTTGGTTATTTAGTGCTGCTAAGTGTTTATTGCCAATATTCTGGCCTTTTCTTCCACCTCCTGGGAGGGGATTCTCTGAAATTCAAGGCTTTTCCAAACTATCCACTGAAACACATCCTTCAGTAGTGCATCCTTGGCTGTGTCTTTTGGAATGTTAATGACTAGTACTTCCTTAGGGTTATCCTGGTTTTCATCCTGAATGTCAGGTAGCCTGATGTGGTGAACACGACATTAGGCATTCCAAGTATGTAGACAGAACTTTGATCTTCTACTTGATTAAAATTTATTAAATGAAAATGTCTTGCATTAGATTCTGATGTCCTGGAGTCAGTACTAAATTCATCACTGACTTCTGTGGGGCATCTTAAGTAATAAATGAAAACTGAAATATGTTTTGTCATTCTGTTGTTATTGAGGAGAAAAATATTCTTTACTTCGGGACATACAGTCCCGAGTCTATTGTCTCAAGCAAGCTGGGAGATCCATTTCCTTTTGCTTCGTTTCCCAAGAATTTCCAGTTCTGTTGAATTGAAAGCCATTGTCTTGCTAGCATATAGGCTGTTGAGCTGGTTTAGTAGTTGTAGTTGTATCAGTGTTTTGTGTAGTAGTGTATGTGATGGACATGAGAGGTTGTACTGTAGATCTGCAGTCCTGAAACCAAAGGGTGCTTAAGGACTGAGTTGCTCTAGCTTGAGCTGTAATGGGCTTGTACCTGTGGTGGGATTATACCATTATACTCTGCATTTATACTGGAGCAATATATGCAGGGTGATGAAATTGTAGAATAATTTAGGTTGGAAAATTCCTCTAAGATCATCAAGTCCTGCTGTTAACCCAGCACTGCCAAGTCCATGCGTGTGTGTGTGTGTATATATATACACATACATATATATGTATGTAATGAGATCATATAATAGATTATGTAACATGCACACTGGAAACTATTTTGGTTCATGGAATATGAGAAAAACTGAGGAATATGAGAAATACAGAGGAACGTGCATCATGAATCTTAACTCTTGAATTAGAAACTTGACTTGTTCATACACCATACTTGCAGCTTTTAAGCTGAACTGATTAAGCTCCTGTGTCCCATCCTATACATTAATTAGCACAAACTCTAGCTTTTTGAAATCATAAAAAAGGATTTTGAGCTTTGTAGCTTTCCTTCTTTTTGGAGTAAAATTCTATGGGTTTTTTAAAAATTATTTTTAAGATTCCAGTTTAAATTCAACTGCTGTGATAACTGTGCAGTATCATTCAGTCTTTTGAGCACTTCTGCAATATTGGTCAAATTATTCTTACTGTCTGCTCAAGGCTGAAACTAACACAGCTCATATGCTTTCCTCTGTAAGTCAGGTCTTTCACTTTGGGTATAAGAAAAGTCCTTTTCCATTTTCTTTGGTGTTCTTTGTAGGATTTTAGTAGTGTTTTGCAGGTGTGTCTGAAAAGTTGGTGTGTCTCTGTGTTAACACAGTTCTCTGTGTTAACATAGTTCTTCTGTTTTAAGACAAAAGTGTGATGCAGGATCTATTTTTTTTGCACAGATCTGGTGAAAGTATAATTTAAGCACTTTTTAATCAACAAATGTAGTTTCATTACCTCTAATAGCTCATTGACTTACTGCTGGTTTTGTGTTGTAGAAGACCAAGTTTGAAATTTTTCTTCCTGAAGCAGTAGTTTGAAAGTAAGAGCAGCAGCAGTGGCAGCAGCCACAGCCCTCTGTGCTTTTCATCCTTGCAGGGTGCTGTGTCTGCAGTTCACCCTGTAGTCATCCTGTGTGGGGTTCATCTTGTTTGGAGTTTGTGCTGTGTGGGGTTCATCCTGTTTGGGGTTTGTGCTGTTTGGAGTTCATCCTGTTTGGGGTTTGTCCTCAGTGGAGTTCATCCTGTGTGGAGTTCATGCTCCAGCCCCCTCCCTCGAGTGGTTTTCCTCCTGTAAGCACCTCGTGCTGTATTATCTAGTTTGGTTGTCTGGTAGGTGGAGTGAGCTTTTGATCACTGTCCTTTTTTAACCAGGTTTTGATGTCAGGAAGAAAGCTGATGAGTGCTTTTTTTTCTGATCCTCTCTGAGGAGGTATATTTGAAGGACCATGAATCCCACGTACTGAAGAAATTCTCTTTAAAAATTATCTCATGTCAGTATCCATTATATTTTCTAGTACTCTCTTTGGGACTTGTGGATTTTGTCTACTCTATAACACTATTCTTCATGAAATTTAACATTTTCCTGCCTTTAGCCTTGTCTTTTTTTTTTTTTTTTCCTTTCTACTTTGTACTTCCTGCTTGCTTAGGTAATCTTGGCTCATGTTTTGTTTTACTTCTGCCTTTCAGTTTTCCCAGACTTCAGTTGTATCTTTGTGCTAAGTACATCTTGGAGGCTTATGGCACTAATCGGGGCTTATGATGCTTGTTTTGCCTATTACATGTAATAAGAATCAATACCTCAGCTTGATTCCACCTAAGACTTCCATGTCTTTAAACAGGAATTAGGTTTGAGCCCCATAGGCTCTGGCTAATGCTAGACATCACATCTGTATTCCAGCTCCTGAGGACAGCTTTCCTGTCCAGGCACAGATGGAGATTTGGGGGACTGTAGCTCCTCTGTGACTGCAGTCAAATTACCCGAAACTCTGAGCTCAAAAAAGCCAAGCCTCCCTGGAGGAAATCTAGTCAGGCATCCAGCCTGGAGCTGGGCAGAATTTCTCAATCCTATTCAATTGCACAGATCTGTCTTTAAATTGTGTTTCTGCAGATGCATTTATTTTGTCATAGAAAGTCTTAATTCTAAAAAAGAGGGGATTTAAATTTAAGCATTGAACAAATCTGTTGTTAATTACAAACTATACTGTAATACAAATAAAGTTAAATTTGATGTCATGTGCCCAAATCTTCATATTAGTTACTTATTTAAAGCTAACCTGTATGGTCAGTTAATATTTACAGTCAGCTGTAAATATTCTTGTTTGTTATGTATCAGTAGCTTTTATGGATAGCTTGTTTGACTACAGTTGTAGATATGTTTTGACAACTATAAACATTTGTTTTTCCTTTGTAGGTGATTGCTTAGAGAACAAAATTTGTCTTTTAAGATCCTAATGAAGTGTCAGGAATAGTCCAGAATATAACAAATTAATTATAGGAAGTATAGGAAGTATAGGAATCATATAACATATAGGATTTGTTATACTATATAACAAATATAGTATATCCAGAACATAACAAATTACAACAAATTATTTTAGCTATTTAACGGATAATTAATAGCCTGCACTTCTGCAGTTTTTTAATGGACATTCATAAATAACCTGTGGGAGAGAGGTAATCCCTTTGAGTATTGCTGTGTGTTGTCCTAAAATGAAGCTGAGGTTTGGTGGAGAAATTAATGATATCGAGTGTACAAAATTACTTTAATATGCAGTAGATTTCCCTGTGTTTTGAAGATCAAAGAAAGCATAAACATGAAAACAAATAGGATTTATTTACTTGTTTTGCTCTAAGATAAAGTGGAATCCCAAGTGAAATTAAATTTATTTTAATTATTGATTTAATGTCAAATAACTTGCGTGGCAGGAGTGTTTCTTCAGTGGAATTGATCTGAATATGTTGCATATGGTTCATACACTTTGTGTTTACCAGTGAGCCATGTTATAATAATAGTGACAGGATGAGTTTCTTTAGTAATTCTCCCATACTGTTCTGTATATAAAGGGACCAGCCTTAAAACTTACTTTAATGTCAGTATATCTGGCTTCTTTTAGGGGCAACCTACCAGAAAAGCAAAAATGTTAAAAAATATTTCAAGGGTTTTTTGGTGGTTTTTTTTTTTTTTAATGGTAGCGTTAAAAAATATTTCAATGGTTTTTTGGTGTTTTGTTTTTTGTTTTTTTTAATGGTAGATATTTCAAAACCAGATTTTATATTTCATATGGCACATTTTTTTATGTTTGTAATTTTTCTTTAACAAAAAGCATTTTAGGAAAACCAAGTAACCCTGGTATTGAGAGGAAAAGCAATTTCTAGGAAGCTTAGGTTTTGCTTGTTTTTCTAAATTAACAACTTTCAAAACAGAAGTGTTTTTGAAGTATTTTCTGTGAAGAGAATCTCTGTTCAAATTGTGACCATCATCAGTGTCGCCCTGATTTTGTAAGACTTTGTTAAGCCTTCTGATGTTTGCATTCTTTCAACAAACTTTCTCACAAAGAGTTATGTATACACCTTATGTTTTGAATTCTTTCATGTAGTTGGAGAGACGTGATGGACCCGTGTTCAAATTGTGACCGTCATCAGTATTTTGCTTTTCGTGAAGAGGAATTGGTTAATAATGACTCTGGTGGGGTATTAGTTTGAGAGGTACAGATGTGCCATTAAGAACTTGTATTCATTCTGCAAATCATTCATTGCCTTTCACAGTCCTGTTACAATATCTTAAATTTGACCATTAAATATATGTAACTGAATATTTACCTATATCTGAAAATATTTCAAGGCCAGGACTCACCTAGCTCCTTTCAAACAGTTCTCCTTGACTCCTAGTGCCTTCACTGTATAATTTCAGATTCTTAAATGAAAATAAACTCCGGAAAACCCAAAACTTATTTTGTAGTCTGTACTGTTCTGTTACAAGCAAGCATCTGATGCAGTAATTCAAGTTCCAATGTTACAGTATGTCAGGGGTTCAGTGAATAATCAGGGCAAGTCACATTTCTCTGTACTAACAAATTGGGTGTTTTCAAGTGTTCCATATTTTCAACTTGATAAATGTTTAATGATGACAGCATTTAATTATGTGTTCAAATTCCAAAGATTGTGTTTATCATGAATTATTTACTAGGGTGAAGATTTTATTCAATTTTTTTTAATTTTTTTTTTTTGTTCAATATGGATTACTTTGGGAAAAGGGACTTCAGAATTGATGTAATGCCTAGTTAATACCTAACTGACTATGGCTTTCTGATGCTTCATCAACCCTTTGATGGGGTGGGGGAGCAGGGGGGAGGGAATGTGTAGTCAAACATTTAGTCTTTATTTCCAGATCACAGGATATTCTGAGTTGGAAGGAGCCCAAAAGGATCATCAAGTCCAGCTCTTATGTGAATGGCCCATACAAAAATTGAACACCCCACTCCCATTTTCAGTTTCATGTTGTACCTTAAGATATGAAAATGCATGAGTTTTTGTGCAGTTATGGGGATGGTCTTTTTGAGAAGGATCAGAATAAAGGACAGTGTCTTTTGGAACAGAGATCAGTTGATACTTTGTGTAAATCAGCATACGCTCCACGAATCCTTCAAAGTACGGATTATAGAGTGATTTTTTTTTTTTCCAAGGGTGGTTAAATTTTACTTATTACATTTGATCACATGGGTCAAGCTGGGCTGAACTACCCTTTCTGTGGTTGTAGTAGATTGCTGTGAGTGGAACAAATTAGCATGACTTTGGCCAGAGAACCGGAAAGAAATGAGCCCTGGGATACTGGTGGGGAGGGGTCCCTGGGGAATTGCAGTGGAGAACCTTTTCTGTTACTGTGTATTTTTATTTTAAGGCCCAAGTGGGGAACCAAGCCTCAGTGTGCTGGGAGATCTATAAACATGTCATAAATGGATCAGTTGCCAGACCTAAAGAATTTGAGGGCTAAGTCAGATGAAAGACAGTAGGTAAGGCAAGAAGTTGCAAGGTAAAACATAAAATAACATGTGGCTGTTGCAGTATACTTGTGTCTGAACTTTGAGAAATTTTTGTGATAAGAGTATTGTAGGTACTGATTATCTCATATTGATACAGTTACATGCTAATTTAAATGATGTAACTGTATCAAACGGGGGGGGGGGAGTGAAAAAGAAAGTTAAAGCATCAGAAGATAAAATAAGTAACTAAACTACCTACAAATGTCTATGCTGATTATTTGTGCCTCTACAGTGGAAGATTCTTTCAGTATTGCAGAAGGTTCTAAACTCCTGTAACTCTGAGGGATTTGTTGGTAGTAGAACACAGGCTCTCTATGTGTCACTTCTGATTAGGCTGGGTGTGGTAGACAGAATAAAATGTTCTACAGTGTATAAAAATACACTAGATGAGATTATTAACTGCTTACTAGGCTGCAGAGGAAGGCTGAAATACTTCTTTAGAGCGCTGATATCAAAGCAACTGTCTGGTGCATGAACCATCTACTGTGGGGATTACCTCATATATCAGGTGCCTTTTTCGGTTAATGTCTCTATGCCTGTTGCTTTCTCAGATCAGCCATCTTGTGTCCTTGTATTTGGTTGTGATCCATTAAGAACACAAAAGCCCATGTTTTTCATACTGCTTCAGCATCTGTAGAGGTATCACTTCAGGCACACAGTGAGAGAAGGAGTTTTTGGAGTATGCATTTTACTGGCATGTGAATATTAAAGAATTTTGGGATGATACATACAATTCTTGAAGTATGTTCTGAAGGAGCAACCTTAATGTGTAAAATAAGTTGTGAAAGAAAGATTCAGCCTCATTTGGGGTTGCTGTTGTGACACTGCTCATCAGCTGTGCAACACTGAGGTACTTCAGCATCTGTCAGACTTGTAATCTGATGAGCTATACTTGGAATAAACCTGAGTTGATGAAACAATCACTGAGCCTTTGGCTCTCTCAGAACTGATTAGTGAAAATCTAGCTGGTCTTTGCTCATGTGACACATTACACTGTGCTCTATGTACCAAGGCTGAACCATGGAGATTTTGCACCGTGCCTGACCATTACTTAATGCTAATAGCTGCTAAGGGCATGGTCGCCTCATTAGAGAGAGCCTACATCCTTGCAAACATTAGAATTGTGATTATGTAAATACTTCAGTATTTGCTGACAGGCTGAGGAGTTTCTTATTGATATTCCAGACAGCTCTGGTCGTTTTTCCATAGATATCAGTAGTGCAGTGACTGCTAAATGCAGAGGAATGATTGATTCAAATTTATGCATGTTAATTTTCAAACTTCTGTCTAGACTCCATAAAATTAACCAGTCATCCACAGAGATACAACTGAATTTCAAGGTATTGCTTGCCACAGTCTGACACATGCTCATGTGGCAGCTGCACAAAAAGCAGTGACTGCTTGCTGTGTACCTACAATACCCTCTGTGGAATATACTGTTCATGCATTTGGTGTTTAGTAAATGCACTTAACGTGGTTCAGGGAAACCTTCTATTGGAGAAGGATTTGTACAAACCAATTGATGTGATTACTCACATATATCAGATTATAGGATTGGTCCTGAAGCCTGTGGGTTTATTTGAAAGTACAGTCCAAGGTTTGTGGCATTCATCTGCAAGCAAGCAAGAATACTACAAAATAAACTGAGGTAGTGTTATACTGAGTGACTTGATCCAAAATCTGTCTAATAATAATTCAGTGAAATTCCAGAATGTCTTTGGCACTCTGCATTAGTATCAAGTAATTATCTCCAGCTAAGATAAAATGAGGGTCAAGATTGGTTCTGGCTCTTAGAGCTGAAGTGTTGCTTGTGTTATTGAACATGTAAATTTAAAGCTGCATTAGGAAGAGATGAAAAAAAAATCCTCAAAAATGAATTATGTAGTGACTTTTTTAAAAGACTGATTTCAAGTTGTTTCCAGAAGTAAAGGAGGGTTACTGGCAATTAAATCTATATTGGTTGGACAGACACAAGCTGCCATAAATTGCTATTAGTGGAATACTTCTTGTGTTGAGCTCAAGTTAAAGGCTCTTAACTGGAAAGATCTCATTTCTTATAAAATGATTACACTAGGTTTATAATTTGGCATTTTGTGGAACTCATCAAAGTTATACATATGGGAGAAAGATCATAGCCTGCTGTCTCATCCTGACATACTTTATCCTAGTAAAATAGTCAATGATGCCACTTGGTTAGTGGTTTGGTCTAGCCCTGCCATGATGGAATCATTGTACTAAGGTATGACAGGCAATGCCAACTAAATGTTTGGCTGGTACATCTAAATATTACAAATACTATTTGACCTATGTATCCTTTATCTGATGCCTAATTTCAGATCATTGGATATGAAATTGGTGTTGCTGTGGGTGTCATGCTGCAGCACAAACAGTTTCAAGGGCTTTCCTGCCCAGCCTTTCATGACAGGACCTTTCCCCACACATTGTCTTCTTCATGTATGTTCTCCTCAAAACCTACAGACACTTTTTGCAGGGGTCACATAGCAGTTCTGCTTTTGCTTTGAGAAGGGTGTGAACAGCTCTTCCCAGCACTCCTGTGGCCCAGGAGCCCCGTTTGAGCCGAACCTGAGGCCCAGTGACACTGACACCGACCCTGCAGTAGTGCCAGCCTTCAGCTGTGTCCCAGCCCTGCTCAGCTGTGCCCAACCCTCAGGGTGCCATCTGGCCTGGCCTCAGCACATCCCTGTCCCCAGGGAGCTCCCCATGCCCAGGGCTGGGGCTGTTCCCTGTCCACTGTGCTATTCCCTGGCTGGAAAGCTGAGGCTGTGCCCTGCCAGCCCCATGGAGAGCCCCCTCTGCTTCTGCATCCCAGGGAGCCGCTGGACCTCACTGGCACGCGGGTGCCACGATAGCGTGGTAGGATCAGCACCTGCTAGTTGTAATATAATTCACTATTTCATGGGTTTGGGACCCTGATTTTACAGTGATATCACCATATTAGCCATCACTGTGGGCAGGGATCAAGCTGCACAGAACAATACTAATCCTTGAAACAGTTTGAAAATGTGCAAAATTCTAATGTGAGATTATTTTCTTCACTGAGGAGGGTGCAGCAAATTTCAGCTGATAGATTGTGTGACTAAGCCAGTTCCTTTCCTGTGTGAATACATTAACTGTGATGATAATACCCTGAGAAATCCAGAGGGTCAGTTCTTCAGAAGTAGTTTCATGAAAATTTGCATTTATTTCTAACATATTTCAGTGTCTTACCTGTTTTAAAGACCTAGGTGAAAATATTTTAAAATCCACATCATGAAATAGGAATAATAGAATTTAACAATTTTTGACAGTGACTCTGTGTTAGGTGAATGTATTGGTTGGTTGTCCATCACTACTGTGATTCTCACCTAACTCTCTAAATCAGTATTTGTGTGGAGGTTTGCTGGAGTTAATCACTTTGTTATAATGACCCCTGTAAATCCAAATATAAAAATACATTCTCAGTTGTTTATATTCATTTCTTCTAGCACAAGAGAAGTGCTTTAGAGTATGAATTTGCATCAGAATAATTCATAAAGCAGTTTGTTTCAGGCCTGTTTATTCCCTTCCAAGCCCTCTCATAAAGCAGTCACAGTAGAATTATGAATATTGAGGTATTTTTTTGAATCACTTGTACAGTTGTCCCATGGGAGCAACTTGATCCTGGATAGGGATTTAGTAGATCACGGGTGCAAGTTAGGTTTGCAGGAGGCATTGCCAAAGGATGCAGCTGGAGGTAACAGTGCTCAATGCCAGGGACAGACAACACAAACTCTGATGTGAGTTTCTATGCCATACAGAGTTGATGAAGAGGTACAGGCAAAAAGACAGGATATGTGTTCATCCCAGCACACCACAGCTAAGAGGAGAAAAACATCATGGAATGGAGTTGGTGCCACAGCAAAACGTTTCAAGTAGGTTGATGCTTTGAATTTACCTGTACTGTATCTACATTTACCCCCAGCAGGGGAAGGTATAGTATTTTCACAATAACAATAGCTTTGGTTGTACTCAAGAGTTGTGTTGGTATTTCAGAGGAGCATCTGTGGTTAGCAGGTAGGATGGTTCTGTCAGTGTGAGTCATTTCAGTTTTTCCAACAGATACTCCTGTCTGAGCAGCTGTCCTGCAGAGGTCTGTTGTTTTGCTTCTCAGACAGCTTTGCCTTGTAAACATTTTGGTTCTTATCAGCCCTGTCAGGAAGCAGTCTGCTGCTCTGTCTATACATTAAATTGTATTCTGAAAATGGAAATATTTGAAACACAAATGCTTTGAATAAATATTCGAAGCAGCACAGTGATACAATGCAGCAAAAATAATGAAAATGCTAGGCTTAGTGTTGCAAAGTGATAACTCCATTGAAAGCACCTTGTGGAGGTGGGTGTATTTCTGTTTGCTATAATTACACGATGTGGAGAACTATTCATGGAAAGCCTGTTTGTGCAAACCCTGAGGAGGACATCACCGAGATGCAGAGTTCCCTTTGTGTTCATGATGGCATGCCTTTGATGTACAAACAAAAGACAACTGCTTTTTTCAACTGCTTTTTTAATCAAGAACCCCATTTTGTCCTTTTCTGTCAAAGTGTATTCTCTTTTGTTGGGTCTGGTCTACGTGCACTTTTCATTCCATTATGTTCACATCCCTAATGGAAATAGTTGTCTTCTGCCATGGGCATAGACGCATAGTGTCAAGATACCTTATCCCAGAGATGTCCTTTATTCTTGCTTTCTGAGACTTGCTTATCATGAAACACCTTTGTACCTCTAAGTCTCCATCCACATTAAGACAATTGTACCACTTTAATTACACTTTTATAATTAAATGATATGACTTCTGCACGTGCACTGTATTTCATTGAACACATTGCTTTTGAAGTGTTTTTTTAAGATATCCATCTTATTCCTAACGTGTTTGTGTATAATCCTGCCTCTCAGTACCAATAGTCTATTATGTGTATTTAGGTCCCTGATGGTGCATTGTATCCTCAAGTCATTTAGCCCTTTCTCTGTTCATAATGACATGACTGACCCCTTTGGGGCAATTCCTTAAAAGAAGATAACAGTTTTTTCCCCTGACCTTGACCACCAGGCTGACTGTTGTGTTCAGCTCTCTTGAGGACACTGTTCTGTTTCCCTCAGGAATGTGAAAAAGTAATTTCCCCAGATAACAGCAAAAAACCCAATTAAGCTTAGATTAAAGAAAACGAGGATTTATTGGCATTTTATAGAATAGAAGAAAAAGAAAATAAAAGCTTGGATATATTAAATTGCCTGAAGTAGAGTCACAGACTGTCCAGTTTCTAGCATTACTCTTCAATTTACTGAAAAAATTGGTGGAATTTTAGCTGGTTTTAACCACATAACAGTCAAGCATTGTCTCAGTCACAGCCCAAAGCCACATCTCTCTTTCTGTCAGAGCTGGCAAGTCTGTGACACGCTGTCTTTGAAACACTGTGTGAGGCTGGAAAACCCCCTCAGTGACTTGGTCTCTGAATTTGATGTGAAGGTGTCAGTAGTTACAAAACATGTTTATTTTCCCTGTGGGATGCTAAAAGGCACACAGATTGGACGAAGTATACAAGATTTTAATTTCCATTTTCCTGGTATGTTGTATTTCAACACATGATTTTTTAACACCTTTTGTACAATGTGTTTCACATCTCATTGTTATCTTCCAGAGAATTCATTGTCTTCTCATTACCTGTTTGAATAGGACACTAGGTACTTCCTAGTTTAAAACATAAAAACATGAACTATTTGCATATTTTTAATTAACCCTCTCTTTGTTAGATTAAGATTGCCTTTAGTAACTGTCAGGTTTCTTGGCTAGTTGAATAAACAGCTTCTTGCATGCATTTCAATTACTGCACTATTATATTGCTAATGAGTCTAAGCAACAGTTTCTTGGAGGCAATCTTAATTTAGCAATTTCATTCACATTTTTATACAGGTACAGCGTTCCAGTTATGTAATTAATGGTGCCATCTCAGCTTTAGAGGTGGATAGAGAATTAAAAATCAGCATGACAAATACATCAGCTATAATTCAAATTGTGAAGCCATGTTATAACTTATTTTCATACCACAGAGTCCCAAACTGTTCTGTGGTGTACACACAGGGTGTACATTGTACAGACCGTTCTGCCCTGAGAAGGCAGCAGCCACATGTGCAGTATTTGACTTGGGAAGGTTTAGTTCGTGGACAGAACCTGAGTGTTGTGAACCAGACATGCCATCCTCATCTCTGGGAGCAGACAGGCTTTTAGGGCTTTTATGGTCTTGTTGGGATGATTTCCTCATGACAAAAATGGAGTGAGCCTTGCAAGGTGAAAGGTTGAGCTTACCAGTCCTACCAGTATGGCCAAATTCTTACCAAAACCAATGGTTATGTGTACAGTTGCAAATTTTGAAGTTTCAGCAGTTCTGTGAAGCTGTGGGCTGATGGACAGCTGCAAAAGCAGTGGGATAAACAGCAGTAGGATGATTTGTAAATGAACCTTAAGTCTTTTGTAGTTAGAGAGAGGCAAAGTGATTAGAAATAATTCTCACTATGCTATTAAAACCAGGGCTCAGCTTTTTGGCCAGATAGTTCAAAGTCATCTTTGGAACTGTGGTATTAGGAAAGCAACCAAAGAAATTCTAGGGTCAAATGTAGAAACAGCATCAGGAAGGTCAGAGAGATGCATTTGCAAGTCAAGAAGACATTGAAGGGGATCTAATTATAGGCTTAATTGCTGTAGGTAATGACAATTCAAGTTCCTATATTTAACATAGCCTGGATAGTATAACTGAGGTCATCCAACAGATGAATCAACAAATCCAAGGCAGACTTTCAGGAAACATTTAGAATAAAAGGGGAAGTCCTAGACCCACTGAAGCCAAGAAAGCTTTTATCAGTGAGCCAGGTCTTCCAGCAGAGCCCAGGTTTCACTCTTAGCACAGAAAGGCTGTGGCTTTGCTTCAATGTGATTATTCATAAATTTCTAGTAATGTATCTGCTTATAATTTTGCTGGAGCAATGCCCATGATACTCTGTGGGGTTTAGAGCTGGAAGTTGATCCAGGGAACTATGATCCCATTACAAGCCCATTTCTGGATTGTGTGGTGACTTTGGCTGAGGAATGTGGGAATTTTTAATGATTGTTTGCTCCTTAGTCTCTTCACATCTAAACTACCAATCTGTCTTCATGAAAGCTTAAACATCTATGATGAACATTGCTATGTAAGTGCAGTAACTTGATGCTCAAGGAGGAGACAAACAAGGCCCAGTGAAGACTTTCCTTAGCTGGGTGAAGTTAGTTGCATGTACTGCATTCCTGCTTATTCATATTTGTAGTTCAGAAAAGCGGAAACAAGGTGTTACTAGTTCATGGTCTATAAAACAAAATCGCATTTTTAGTCTTGCATTTCAGTTGGTCTCATTTTTATGAACTTTGCAGTTGTGTTTCACTTGGGATGTATTTGGCTGCTTGACAAACTGACTGGAGATTTATAATTCCTTATTAGTAACTCAGGGCTCCAAAGGGAATAACAGAGTACTTATTTACTTTTCTAGGTCAGACTCATGATGTAGGAGTTTAATGAACTTCTGCTAAACAGGAATTGAAGCAGAATTAGAATCTCAGAGTGCATCTGTCCAATAAGGTTATTAATCTTACTTTCTATAGGTTAGATATTTTTTACTTGCACAGGGCGGTTTAGGCTGCATTTTCTAAGTAATCAGCCAAGAATATGAGACTGTCATACAGAACCTGGTATTAGGTCAATGCACTGATGTGATTTTGCTCTGAAATCGCATTATGTCAAGTAACTGTATTTATGTATCAGTGTTTTAGGGCAGTAAGATCCCAGTTCACATGTGCTGAAAAAGAGTTTGTGATTCACATTAGCAGCCTAATTATTACTGCAGTTTTGATGCCTCTCAGATGTTATTTGTATCAATAAGGAGGGCAGTTCTCAGTAAAGAATACATTGAAATCTATCTTCAGGAAGAAAGGTGTAGTATTTATGCTTCCCTATTAGTGTGAAGGCATTACAGTGTTTCATATTCTTACAGGAGATGAACATTGGCATTTATATGATGGTACAAAATTAGTGATGGAGATAAAGATGCATGAAAGGAAGACAAAAGCCTATTACATAAGTAGAGTCATGCTTTGCATTGGACTTATATGGCAGGAAATAACATCTCCTCTTATAACATTCAGAAAGGTCTGTGAAAGCGGGTAAAACAGTAATATATTTGAAGTATTTAAATTTATACTTTTTAAGCCTTAGAGGTGCAATTGGGTATGGACATAAAATGCCAAATCTGCTTAGTTTATGTAGTATTCCGTAAATATATATATATATAAGCATAGGTATAAAACAGAATATAGTTATCTGGAGGGAAAAAACCCAAAAAACTTAAATACAAACCAACAGATAATAGAAAACAATGAGGGAGGGGTTATCTTAAATATCTATCTTTATGCTCATTCATAGCTCTGAGGAAACACCTTCTTTCACACTGTCCTAATGCTGGTCCTGAAATAAGTTCCTCTGCCCTTTTATCAAGGTAAACTTTGTAAAATTCCTCTGAGCCCTCAGTTAAACAAGGTCCTCTGTCCTACCATGGAGAGTAGCCTGGTGCTTCATGTGCTTCTCTACTGTGCAGCAGGCAAACCCTTCACTCTTCCTTGGTCAGAAGTGATTTACAATTCTTTCTCAAGTATGCAACCCTAATATTTAAACTACAAACTCATGTAGGGGTCAGGCTGCTTTGTACTTCTGGTTGAAGCTGTGCCTGTAGGCACAGAGATCCGAGCAAGGGGGAGTGAATGCTAGGAAGAGCTGGGTTCAGCCACTGTTCTGTCTGCATCTTACCCAATGACCATTTCAGAGAGAGCTCCTGAAAGCCCTCAGGTGTTGGTGAGCTTCTTGAGCCATCAGACAAGCATGTTGTGCAATCTCTGTTCGCCATCTCTTCTCCTTATTCACTCTGGCTTATTTCTGCGTTAAGTAATGGAAAGGAGTATTGAACTTCAAATGCATTTTCTCCCTTTCTCCTCATCAACCAAGTGGCCAACTGGCAGAGAGTTTCAAATCCTAATTACGCTCTACAGTGTAAGAGAGAAAGCACCTGGCATCCAAATATTGAGCTAGGCTCTAAGAGATACAGGAAAAAAGCTGTAAGAGATACAGCCATTTTATTAAATGAATCTGATGTGGAAGTGAGGGGGAGGAGGGATTTTTTATTTTCTTTTCTGGTTTTGTCCAGAGAATGACTTGGCTCAAAAGCCATAAACTACCATTATTCTTGTAAAAACCACTTCAGCAGAACTTCAAATAGTAAGATGAAGTTCCTATTTAGTACTAATCAAGCAAGGCTGTTCTCAAGTGACAGCTAAGCAGAGAAGTGATATAGGACGGTTTCAAAGCATTATTGGTCAGCCTGATTTTGTAGTTGGTCAGTGGAAGGACTGGTTGTAGTTGCTTGTTTACCACAAAGAAATACTAAAGCAGTTGGAAATTCTAGAGCTTTTGAGGGCAATGCCTTGTCCAAATGGCAGTGGAAGTTGTTGCCTTCCTTAGGATGTCAGTAACGGGAATAACTTCCTGTGTGCTACTGCTGATGGTGACGGGAGGACATCAGACCCCAGACCTATGCTAAGGAGCCAGCTGGACGCTGAGAGAGGAGAAAAGATGTGATCACAGCCAGGCACAGTTGGTTTAGAGGAGACAGTAATGTAGAATGATTTCTGATGTAAATCTGGCAGAATTTGGCACGATTGAGGGGGTGATGCAGCTTGCCTTGTAAAAAGCACTTTCTTTACCGTATAGCTGAATCTCTGCTAAGATTGTTTTTTCCCAACATAATATACTTGTTTTGCTGTAACAATAACGTGTCTCTAGAATAAAAATTGCCTAAGAATGGGAAATGCTGACTGCTGAGGATGGTTCTCTCTTTGGGAGGGGTCAGTAGAGACAATAATGTGTTAATAGCATTCCTATCCTTTTATTGATACGATTTTTTTTTTCTGCTAAGATATATGAACTGCCTTGAAAACTGGGTCAGCCTAAATGCTGTCACAAGTGCTCATCACCAAGCATATATTGCTGCATACCTGTCACACTCGGCAGCTGGAACGAATTTCATGAAGAAACCAGGGTAAAAGGTGAAGCTCAGCAGGATTACTGGCTGTGAAGGAATCACCCTTTTGCAGTTTTTCTGGTGCAAAACAAAGACATTGGGTGAAATTGTACTCAATACTGATAAATACAAATAGTATTTGATTTTTTGTATTTAAACTGATATTTTTGTTAGTCAAATTTATTTGCATACATATGGTAAATGCAGTGTAATTTTCATGGTGGATTATTCTTGTTGCTTAAGAGGCTGAATTTATTGACTTATCTAGACATGGAAATTTACTGGGAATTGCTTGAAAACCTTTAGGGGTTGAAAGTTCTTTAAATTGAGTCAGTTTCAGTGTAATAATGGGCCTGTTGGTAATAAATTAAAATATTATATATTTTCTGCTCACCAAGGAAGAGCTTTTTAGAAGATGCTCTGTTTTTATGCCAAAGTGAAGTTACATGGATGAAATCCATGGCGTCTCTCATGGCATATCCTTGCTCCAGCAACTCTTGATCATGGTTCATCATAGTTTAGGATTGGAGCTGGAGAACACCAGGATCTCATCCTAGAGGGACTGTCCAGCAGTGCTTGTGGAACAACGGCCTGGATGTGCCTCTGTGCTGCGTAGAAGCAGGGAGCTTGCCAGCCTGAGGCCAGGGCTCAAACCTGCCCTCTCCTCACTGTGTTAACATAAGCTGGAGGCATCCCGTGGGATAGATCACAGGCTTTTTTGTGGGGGTAAGAAAGTGGAGGGGAGCAATAGCTTGGGCTACCTCTACACCTGAAGCCTAGGAGTAAGTGACTCATCTGCAGCCCCACCTGCTCAGTCCTTGGCTTTTTCCCTGACAATACCTTCAAAATGCCAGCAGGCAGTGGTGGCTTTGCGATGCAAATCAGTCCTGCCAAGTCTAAGAAGGTAACTCATTCATTCCTCATCAATTTTTAAGGCAGCTTGTAATCTCTCTCATTTGGCATAAAGGATTTTGCCAAGTGTTTCGATCAGACAGGTAAAATCTCACTCAGAATTTGCTTTAAAAACATTTCTGTTCACGTTGTCACTCTGAGTTTTATATGAGTGCCAAGAACTGGACTAAGGGACTGAAACAGATACATTTTCTCCCCCTGGGTAAGAAGAAATTTTGCCTGTGACATTGAGTTGATGTGTTGCTGGGTTTTCCTCAGGAGGAAGGCCAGAGCAGAGAGGACAAAAAGGTCCAAGTGACCATACTGTTGTTACCAGGACATGTGCCAGGTGACTCATTAGTGGCCAGTCCTCCAGAAGGGGAAGCAGCACAAGAGTCTTTTGCCAAAATGGGAAGAGTAAAGCAAATAGAGGCTCCAGTGCATCTGTTTGAGAGGGATGGAGTAGGAATATATTTTCCAAAACATAAGTGGCATGTTGTAGAGTTCAGGGATGGAGCCAGCAGCAGGGTGGGCAAGCAGAGAGGAGCTGCTGTGATGCTGAAGTCGTGTTACATGGCAGAAGCTTTGTGTATACAAGATATTCTTAGGTTTTGGTGCAGATCTGGGGAGAAGAAAGTATTAAAGTGAGACAGAGGGAATGCTGGGCTTAATTGGTGGCAGAGCACTATTCTCAAAAACCCTGGCAGGAATCCTCACACTAAGAGGGTTAACAAGGAAAATATGGCACACTTCACAGTTAAAAAAACTTAAAAAATTAAAAACCTAAAAACTCCTGGATAAAGAGTAGAAACAGTTTAAACAGAAGTGTCTCAGTTGTGGTAACTAGAGAAGCCTGAAGTGGGCATACGTGACCATTCTTCATGCATTCCCTTGATATCCTATCTCTGTCTTTCTGAGAAACATGTTCTTCTCTAATTCTGTTACCCTGTGTGCTGGAGATTTAAGAAAAACACAAAATATTATGAAGTATATTTTAAAAATTGTATAATTGGCAGTATGGTAAGAAGAGTAAAAAGATCATCAATCATCAAAGATACTACAAAAATCATCAAAGACTACTATATGCAGCAATTCTTCTCAGTTGGTGATGCCTGAGTCAAGAAAAGCTTTATGTAGTTGCTAGAAGGAAGGTTGTCTACTGAGGTCCAGAAGTGCTGTAATTCCTACGTTTAAGTCATATAGCAAATGGAAAAGAAATAGTTTAAGCCATCACAGAAAGCCCAGATGATGTCTCTTACATATTAAAATTCACATTCATGTTGTCAGTTTTTCATCTGCTTCCTTCATATTTCAGAATTAATTTCAGAATGGTTCAAACGCATTCTTAATTTAACATCTTAATTTACCACAAATTTACTTCATTTATAGTTGTATCACTGCAATGGCATGTGCATGACGTAGAGATTTTAGCCTAGGAAAAAAACAATGTATTGGGGCATGAGCAACCATGAAAGAAAGGAAAAAACACAGAAAAAATAGTGAGTAGAGAAGCTGGATGCAAAGAAAGTGGCCTGGGTTGGAAAGAGAATTCATTGGTGCCAGCCTGCCTTTGAAAGCTTGCCAAAGTGCATTAGACAGTTGGAAACAGAGTTTTAAAGGAGAAATTTAATCTCCTTCCTCGAAGACAGCAAAATTTAACTGATGCTGGATAAAGGGGAACCTCCTGTGATGCTGGATGGCTAATTTTCACAGAGAATGTTTAATTCTCTCAGATACTGCAAGACAGCATTTACCACTTTACTAAATAGAAATTGCTGATTGTGAAAATCTGTTTAGTAAATGTTATTTTGTAGGCCGTGTTGGCATGTTAGGCAGTCCTGAGGCTTCTTTATCCATTTTGACCTGACCTGCTAAACAACTGCACATTTTCCTTCCTTCAGTGAGCTTTAGCTGAATAAAAAACCCTGCCAATACTCAGTAAAACAATCAGATAAGAAGAGGCATGTTATTAAGATAGATGGTTAATATGGGAAATATTTTTCAATATAGAAGTATTCTAGTTTTAGTTCTGTTCATTTTACCCATGCATGTATAGTGCCCAATTTTGGTATAAAGTATTACATACACCCATGTGCAGCAGACTGCATGGTAGCTACCAAATCTTCACTCTGTAAATAATTCACGTTTATTGCCAAGCAGAATCAGGATTTTCCAGTCTTGGAGGAAAATAAAGTCTTGTCAGTCCATCATGTTGTCATTATCACTGATGCCTACTAACCAATTCCACAAATGTGAAAGTCTAGATATCCTACCTCTTCTTGGATAAGCTGTTTGATCCTGGAGCTAATTTGCTCAAGTTGCATCTGTCTTTCTCAAACTTCATGTAGGATTTGCTCTGGGTGAGAAGAACAAAGCGAATACTGGTATTAGTTTGTGCTTTGGGCTAATTTGGAAAGAGTAGAATATTTTATGTTTTGTATCCCACCTGCTGCTAGTCTTGCCAGTAGAGAGAAAGGAGGCATTTTTTTTCTGTGATACGGTGCTTAATTAATACTCACCAGAGCTAAGCCCTGTAAAAAAAAAAAAAAAAAACAAAACCCAAAACAAAACAAAAAACAAAAAACAAAAAACAAAACAAAAAAACAAAACAAAACAAAAAAAAAAAAACAAAAAAAAAAAAAACCCAACCCAGATTTTTTTTTTTTTTTTCATTTTGGGTTGGGGGTTTTTCTGGTCTTTTTTTTTTTGTGGTGGATTTTGTTTTGTTGTTGGATGTTGCTTTTTGTTCATGAAAAGAAAAGAGGCTGGCCAACTACCATGAGTAATACAGGAAGGATGCAGTTCTTTCTGATGAAGACTGTCTGTTAACATTTCGTCTGCCTGTAGGCTTGGAGGTGGTCATTCCAGTCTTTTATTCAGGAGGGATGAACACATTGTTAAATATAGTGAGATAATGTTGGATAATGGATCTTCAAATAGAATCAAAAGGCATTATTCAGAACATACAAGGGAGGTGTTTCAACATCTGAAATGCACAGAACCAGGTTGCCTCAGACTATATTAATCAGCAAATAGGAAATACATCTGTACATTTCCACAGTAAGAGTTGCCTGCACAGCACTTGCGTAGCCTGTATGTCATAGCTGGTCACTGTTGAAGCATTTCAGGGCGGTGATCAGTCAGACAAACTGCCAGCACTACGATGGCACTGGTGTGAGATTTTCTGCCAATTGAAAAACAAAGACCTAGGACAGGGTGCAGAGGAAGGCTTTTGTTGATACCAAGTTATGGCATTATGCTCTTAACCTGCTGTCAGCCCAGAAGGAAAGATGAAACTGCTTTCTTTGGGTTGAGATGCCACCACTTGTCAAACCAAAGTGTTTTCTGTTTATGTACATTAAAGTGAGCTCTGTGCAGCACATGTCTTTTTGGGACTTTGCTATTCTTAAATAGCAAGGGCTAGGATTTGTTACAACATAGCATGGAAAGAAATTAGTCATCCATGAGGTGCAGTAAGATAGGTCTTATCCAACCTAACTGATTTTGTAATTCTGTGATTTTCCCTTTCATACGGTCTCTTCATTCCTGCCTTGTAAGCCACTAGCCCTTTCCTTCATTTTAGGTGATGCATTTGCAATTTCAGTTTGTACATTTCCCTTTCTGGTTTTGCTCTTCATTGGTATATAGGAGTGGAATAGATATGAGAATTAGGGAGGAAAGTGGTGATCACACTCAAAGTCTCAACAGAATGGTTTTGGGAGCAGTGGTGTTTTCAGATACAGCTATGACATCTGGATACTTGGGAATTACATCCATGTGTGTGAACTAAAGTTAGAAATGCCAAAATACTTATAAAGGGTCCAACTTACAAGTCATGTATCATTTTTGCACTGAATAACTGATTTGTGTTTGCAGTTAACACCATTTATGTCTGAAATAGAACAGTAAGTGCAGTGTCCCTGTTTGCTAGCACTTCAGGCTTGGGGCTGTGATGTAAAGTATAATGTCAGGCAGTGCCTTGCTGAGCCTAATTTATGGCTTTGGAACAGCTTGTTACACACCCGGTGTGGGACTGGGTGATGGGAGTAAAGAAACCTTTCCATGTGCCCTAACAGCAGATTGCCAGGTCTGCAGAGCTCTGCTGCATCAAAAGTAGATTAAATCTTTATTTAAGAAGCACAAGATGGTGATTGTGCTCTTAAACAGTAGCTGCTATTAAAATGTCAGTGTTGCTGTCAGTCACCACCCAGCACCTGAGTTAATGCTTCATGCCCTGGTTTGAGAGTGGAAAATAGGTTGCTACTTACGGTGAACTATTGTAAATGAGGAGCACAGATCTAATCCTTTTTGATATGGCTTATTATTCATCTGTAAGATTAAAAATGTATGTTGTATTACTTCAGGGGTTACACTGACCTCTAGATTTCATGCTCCTGGATTCTAATACTTCTTATGTACTGTTACGTTTTTATTCCATATTTTGGCAATATCAAGGCTTAGCCATAAATGTGAAAGAAAATATAAAGTTGCAGATAATGTGGTGGTGATTGTCCATTTTCTGAAAAGGGTTTTGTCTTGTGAGCATTGTGCAAAATGGCAGATATTGATATCTTAGCTAATTATTCAGTCAAAGAGCTGGCAGGTCAGTCAGTGGGAACAATGTACAGTGGACTGGAATTGATCACACTTCATTTCCCATCAATTGGCAGAGCAAATGGTAGCTTGGATGATAAGTTAGGATCATTGCCAGTCATTTCTTGGGCTTATGCCTTCCATTATTTTTTTTTTTCCCTCCAGATGAGCACCCCCCCAGACTATTAGATGAAAGAGAATGCCCTCTGATGTTGGTGAATAAAGCAACGCAGAGTTTTTGTAGCCTCTGAGGGACATGAAACTGTTTCTGGCTCCATAATTGATGCTACTGCATAGTTCTATAATCACCTAACCTTATTGAATTGTCCCCATGTGAAGATTTGATTTCAAATTTTGTAATCATTATACATCATTTATTTTTACAAAGATTACAGGTTCATCCGTAAAGTGACACAATTTCACCCCAGAGCTCTTTGAATATTTGGCTTTTCACTTTAACTCTTTTTGGATATGCTTCTGACACTTTCAACTTTGGTGATTTACTAGTAATTAGTAGGGTTCCATGACAGATGTGTTGTAGCCTTCCAAGGAGTGATGAATCAGATACGTGGCTACGAAGAAATGGTTCCCTAAGACTTTTATTTTATACAGAGATAGATCCCGTGAAGAGCTTTGGTGTGTAAAGCAGGACTTAACCCAGTTAAAGCTCTATTCCTAAACCTGAATGGAAAGTTTCAGTTTAAAAAAAAAATCTTTGCATAGCTGCTGACTAACCCTGAAAGCACATAAATGAGCTTTGCTGTTTCCTCATTTGAATTTCAAGTGAACTGGATGCCTACGTTTGTTTTTTTGCATCTGCCAAAATCTTTGCCCGATTCCCATGTAAGGCTGCTCAGGAGCTGAAAATTAGAATTTCTTTCTCCCAAATGCCCTGCCAGGTTTGGCAGACCCAGCCTGCATTCCCACAGCCATCAATGCCCTTCCACAGCTGGAAGGGACGGTGCCATCTACCCACTGGAGTTTCTTCAGATCACTGCGGGCTGGAGGGTGGCTCGCACTTGGTGTGGGGATTCTGCATGTGTTCCTGTTTCTGGGGTTGTGTTATTTTGTTCCTGTCACAAAGGTAACATACTGTTTAGCTTTTGGGATAGAGATTGATTCCTTTGGAAAAGGTGAATGTTCAAAGATAATCTAGTTTTGACAGGCCAATGTTTTTGCATTAACAAGCTTTCTTTTGAAAATACATTGGTTTTATTTGCTGTCCCAGGTGTCTGTTGGCACCTAATTGGAAAAAAAAAAAATCTTATTTCTGATTTGAAACCATCCATATGCTGAATAAATATACATTGAACCAAAACAAACTGTTTTAATAACTTATTTTTTAATTAAATGCAAATGTAGCATCCTTTGCAGTCTGTTAAAGCAAACATAACCCCCAGCACATTTAGCATGTTAAAAAGAAGATTTTTGCTGTGCTCACAATATTACACAGTAATTAAAAAGGAAACCAGCTAAGCCTTTGGAACCTGTCCCCTTCTCTAAAATGTAATTAATTTCTGTTTAATTATAATAGTAGGGCTGTAGTGTGATTATTATTTTTGAGGGGTAGAAATCCTGCATTGTTGCTTTTTTTTCTGAGTGCGTTTCTGGAAGCAGAACACACGACAGAAAGGGAAGGATTTGAACCTCACTCCAGCTGTAATTAAGTGCTGACACATCAGCGGAGTTTGGCTGCATTTCTTCAAATGTGGGTTTCCAGGACAGAGGCTCCTCCCGGCTCTGCTGTGCTCTGCTGACAGGAGCTGGCCTTTCTCCTGGCAGGATCCTGTTTTTCTCCTTGGTTGTGCAAATCTGGGAAATAGGCAGGCACTGCCCTGCCCAAGGTGACATTCCCACTTTGTCCCCCCTGGTTTTCGGGATGTCAGGTTGCCAGCTGTCCTCGGTGGCTGTCCCTTGTCCGTGCTTTGGGCTCTCCTGGGCTCCCGGTGCCTGTGACTGAGCCAGGATTATGCTCTCATGCCATCTCCTGGCAGGTTGTCCCCGCTGTGCCCTGTCCTGTGCAGATGTGTTGGTCACAGTGTGCCAGCCCTGTTTGTCCGTGCCGGGTGAGATCAGTGTCAGGGCTGGGGGCTGCAGGTGGCCTCCAGCGGGTCCTGAGGGCCCGGCGGTGCCAGCACAGGCACGGGGCAGTGCCCAGAGCCCTGCGAGGGTGCTCCAGGCTGGGGCTGGGACCTTCACCTGCACCGGGCCTGCACAGCAGGGTGGGCACAGCTCAGGGCTCCGAGGGAGTGCCAGGAGTGGCAAGCACCATGACTGTGGGCATGTGGGCAGCAGATTCCCGTACAAAAAACTGTTGACACTCCAGTGTTTCTCCCTTACAAGAAGACAATATCCTGCCCTCTGTCCTGACAGTTGGAATTGCGGCTCTAGAGAAGGTGTGAGTTTGTAAAAATGTGCTGTTCAGATGGGTGAGCATTATTTGGGGCAGTAAAGCTGGAGAGATGAACGTACATGTCCAGTGCAGAAAAACTGCTTTAGAATATGCCTGTTGCTCTGAAAAAACTGACAGAAGTTCATTCACATGAAAGAAGAATCCTGGGCTGAAGCCCTGAAAAGCAAACAGTGGTTATAGAATTTAAAACTTCCTGCTGACAGGTTCTCAGTTAGATGTCAAGGCATCAGTAATGGTGACTTTTAAACAATGAAAGACTGAGAGGTACTTCGTAAAAGTATCTGCAGTGTAGAACTGCTTGGCTGTGCTGCCGTGTTCTCCTTGTCATTCTGCCATCACCACTACCACTGTCACCCATCTTATCATAGCAATGTGGGCTGAATTTTATGTGCATTCAGTATTACTAAAGACAGCAGTGCTGTGCATCCACCTATCTTTTCTTTTTGTTCCTGCCTTCTTTTGACTTCTCTTTGCCTCCTGTTCTGATTGTGAAATGGATCCAGGGAGTGATCCAGTGAAACACACTCCACTCCCCAGCCCAGGAAGAACTGAGCAATTGTTCTATGTTCAATGCCACTGCCAGGTAAAATGCACTTAAATGACACACACATCACATCCAAGGAGTACAATTTAGGACTAATAATGTAAAATAAAAAAGCAGATAAAGTGTATAAAGCACTCAGAAATCCCCTGTGACTCCACATTGCACCTCTTTGCAGGAAGGTTTTGTTTCTGCTGCTGCTCACTAAGAGGTGATTCCTTTTTTCTTGATTTCTGTAGTATCTGTTTTAAACCTCCTGCATTCTCTCTGGCACACCTTCCTACACTTCAAATTCCTTGACCAAATGCATTAGGTAGCAGTGATTTCAAGTTATGTCATTTTGCCAGTTTCAGATCAATTGCATCGTTCAGCAAGGAATATTATGAAGAGTGTTAACTAAGTGCTTGGGAATCATGCTTGGGGTAAAGCATAAATAAAAACATTTGTGTGCCACAGCCACAAGCCAGTGCCCTACACATCTGTGAAATACACAGATCTGAAATGGACTTTACTTCTAGCAAGGTCAGCCCCTGCTCTTGCCCTGTAATTAGCTGACTTGCTATCAGCTCTTCCCTGGCTGTTTTTTAAGGGCTCCCTCTTCTCATTTGCCCTGCAGCCCAGGGTACTTTCCTCTGAGGGAGACCTTCCTTTATCTCCAGCCAGCCTTTTTCAGTGGTTCCTCCAGAGATTCCAGTTAACCTCACCCTTTTCACTCACACAGAACAGAGCTTGGACATTCTGCTGTAAACTGAAGAGCACCTCTTTGGAGCAGCAATGCCACATGGGCAGATGGAGTGCCAGCTCTTGTCCTTGATTTTCTAATTAACCCTCACTGGCAGGTTCATTTCAGTGCTAAATATTTCCATCTACAAAGTGTTTAATTTCATATTAACCTGCATGCAGATAAATAGACTCAATACAAACATCCTGATTGGATAAATGTGTTAATTTTTGTCTCCTGATCAGGACTGTGTTAATGGTGAACAATTGGAGAGACATATTTTGAATGCTTGAGACCTTTTAACAAAACCCCCAAAACTGAAATAGCTGATCCCTGAATTAAAACATTTATTTTTTCAAATGTAGTTGTCCAAAATCCGTTAGAATTGTTGTGATACATAGTTGCAGATACACAAATGTTTACGTATCTGTCTTCAAGATGGTTTTTTGCATCTGGTTTTTGTCCAAAACTAAATATACAAATACTTCAGCACAAAACACTCTTTGTTTTTCTTTTCTACATACGTGCATGGGAGAAATTTGCAGTGTGTTTCTGCAACCTGTCACTCCTAAGTTAAACGGATGTTTTGGCCACGTCAGCTGCCAGTACCTGTTTCCAGCATCTGTCTTTGGTGTCAACACACCAGTGATTATGGAGGCTGCCTTGGGATCCTGCTGTGGAGGTGGTACAACTTTGTGAATTATAGAATGTGATACATCCTCAGAAAAACATTTTAAATTCAGATTCAGTATCTTCTGGGGGTGGGGAAAGGGTTTAAATCTGCTTTCTTTAATTTTGTTCTCTCATTTCTGGTGTGCTGTTAAGTCAGAGGGACAGAAGTAAGAGGATATAGAACAGCCTGGTTTACATAAAACAGGCTGATGAAGATTATATGGAGCTACCACCTGAGAATCAAAAGACCACGAGACTGAATATTTTTGACAGATTTTGAAGGAAAGACATTTGAATAAAATTTTTGAACACAGGCCTTTCAAAGGAATAAGGAGCATTATTTTTTATTTTACTCTACTTCAACCAGGTAGAGAAATACAAGACAAAATATATTTTAGAAAAAATTCTCTGTGAGGTCAGTAACTTTCTAATTAGAGATTTGGTTGTCTATTTTATCTGGCCTGTTCTAGGGGCTCTGCATGCTGTGCTAAGTTCTGTTAAAACTGGATACCATTGGAAAGGCTTGCTTTGTCCTTGCAATGCCCATCACATTATTGCCTTGTAGAGATAATAGTTGTAGTGAGAGTTGAGATGCATTTGGATGAGCCAGATAGTGCCACATAAAGAAAAAAGTCCTTGAATTTGAAAACTTAGGCACAAACTTTAAAGATCAGTGATGCCGGGCTTTAAAGCTGGGTTAGATAAAAAAAGGGACCCTGTGAAACTTGAAGCTCAAAAAATATCCTGCATAGCCATGACAGGTGCAGAGAGAGCCTATGAGGGCATACTCACATGAAGTATTTAAACTGGAAAGAACTGCCAAAACATACCAAAGCAGAGAAGAGAAGTTGATGTGAAAACATTCTGAAGCAAAATTCCAAACTGTCCGATACTTTTCGTGGAGATCGTTATAATTTCTGTTTTTCTGACACTTCAGTGATAACAATTTGCATGGTTAAGACACCATGCCTCTGGCTTTATTTCATTGTAGTGCAAGTACTTTACCTGCAGAACAAAAGTAAAATAGTTTGATGTAATATGGATGTCTATTTGCACTCCTTTTAAGATAAACATTAGGCAATAACCATTTCTTTAGAGCCTGTGTATTGTTCATATGATACTCTCTCCTATAACAGTTCATGTTCATCAACATGATACATTCTTGCCTGATTTTCCAGTTCTGCCTTTACTGAGGATATTCTTTTCTTTCTCTGATTGCTTTTTCTTCTGAGACCATTACTCTAGTTGATAGCTTCAGGTTATCATTGTATCCTATCTCCCTCTCCAATAAGCCTATGATTGATACTAATCTTCCTCATGGGACACATTTATAGGTTTCAGGGTGGAAACTACTCTCTAAATCTTAGCTTTATATGTGCTGACAATTTGCAAGGTTGCACCTTATATTCACTTCAGGTGGCTTAGGGGAAAACATCAGCACCTGGTAATCATGCTTCTAAAATAAGAAGAGAAATGTGCCCCATATACCAAAAGTTACCCTCTTGTTCATCTCCTGCTGCTGCTCCTGCTAGTAGATTTTATGTAACTAGAAAGGGCTCAGTTTCTAGAGGTGGTCAATGTCCTGTAACCAAACTCGTGCCTTTTCTTTCCAGTGAGAGAAGCCATATTTTAATTAATCTAATGGAAGCTTTGACTAGCAGGCAGTCCCTTGAAAACGAGTTAATGTGCCGGAAAACACTTCACACAAGCAGAAGACTCTTCATTGACTAATGTGCTTAACGGGACTTTTTCTAAGGAAATTGCTCCATTGAAAGCTTTGTGGAGTGCATTTGTTGGGTTTTTTCCCTCTTCATAATATAGCTGCATGTTCTGAAATTTAATTAGATCTAAGGACCGTTTCAAAATTGGATTATTATATTTTTCCTACAGGTTTTGTAGATGCCCCTCACTAGGTTGTCATGGCAAAAAAAAAAAAAAGAAATCAATTCCTTGGGTGCCCCTCACTAGGGTATCATGGCAAAAAAAAAAAAAAAGAAATCAATTCCTTGGCAGAATACAACATAAGGTGCTGTGATCCCTAGTGTGAGGAATGCATGTGCTGGAGTTTGGCTGTTTCACTGTCTTATCCAGTATCTGAAGGCAGAGTCCACTTATATAACTAACTCAGAGGAATCAATGGGAAATGACAATGCTAATGTTTCCACAATATTTGCATATTCAAGCTGCACAGCCAAAGAAACAAAGAGAGGTAATAAGAAATTCAGTTGTTTTATCTTTTATCTTTTTAAACAGACCTGCATTTATCTCTTTGAGCAGACTTGCCAGACCTTTTTTGAATTGCAAAGTTTCACTGCAAATGCTTGTTATTCGGATTTGCATAAGGATTAACAATGTTGGGCAAGTGGTATCTCCTAACCCTTTCTGTTTACTTGTGTGATATCACTGGGATGACAGTCACTGGGATGTAGTTTTGAAGGCAATCAGTGCTTTTAGTTCAGTGATTAATGCAGTTTGTTTTCATGGTAAATTCTCTAATGTTCCAAAAGTGTACTTCAGCAATAATTATAAATCTATTGGTTCAGAGGATTTTTTTTCTCCTCTTTGACACCATTCTGTACCTGCATAAGGGCTAAAGAATCAAAATTTATGAAACTTGAGGGGGAAGTCTGAGCTGGCATGCAGAGTGTAGAAATTAAGCTACACTCCCTGTAGGAATACACACGTGAAAATGTCATGGTCAAAGCAAAACAATCTTTTCGATCTGAAGTTGAACAAAATAATCTTTTAGATCTGAACTTGAACTAAATTAAAATTCAGAGACTTTATAAGGGCATTTACCTCAGCAGCAAGTCGAACTTGAAAACTCTTCTCATGCTTTTGATGTTTCAGTTGGGGTTTTTTGCTCCAGCAGGTGTTACCTACCATATTCCAATATGCATCTGAATGACTTCTGCTGTTTAGAGAAGACTGGCTTGATAGCATCATTTCATAGATGGGATTTCAAAAATAGCAAACTCTTTCAGCTTGTATGTGGTTGGGTTTTGTTTTTGTTTGGTTTTTTGTTTGTTGTTTGTCTGTTTTTAAATTTTTTATTCCTTTCATAGTAATATGAAAGTACTGTTTCATCAATATATTACAAACTAAAAATAATCAGGGGACCTGCATTATTTTCACAGGATCATGTCTCCCAGAGTCGTTGCATTGTGGAACTCTGAAGTGCACAGCTGTGCTTCAGTAATGAGACAGCTTGAGCCCCACAGCTTGCTGCATTGGCTTACACAAGTTACTTGGCAAATGTGAAGCCTCAGGGTTTCTATTCTACTTCAAGGAGGTTGTTGGGAATCTCTCAAAGAAAAGCAGATTTGGCCTTACAGTTTTCAGTCTTTTAGGGACAATACTAAAGAAGGAGGCACAGCGATAGAAACAATACACGTAGGGATGGACATAATGGCATGAGCAGCTGTACACCTGGGGCAGTGCAGAATGACAGGGGCTCACCAGAGCTGGAGCACTCAGCTGTTTGTGATGTGCCAGCAGTGGGCTGGGCATGGCTGGAGCTCCTGCACTGCTTAGGATATAGTTGTGACACGGGACTGTCCTCCAAGCCTCTGGGAGAGGAGCACTGGGAAGGAGCAGCCAGCCTAGTAGAGCAGTGGTTCCAAGCCAGCAGCTCGTGAGAAATCTAAGAGCTGCTCAAAGCTACAAGAAACTAAAAAAAATTGAAGCTGCAGGACAAAATATTGTATCACTGGCAAAACTTTAAATATTTAGTGGTTTTGCTGGTGGCTGATGATGCAGCAATCAAGAGCAAGCCATAAGTAATAAATGGCATTGAACGCGGTGTGAACTCGGGGTTCATTAGCATCATGTAGGAAATGTTGATTAAGTTCTGTGCACAAGGCAAGGAACATTAAAAGCAAATATTGAGGTAACATACAGTGAGTGTCACAAGCTGTTGTGCTTGGCACAATGGGCACCAGGTGGGGGAGACATGAAACTCCTCCCAAAGAAATCAGCTGCTTTGTAACAAAAAGAGAAAGCAAGGCTGCTCTGGAATAAGGTCACTTTCTCCTGAATCGGTAAGACTGGCTCTTACAGGGTTTATGTGTGCTTTTTCAACCATTAACATACTGAATTCAACCAAATTAATTCAGTTGAACATGGGAACAGATTTGCTTTCCTGTACATCAGTCTTCTTATTTGTAGCACTGCTTTTACTTGTCAGTCAGCTTGGGAGCTGTTGCAGAGAGGCTGTTGGTTCAGTAATGCAGTTCAGTGGCTGGTTACTGCAGAGGGGAGCAGCTCTGTAGCCTCCAGACCCAGCTCTGGCACGAGACAAACACTGGCCAACAACAGAGGTGTTGCAGTGCAAGAAAACTATTTTGCACTTTGTCTCAAGTGCTTAGTTACATGTCATCCCTCCAAAACAAATTTGGGATATTCTTTAACCTTTCATGGTATCTCATGTCTCCCAATACACTTGGAAGTCATCTGTGATATTTCCAGATGTATCCATGAGGAATGCTGGTGTTCATGAACTGACAGGTGGTCTTTTCTGCTGAACTCAGGAGTGAGCTGTTCTCACTGCAGGCCATTTCTTCTTGTTTTGGTTTGGGTTTTTTGGGGAGGTGGGTTTGCTTGTTTGGTTTGCTTGTTTGGTTTTTTGTTGTTGTTGTGGCCAGGTCATCATTGCCAAGATAAAATACTGTGGCTTTTATTTATAGAACAGAAATTTTTACGCTACTGATAATGGAGTGATCTGAACCCAGGGGTCTTGAAAGTAGGTCATTAAGTACTCAGTATAAGAAAAAGTGTGTTTTACACCGTTCATGATTTTACTGGAGAGAGCTGTCTTCTTGTCTAAATCTTGGCTTTAAAAATCCAGAGACTTCTATATGCAAAAAAATTATTTGATTTTATCACAAAGAAAATAATTGTATCTGAGAATAACTTATTTTGTATCAGGAACAACATTTTTCAATTTATTCTTCTTGAGCACTTGAGCATTAAAGTGTCCGAAAATAACATTTTTCGATCATTGGACAACGTAGATTTTAAAGTCAATAACAGAGCAAATGACCTCAAATTGAAAAATACAGAAACAGCCATGGCATTGTTTTTTGTTTCATTAACCAAATCAGGCATTTGTGATAGAGCAGCAGCACTTTGGGGCTAATCTCTGGAAGTGGGAGTTGCCAGGAGTCAGTTTGGCCTCTGGGAATACTTGCAGCTGTGTGAAGCTGCACTTCCTCGTGGGCACAAAGGTGCTGTTATGGGGTTTATCCCATGACAGAGTTCCCCTGCTGCCTTCATTCCCTTGGGATAGCCCATCTATCCTTGAAAAACACCAGCTGGTTTGCCATCTTCTGGGGCTCTACACTGTGAGCTTGTTGTACTGTAACCTCTGTTCTCCCTCTCTCCATGTGTGTCTTGAGATGACTGGAACTGAGAGGTGATTTGGGCAATTTTTTTGGACAGTACTTGGCTCATGTGCTGTCCAAGTGCCTGACCTGTGTTGTAGCAGTAGCCATGTGCTCTGCCCTGTCACAGAGGTGGAGTTCGGGTAACACATGAACTGTGGCTGCTTATTAACAATGGGTACAATTCAATGTCAGCAGCTTTTACATGCATGATGTGTTACACTTCAAAGTAATTAACAAGGTGCTATAAAACTCGCCTACCTCTCACCCTATCCCTTTTGAAGCAAGGCTCCTGAAATATAACTCATATTTCATGGGGTTTGCTTTCTTTTCACTTGGCTTTTTTTTCCCAAAATATCACTCTAATAATTACTGTAACAGCGTTTTCTGTGGAGTTAATGTTCTTCTGGCTTAATGGCCCCTGGTTATTCTCAGGCCATCAACTTTTTCCAGCTGGTCATCAATCCCAAAGAACTGCCTTGTGCTTCCATTATTATTGCTTAAGTAGATGACATTTCTGGTGCCACTGCTGCCTCCCAGTGAGATGATATTACAGCCAATGGCATTTTCCCCCCCTTGCTCTCACTGTTGTCAAAGCATTATAAACAGCTGGTGTGAGAATGTTGCGGCTGTTCCCTGTGAATTCCTCTGATAATTTTTAGGTGTGAGTTTTGTAGACTTCAGCTGAAGGAATCTGAGTGAGGCAACTGAAAATTACTTGCCTAGAGCAGCTACAAGGGCTCAGCCCGCATGCATCATTCAGGAAGTGGCTGGGCAATACCTGACTGTTTCAGTCTAAAGACTTTTTCCCAGAAGGAAAATGTTTCAAACAAGATCTGGGACAGATGTTCTTGGGGGGTGTTAATGTTCATTAGGTAGCCTCAGACTCGTCCCCAAGTTTCCACAGCTCTGCTTCCTTGTTTCCTAACAATTGATGGATTCTGTGGCAGGCTTTTTTAAAAGAAACAAGGAAGCTGTAGCTCAGTAGGCTAGAAACCAGCAGAGATTGTTTAGGTGAAAATGCCTTGCTATGTGGATATTCAAACCTGTGTGAGTTAACACTGGTGCTGACTATATTTCCTTTAACCTCATTAACACCTTGTCTTGCTTTCCCAAGCATGGTGGTGGAGCAGCTAGTTCACCTTAGAGCCTTTCACTAGGTAATTCATCACAGTGGCAGACGAAAGCTTAAAGGAAAATGCATGTAAATACTACATTAGGAACCTTGGCTCTCAAAGGCATGAACATTTCCACCCATACCATTAGCCCTGGATTATAGTCCACAGATGTGAAATGGACTTCGTTTATTGGGGGAGATGGAGACACAAGGCTTATTGGTTGAATCACTGTGCAGATTGTATACTTATTTTTTCCTTAATTAAAAGGCATTAAGCATTCAAGAGCTAGTCTCACAGAAAAAAAAAGAATCTCAGACTGTAACTGTAACCACTTAATACCTTCAAAATTAAAACCAAGTTGCTACAGTAAAACACTCCCATCAAGTACTGTGGGCCAAAGCATTTTCAAACAGGGGCCTGAGATTGTGTCAGACCTACATCTTGCCTCCTTTTCAGCTTTAGAGTTTAAAGCTGTGCCTCACTGCAGACTGATGTAGGTAATTGGATGACTCTGGATTCCTGTGTGTGTGTAGATCGGAATGATTTAGCAACTGCAGTTCAGTCTCTGTGCCAGGGGTTCATCTGATGGGTTTTTTTGTTGGGGTTTTTTCAGGAGTGGGGGGGCATTGTTGTTTGTTTGCTTTGTTGTCGTTGTTTGTTGTTTTTCAAAGACACTGAGATGTACACCAAGTGCAAGATACTATTTCCTGGAGGGCTACCAAGGCATACCCTCAAACAGTCTTTATTTACCTCATAGTTTATGGTATTCTTGTTAGAAAGTAGCACTTTGGGAATACTTTTAACCCTCGCTCCTTTTAGTTCTCATGCTGAGCAGTAGATAGTGACACACTCCTCCATAATTGATACCTGTGGTGGTGGCATACTTCAGTAACATGATTTAGCATGCATTTTCATTTTCATGAAAGCTTGTTTTACTCTTCTGCTTCCATTAGGTCAGCACTCACTGAACAGGCACCTCCCATTCCATTTTACTGAGTAACTTTCAAACATGACCTGACAAGGCAGCAAAAGTTCAGTGCACTAACTCACTGTCATGTAAAATACACACAGACATTACTGACCAGCTCTGACTGTTGAACCATAAAGGAGGTACGAGAGCATCACAGTGGTTGTGGCACAACTTGCAAATAGCAAGGAAGCATTGGGCCAGGGCATCAATCTCTTCCTGTAGCAAAATGTCCCGACCCCAGGGTTGAACAGCTGAACACATGAACTTAGGAAGACTTAGGATTTATTATTTCCTGAAAAAAAAAGGAAGTGGAAGAATAAAAAGTACTGTAATTATAGCTGTTATAGCAAGTGGAAGAAGTACAGTCCTAAGCAGTTGGGAAGAGTAGAGAGGCTGTTGTGATTTTCTATTTCTGAAGCAGCAGTGGAAAGGAGGATTTACACAATGGGCTTAGCTCCACAGAGGAACTCCAAAGGCTGTACATCTACACCATATTCCCCCCAAACATGTACAGGTAATGGGTCCCCAGCTATTTGGGCAGACTGCTGGGAGAGATTTCTGCACATTGCTCGGAGGTTTTTGCTGTGAAATACGGCATGACCATGTAAAGCAGAGCAGTGCAGAGAAAGGGAGGTTGTCTGCAGCTGACGTGCAGCGCGTGTGTCTTTGCAGCCGCTGAAGATGCACTGCAAGAGCTGCGCGCTGGTCACCAGCTCCGGGCACCTCCTGGGCAGCCGGCAGGGGCACAGGATCGACGAGAGCGAGTGCGTCATCCGCATGAACGACGCGCCCACGCGCGGCTACGGCAAAGACGTCGGCAACAAAACCAGCCTGCGAGTCATCGCGCACTCCAGCATCCAGAGGATTCTGCGGAATCGCAACGAACTCCTAAATATGAGCCATGGTGCCGTGTTCATCTTCTGGGGCCCCAGCAGCTACATGAGGAGAGATGGCAAAGGCTTGGTGTACAATAACCTGCAGCTGATGAACCAGATACTGCCTCAGCTAAAAGTGTATATGATTTCTCGCCACAAGATGCTTCAATTTGATGACCTTTTTAAACGGGAGACTGGAAAAGACAGGTGAGAACTTATATGGATACACCTAGGGGATGTCTCAGAGTAGTAAAATAATGCAGTTTATATATACCAATTTCAGATCTGCTCAGAGGGACAATCCTGCCCATTAAATCCTCTGCCTCATGAGTTGTAATGTGGCATGACATGCCAAATAACATCACTGGTAACGTAAGTAAAAAATACACATCAAAGTGATTTGTATGGAGTACTGCCTCATCAGCCTAGAATACCATAGTCTGGATGTAATGTTTATAGAGTCAAGGAGGCAGGAACTGTTTAAATCTCACTTTGGAGTAATATACATTAAAGTTTTTTTCACTGACTCTGAAAAATTAGAATTGATAGGTTATGTTTTCTTATAGAGGAAATGCCACCATTCAGTGAATTATAATAGCTGTTTATTGAATTTAAGCATGAATTTAAGTTTTTGGAACATTGCAGCTGTAAAGCTTCTTGTAAAACAAATAAACATTAGTCATACATTGGGTGCTTCAGAACAGTTCATCTTACATTTGCAACTGGAAAATGGAAAGTTATTATGATAGTTACATCTTTATGAGACTGTTTATGAGAGTTGTAGGCTGATCTTCAAATGAAATTTGTAGTAAGTGACCCACTGCAGTACTTGAGCATTTTCATATATGATGTTTGAAAACGGGCATTCAAACTAAAGACTTCCCAGCACAAAAGACATTTGATTTTAATGAAGTTTTGTTTTTTACTTACTAAATATGCTGCTGTAAAAATGGCACAGGGTCCCCACTTAGATACAAATGAAGAGGTAGGTTTATTGTGCAGTAACTTACAGTCAGACGTGCTACCTTACAAATAAAAACACACACACACCCCAAAGTTCGAACAGGAAACAATCCTGTTGTGGACTTGAGCACAGATTTCATTTTCTGGGCTACATGAGAAAGGCAGAACCAGTGTTAGAAGAAACTGTTGTATCCTTTAGCTGAAGGCAATGTTTGCTTGGCATTTGCTGCCTTTGTCACACTCCACATGGTTTGCTTGCAGAGCTCTATTCAGTTATAGTGGATCTGAGTTTGTGGCTGACTCAGGCACAAACAAGAGCACAGAGTAACTTGGTCAGTTTTGTAACATTAAAGGTTCTTCTCTTCATCTTCCAGTTGGTGTATCTGGGTTTCTGCCAGAACAAGAAGGAAGGATAACAAGGGGAGATACCCTGCCAGTTGTGATATGTTTGTCTTTTCCAGAGTAAAGCAAAGTGAGAAGGTGAATTAAGCATTTGAACCCTTCAAGAAATGTGCAGAGGGTTATCTGTGTGCTCAGTATTTACAAAGGCATGAAAGTCAACAAAGCTGTAATTGCACTGTAACCTGGCCACCATGAGCCCCAGGAGGAGGCCCTGGACACAAGGAATGCACACTGCCACCTCTTTTCCTGGACTGTGCTTTTGGTGATCCAGAGTAGGATCACGTGCTGTCCCCAGTTCTGAGGAACAGCTTCCCTTCCTGCTTCACTCTCAGACTTCAGTTTTGCCATGGGGAGCCAGGGTCCCCTTCCTTCCCTGACATTGCCAGGATCCTGTTCTTTTTTTAACACATGCTGTGCAATTTCAGGCAAGCTGCTCTTTCTGGTTCTGCATCACCCATCCAGAGCCAGAGGCCTGTACTGAGTGTGATGAAAGCATTTATTTTTCTGCACAGGCACCAAGCTCACGTCCTGAAATATTCTCAAGGCATTTGAGCCATTAATGACATTGTAACAAGTTTATAGCGAACTCAGTCATGGGCACCCTGAACTCCCAGTGTGAATCAAGGGCACTCAGATGCCAGCAAAAGTCAGCCTGAGGAACAGGCCCTCTTGATTTTAATAAGCTGCAGGCTCTGCTCTGAATGAACCACTCCTTTAGAGGGCACAGACAGCATACTTGAAGGGCTAAGAAGATTAAAACAGGAGATGAAAATAAATGAATAAGCTGCACAGAAGAAAGAGAAAATGAAAAGAAACATGGATAGGAAATCATTTGTAAGGGAAAAACTTCACTGTGGGGGCAGAAGCAGAACATTGTGTAGCCCGGAATGCTACTGTTCCCCAGGGGGTTTCTGCTGAGCTCTTGACATTACTGCCTACAAAAAACAAAGGAGAGAGAGAGAAGCATGATTGCAAGGTTGCAAGGATCAGACTATTCATTTCTGTCTTGAAAATGATGAGAAGAAAGGTAATTGGATGTGTTGTGTTTTTTGGAAAAAAATATTTTGAAATTAAGAAAAATCTTCAGAAAACATTGCCAGTTAAATAGCATGGTGAAAGACAAAGGCTGCAGAGCAATATATTTGGCATTATAAAGTAACTGTACTTGAAAATAACTTTATAATTGAATAAAGGTACATTAAGAAAATACGATTCAGAACCAATATTATAGTAATTAGATAAAAGCAGCATAAATGAAATAACTGCAGGAAGAGTATTTCCAAAGAGATTATAAATGAGATTCTGGTGGAGCAGAAAGGCCTTTAATTGTAATGTAGTGTGCACTACAGAATTATCAGCACAGTGTGTTAGTTCATCATATAAAAAAAATCTGATAATTTCCCCTAATAAGCACATGGCAGTTCTTCATATTCTCTCATTACTGCTGATTAGGTATAAAAACAGTATTCTTTTGTTGGACTCTTGCTCAGATCTTGTAGGAAATGCAAGACACTGTAACCCTGTTTCTGTGTTGCTGTCCTACAGACATGGTATTTAGAGAGGGTAAAGCGGTACTTGAATGAATTTTAGAATCTTTATTTGATTATTCAGCTTCTAAGCCAGTTTAGTTATATTCAGTTGTTTTCCTGTTTCTGGAAAACACTAAATGACAGCCTAAGTGTGTGTAAGCAGAAAGAAAGCTAACCCAGAAAATAAAGCAGGGAGCCTAGCTGGTGTCGGCCTAAGTGTGTGTAAGCATAAAGTGTGTTAGCAGAAAGCTAACCCAGAAAATAAAGCAGGGAGCCTAGCTGGTGTCCTGACCTGTGCAAAGCTTTGGTCGTGTCTGGCTGCAGTTGCTCCCTTGGTTTTGGAATGTAAGTGTTGGGCACGTGGAAAGTGGACTTGTGCAAGCTCCAGACCACTCTTAGCCTGAACATGTTCCCGAATTATCTAGTGATTCAGAGCTCAGAAACTCTTAGGTGCCAGAGAAGTAAATTTTTTAGGTTTTTCCGTACCATTCTCTTTCCTAATAATTTTGAGCCAAAAATTCTCACTGTTTCATGTTGTTGCTGTGCCTGAAGGCCTCCACAGAGCTTATGACCCAGCTATGACATTGTGACAAACTGCACCACCACCCCCAAGCTTCAGTGCAGTCAGAAAATAAATAAGTCCCCATTAATTGGAAATAATGAGATGCTTATAACATGTCATTCTCCAAATGCTAGCTTAGCTTGAAAGTCTGTGTGTCAGGAGCAGTAAAAATGTATGTTTCGGGAGTTTATATCAGTTTATCAGGTGATCCACTAAGGACAGGACAAATTACCTAGGCTCCTCAGCATCCTCCAGGCATATTTAGTCAAAGAATTCCCTTATATTTAGAAGGGTCTTTTAAGCAGCTGGCACAGACACCACCACTTTTTTTTTTTTTGTCCCCCTTGTAGTAGTCTGATTCCCTGAGGACATGGGAAACCTTGGTACAAGGCATTCCTCAATCTGACAGTGCTCAAAACATCTCCTCCTACTGCCCTGTAGGTGACCTACTTGGAACCAGCTTGTTTAGCATTAGCTTGGGAAGCTGTGTGGTGGCTCCTGTCAGCTGAATTAGATGTTAGTGATTGCTAGCACTTGCTTGCAGTGGCTTTTGTGGCCTCAGGTCCCTGCTTTCAAGACTGTTCCACATCCTGCTATCATTGGGTAAACTGTAAAAGATGGCCTTGGAACTTGGGCCAGGACCTGGGCTTCCCTGGTGACTTCTCTGAAGAGAACCTCATGTTTTCTGCTGTGCTTTCTGAGCTGTGACAAAGCTTCACAGGAATCTGGCAGATCCAGGTGTGGAGGAATGGGATTAATGTAGGTCCTACATTAATACATTCAGGTAGGGTGCCCAGGCCTTCCCAGATGGCACCTGGGGTGGTTCCTAGGATGATGATTTCCCAGGCTGGCTATGGGACAGTCATAGCTGCAACCAGCTAAAGAGTTTCCTACCAGCAGTCACAGTGCAAGGCTGGGAGCTTCTAGAAACCAAGTCAAAAGGTCAGCTAAATATTAATGTTGTTGTGCCTAAAATTAATTAAGCAAGGAAAGTTCCTGCCCAGATTACTCCACTGACAGGAGGCACCAGAAAAATCATTAAAAGATGGATGAGCAAAGTAGTCTTGGTTTCCCAGTTTTCAAAGCCTTTTACAAGAATGAAGAAAATGCCAAGAAATTGCTTCAGAATGAATGAATGAATAAATAAATAAATCTCAGGAATTATTTGCCAGCTTAGAAACTTAATTATGTTTTTGCTTTCAGGAAGATATCCAACACTTGGCTTAGCACGGGCTGGTTCACAATGACTATCGCATTAGAGCTCTGTGACAGGATAAATGTTTATGGCATGGTGCCACCGGATTTCTGCAGGTAGGATTTATTTTAGAACCATTATTAGCCAAAAAACTTAATGTTACAGATAAATATCTGAATCTTTTAATCTTTTTCCTCTGCAACAAGCCTTTAGTCCTCTTAAAGCAATTAATTAGATGTCCCATGATCTCATTCTGAAAACAACAAACAGCATTTAATTATGTTATATAAAATATTTTAAAAATTTGTTTGTACTGTGGGAGAATTAATCCATCTTGTTGCTTTCTTTTAGTCTGTGAATATTTATCAGCTAAAAGTAATGCAATAATTGGCATGAAATTAATCTGAAGAAAGAAGTACTGGAAAATATTACTTTTAATTTGTTTTCAAGTTCCCCCCAAATTAATGGAGGAACAGTGTTCTCACAGTGACTAGTTTCTAAATTGAACTTTCTGTGCAACTCAAATTAACATTATTGTATCTCTGTCACATGAATGCCAATCTTGCAGCTTCCTAAACAGTGCCCAGGAAATCTGTCCCTGTGAATTTGGCCCCAGAGAATCCGTTCTATGATCCCCCATTTTGGACGTGGCAGGGGGGTCACAGGAGGCAGAGGCAGCACAATTGTGCCAGTGGAAGCTGCTGTCCAAAGAACAGCCTGTGCCCCTTTTCCAGCCCTGTTCTGCCTCCAGCCGTGCTCAGGACCCAGACCCCAGGTCCTGGTTAAGCCTTTCCCACTATGGATCAGTGACACAGGGAGAGGCTTCAGAACTTCTAGTGCTAGACCAGAATTGCATTAGCCACAAGATACCAGTATGAACACAGACACATTTGTATTACATCAGCAGTCTTGATGCTGACATAAGTCTCACCTGCCCACCCAGCACTGAGTGGCTCCTGCCCACAGCCAGTGCTGATGCCATTTGTCCTGCTGGGTGACCCAGGAGGAGATGGAGCCAGTCTGGAACGAGGCCTCAGTGCAGCGTTTCATCACCTGCTCACAAACCCCTCTCAGCAAGAAGTACTTGTTTAAATTTTCTGTTGCAAATGCCATGATCTGTCTCAAGTCTGGTTCACTGGGTAATTCCAGATGCCTTTCAGGGGCAGGGAGGGAAAAGCTACAGTGCTGGGTTAGTCTCAAAGAATGGGACTGCTTTGATTTTCCTCTGAGCACTTACAAGGATCGTTCAGGAATCTGCATTTGTCTTGGGCACGTTGTAGAAATCCCCAAAGAAATCACAGCATATAATGTCAACACTAAACTCCACTTTGTGAGAATTTCTACAAATTATAACAAAATACTGATGATAAATGCTGTGATGTACTGCCAGACTTCATCATGAATTCTCCAAGGAAAACAGCAGACTAGATCAGATATGCCAGACAACACAAATACCTTCCACAGCACAGCATCTTGTTCCTCAGTCATCTCAGTTGGCCAACACATACTACTTCAGTTTCTGTTAAGTGGCTGGTCTGTGTTACTCCAGAAGTGGCTGTATTCCCATGGCACATGGAAGTAATTCTTAAACTGATGATCTAAAAATACAGAAGACAGCATTTTACTGCAAAATAATGTGCAATCCTGACTTTTCAGACAAAGAATAGTTTAGATACACATTAAAAAAATCCAGCTAAACCCAAACAAACTGTTTGAGAGAGACTAAAAATGTCACTGAGAGCATATGAAAGGCTTTCATAGAATCAATACACTGAAATCAAATGGACTGAAATTATAACACAAGAAAGGCTGTAGATCAGTCCTACCAGTGAAAGATGTAATTGTTCTTACAGCCTGCATAAAAAAAATCTCAACATAAAGTACACACACCTGGTAGTAAAAAGGGAAAAGGTAATTTCTTAATCAAAGTAATACGAAATGTCTCTACTTCAGCTTGATTCCCCAGGGGATGAAGAGGAAAATTGTAGTTGCCATGCCTGGAAGAAGCTGTCCATGAAGATCTGTGACAGGAGTTTCTTGCCTTAAATAGAGTTAACCATCTTAGCTGGCTCTTCAGCCACTCATTAAGAAGTGCTTTCTTTCAAAGAGATAAGACAACAGAACAGAATAGCAGAAAAAAAAATTATTCTGTAATTGTAAGCCATATTTCCTGGTTTTCAGTCAGACAGAATAAGAATCTACTATTAAAATAAAAAAAAAATCAAAACAAAAAGTCCCAACAAAACAATGGAAATGTGTGTGTGCTAGGTCGGTGTGGGTATCCTACTTGCTGTGCAACTAAAGAATCATTAAGATTGAAAAAAATCTTATTTCTGTTCATAATTAGTATCACCAAATTTATAACTCAGCAGATAGATACCCATTCATTTTGAAGTATTAATTTGTGGAATAAGTAATGAGTGTGGTGATCACTGTCATGGAACTAAATTAGTGTCACATTTGTAACGTGAAGGACACCTCAAAGGTACCAGGAATCTCATGCTGTTGATTCTGCTACAAATTATTAGCTTAAGATCATTAACCAAACTGCTTTGCACCCGTGCAGGAAAAATAGGTTAGTGAAGGAGTCTGGAGCACAGACTAAAAGATTTGTCACCATTAGTTGCAACAAGGTGTTTTAGATTCATTTTTATTTACTTTCACTGGACACTGAGTTTCATAGCTGAACTAGACTTGGTGTCCTAATTATTATAAATTTCTAATACTTTACAGCAAAGCTGTAAGTAATTTCAAACCCCTTTGCTTGCTGCAGATTTATGCTGTAGTAAGGGTGATATTGCTCTCATGCTGTCTTGTGCATTCTGTAGTAAGATGAAAGCTTGTCCTTCCATGCGCATTGCAAACATTTTTGTGAAGCGTGCACACCTCTCCCTCTTTTGGCCCAAGACAGACAAACCATCTTGCTGTATTTTTTCCAGTGCCAAGGGATCCAATCCAAGCCTTTCCAGATGGGAAGCACTTCCCTCTCAGAACTCCCTTTGGCAGCCCTGCATGCACAGCACTCCTGAACTGGGACATCCTGGATTCTCCTCTTGCCTCCCTTCAGCAGTAGCCGGTAGTGGTGCCCAGATACCACGACAATTCCTGAAGGCACTGCAGGGCTGCTGCTTCCCTTTGTGGGCGCTCAGCAGCAGGGCTGGGGAGGACAAGACAAGCCTTAGTGTGTTTGTAGGAATTCCAGCCCTGTCTGTGGCATTATGGGCAGCAGGGACAGAAGGGTTGGTTCCCTGCAGGACTCAAGGTACTCCTGTACACAAAGAACACTCAAGGCGTTAGTGAGATGAACCCTCTTTAACTCTTCTCCTCTTCATGGGCCTTCTGGAACTCCTAGAAACTTCAAAATGAATTCTGAGCCTTATTTTAACTAATATGAATAATTTTTGTTCCAGTTGTTGAACCAGATAATTTTCCTGTCAGAATCCTCATTTGACTGCCAGGTCATTTTCCATGATAATTCACCTGAAAATTGGTATTTTAAATACTTTAGAGTTTTCTTACCTCTCTCTGTCTCCACTTTCAGTTCTTTTAAATCAAATGCAAAGCAGCAGTTGTTGCTGGTTACATCTCCTGAAGCTTATGAGAAACTGTAAGCTGTATGTGAGCTAGATCTGCTTTTTGGTCCATATGCCTCACCTCATTAGCTTAAGAACAAAATGCATACATGGTTTGGAAAACAGGACTAATTATGGAGGTCAGGGAAAGGAGATCCTGGGAACAGAAGGCACAAGATTATCTAGAAATCTTCATGTCCTGACACAGCGCCTTGCCCATTACTCAACATCTAAATGAAATGTTACTCACACATCAAAATATGAATTATTTTACAAAGTGTGTGAGTACCTATAGTTTTAGAGGATTTAGTATGGCTCTTCATTTCTAAGGAAAGAGGCTGACCAGAATGTGATACGGGGTGGCCTGATTTCCCTGCCTTTTTTTTGTGCTGTTCCTCCAGCTTTTGCTGTAGGTGGATACCATCTGTGGAAAATGTGCACTCAAGTGGCAAACAGTGGCTGAGTGACAGGGGTACAAGCACTTCCACGGGTGCTGTGCTGGCAGGTGACCTGGCAGGAAGCACAGGATATTTTACAGAGGAACTTCCCGAGATTCCTCCCAGCTGTGCTATTAATATGCATGCAGAGTCTGACAAAATACTGATTAATGTCCAGTATCAGTCAGTGATAAAACAGCATCTGTTTTAATGTTAATAAATGAGGTGGCAAGCAATTTCCGTATAGAAATTACTCATGCATTTCATTTGCTGGTGACACAAGCTAATTGCAGTGTTAGAAGATAACACAGCACAGTTAATTTGGGTTATGGTGTACTCAAGCCAGAATTCAAATCCAAAGCTTACTAGCATGCAATCTGGGGGAATCCAGAACTCCCATAAAATGAGAAGGTCCTCCATATGTAAGTACCCTTCAGAATTCCAAATCTAAATGACAGCTTTTGGAATTTAGCCTTTAAACCTCAGTCAGCTGCAGAGTAGTCCTAGAGAGGTCTGTAGCCACCAGCCCCCGTTCCTGCCCTGATCTCACCCCCAGTTCAGGCAGCAGAGCTGCACACAGGGCCTGAGCCCCAGAGGCTGCCTGCACGGAGCTCCTGCCTCTCTCACTGCCAGGCCCTGTGCCTGCTGCCTCTGGGCTGTTTCTGGTACAGCCTGGCAGGAGCTAAGGACATCCACTGAGAACACACTGGTGTTAGTTCAGAGCCTTCCATGGAATGTGGAATCCCTGGCTTCAAAAACACCTTGCCTGGAGGGACCTGCAGCCTCACAGGCTCACTGCCCTGTTAACTGGGGCTGATTTTTCGCCAGGTCTGTTGGAGATAAGATTTCAACTTTACTAATCATAACTTTAAAGCAGTAAATTTATACCAAGCAATACAGGTTGAGGACCCAAAAGTAAAATCCAGCTTTAGTGCAAGAAGGAAGAGCAGTCTGGATGAGAGGCAGAGGCCTATCTGTTGAGTAGTTCTTAACAAAAACACATCACATTACAATGTATCCTATTAGATTTACAGTAACCATACAAATGATTCATTTAAGTGACAGTAAGAGGTCCAATGTATCAAAAAAGTGAAAAATTAATTGAAGATTGAGTTCTAATAGTTGTAGTTTAGAAATAATAAATTTCTACATGAAGGGCAGCTTTAGATTGCAAATACATTTTCTGAAGGTGAGGTGATGAAGGATTTTGTTTCACTCTTATGTATTCCAGTGAGAATATATTTAATAAGTTTAGAATCCATCTTATTCTAGAAATGTAATTTTATTGTTGTTCTGGTCTTGTAAGATTGATTACCATATTGTGTTACAAGGAAGGCAGACTGATCGAATTAAAACGTTAATCTAAGGCACAAATGGAAAGCAGCAGCAATATCATACATTACCTCTGCATATACAATAAGGATAATGGCAAAATAAGAAAAATTAGAAAATTGCGTAGGTGACAGAATTACACAGTAAAAATAATGACCAGCACAGACTACTGACAGATTGTGGATGCATTCCATTGAAAGCGACCTTAAATATTAGCTCTTCAAAATGAAAATAATCAACTGTATATTAGAGCTGACAGCCCTGAATCTGTATCAGATTTCTTGTTCTGTGCTGGGGTCCTGTTCAGCTCAGGCTGTAACACAGAGCAGCTCCAAGGCTTCACTAAATGCTGATGTTGGGAAATTTTCTGCTACAGCAAAATAGCTGGTAGCAGTCAGGGAGAGAGGGATACAATTGGGTAATTCTGTCTGGGACAGCTTGCTCTCTTAGTATTTATGACACAGAGAGTGTGAGAGTTCCTGTCAGCCCAAAACACCTGTGCCCAAAGTAAAAAAACCATCATGGGTACAGATAGAGATTAAAACAAAAGGAGAATGAATTGCTCTGGCTTATTATAATACAGATGTGCCATTTACAGAATGTAACATGGAAACACTGAGGTCAGAACTGCTAAAATGAACTTTATTCTAAAGTATCTAATTGGTGTTTGGCATATCCAACGTGTCACCACGAGTCACTCATCTCCCGCTGGGAAATGTGAACGGGTTCACAAGGTCAGATGGATACTATGGGTGAACTGTTTTAATTTTTAGCTTAGATACATAAAAGCTGCTGTTGTATAACAAAGAACTCATTTGTGCATCAGACGTTTGATAAAAATGCCAGCAACAGCAGGCTGTACCACTGACCTGGCGTGCAGACACTCGCCGAAGCTGTGCTCTCGGAACCTCGCGCAGCATGCTGGGAACGTTCAGCTGAGCTGACGTGACACAGATAACCACCTCCATCTGTCATCTTCTCCTTCTTCCCCAGATCAGGAAATACCTCTACAAGACCTTTAGCAAATCACAATCTAGAGTTAGGTATCTTTTAAGCAGTTTATTTCAAATTTCATAGTAGTAACACAGCCCTGCAGCACTCTCCCTTGTTTCTGAGCTTCTGAGCTACTGCTGTCCTTCATTTAACTGGGAGGAAGAGGATTAAAGGAGAGCAAAAGAAAAAGCAAACACCTTTGCCCCATTCTGATGTATTAGACATGCAAGAAAAAAAACCAGCTACGTAGTTTAACTGGGAGAAAAAGTGGATTTGAGGCCATTAGTTCATTAAAGATAGCATCTTTTCAATCAATGAGAAAGAACATCTTGGGCTTCCATCTATTTTCTTTTTTCCACAGGGATCCTAATCATCTTTCAGTACCTTATCACTACTATGAACCTCTGGGGCCAGACGAGTGCACAATGTACATTTCCCACGAGCGGGGCCGCAAGGGCAGCCACCACCGCTTCATCACCGAGAAGCGCGTCTTCGAGAACTGGGCACGGACATTCGACATCCGCTTCTTCCAGCCAGACTGGAAACCAGACCCGCTCCCTGCAACCCACCCCGGGGCCAGGCCGCTGGCCTGAGGCACGGACACACAGCCCAGCCACGGGCACCTCCCGCGGCAGCAGCCTTGGGAGCTTCGGGCCAGCACGGCAGCCTGGAGGAGAAGGGTCCAGGGTGTGCAGCTGGCAGCCGCAGCAGCAGGCAGGAGCTGGCATGGAGGAGCAGCACACAGCCCGAGTACTTGCTGTTGAACTGTATGAACCCAGTCCATCACCTGTTGGGGCCATCTGACGTCCTGTGTGTGTTTGTGATTCATGAAACACAACCTGAGTGTCATTAAGGGACCGTTAATTCATTATGGCTTTTTTAAGTACGATGCCACTGAGTTTTCATAGTGAAAACTTTCCATATTTATTTAATGAAGGTTTTTATGCAACCTAGGCCAGTATTTTTCTAATTCACAGTTATGTGGTTGTTTATCTTTCATAATCTTTTAAATCCAAAATTAATATTGCTGATGGTTTGAAAGGCCTAGCTTTTTATTTATAAAAGTTGTTTGAAACATATAATTCTATATGGCATGTAATTAATATTTGATCAAGAAATGTTGGATTTCTTCTAAGAATTTTGGGCTCTGTTCCAGCCTAAAGCCTTTAACAGCAAGAGTGGTCCCATGTGCAGATCCAGCTCACTTTACATTCTAACATCTTATGTTAATACGAAAATGGTAGTGAAAATTCTGTTTGATATTAATGTGCATTTGCTGCTGTGCTATTGAGCTGCTGTTTTTTAAATAGGGGTGGGAGGAAGGAGGGCAAACAAAATTTATCCAAAAAAAAAGCCAAACCCCCCACTGGCCATGGCAGCAGCTTCTCATTAAAGACAAGCTAAGGCTGGAGGGGTTCTGTTCTGTTTTGCCTCTTGTATTTCTGCAAGAGGCTGCCAGCAGCCCTCCTGAGGCAACAGACTACAAACCAGGCCACGGCTGCTCAGCACAATGTGACCACATTTCTGGAATGAAGAAGGTAAACTACCAGTTCTACAATACCAGTCCTAGTAGCCAGAAAGATCACAGCACTGCACCTGCAGAAATCTCTGCCTGCCACTGTCCCAAGATCATCACTGATCTCAGAGATTCTGGATCACACTGAAGCTGGGATGTGAAAAGCATTCCATGAGTACAAAATTGTCTCTCTGAAAGGAGCAAAGTTAAACTCTGCATTTTTTTTTTCCCATGAAGTACCTGTATGTGCTTGGTGAGTCCCTGCAAGACAAAGGGGAAAGACAATGCTCTTGCTGTGTATGGAACCTCACAGTGGGAATTACTGGGTTACATGTGGCGTGTGAATAAAGAAGATTTCAGTTACAGTATTACTTTTCCTTTTGCTTCACAAATATCAAATCTCAGTTTTTTTGGAAGTAATCAGTAACTATTGCATGAAACATATCTCAGGTGATGAAAGGTGTCTCTCATTAGAGAAGTGCAAAAGCTAGAACAAAGATACTACCTTTAAACACCTAAATCCAAGAAGCTGAACCTCAGAGGCGAGACACAGAACTGGGACCAAACACTCTCATTTAAACCCCCTTATAACCCGTGGTCTTCCTCTTTCCAAAACTGGATAGCAATAGCTGCAGCTGCCCCACAAATACCCTGATTCTCTGAGGACAAAGTGAACTGTCTTGGCAGGGGCAAACTGGTGTCACCTCTGTAACACTGCCTGGACCTGAAGTGCAAGTCTCCAAGAGCCACTGTCTTGCTGCAGCCCTGCCCAAAAAAGCAAGAATCTCTAATGTATTTTGCCTTAAAAGTTTTATTTTGGTGTTCTTCCTGGTACACACCACTCAGCTTACAAACTGAATGCCAAGTGCATGTTACCTTTCTCTTGACAGCTGGTGTTTACCTCTCCTTCTTTCACTGATGGTGTTTTATTCCTTCCACTTGATTTCACTGCATTCTATAAAAAACAGAATGGGTTTTGAACTAATGGCAGTTTGAACATCCCTTGCAACATGTGTACTGGTTGTGTATCCAGCATATATTGCCCCAATTGATGAAATCTGTCAAACTGATTTACAGATCATTTCTAATGTGACTGCAAGACATGGTACAGATCACAGTAGGTCCTCTGATGCTTCTGTCCCTGTTTTATTACTGATACAATAATAAAAAGATCTTGTCATTTTAAACTAGAGCTCTTAGTTTTTCCATCAGTCAAGGGCTGCAGGATGTGTGTGCTGTATGTTTAGCTATGCTATTGTTAAAATTGGGTCATTTAGAGTACACTGGTCTACTTCTAGTATTCTGCAGAAACAGAGACTTGCCAGAGTCTCTGCAAGACTGCTCAGTGTCAAGTAGATATGGGAACCAATAAGAATATGAAGAAACATGGAATAAACTGTAAGGACACTAAATCTCCTAAGAGAGCCAAGATAAGCATTGTAACTCATTCCTTATTCAGTTTCTTTTAATAGTTCTGTGTTCTTGCTACCCTCATATACATATTTTAAAGCAAACCCAAACTCACTTTAGTCTCGTCAACCTCCTGTGAAGTTTCAGCAAGGTCCCCCACGTAATTACAGAAATTATGAAGGAGTATTATCTAAGTCACACCTGTATATATAAAAAGAAATTTGATGAAGCCAAGGAGACAGCAACTTTTAAACAGATCACACAGATTTACGGGGAACATAAATTGAGTCCAAAAAGCACAAGTTATAAGAGTGCAAAAGAAATGTAAATAACTGTTAAAGCACTGCAATTTTAATTAACAAATCACTGATGTATTTCTCTATAAATTCACAATTTTTGAAGTACAGAATCCTCCTGCATTTAAGCCTGATGTAAGGTTTTATGGCCTAGTTATAAACCAAATAGATTTATGACAGTACATGCTGTCAGCCTAGGGATAAGTAGTATAAACTAGGCATTGCTGCCATTCTCTGCTTTATGCTGTCATCTCACACTTCACTATAATTTGATTGATTCATCATCTGCAGCGCATCATTTCACATATTAAAAGCTGTTGCAAAACAGTGTTTACAGATATCAGCAATTTCCAGATCTATGTTAGTTTAGTTCTGAACTCCTTGCACACCTTTAGGCTTTTACACTTGCCTTTGTCAGGAGATATTTTTCATCTTGAAGAACTGTAGTTTTTATACCATGATATGTGCAGCTGGAATTGAGAATGGAAAAAAACTCTGCAACTAAGAACAAAAATTACCACAGCTGCTTTGTGTTCTGTTGGCTCAGTGGTGACAGCACCATGGTACAAAGCAAAACCATGATGCACGTGGAGAAACCTTCCACCCGAAGTGCTGCAGACCTCAGAAAGTTAACACTTTGTAAGGAAACTGAGGAAAGGCGAGGTTAAGAAATTAAACCAAGTTACAGCCTTGGAACAAGATTTGAGAGACTGGGGGCTGCTGACTGGCAGCCCTGGCTCAGTCCAGCAGAACACACATGTCCATTCACACAGAGCAGTAAACTAATAAAATCCTTATGGAGCTGCTTCTCTGGGACTTGTCCTGCTGCATTTTCCAGGCAGACTTCAAAGGAAACTAAGTGATTTTTACCCAAAATACCTCTTAAGGTTACAAGGAAACAGTAAGATAAAAATAGCTGGAAAAGCACTGGAGAATGGGGTGAGGGGAATCTAAACATAGCTTTATGCCCCTGGAATACGGAGATCACACTCAGGCTGGAGCTGACAGAGAGGAATGTCCTGGCCCAACAGCAATGGTTGTCTTGCACAGATTTCTTTGCAGTATTCTGTAAGTTGACTGTAAGTGCCACAAAAACTCTTTAAAAAAAAATGCTGATAATTTCTGTAATGAAAGTTAGTTATTCAATCTGATGCAAGGAGATACAATTTCTAATTCAGTATAAAACATAGCTTAGGAATAAAAAAAAAAAAAAGCAGTTAAACAGTCAAAGAGTACTTGTAAGGCAGCAAAAGTTAAAACATAGCTTAAGAATAAAAAAAAAAAAGCAGTTAAACAGTCAAAGAGTACTTGTAAGGCAGCAAAAGGTACAGCAAAACAAAAGGAAGTACAGAAACCTTACAGGTACCAATACTTCTGTCTTCCCTGGACTACCAGTTCATACTGATCACTTTGAATTTCCAGCTGCCTGCTGCAAAGGCACACCTTGCATATAACAAACATATGATTTTGTAAGAGGAAAGGAAAAAAATTAAGGACAATCTTGTTTAATATAAAACTAGGAAATATTCTTTTAAAAACTCTAGGCAATAGGAAAGGACAAATGTCTAAGGTGGTGTGAAATTTCTCTCTGCTGAAGCAGAAAAATATAAAATTCAAAGACTCTTTTATAAAATTACTGTCAAATGGCACTGCTTATGCTAAATACCCTTAAAACCACTAGACTGTTAAATGTTTTTCACACTGAAAATTACACCAAAACACGAAATGTCAAATGATGCCCTTTGACCACCATGTGGATGGAGATTCAGCATAACAGCAGAAGCAAAGCTGGTGATTTCACCCGGGCCTCCACAGCACAGGCAGAGTGGAAGCAGGCCCCGAACCAGCATCCCCTGGGTGCTGAGCCCCCTCCAGGGGGGCAGTGGGGAGCACACGGCTGCACAGCACTGCCAGGAGGAAGGGAAGGGACACATCCCTTTGTCCTGCCTGGCACTGAAGGCCAGGCCACACCAAAGAAGCTGCACAGAGATGACCAACACACAGTGTCCCTGTCTGCTATGGAGTGCTTTGACCAGGAGTTGTCAGGAAAACAGAACAGACAGGAAAACTACAGACAACCCCAGCAATCCAGACAAACGGATGGAAATCTGGGAGAACAAAATCAGGAGTCATAAAGACAGATGGGCTAAGATGTAATGCAGTTTTTGTAAGCTAAACCCTGCCTTGTAAAATTATTGAGTGTTCTTCAAGGTTCTCTGAAGGGGACAAAGGGATCCAAGTGATGGATCCGCTTGGAATTCCACAACTGGGTTTGCAAATGACTTCCAAAGAAGTTGCAGTTAACACAGGAAAAAAAAGAAAGATCCTCACCCTATAGAACCTATCTGAACATAGGCAAATAAAGCTAAGAGGATACAGCATCATCTTAAGGATACAAGCAGAATTCCACGGGAAAAATGTCACAATGTATTTTCCTCTATTTTTCTGTGCTCTTCCCTTGGTATCCACCATAGGCCATTTCTAGATGCAGGACACAGGAGCTAGACTGCATGTCCAAACAGTTTGCTTCTTAAGTTCAAGGGATTGTTGTAAAAAACATCACCAAAATAATTAAGGCAAGTACAATTCGAATATCTATTTAGCCTGCTGGCCACAGCAGCCAAACTGGCTCAGTATTGGCCAAGGCTTCGGTGTTACTCTCACACAGACCTGAAAAGAAAGAAAGGCAAAAAAGTTAAATCTATAATCTACCTGGGGAAGAAGACATGGCACAATCAAACATTAATAGATATACATCACTGAATGGAAACCTTAATTATCAATTTAATCACTAAATCAGGCAAAAATCCTCATTAGGGGAGAAAAAGTAACTTGGTCTTAAAGAACTTGCAAGTGAAATGAGTTCTAAGAAATGCTGATCTCAGACTATGTCATGCAGCCTATGCAAGTTTTCATTACAAAACACAGACACTTTCAAGATACATTTCCTGAAAGCTTTTTTATTTTAAAAAGTTCACAGAAAGAGGGGAATCAGAAATAAATTAGAGTCATATAATCTTCCATGAGAAACTCTCTCAAGTTTTTTGACTTTCACCACTTAAGAAAAGCAAAAAACTATTATGTTTATTATTATGATACAGAAGTGCTGAAGTGATGGTTGTGGCATGTGTGATTCATTTGTGGAATACTGAAAAGAAACTTCTGCAGGACAACTATTGGTACGGAGCCCAAACTCTCTGTCAGCTGCAGCCTGAGTTTGATCTTCACATGGTTGAGAAAACACTTTCATTATATACACTGCTTTTTTCTGCAGTTCATAACTTTATGGATAAATTAGTCTCTTGGGTGAAATATTTTATGCTTGTCTCAATCCAAAGGTTAATTAGTCTGGAAGCATGATAAAATTCTACCAGCTCACACAGAGCTCTGTAACACAGACAGAGCCGAAGATCTGTGCATGAGGACACTGATCTTTCTTGTCCCAACCCTTGTCCCACACTGCACCATATACAAAGGTTGTCTTCTCTCCAAATACCACAGACTCTGAAATGCACCATTCTCACTTTGTGGATTGCCTTCCACTTCATCTATTTTTATCAAGTCCGAATAGTCCTGACCACATAAAAGCTTTTGACTTCATAATGCAAAGATGGATGAAATCTTCACTATTTACCAGAAACTAGCAGCATCTCACTTCCCCAGCTATACTGAAAGAATAATTAGGGAAGCTTTCAGATCAGAAACTTCCTTTTTATTCCTTCCCTCTAAGCATCCATCAGAGAAGAGAAAGCAGCAGTTCTCTAACATGAAAAAACCCTTAGTGACATGCAGTATCAGGATTGCCAGGGCTGCAGACTTCTGCCCTGCCTCAGCTGGGCCTTCCAGTCCCTCTCACAGGAGTACAGTGCAACAATAGCTCCCTCACCTTATCACTGCACAAATCCCTGTTCCCCCAGGATAAACTGAACCTGGCCTTAGCCCCTTTGCAAATCACTGATTGAGTGCAACTCAGCCCCGCTCCAGCATGCAGTGATGCCCCTCTGAAGGCAGACGGGGCCACAACTTCCATTTACTCCCGTCGATGGGGTAGCTGAGAATAAAAATCCCTGACTCTGAAACAAGAGACTGAAAGGGGCTCAGTGCAGGCACTCAGCAAGAGAATTAGACCCAGCCTACATTTGCTTTTCTGTAGTCAATAACAGATACCAGCTTTCAGGAGGAAAAAGCAACCGAGAGAAAAAACCTTCCACTCTCTAGAAGAGACACAGCATCACTAATGATGTTTGTAAGGATACCTGTGAACAGGCTCTGGTATTTGCTTATGCCAAGAGAACAGCACTTCATCAGAACAGTCATTAAACATGAAAATATTCAGCTGGCACAGACCAAGAAACACAATTGTCTCCCCCCTGCTCAGGTTTCTTTCTCCACTCACTTTTTGTAGGAACCTCACTTTTCAGTCTGTAACAGAAGCACAGCTTAGTCACACACTGTGTCAGCCTTTGGGCCTGGTCACAGGCACTCCAGGGCACAGGAGAGCACCTGGATGTAAGTACAACCCTACTGGGGACTTACTTTTTCTTCATTCAATAATAAAAATGCTTTCTAAGATGTGATCCTGAAAGAGAGCTGAAAAACTGAAATAAGTACATCTATTTTTATCATCCATGAGTGTTCTAAACAACATCTTAAAACCACACTGCAGGACCTGTCAGTGCAGTTCCACAGTACAGGGTGCAGACATGAATACTCTGAGTTTTGCAGGCATGGGCACGCTTAGTTCACAGACCTATCCATGCAGAGTCACAAAATGCTGAAATTCAATTCTGCTCAAAAGGTTCCCATGCAAAGAAGCATCAGGAAACTGCCATCTGGCTTGTCTTCTGGATTCCATCAGAGAGATCATCTGTGCACCTTGGAGGAGGCATCCATACTGCAAGGCACACTTGGCCTGCAGAACACAAAACGTTTGTGACTGAGGGTGACGTGGCTGGCTCCCAGAGGCCACATCCCAAACTGAGCTTGAAGGCCTCCTGGGGCAAATGAAAAGGTCACTAACTTTAAATAAAAAATAAATATACAACACACGTTTACAGACAATTCTGTGACATTCCTGCGCTTGCTTTCAGACCGTAACTGTTCAAGGAATACCAGCTATCACAGCATAGAAAACACCATCTCATAGGTGTAGCAGAGGCAACTTCATGGTGTCTCAGAATGATCCATTTCAACTCCTCACTTCTGTGCATACAAAAATGTTAAAAATGCCTGAAGCAGAGTTTGCTGCATTCCAGTCAAACTGTTGTTCTCACTTCAATTTAATCACCTTCACATGCATACTTACTGAGTGCCTTATTCATAAATTGCATTTTAATAACCCACCTAATTGCCTCCTTTTCCCTAAGCAGATAAGCTTTTAAAAAGACAGAATCTTTGGTATCTACTGCTGCTGGCAAAATTCAGATGAGTTCTGTAGATGTTTCTATCACTTCTTGCAAAAGGTGGCTGAAAGAGGGAAAGAGAAAAATTGAATAAGGCCCGAGGAGTCCAAATAAGTGTTACTGCAAATGAAGCAAGGCACAAAGCTCTATCAACTTGACTTTGTACACTTTTTAAAGTGTGACAAAACTTGCCTAGAAAATAAATATTTGATTAAAATATTTACTACAATTGAAAAAGAGTTGGATTAGGAAAGGAAAGCTAAGCAAATCCTCTAAGAAATTCTCTAAGATTAATTTCTATACTGGGTCTAGACCATTTCTACACGATCTGTGCACAGCAGATTTTACTTTATTGTTGTATTAGAAATTGCTCAGGGAGAAAAGAAAAAAAAAGGTTTTCTGATTTTATGAAAAGTCACCATTATATCAGATTTTGGATATGAAGTCATTGCTTTTGAAGGACATTACGCAAAAAACCACCCCCAAACCCAACACACTGTGAATAGACCCAGACATCCAGCACCAGGAATGCTACTCAGAGCCATCCCACAGAGTGTTTCTCTTTCCCATTAAGTGGCATTGTTGTTGGCAGGGAGGATCTGTGCACCAGTTACATAAAAGCTTCTGATCAGCACACTGGGAAGACATGTCCAGTATTACCTACCCCACAATATCAGTGTACAGAACTATAGGCACTGTAGGAATGCTTTAGTTTTAATCCCTACTCCTGGGCCTTAAGCCCCTGCTACTGAAAACAATCCCAGCTCTTCACCAAGAAGTGCCACAAAGAGGTGGAGCAGGCAAATGTTTACCTTGCCATAATGGATCATTTTGTACCTTCAACATCTCCAAGCCTAGAAAATCTTTGGAGATAAAAAACCAAGGCTTTAGTACTCGAGCTGCACCACACTGCTGTTTGCTGTTCTCTGGAAGCCTCAGTGGCTTCTCCACAGCCCTCCCAGGCTCACAGGGCTCTGACAGTCCTCCTTCTCTCACCTGAGGCTGGGATGCCACAAGCAAGTTGGAAGAGAATAAAAAAGGACAAAAATGTTTATGCACTCAGATTTGTATGTGCTGTGCAATAGGAAATGCTCAGAACCATATTCTAATAAAAATATACGGACTCTGATGTTATGTGTGATTATAGATAATTTCCAATAACTTTTAGAGATATATGTATAGTACTTACACCATGACTGCATCAGGTAAACTTTATTCTGGTTAAGGTAGAGAACAAGTTCCAAAAGCACGGGGCAAAAGCTTCTCCTCACTGACTGATGTGTTTCTACACATGCACAGATTTGCTCTTCTCTTCACAAATATCACTGTATTATACAGACAAAACCCTTTTAGCATACATTCATCAGTAAATGTCCAGGAAGAACAAATCAATATGCCAAACCAGAATTTACAAATCACAGGCAACAAAGCACATTTTCTAGGGACTCAGAAACTACAGAATACAATGGTACAATTTATAATGTTCTTCATCCTGATGCCACAATCGATTTTCTTCAGTGCAAAATCCAGTGCACTGAAAATTCTGAAAGCACCTAAGTTCATATTATATGCAGTGAAAATACAACACCTATGAAGGGTTTCTAATGGACATGGTGAAGTCCTTTAACGTTTTTTGGCCTTCTTTTTAAGTAGATTCAGCAAGGTCATAATTTTCGTTTTACTTTCACCAACTCATAGAATTCTAGACTTAAAACTGCCTAAGGTGAAAGGACTGATCTAAGGGTTTTATTTAATGGGGAAGAAAAAATAATAATAAAAAAGAAATCAATGTATTCCAGAGTATTTTTATTTTTGTGAAGAAAAATAAAAATAATTTCAATATGCCATGCCAAAGTCTGTGAAGTGGGTTAAGTTTTTATTGACAGAATGACATCTTAAATAACGTTCTCCACAATGTCCAGTTCTTTAGTAAGACGTGACTTAGCTTCTAAGATTTTCTTCAAAATATGGTGGAAATTTTCCCATTTGCAATCCAGAAGCAACCACAGAAGTCCTGTTACTGGGTTTAGGTCCTGCCCTTTTTTAAGCTTAACCAAAAAGAAACTATGCTCAGAAAAGCATTAAAGTATGTTTAAATCAAGAAAAAGTGAAATAACAGTAACATTAAAACCATTTTTTAGAATCTTTCCAGAAAAAGGGGCAGAAGAGATGGCTTCAAAAGAACCTTTAGAAGTGAGATGTCAACACAGTGTTTGAACACAACCATAATCCACATTCAGATAACACAGGAGCTACCCATGAACCCAAAGCAGCAGCCAATGCAAGTATCTTGTTTGCTCCAGTTCAGAAGACATGTTTCATGTGCTTGATTCCATATGTTTTGAAGAAAACCATGATGATCAATGCCCACAGTCCTAAAATAAATCCTCCAGGAGGATGCCAGTCCTTTTGTTTTGGTTTCTGGAAAAAAAGAAAAAAAAAAGAAAAAAAATATTTGTACTTAGTTCTTACAATAAGAAGTTCACTGTGTTTATCAACTGCAAAAATATAATCCTTGCAGTAGAACAAAATAAGCTGTATTTCTTCCTGAAGTAGAAGCATCTTTGTGATTGATGGGGAGGGTAATGGGAGGCAAGTTGCCACTCAAGCAGAGAGGGTAAGTACCACAAAAAGGCCACTGGAACTGTGCCTCAGACAGCACTTTGCCTGTGTGTATTGGTATCGTGGGACATGTTCCAACTCATTTGTTTCGACAGATTTTCTTGTATTTGGTCTCATGTTAATACAAGAGAAGAATTCTTTAAGTATGAAAAACAGCTCCTACAAGTGAAAATGTGAAAGAGAAAAGAGAGTGTTGTTTTTCCACTACCTGTTTTCTACAGCTGCTTTTGTACTCAGAATTATGTGAATAAATAGATATCTGACCACATAAAAAGCGAAGACTCATCATTACAGCAATATCATAAAACAAAAGAGGATTGTTTTCAATGTCAATCACATTTCCCAGGGGCCTCATTGAGTCTGTCTTTCCCTAATGTAGAAATGTATTGTGCAATTCAAACTTTTGCCCCCCTTCAACAAATTTTTCATCTTCAGTAAAAAGCCATACGCAGCCTGCAATTGAAGGCCTTTTCTGTCTCACACATAGCAGCTAGACAAGGTAAAACTTGCCTGTCTTCTTCCTTCCCTTACTAAACCAAAAATTCAGATACTCCACAGTCAGAGAATAGAGAAATGGATTGTAGGAAGTAAGAGCTGCCATGTACCCCAAGATCTCTCTATGGGGCTAAAAATAAGGTGACTATATGAATGCAAATTTTAGTTAAGACTATCATGACAAAAATATAGAATTATAGTATTTAGAAGTATAACAGTCCCTCAGGCCTGTGCCTGCTCTTGCCCTCAGCAGGTATGTTTTACACATCTCCCAGGCAGACAGGGATGATTTACTATTATGATAATAAATACTGAAGCGCTTGCTGAGATTTTTATTCCTGCCTTGCTGAAAGATTTGCACCATTTTGTCCTTGTGCAGAATGAGACACAAGGGGTACAGACCATTTTGATTTTGTTGCATTTAAGTCAAATTTAAAATTCTCTTTCTGCCAAGTGAATAACTATTACAAAAGATGTTGCTGTTTTAATTTCAGCATCAATCCACACAGAGAAGCTTGCTGTTCTCTGCTAAATGTACCAGGGAGGCTGGTGAACTTTAATGAAAGAAGGAACAGTTTGCAGTGTCTGTTCTTTCAAAACAGCTTTCCTATCAACTTAAAAACAATGTTTGTTGACTGCTCAGCTACCACTTTATAAACCACACATTCTTAGCTTAAGGATTTTTCTGTAAGTGCTGCAATTTCTGCTGTGCCTGCAATTAAAAAGTAGAACAAATAGTCGTATCACCTGAGACACCCAAAGAACTTGGCAGTCTGAAATATTAATGATTTTACTCTGATACAGGAATCACAAAACCAGCATTATAATTCACATCAACCACAACAAAACCAAAGATGTGAGCAGAGCAGGTGGCTCTGTATGCAAAGCACTGAACTCCCTGAGCAGCACCCGTCAGCTGCAGCGGGTGCTGTTGGTGATCTGCCACCTCGCTGATACTCACAACTGCACATCTCCACATAAACATCCCTGAAAATCAACTCTGCCTGTTCAAAAGGCTGCCAGCACACCTTGCTTCTTAGAGTAACAGCACATGACACTTCTCCACACAAAGGGACTTTCTTGTTTAAATCTTCCTAATTAACCTGTAACTTCGTATGCATATTGCAGTGCCTGTTCCATCAATCTCTTTGTACTATCAATCTTACCCTTCTTGGATCTCAGACAAGTATCTTACCACAAAGTGGCACCTGACCCTTCAAGACAAATGACTTCAATTTGCAGCCAGTGACACTAAAAGCCTCTCTTTCCTATTTTGTATAGAACACGTAATTTAATTTCTTTAAAGAATTTATATGAATAAATATTTATAAGGTGATCTATGAGTATGGTTTTACATTTTGTCATGTCTTGTACTGAAGTCTCCATGGAATTGTGCAAGGGAAGAGAAGCCAGTGCAGCAGTGGCTCTGCACTGGGAAATCAAGGACACGTATATAGTCAGTTTAAAGTCAGGGGATGCAATGTTAAAATGTAAAGGATTAAAACCATGAAGGCATGACGAAAATTATATGAGGCTGTATAAGAGCTACATACTCAGTAATCTTAAAAATAAATTATCCTAATAAGAAAGATTTACAGACCCAGAAACTGAAATATACACATAAATATTACACCACAATAAAAGGGCAAAAATATTCAACTCTGTTGTGTAAGTCAATATCTCTAAATGGTTAATTGAGCACAAAATCATACTGAAATAGGCCAGTATTTTCCATGAGGACATCAAAACCTTATGAATATCTAAAATGGGATTACACAGATTCACATTTAAATCCACAAAGTATACCTGCAAGAGCTGAAATACCTCATTTCATTTAAATTAACTTGATCATAGATTCCCAAGAGAGTTCACCACTAAATTAAAAATATAATTAGTTGTCAAACTAACAAGTTCATCTTTCTAAAATCCTAACAAATACAACACAGAAAGCATCAATAACAAAACTCTGCCTAGGTGGGCGCATCAGCTCAGCAGCAGAGTGCTGGAGTTCCTTTACAAAAAGCTGCTTTTGGCAGCTGTGCGTGGGCCCATCTGCACAGGACATGGAGCCACTGCTCCCATGACCTGTGCCAGCCAGCTGTGCTTGTCACACGGGCTGGCAGGGCCCTTCCAGCTGTGCCCCTGCCAGCACAGAGCCAACAACTCCTTCCCTGGCAGCACCGGGGCACTGGGATGGGATGGGATGGGATGGGGACAGGATGCCCTCCCAGAAACACACAAGTACCTCACCCATACTGCTGCAGAAGCTGCTGTAGCTGTTTTGTGTAGGCAAAAGGGGAAGAGTCACAGACATTTCTCCTAATGGGAAAGACTATTATAGTAAGAAAGAATTCACTTTAACATCAAATGAAAATCCTTTTTAGACCCACATACTGGAAAAGGGTTTAGAAAAGCCAGAATTTCTTTCTATGCTTATACCAGTTATGTGGCCACAAGCCAAGACAAACTATCTCTTTATATCAATTTTAGGACTGACCAGATAGCATTAATGTAAGTAAATTTTTTCACAGATTCCAAAAAAAAAAGTAGTTCTCCTATGACTATTGCCTAGTTCAGAGTCTTATTTCAGCAGACTTCGGTGACATTCAGGCAATTTTTACACGTCAGGCCATTTTCTCACTTGCAAGAAAATGCTAAATGGACCAAAACCATGTTAAGTGTCATTGTATTTTGATCTGCAATTTATTACCTATCACTATTATGTTTCAAATTGATGTGAGAATGTGTACTACAGACTGGTTGCACTACCTACAGATGACACAAAACTTGTTCATATTTGGGACTGCTCTGGAGGAGCAGAGACAACTTTTCACTCAAGTTATTCTGAATTTCATTGTGGTACCCACCAGTAGGAACTGCCTCTGTAACCGACATTTTTAGGTATTGTGATTCACACAACACAATCCCATTCCAAACACCCTCGTTATTCCCACAGTAAGGGCAGTAATGCATAGGTGAAATGCACATTCAGAATGTACAATCTGTCATGAAAAAATACATTTAGCAGCTTAAGGACTAGTCATTATGGAATTGCTGGAGATTCCAAATTAAAAAGACAGGTAGCTAAGCAACAGCAAGCTTCCTCCTGTGAACAGTTTTTTGCTGTACACTCTCTAGTTCTGGTAGACTCATTATCCTGTGAAACCTAAAAACAGTTAACAGAGAGTTGCTCCAAGTACTGTAATTAAGGAGAGGATAAAACAGTGTATTTTCAAACTGGATGGGTCTATAGGGACCTGAATGGAAAGTATCCAAGACTTTCAATGAAGGTGTTTCATAAAACATGCAATACATGTTACTCCAATTAAAATGTGCTTTATGAAAAAAATAATTTTAAAAAGCTGAAGTGTTAATTAGAGGAAGAATGGTTTAATTTTAAAATGTTATATCACAACAGAAATAAGACTTAAAACATCACATATTAACATTTCACGTGGACAACACTGTCTAAAACTTATCTACAAGGATAAATTCAGAAGACTGTCGGATTATAATATCCAACAGTCTTCCAACAGAACTCTATCTTAATGTTCTCAATAAGCCCAAAAATATTGGTACTGAAAGCTTTGGGTTAAACTCACAATCCACATCTGAATAGTTGCAGCCCAGAAAGCCGAGCAAGCAGACAGGAATTAAGTAATTACCAAATGAAACAGAGATACACAAATTCTTCTATCTCCTCCAGTCCTCCAGTACCTTTTTCCAAAGAGGGCTTTAAGAAAGGGTGCAAATGCTTAGAAATGAATGTGCACATCATCCTTGTTGCAGGGGATGTTCTCCCCACCTGAGGAAGACGGTGTGTATTTGTAGCAGGAGTGTAAAATATCCCTGTGCAACTACACAAAAATAACACATCAGAAGCACTGGGTGCCAGTGAGTCCATTAAAGCGGCAGCTATTGGATTTCAAATTAATCCCTGCTTAATTCTCACTGCACTTTCAGCACTGAGTGTCCTAGACCCAGTTCTGGCCTATTTATTGCAGCACACGTGGTCTAAAACATCCGAGGGCTCTGATGCTGCCTGGCAGGCAGCAGCAGCTACAGCCAGGAGAGGGGCTGTGCACATCCTCTGTGGGCTTCTCCATCTCCCCTCGTCCTGGGGGCCAGCAAGCACTCACAGAAAAATGAAACACACTTGTCTGTGCAGTGCCTGCACTCACTGGGGTGAGTGAATTTCATGTATTTTGGGGGTGAGTTTCCAAATTTTCTTCTTGGTCATTCTCCCTTTAAATTAATGTTTCGTTTTCTTCCACTGCATACCAAAGGTTTTCTTTCTTGTTCCTCAAAGTATCAAATTTTATGTGAGGCTCTGTTGTAAAGACCAGTATAGAAACCTGAAAAAAAGATGCATGTCTCAAAACAGGTCTTTGAAATTTAAGGTGAACCTCAAATCCAAAACTGGAACAATCCACTGGCTTCTCATCTCAGAAAACTGATCTCAAACTGAAGCAAATTCCTTGGAGAAGATAAATTCTGCTATAGAGTGCACTGTGCCAAGAGCACACTATGCATTTCCTAGAGGCACTCTCAACAACTCAGGTTTACTTGCAATTTGGAATTTCAAACTGGGTAATCCTTTCAATTCTTATGATAAAGCACACAACAAAGTTTCTTTTCAGAATGAATTGATATGTATCACAAGCAAATCACAGCATAAAATATGTCCTCAAAGCTTTCAGTGGAAGTCTGCACTTCTAATTTGTTGGGTACCGTTTGGATTTTGGGGTCCTCACAGGGGAGTGGGGAAATCAAGCAACTGTAGCCACCAAGTAATAGTTTAATCCTTTCTGTGCCCACAGCAAGATTAAAGTCAAAAGAGAACTCCAGCATGAACGGTGCCTGTTAATCTGCAAAACAATTTAAAGTATTTTTGTCTAATCTCCTGGTTTGTATTTATTAACCACACTGCCATGATTACTGATATCTCCAATATTAATAAAATAATGAAGTTCATTCATCAACAACAAAAACTCACATAGGGTACAGGAAAAAACAGCAGCTAAACTAAATTAACATCAATACCAACAACTCCATTTTAACATTTACTTTGTATAATCATTGTAATAGGAACAATACTGTTATGATAGCTTTACTTTTTCATTTCCTTCTAAAATTCATAATCTAGAAGGGCTTTTTTAAAATGAGCTTCTACTTATTACTGCCTACTTTCAGATTTATCTCTTACCATTTCACAGCACTGTAAAGTGCTTTTAGTGGTTTAACAATTATTCACTAATCTCCCAACCTGTGATACAATACATAATATACAACTTCTAATCAAAGAGAGCCTTGCCAGCACCTGGGGCAGTTGAATTCCCAGACAAGTCAGTGCTCAGCTGAGAGATGCCCACCCAGCAAACACAATAGGGATTGCACCAGGGGGACTCCCAGCTGCAGGTGTGTGATTTGCTACACCCAGAAAGAACACAGAGACCATTCCTACCTGTCCTCAACAGCCTGGCACAGGGCTGAGCTCTCACCTGCTCTGCTGACACTGAGCTACATACTGGAATTCACAAATGCTTTAGAGAGGAGATGAGAAAAGTCCGATTAGGTTGTATTTAGAAAAAAAAAAAACCAAACAAAACTGCCTCTATTTAAGGTATGCTAAGCAAATTGTTCTTTATATTTTAATCAAATTCATACCCATATATTAAGTCATGATCATAATTTTCCACAAAGGCCACCTAAGTCAACAGCAAATATATGAATTACATTTGCAAGCACAAAGGTTCACACCAACTGAAGCATGCAAAAATACCAGATGAGCAGCTTAATTAAGTAGACTTGGTATTCAAAACTCAGTTACAGCTACTTAGAAAAGCATGTTCCTTTTTAAATACGTTTATATTTAATTAATTCAAACAAGAGGAGGATTATTAGCAAAAACAAGACTAAAGACAAGAATTCAGTGCTCAGTGTCACACCACAAATGGAAAGATAAACTCCTTGAGGTGCTTACAATGGAGGGAGTCAGAAAATGACAAAAACACACACTGGTGAGGCAGACCTCAGCAGAGAGAAACCTCCAAAAATCATCAGATTCAGTGGCAAGTCACTGCCACTGAAACTGTGGGTTAAGCAGACAGAGAGAGCAGAGAACAAAGGAGGTGAAGGCTGCTAGAGGGACAAGAATATTTTGTATTCACAGAAATACTGTGTATTTACGTAAATAGGGCCAAGCTATTCTCAGAGCGTAGGAGAATGGATCGCAAGCAACCTCGCCCTGATGAGTTGCACTGTAACAGCCTTGCCCTTAACAGGTCCCAGCCATGTCCAACAAGGATGGGTGTTACACAGAGTGGCTTAGCTGCTAGGAGGAAGAGTCTGCTGGCCGTGCTGTGAGGAGGAAGGGTCAGGCAGCTGTGCAGGGGACAGGAAGGAGCCGGGCGCTCTGCACCAAGAAACAAGTGAAGTGTTCCATCCACCTCATCTCCATCCCCAACGCGAGGTCTGCAGCCACATCAGAGAACTGTTTTCCCAAGAGCAGGCACTGTTTCATCTGGGATCATTATTCCAAGTACCAGCCTCATCCAGCCCAGCCCTTCTGAGGAGCACAGCCCTCCTACTTCCTCCTAGGAACTCAGACTTGGATTTCCCTTAGCATCTCTCTGAACCACAAGGTGAGTCCACTCAAATGCTTTTAAATCAATTTTTCCAAGGAAGGTTTTACTCCTAATCTTATAAAATTAATTGCATGCTTAGAACTTCCATGATGAAATGTCATTCTGAGTATTCACATTCAAAGTTCTTTTTCTGTTTATATAGAGAAACCATGATGTTAATAAATTATTATGCTGTTTCTTTCAAAGTAGTAGTGATGGTTCCAATCACACTTCTGTTTCTTATGTCCTGTAAGTATCTATTCATTTACTGCCAGGTGACAGGCTGTATTAACAGCAGATGTTAGACTGCATTAGTTCTCATACCAAATATGCCACATTGAGTACAAGATCTAATCAAATACTTCAACAGCTACATTTGAAATCCTTATACACATAGTTTTTAATGTCCATTTCTCAAATCTCTACAGCTATAATTTAAAATGTTCTCCATTACCCTAAGCTCTGTGCTGCATTATATGCATGTGCAGTAAAGCTCGACATTTTCTAGCTCCAGTTTGCACAACTTGAAACAGCATTACAAAAGGCAGGCATGACAAAATGAATGGAGGGAGAAGCAGGGCTGAGGCAAAAGATGCCTTCACACTTATAAGAGCAAGATCAAGTATGGCTGTACTTTTAACGCATTTCATTTTCATTTTCAGAGACAAACCAGTGAGTAACAGCTGGTGACAGACCGGTTTGTTCCCCACCACCGCCCAGCTTTTACAGGTGATTCTGTATTCAGTAGTCTTGAATTCATAAGCCAAACAAGTGCTCTTACCCAAGTTTATGTTATATGTACTCTCTTATGGGAAAAAGAAGAAAGACCTGCTCTAAAATATCAACCCAATACGTTTGGGTACCCTAGCTGCTATAGAAAACAAATCATAAAACATGGACATGGCAGTCATACAGGCACTTATTTAGTGGCTGCACATAATTACACCTCCACAAAACAGCCATTTCTGTTACACTTAGTATGTCAAAGGACAAGGAGTCTCAAAGAGCAGATCCATTGCTGCAGAGAGTTTTTGTAGGCATTAAGAAAAAATAGCAGATTTATGGTATCATAAATAAGCACTGTTCCCACGTGACATTTGCATGACACAGCTCATCAGTCAAATACTACGTGGGGCTCACAGAGAGCATCTTCCCGGAACAATGAATGAGTGCAGCTGAAGACACACCCTCCCAACACCCTCCCAGACCACCACACATGACAGGAACAGAATCAACAGCTTCCAAAAGGGTCTTTAAAAAGGATGAAACCACACATGGTTTTATCTAGGGGCAAACCAGTTGCAGTTTTCCTGCCTACCTCCATCTACACTAACCACAGGTTACTGCTCTACTGTCCAGCTGTCATTCAGTCCCCTCTAAGCGCCACTCATCACCCATTTGTCAGCCATGTATTTGTAAATGGGCTTTCATGTTAAGCACTCCCGAAAAGAATGAAATCACTGGCTAATTCACAGCAACGCCCATCATGACAGAAGGAATCACTAGCACAAAGCTCAATCACAACCCCATGCAAAGAATTTGCACAGGAATCACGATGCAGGATGCTGTCTTGACTGTCCAACAGTATAAACACAACTGCTCCATTACCAGAGTCTTCATTCATTTACCCCTTCCATTCATTCTTCAAATGGAAATGATTTCATCAAATTTCAACCCTCTGAATTATTTAGGAAAACAATTCTAGACACAGCACTAGAGAGCAGCCTGCCAATATCTCTGTCTGTGGCCATTCATCAGTCCTGTCAAGAGCTCGTGAGTTACATTTCTGTGCTCCTCACAGCATGCTACTGAAGAGTAAACAAAACATAATTAACTTAACACAAAAAAATCACCAATAACACCTAGGATTACATGGTTAAGTGGGATAAATGTGTGAATGTATTCGGAGCTAAGAGTGCCTTCCCCTGAGGAAAAGTGTTCAGAAAGGTATTTGCTGTCACAGCACTACAAAATATATCAAGATTGATAACATTTATATTTTTCCTTATCAATGTGAGCTTATTGGTAACACCTACTTTTTATGCTGCATAAGCTCAGAAGAAATACAGTGGATAGAAGGAAAAAATCTAACAAAACTCCTACTGCTAATTTTACTACTCATTGGAATACCATTTAAATAAACACTGTCTATCAGAGAAGCTTTCATGTGTAAATAATAAAAAAGTAATGATTAATAAGCACTCTACAAGGTTATGTGAGAAATGAAAATGTTACACAACACTGAACAGACACCACAAAATGGAATTAAATCTTGCATCTTGGACAATGTACTATAAAATACTTCAGTAATGTGTTGATACAGGAAGGTCCCAATCCAGCATATATTTAGTGACAGGTAACACAAACTGGGTCAAAAATTTAGTCCTACACTCAAATTATACACGTGCTTATACACACACAAATACTGTGCAACATCAAGCAATACAATAAGAATAAAGACTACAAAATACATTTTGCTTTGCCCAAGGATCTTACAGCATCCTCTCCTTACCTCTACCCAACACACATCCATGCTCACACCTGGCTGTGTTATTCCTGACATTCTATTGCAGGGACACAGATACAACCCATGAGAAACCAGAGATCTCAGTTAACAGCCACAGTGGCTGCTGAGCCTCCCCTCCAGGCTCATCTCACCAAAACTGCAGGACCAACACTTTTAGTCAGGTAATTCCCAAACACAGCTCTGGGGAGAGAAGAGCTAAGGAACAATCAGACCCCTCTAAGGTTCATGTGAAGAGACACTGCAAGTGGGTTTTGACAGAAACCATTCAGCAGCACCAGAAAAGTGCTGAAGCAGAATGTACCTCACTCCTGCAAAACAGCAAATCTCTGTTCTTTCGCCAGTTTCTACTGCACACAGCCAGAAAAAAACCTGGCCTGGGTGTAATTTGGGGATGCCAAAGCAGCATTTTCACAGCCCAAACAGGCTTCTGCAGAAAAATCAGCTGCAAGCTAGAAAAGGGGCCCTTTCTCTGCTTATAAAATACAGTGTCTTACTAATCAATGACCACTATGGAGCATTGCTTACTTTACATTTGCCAGTAAATCTCATTCCAAATGGAAAGCCTGGTCCAAAGACTCCTCCTATGGAACAGCAAAGCTGATCACCAAAACAAAAGTAACTCTGGAACAGTATTCCTGCTGTTAATACTGTATCTAAGAAAAGAAAAAGAGATTTGATTTACCATTAAAAGGATTTGATAAAGTCTTCTGTTACCTAGGGAAGTCCTAACATTTATTCTAGGCCAACCAAAAATTTTGAATTACTACACCACAGCAGTTTATTGGTTGTTCTAATATAGACAAGATTTATATTTTTTTAATTTAAGAAAGATTAAAAAAATAAATGTAGTAGTAGCTCTTCATTCCACAATATCTTCAGCTTTTACTATACATTAAAAGACAATGAATAAAGTAATTTCTTTTAAATGTAGACTTATTGTGCTACTGTTCACAATAATAATAATAATAATAATAAACATCATAGTCTCTACAACCCCGTTATTCTACTGCTAGGAATTGTGTCTTCTCACTAAGGTTTTTGTGGCTTAACTGTCTTCATGTAATATTGATATCTGGTACTTGGATGTAATTAAGAATAGGGGAACCATTCTTAGAGTACTATTCCAATCCATTAGGTAAATTTTCTCACTATGATATGAAAATTTTCATCTACTTAATTAGCACACCTACTTCTTCCATGCCTAAGTGCACCTAAGCTGTGTTTTATGATGGCCCAAGGAAAGGAAAAAGAAACCACAACACATCAATTATGCCTCCACTCAGTTGTACAACTATTTTAAAATGTGTGAACAGTTAAGACAAAATTGAAAAATTACCATAATAGGCTTTTGACACTTCCCCGCTTAAGCAAAAATTAATTCTAACTCCCTGTTTTTATGCAAAGCCTTTATAATTTCTCTAATCTCGAGTTCCCACGAGAGAGAACACAATTCTTTCAAGTACAAGTATGTGAGGCTTGGCATCTTCTCTTTTTAGTTATGCAGTTTATTTGATGGAAGTCTAAACTGCTAAGCCTCCCTTTGTGCTTAATATAAGCCATCCTCAGTGGAAATACAAGTTAATTTAAGTAAAATGAAGTTTTAGGAAGGATGCATTCTCTTGCACAGAAAGCCTTACTAAATCAAAGCTTTTTTAAATGCAGCATCTGTTTCCTGAATTGCTCTAGAACACGTAATAAAATAAACTAAAAAGAAGAAAAATTTTTAAAAAGTACTTTTACACATAAAACATCATAAACATAAAAAGAGACAAATGGAGCAGCTTACCTCTCATTTTACTGCGTTTTGCAGCCTCACCTTGTATTGTACATGAAGACACTCTTGCAACATAATGAATCAGCACATTTCAAGCATCATCTATGTTATTAATGGTCACTGTTATTAGAACCTACTGTTTGTGTTACTGCTTGTGCATCAGCTGTATTGTACTGCTGGGATACACTACCATACACACTGAGCTGTGTGGACCACATCCTAAATTCACAGTTTTTCCACAGCACTGCTTAGCCCTGAAACACACCTGAAGTATTTGTACATCCCATACTTTGCTTCAGCAAAAGTCAGGGGTCTATTCTGATGCCTACAAACCTATTAAGGTCACAGACAGCTTGTGCATTTCTTTAGTCTGTTCCCATGAGAGGCAGAGGTATATTATTTGCATACCATTATGCACTGAAAAACCTATTCAGTTATCCCCACTGGAGACAACTCACCTCACCGCCCTAAATAGCATTCACTTTTCCAATGTTTGAAGGAACAGCAAGTAAATGGAACCCAGTGCAGACAAATCAAAAAAGACTCAAAATATCTAAGAATTTTGACTTATAAACAACAAATGCGAATGAATGCAGACTAATATATCACATAAAAATATAATGGAAACAAGGAATGATGAAAAAAGTGAATTATATGCCTAAGAGAGGAATAAAATGTTGAGAGTGGAAATGGCTAAGGAGATAATTTTAGGAAAAAAGCTGATATTAGCCAAGCTTATTATGACCACAAAGCACAGAACTCACTTAAAAATAGCCTCCTTACATTTGCAGTGACAGCAGCAGTTCTAATATCATCTGCCCAAAACAAAGTGAGACAGCTATTGATATTTTACCCATAGCAGGGTGCAACAGTTCACATGATGTCAGTAACTGAGACCCATGGGACCTGTACATGTTGGTTCCTCAGTACCAGCTGCAGTACTGTGAATATTTGCTGCAATCACGAATATGTTCTTACATGCCCTAATCGTCCTCCTTGGTTTTATTCCCCTCATAATTATGATGTTTTGAATAAACATCTCCCAGCCTCTGCTCAAACCCTTTTTCCACGTATCCTTCCTGATGTCAATACAGCCACAAAGAAGGGAGAATATAAATAAAGTATCTGTGTGCTTTGTGCAGAAAGTCAGAAGAGATTAACATAATGGTCCTTTACAGCCTCAGTCTGCAAATCAGAACCTCTTGCTGTTAACCTTGGCTTGCTTTTTGCCAACCTGCTATCTGAAGTTTACTTCAAGCTCCAAGCATTTTTGAACCTGTCTGTTTCTGTAAAGCTCGGAGCACAGATAAAGCACAATAGAAACAGTAACCACTGCCTTGAAATCACAGTTGTGAGCAGGTCGTGAAGAACAACAAAAGGGGATCGTGGCACAATCGGTCCCATGCCAAAACAAAGACACAGAAACATCAATAGTGCCTAGTGAAAGGCTTGTGCACACAGGATCTTCAAACACATGGCTGCTTCAGCTGACAAGAAGCAAATCAATTTTTTGAATATAAGGAATATAATAATTTTTTGAGTCCATGGCTATAGCATTACTACCAACCCTTGAAATGCAGTTATTTGAAGTTCAGATGAGTAAACCCCAGAGATCTACAGCACTCTATAAAGCCTGTCATGTTACAGTCATTTCCTGAACATCTTCCTTCATTTTACATCTTAAATATTGCTTATTAAAAAGAAATGGTTACAGGAATTACCTCTTAAAGAAGCTGCAAATCCAGTGCAGCACCTCTAACAATTATAGCTACTATAGAGCCAGGGTATCTTTTCATATATTTTTTAATAGTACATCTGACAATTCTATATGCTGGTGGGTATGAAACTGATGTCTCATAATCCACAAAATGGATGAGGCTACAGTCACATATAAAGCCTCATATTAGCAGTATTCTCAAGGGCAAACTGAGCACTCCCATGATATGCACAAAAACCCCAAATTTATTTCCATTTTAACTTTCCACAGTAACAGCTATTTTTACTCTCATCTACTTATGAGAAATATAAACAAAAACTTTCAGGAATACACTTTATCAGTTTTAGGTGATACTACATATCCTAGTTGGCTTTAGAAATTCTGTAGTCACATACCCAGCCAGGATGAAAAATGCCCTTTTTTTCCAAACAGTACTTTGCACCATTGCTGTGCTTAATGAGCACAGGACTCTACCAGCACTGGTGAGAGTGAAGTGTGGCCACTTGAGGGGCAGCCCCTTAAATTGCTCCAAGCTGTCTGTCAAACTGATCTCCCATCCTGTGCCAAAGAAGAATGGAGATAAAATGCCAGTCTGTACATGTCAGGGTTTCACAGGCTGAGAAAGAGAAAAGAAAGACGACCTCTGAAAACTGACAGATCAGAGTTAAAACTTCTTTGTCCAAACTGCAGGACCTGGACAGCCTAAAACAGTAATTTTGAAAACAGTGCATCAGTTGCATCCACGCCTGCTACTGCATCTCCCTGAAGAGGAGACTGCTTTTGAGGGAGAGCACAGACTGGGGATTACTGTCACCTTGCTGGGAGCCACTTCTGTGAAGAGGGGATAAAGTCACATTCCAAGACATGTGACAGCAGAGACTGGATTCTACTGATGCCCAGAGCTCATAATGTACATGCACATTAAACAGGACATATTGATAAGTGTTCAATGAACTGTTCTTAGTAGTGTGTAAGAGATAAAACAGGTAATTCTTTAAAATACCCTTTGGTTTCATTTTTTAAAAATGCAAGAAAGGACATAAAGTTGCATGTTTTAATGCATAAACAGGGAAGAATAGGTGGAGCACGCACGCAACAGTTCTGGCAAGAAGAAGCTATCAAATGTCTCTAGGATGCTGGAACGGGTAAAATTTCCCCTTCTTGGCTTACAGAAAATGTTCAACGTGGTATTTCTAGTATGAAACAGTTAAGAAACACACAACTGACTGTTCAGGCTCCTCATGCAAGATACCTTCCAATGCATTTAGTTATTCAATTCATTGTATTCAGCTATAATTGGAAAAAATCTAATACTACATTCGTTCCCCTGTAATGCTTGGTCAGCAACAAAAAGCACTCATGGTTCTTTTCTAGCTCTGCTGAGCAGTGTTGTGTACAGACAAAGGAAGTGCTCCCCATGCATTAATACTTTGGCACTCCAGCCCTACATAAATGAAGGTCCCCATAATTGTTGCTAAATTTTTAACATTTAGGGAGCAGCATTTGAAAGAAAAATAATTCTCAGATACTTGTCTTTATTCTGTCTTGAAGACTAAGAGGAGATTCCATGTAATATTTCAACAACAAAGAGATAAACCAGCAGAACTTCCCCTGTGGTTGAGAAACAGTAAAATAATGGTCCTGGATAGGCAGAGAGTGATCACCCACAAGAGTCCTTTAATGGGAAGATGGAAGAGAAGAGACTGTTTTACTACATCTCTGCTGCTGAGAGGGAAGATCATGGTCAGATGAAAAACACAACAAAACAGAAGAAGCTGTGTCTTGTCAGTAAAAACAAATGATCAGTAATTTATGCTAACTCCACATCATGGTATTCTGTGATTGGAAAAATTTTAAAAATTACATTGTTTCTATTTTACAAAAATACTTTATGCTGCACTCAGATAAGCTGTATTTCAGGAATGTTATGAAGTTTCATGTGGCTAATGAGCTATGTAATTTCTGAAGAAGAAAAGAAGAGAGAGAACCTTACTGTTTGTGTCGACTACTGGATTACATTTGAGTACCATTCCTGTCTCTGCAGTAGTCCACTAGATGAAAAAAAAAGCCTGAAAAATCTCCGGTTTAATGGTTTGCCAGTAAAAGATCTGTACCATCTATAAGCAAGTCAAGATTGTGATTGGTGATTTCTTGCAGTGAGTCAGAGAAACAGGGGACTGTGCCTCTCTTAATACATTACATGACTCATACACAGAGCAAGATTCTGCACCTCACCTGTTTGAATCAAACTGAGTATTAGAAGAAATCTTAGGGAGTGAACTTCAAAGCACCTATATGCACCAAATAGCACAAGGTGTTGGCAGGAATACCTCTGCTGCTCTATGACATTATTTGGTTTGGTTGGCAAAAGTGTGCAGTAATAGCTCTTTTTCTTTTGGTCCTTTTAAGCACCAAGTTTTCTACTAGGTAGCACTCAATTTAAAGAAAGCTCAAAGGATTTAAATAATCTCTAACTTATGCAGCAGTAAGAGAAATTAAGTCTATATACTGTTTACAATTTAGGGGAAAAGCAAGTTCTTACATGCTGGATGACATCTAGTCATGATTCCACTTGAGACCACTTCCATTATAGCTGTAAAATGTAGCCAAATCACCTCTAGGTTAAACAATTCACAAACACATGTTTAATACAGAAAAGAAATGGAAAAAACCCAAACATAGCAGACACATTAATTTCTAACTCCAATACATCATCCCAAGTGCCCTAGATGAGGAAAGGCTCAGCAGAAAGGGTACAGCACACCTGGGTTTAGCTCTGCACAGAATGCCTGAGCCCCCAAAACCACTTCAGGTGAGCTGGTGAGGAAGGACAGACAACACATTTCCATAAAGTGCATCAGCAACATCTTTTCTCACCTAGTCTGGACTAGACAGATGAGAGCACTGGCAGGACAGGCTGCTGTTCTCTGGACACTCCAAAATGGCCACAAGAAGGGGCCATGGTAAGGGGACAACACTTGTCTTCAGCACGTTGCTCAGCACTGCAGTGGTACAGCCTGAGCAGGCAGGTGTCCTAGGGCAGGCTGACATGTCACAAGGCTTTTTGGTAGGAAGACAAGTGATGTATTTTGTTAAAATAAAACTGGACTCTGAAGTCCATGTACTTTTTAGTATTTCGTATGAAAAATTCAATTTTCAATCATCCTGACAAAATCCATTTTTGACAAAGAAAAGCATCCCTGCCTGAGCAGACCTGTGTCTGTGCTAGCAGGTACAGCAGAACCTGGACCTTTTGGTGAAAGGTTGTATTTTATCTCTGACATCATCCAGTTGAAAATCATGACCAGAGCTCTAAAAAGTTCTATGCTTCAAAGTTATTTTCAAACACAGCTACATGAATGGATTTTCAAAGAATGTATAAATAGCTGTGTCTAAAACTCTGCACATCAAACCTGAGACATCTAAGTATTACAAGTTGTTTTTGAACCCCTTAGCCTGTAAAGACACAGTAAAATGCAAATATCACTTATCAAAGTACTTTAAAATTTTTAATAAATTAATATTCATAAACAAAACCTCCTGTCTGCATCAAAAATAAAAATGAAAATCTGGGTTACTGTTGTGCTATTAAGCACCTTGCATACTTAGTCAAAGTTCTGAACACTAATGGCTTTATAAAACATTTACAGGAACAAAGACTCCACCATCAGGACAGAAGCAGACTGGGAGTGAGGGGAACTCCTGAACTGTATAAACTGCCAAAGAGCAGCTACAAGGCAATGGGCAAGGCACCGGTGTGATCCCTGAATATTAAAGTTATGTTTTCAAGACTGTATCACCATCTGATGGGTTACTTTTCATATTGAACACTTCACACAGACTGTAAGCCACATAAAACCACTTTAATGTGAAAATATTTTAAGTCTGAGAGCTAAAATTGTGTTATAGATAATATAAAGATACTTCAAAAAAAAAATCTATACAACACAGTGTGTTCTATTTTCTTAATACTATTTCAACAATTTCTGGCAAATGCCGCTGAAGAAAATCTCTGTCAATTAAATCAGCATGAAACCAGAATAACATCAACAAATGCAATAAACTAACCACCCTCTACAACATGAGAATGAGGCCCTGAGAATGAACAGAAAATTGATCTTCAAAGCGAAAGGATTTTATCTGGGGGAAGGATGGCTGCAAACTTGTTACAGAAGCACAGAAATGATGGAAACAAAGGCCTTCCTGCAAGAATTACTGCAGAACTGCAACCCTGCAGGATCCTTTGATGGCCATCAGGCTGGGCATTTTTAACTCTGGAGATCCCCCTGCCATCATCTTTCATAAATTTCCTGTTTAATTTCCCTATGGTGACTGCAGCAAACACCCTCAGAGCAGCTCCCTATGCTGCCCAAGGCTGGAGTGAGCCAAACTCCCAATGCTCCACACCCTGGAACAGAGACATCTCCTCCATGGGCCAGCACAGCTTCCCAGCCAGCTCCTGAAATTACTGAAGGCATTTGCCACTGAGCCTTCTCATGGAGGGGCAACACAAAAGCACAGGTTAAAACTTCTACAAACCAAACCAACTTATATCTCCAAAAGGAAACTCAATCTAAATTAATTGCATATTACATGTAACATTCCCCCCATGAAAAAATACCTAAGGAACTCCTTATTTTTAAGTAAATCTGCAACTGTAAACCATGTCAGATTTCAAGTAAATTGTGCAATTTCCACCACAGGCTGCAAGTCACTTTCCAGAAATACCATCCTGGTCTAACAGCATGTTCATTTATCTGCTTAATGGTTTGAAATGGACTAAAATAAGTATGCAAGTTGATCGTGGTCTGAATTTGCTGTTTCATTTTGTTTTCAATTATAACACCATCAGGGATCTGGTGTTTATCTGCTGAAATGTGCCTTTCATCAATAAAACATTCTTCCATCAGTAAGACACCAATAACAATTTACGTCTCTTCAATATCCTAAATCCTGGTTAGGCCAATATGTTAACACACAGTGACATTCCAAGCACAAGCACTGGCACTAAAGTTAGGTACTTTTATTAAAATGACGTGCTGAACTGCAAGGCCAGCAATGAATATCATTTATGATAAATGGAAACAATCTTCTCAAATGCAGTTTGCCCTGTTCTTCCACCAGACCTGTTTTGACTAAAGACAAGTGCAGAATTGAAATCATCGCTCCTTTTCCTCCTCTTTCTGGTTTGGGTTTTGGTTTGGGGGTTTTTTTGGCCTTCTTCTAAGTAGCATAAACTTACTGTAAGTGGCAGCATTGTATGCGTGGCTGTACAGAGAGAATCTCATTAAAAAGGCTGTCTCATGTGGGCATTACTCTGAAAGTTCAATTTTTACAAGTTTATATTAATGACTGCATTCCTTTACCAAGCACTAGAGGCTTTTTATTTCAGTTAAAAGCACAAAGAGTATTTCAGTTGTATTCAGGAGAATAAATTTATCCAATTTTAAAGTTGGATAGTAGTAGTGGCTATGTTGGCTAAAAAGTATAATTGAAATGTACTTTATACATTATACTAATTTAGGATACCTGTCCACCACTGTGAAATTTTAATGTATATTTATGCTCTAAGTACACAGCACTGATGCTGTTATATATGTCTAGAGTATGTATGCATCCATTTGGATACAGCATCCCAACACCACAAATACTATTCACTGTTCTTACTCTTGTCACTTTTTAGTTTCTTATAATTATTTCCTTCTTTAGAGAAAAAAAAAAAAAAAATCCTTTTTTATATAAACAAGGCCACTGCACAACTTTCCCAGCTGTGCCAGGTCCCTCAGAAAGGGTACAAGGGGTTCTCTGCAGAGCTGATTCAGCATGATGCTGGTGCAGTGATGCTCAGCTGGCTGCAGGCTCAGACAGAGCACCAGCCTCACACACAGCCAGGGCAAAAACTCCCTGTCCCCACAGCTAAACAATGCTCCTTCTATCTGGCTTCTCTGCATCCAAGACATTTGCAGTTCTGTTGGGTCTGCCCTGCTGCCTTGTGCAGACTCCAGCTCTGTAGTACTGGCAAGTTCAGCAAACAGGTAAGAGCACATAAACCCAGCTTTTTGCCTTTCCACACACAATGTTCTATTGCAGTGTAACACACAGTGGCCAGATGAACACTCTGTGGTCATTACCCACCTAATGCTGTAAAAATATTGCTATGACATTTGGTCTGCTCGACCATTTTAAAGGTTAATTCTGTTTCCTATTTGAGCTTTTCCTCTAGGTGAGCCATTCCATGCACTTTCTATTTACTGATTCCAAACAACCCCCAAACTGTTTCATTGCTCACTCTCACTGTTAAGAACATATTGACTGGCTGCCTGCTCTGCTGTTTAATTCATTTATGCTGAGAGTCAGGCATGAAGACAGAATTTTAAATGTGACATTTGCAGGCTGTTGGGTCATTTGAAGCTCTGACAACACCAGGGAGTTCCTGACATACAAACTGGTCCTGATTTCCAGTCTTCCATGTTCTGAACACATCAGAAATTCTTCCTGAAGGTGCAGATTTCAGCCTAAAGTTTTGAAATCCCTTGTGCTTACAACTTGCAGGAAAGGCTTGTACACTTTAAGGTTTTAAAATAAAGCTTATGTTTCCTTTAAGGTAAAACCAGCATTGCCTGCAGCATGAGACTCGATGCTTTAAAACACTTATTGACAAAGGTATCTGGGAAGATCTACAATAATAATACATAAAAAGTTGTTTACAAAATTCTATTAAGGGACTGAGTACACTTTTATTTGCTCCTGTTGATCTTCAAGCATTTAAAAACAGCTGAGTCTGAAACCACAGATTTATCTGACATTGCCTATCTGGCTTAGTGCTACTCTGACCAGTACCAAGTCCCAGTTTGCAGTCTGTAAATTTTCCTTATCTCAAGGCAGTGAATGGACTGCACCATTTTGTCTCCCAACATGAATTGTCATTATCTTCCTCAAATTTCAGGTCAGTTTTTCAGAGCATACTTGATTACCTGGAAGATTCCATACAGCCAAAATACCATTAGGAAAACAGTAATGTGACCTGTTTAGCCATGACTTAAGAAAACTGTAATTACTTATCCCTGAAGCAGGACTCACATCTACAAAGTTTAACAGTTATTCATTTTATTTTGAGAAAATTCCAAATGACTTCAACAGAAGAGGTCATTTCGCCTTCCTTTAAGGCATCCCCAAGAAGGGGGATGCTAAGTCTCCCCAGTCATGTCTGACACAAGTTTTATGTAAGCTGTTTTTCCACACAACAGGCAGAGCCCTCTGTGGCTGACAGCAAAGAATGAGGAGACACCTGAATGCACACTGGGTACCTGATCTACCCAGCAGGATGGATTGAAAACCAGGCCTTGATCTCTGAGGAAAGAGGAAGAAGAGAATATAGACTCTTCTGCACAGAAAAGATCTCTTCTTCCTCCTTGCCATGAACTGGGGGAGACATGTTACAATTAAAACTTTAATTCCAGCTTGTATGTCCACATCATTCTCATTAGTTTACCTAAATCAATAGCACAGTATTGCATTTAAATAAAGACAAAGTTAGAAGGCACGATCTAGGAAAAACAGAAACCTTTTTTTTTAATTGCACATAACAAAAAGCCAACAAAAAAACCCTGTTCAAAGATTAGAAGGCACGATCTAGAAAAAACATAAACCTTTTTTTTTTAATTGCACATAACAAAAAGCCAACAAAAAAACCCTGTTCAAAGCAGAAAGTATGATGATACTGCTATAGCTAGAAATAAAAATGGTGCTAATTCAGAATTGCATTAGGAGGGGAAATTGTTTTCCCTGCTCAACTCATCATGACAATTATTCCACAATGATGACTCCATACTTTGACTGCTTTTTCAGGAAGGGGAATATGATTTAGGTCAAGATGCAAATTCAGATAAATTAATGGATTTTTTTTCTTTTCTATCAGCAGACACACAACAATTTTAACAAGTAGCTCTGAAGTGTTAACCATGTCATACAGCAAGCATCTTTTAGTTCAGAATGAGACTTTTATAATTTAATAGTTGTCATCTGAACAAGTGTATCTTGTTTATACATACTTCCAGCACAAGGACATTAATTCTGTGTGACCTAGAAAAGCAGTTTAAGTATTACAGATGTTCTTCACTTTCAAAGGAATTTTTAAAATAGACAGACTTACCTGATGTATTATCTGAGCTACAGGAAGTTGTTCAGCATATTTTAGTGGCTCTGTTGCCAACTCCTCTGGAAACCTAGGAAGAAAGTAAGTTCATGTTTGTCAAAGTTAGTACAATGTTTTCCAAATTAAATTAATGAAATTAACTGTTTCAGGATACTGTTTTGCTTAAGGATGAAGAAAAAGTGTATTTTATTAAAATAATGGAATGTATTTCTTATAAAGTTGAGTGAAATAACAAATTTATAGTTAACAGAAATGTTCATAACATTGTGCATTTTTTCCCCTGACATAAAGCACAATTTTAGCAACAGAAACCTAAGAAAACATTTAAATTTTGGTTTAGGTGAACAAGGACTGGTGAAAGCTGGATTTTCCCCATGGAAAAAAAGTCTTACGCATTTACAGAGCAGATTCAGCACTGTTAACAATACAAGCTTCTTCACTCAATCCTGCCACCATAACTCAAATACGACCATCTCAAAAGGCAGGAGGGATTATTCACCATTTCCCAGTTCTGCTGCAAGTGCACAGCCGTGTTTAGATGTGGTAGAGGTTCAACACCACAAATATTCATGCATTTGCCAGTACAGCAGTGTGTAGTCCTGGTTACAAAAAAACCAAAAAGCTAGTGTGAAAAAAATTATAGAGAGTGAATAGTGTGTAGTACTACCCAGTGTGTAGTCCTGGTTACCAAAAAACCAAAAAGCTAGTGTGAAAAAAATTATAGAGAGTGAATACTTCCCAAAGAATATACATCATATTCCTTTAAACTTTGAATAAACTGCAGTTGCAGCTAAAAAACTGGAATCCATAAGCAGTGTCTTAAAAGAATATTTACATGATAGTAGATTAATATGAAAGCATGTTTTAAACCCTTCAACCATGCTGCTTTCATCTACTGGAACTTCACAGCATGTGCTACATTTTCAAAGTATCACTCAAGTTTTTCATCAGCCATTCCTCTGTTTTTCTGAAGAGTTCTGAATATAGGAATTTGAGCACTATGACAAGAAGTGAAAGGGGAAAAAAAGATCCTTACAAAAACAAGGCCCTTCTCTAAGATAATGCAGAATTATTTTCAGACAAAAATTGTGACCAAGGCATTATTTTTCAGGCTCAAACCTTATACCTATTCTGGCCAAAAAGGATCCATACCTGCTGGGTTAATTGACCTGCAGACCAGTTGCCAGGTAAGAGTCAGAAACTCCAGGCTTGGTGTCTGCACTGGAAGTCAACAGGCTATGGAAAAAGAGAGGACAAAGTGCACATCTCTCCCCTTTCCCACTACTGAATCTCTGCTGTGGTTTGAAAGGCTTTAAGCTCAAGTAATAGTCTGAATATCCAGAAATTTGTAATGAACAGAGTATGAAAGTCTTACTGTATAAGAAATTTAAAAGCAGAGAACAAAAGAAACACAGCAATATTTCAAAGATCATAGTGGCAGCCTGCCTAGAACCGTTTAATGTGCTTAAGACAAATTAAATAAGCAGGCTCTGAACTGCTGAAGCTGGTCTACAGATAGAGCTCATTTACTGATATGGTTTTCAGAGTTTTTGGATTATTATGACAATGATGAATTCATACTTTTATCATGAAAAACACTGCTGCTGTATTCCAGTGCAACCATCAGAGCTTCTCAGCAACTCCACCACAGAGTGCAGAAGGAATCTCTACACTCAATTCCTCTCTACTTTCTGTCATTGGTCCTGATTGGCAAACACAACGCAGTCAGTGTGAATTGGAGATTACTTCTGTTCTGCTGGGAGCCTGTTAGCTGACACAACACCTTGACTTATGGATACCAGCTACCTAAGTCCATTTTTTAGCCATAGTTCTAGATATGGAACAACTGTACACTCAACACAATATTTGTCAGTATCTTGAATGCTTACTTCTACAGTTTTTATAGGGACACTGCAAATGTGGGGGAATTTTAAAAAAAAGAGTATCTCAAGTCCCGAAATTAACACTTGAAGCTGAAAGTAGCAGCTAAAATTACTATAAATGAATTTTAGCAGAAACGAAAAAAAAGAGTATGTCTGTTGCATCAAGGACCTTGTACATTTGGTAGTTTTTCTGTCTAGATGCCATTCCCTGGCAGTGTCAAACACACTCCTTGTCAACTGCATGAAAAAAAAAAATTTCCTTCAAATTACAAAGGATTAAAAAAGATAAAGAAAAATTATCAAGATAATTTTAAGCCTTAGGAAGCTTAACTAAAAAAAAAGAGGAAGGGGAGAGTAGTATAAACATGCATTTTGAAGTAATTAGATTTAAATTGAAATTACGCTGATAGAAGCCTTTCAACATCAAGGAAGACATTTTATTTTTTTTTCTGATTTACTTTCTGAAAAAAAAACCCAAGTCACTTGAACTACACTACATTTTATATGTAAATGAATTATAAGATATAGATTAGGTAGGTGGACATTCTAATGTATTTAAATAAACATGTACATTTATATACCCACACTCTAAAATGTTTACACACATGCACAGGTGTTTTGGAAGAGAAGTTCAGAACTGTTTTTCTCAAATTTTTTGCTGTAATGCCATGAACTTTTTGTATATGTGTTTAGTGATGTACTAACAGTCAAGTCTACAAAAGACTTTTGATTCTTCTCTCCTGCAGATAAGCCTAAAATCCCCTGCAAGTGGGAACAAAGGGTGTGTTTTACCCAGTCATTTCTGTAAGAACAGAGACAGCTCAGGACCAGTAAGATCAAACCCCACAATACAGCTCACAAATGGCTGAATTCTCTCCCCCAGAGCAGGGGCTGCATCCCCAACTGGCTGCTCCAGGCAGGTGCTAAGCCTTGAACCACTCACAGACATTCTCCAGCTGGGGTGAGCCACACTGGTGACAGGGGCCACACTGACAGTGACACTGACGTGCCTGCAGGACAGGATGTCAGCCTGGCTCACAAGCACAGCTGCAGCCTCACCCTGTCTTTGAGAAGTCACCTTGGTCACCCTGGTCAGTTTTGCCATGGATCAAAGAAAGCCCATCAGGACAACCTGTACCCAGGAGAAAGAAACCTGCTGCAAAACTGCTCCTTCATTTTAGCCCTAGGAAGAGCAGCCCACCAGCACTCCTAGACTGGCAGAATGACCTGAAAAAGCAGACCTCTTCATAAAAGCACCCGGGATAGAAAGGCCTGGGGGGAGAAACAGGTCAACACAGAAGAGGATGTTCTACTTCCTCCTCTTTTGCAGGGTGGAGGAGAAGAACATGTCAGGATAAAGATCATGTCCAATACAATTCTTCTGACCTTGTCTCTCCCTTTCACAGAGGGACACAAGCAAATTGGTTACTCCTTCCAGAGATAATTTCTAGATGCCTGGGGATGCATTCCCTTTTGCTCAGACCTAGTTATGTCAGGAAAAAAATCCAAATACAAAAACCATCTCAGCTGATGGAATTTATGCTCAAATCACATGTGGCAATTTGAGGCTGTAATTTCACTACATTAGTTGGCCTCACTGTGTTTAGTTCATTCATATTTGACACTTAAACCTTTATAAAATTAAGGACTAATTTGTTGTAATTCAGTTTTCTTTGTATGTTTAATTTCTTTCAAAACAATTATATTACAGAAACAAAGGTAGTTTTTCATGAATTAATTTTCCAGTAAGAAACAGTCCTTTCTGTCTCAACTGAGCATGACAGCAGAGTGCTGCCAACAGTGGCAAAGCAAGCTAACACAGTGGCATATCAGCATATACGGCATCATGCCTGACAGCTGGTAATGCAAAGCATAAGGAGATCTTGATTTTCAGGGAGAAGAGCAGAAAGAATTGTAAAATCAGAAGAGAAGTGGGAAGCAGTAAGAGATAGCAGAAGAGAAGGATCTTGAAAAACTCAATTTAAAAGCTATTTTTATACTGCCACTATGACTGCTCTTAGATGAAGGAAAGTGAGCATGAAACAGAAACTGTGGAAAGTGAATCTAAATGCAGTAAAACATGTCAAGATATTTGGTGAAATATCTTATTTGTTATTTATATTTGTATGCTCGGTCTTAAGGGAGACAGTCAAAGTGTGCTAAAGAAAAATAAATCTGAGCATGAGGAGGTGGCACATTCTTCCACAACTGCAAACCCAGCCCATGGTCTTCTACACAGAATAGCTGCAGTGGCTTTAGGGCAGAGATGTATTTTGTCTTCTGCAAGTATTACAAAAATACAGGGGGGAAAAAGTACAACATGTGATCACTAACTGGTTTGCTCATGGCAGAAACAGGCCAAGACATTTAAGAGACAGAAAAGTCTAGGTAACATAAAACTTGACTCTCTGAGTTAATATAAACATTCACTAATTATAATAGACATCTAGACTAATGATAGTATTTCTTCCTTCTTATATGTTCTCTAGACTTGATGGCTCAGAAAGGTCACAGAATTTCACACCTATGACCCATGTTCAGGTAATACTGCATCTCTTTTGAAATTCCTGTTCTTTGATGGTAAATCCTAATAAGGAATCAACTCTCTTGGAAACTATCCAAACTGGCAGTCAGAGTGTGAATAGGGTACAAAGGGCTATCAGAGACAAAACTGAATGAGCAGAAGGGGTTTGGGGATCGTCATCTTTCTTTTCTTTGTTTGTAGACACAAACAATTTGTACCACTCAAGTGCTGCCTGGATGGTTTAAGACATGACCTCTGAATAATGTGAATGAAAATGCTGGACTGGGCTGTGCCACTTGTAGAAGCAGCTCTGAGCAGAAACATTGCAGCTGCTTGGACAGACAGCATGAGCCCAAGGGATGCAAATAACACAGCACTGCCTAAACCTGATACCCAAGACTGAAAGGCTGAAATTATTAATCTAAACCTGTGTATAGCACTGATAGCTTTATTGACTGTAAATACAGGAACACACTTGCATCTGGCAATAAAAAGAAAACAAAATACCAGAGCTTTATGCACCACATCAGAAAAAGTTATTAGCTTTCCTATTAAAGAGAGGCTGAAATGGGCTATGTCGGGTTTGAGTGAATAGTTTTTAAAATTGGCCATTGAGAAATTTATCTACCATATCCATAGTACAGAAGATTAAGAATTAGACCTTGGATTGATGCCAGGTACTTGATCTATCTGTTAAATCCTAACTTCATACATATTTAAGAATTGGGTATGTTTAAACAACAGAAGCACTAAGATACATGGGAAACACCAGTCTTGAAAAAGTGAGATCATGCTTAAGTCTGCTCTTCTCTTAAGACTGTGCTCATCAATGCTTTTTTATCTTTATAAGAGAATGCCAGATTTGTCTACATGAATGTTTACCACATGGATAGTCACAAATAAGAGAAGCAAATACCTGAGCATCATCATTCCAGGGAACTTCCTCACAGCGTCTCCTTCCTGGCACAGTTTCTTTAGTTAAAGGGTCAAAACTCAGTGTACATTTTGTTGCTGCAACCTTTCCTCAGGCCACTGTGGACATCTCCCTCTGAAGACCTAAAATGCAAACAACTTCCTTCACTACCCTAGTCTTGGGCTTTGGAATGCTGAGCAGCTGGAGGCTGACCTTGCAGGGCTGTCTCACAATACTAACACTCATCTTTGCCCTTCACTGCTGTGCAGTCTGAGCACCTTGGATGGAAAAACCAGCACATCCAAAGATGAGGAGAGGAGGGAGCTGTAGTGGAAATGTACAGGCATTTCACAGGCACAGCCAAGATTCTCTTCCACAAATGCTGAGACTTCCACTCAGCAATGCTTGCAGATGGCAGACTATCAAAGACAGCTTCAAAGGAAGATTGTACAAAAATGAACAATAGAATATGGAGATAAAGGAAAAAATAAATTGAAAATACCTTTGATGTGATGAAAAACTAAATCAGTGTTAGACAAAATCAGTTTTATAATTTTTTGAAGAAGGATGCAACTGACTTGCATTGTGAAGTGAAATTAACCACTTCAGCTTGCTGGCCTTTACAGAGAGATATTCCTGTGGAATAAAGCAGCAAAAACATCTTGCAGTTCAGAAATGCAAAATACTTTCTGTAATCTGCTCATTTCTTTTCAAATAAATGTGAAAGATTTTGACCCAAACTAGTCACACAGAGTTATTCCTGGAGTTTAAAAAATACCTGAACGCACAGCACTTTCTCTTGGACCTGATCACAAAAAGGTCTGCTGGTGTTCCCAGAGTCTGCCAGACACAGAATAAAAACTGAATAAAAATTGACTGAAACAAATGTTTCCTCTGTCTTTCTGTGATCCACACAATTTCTTATGTGAAGAATTTCAGGTGATTAACCTTTGTCAAGCCACATATTCTTAGCCATCCTAAGATCCTAAACAAAGGTAATAGAAATCTATAGTGTGTTTTAACACAGGCTAACCAGTATTGTCTCTCTCCTTTTTTCTAGCCAATGACTTTTGTCAAAAAAATGTTGCTGAAGGGATTCTCTGTTCTGCCTGCTCCTATTTTTATTCTGAGGCAAGACAGAGGGAAGGAATTAAAAAGAATATTAGCTTAAGTAAGCAGAACTGACTTTCCTGCTACTGGAAACCACATGACCTATAGGACTTCATTTTGTTATCTCAACTATTCCACATTTTAGGTAAATTAGAAAATCTCTTTTGAATTAATTTAAAACTTCCACACGATGATGCTGCTGAAGCACAAAATGCTAATAAAAAGTTGGAGATAAAAAGACTCACTAAGTCTCTCCTCTATCACTGAAAAATCACCATTTGAGTCCACAGCTAAAAGTAGGTGCTCATGGCTTAATGCTAATTCAGTCTTAGAATAGGCAGGTTTTGTGGGGGAAAAAAAAGAATACAAGTGTCAACTTTCCCAAACTTGGGCCATGTTTATAAAGACAAGTCCAGCAATATCAGAGGATCTTCTACTGATGCTTCAAACCAGTCAAAAGAGAACACTGCCCACCTCACTGAGCAAATGCTTGATCCAGTCTGAAGTGTGTATGTGTTGTCCTTAAGAACTAAGGCTGCAAATTTGCCCCTTGAATCCATTCTCTCCTAACTGCATAGGAAATGTTTCCAAGAGTGGTTAAAAACCACACAGGTTATTAATTATCGCTCTGTGTCTGGAAACCTATGACTGAATTTCACAGGAATCTCAAAGAACAAAGTCTAAATCCTCCCATGCCACCACATCCAGTTTAAATACTGCTACCAGTACATGCTGGAATTATACTTTCAGCTGGATAAAGCACACTTGTTCACTTAACATCTGAAAGTTTATCCACAGTGCCTGATCTTTATGTAGACCAATTCAACACCACCTGCCAGTGCACTGCAAGGCAGGAAAATCAGTAGGAAGATGTTTTTAAATCAAAGAATTAACCTGGGAACGTGCCAGGATAGCAGTTCCATTATTTAGTGGTCACAATTAGTCTTTAAAGCAAAGTTGATTTTGTGTTTAATATTACTGTTCCTTCCTGCACATATTCAAATTAAACAATGTATCTGTATTGGTTTATATTGTTACACTTTTCAACAAGCACCTTCTAAAAACCACATAATACACATATTTTAAGTCCCAATATTTCTACACCTACAGTATATATTTCTGTTTTTTTCAGTTCAAGAGTCACATAATGTATTATCCAGCTGTAATTTCTCATGAGGTTGCTTAGTTCAGTACACAAATCTGTCAGAGTAGCAGTGTTCTCTGCCAGTTCTCCACCCAAAACCATCCTCAGACCTTTTACCTTACCCCCTTTCATTTCAAGCTTCCCATTTTGCTTTTTTGACCCTTTACTCCAGTCCATCAAGGGAGGTAACCACACAGAATTACAGAAGTCTTGTTTCTAAGGTACTTTCAGAGACCATCCAGTTCAGCCTCCCAACATGAGGTCTGGTCAGCCACGGCTTTGCCCAGCTGAATCTTCACAACATCCACAACCTCTCTGTGCTAACTCACCCTTCTTTGCAAACACTTCTCCTCATGCACAGCCTGAACCTCACAAGCCACAACCTACAGCCAATGCCTCTTTCTGACACAAGAAGTTTACCGTAACCACCTCTGTGACTGCATTCCAAACAGCTGCAGCCTGCTGTTACATTTCTGCTTTTTAAGGGCAAGCAAGCCCAAATCTCCCAACCAGCCCTCTCATAGGAGGTGTGCCCTCAGCCTTGACCATCTTGGCAACCTCTCCCAAAATCTTTATTGAAGGGGAAGGCCAAATTCCAGACACAGTTTCAGGTAGGGCTTCAGCAGCATCAAAGAGAAATTATAACAGTATTGCTCAGTAGTCTGCTGATCAGACTCCTCCTCATGGAACTGAGAAGGCAGCTTGTCTTATTTATTGATGGTGATGGCACTGGTGCCCATCACCACCTCCAGGTCTTTACAGCAGGGCTGCTGATCCTCTTGCCAGATCCCAGCCGCTATGGATAGGATGCTACAAGGGAAGGCACCAACTGCACTTCTATCTACAAGTGTATAAAGGGCATACACTGGTACCAGTAATAGAGCCAGATTTTCTTGAAACATGCTATACCCTAGGTACTCAGAAAATTAATCATAAAAATTACAGTTCTGGGCTTTTGAGAAATGGTTTACTGTGCAATCATGTCTCTCCTGAATATTAGATATTGCTTTTGATCTTTTTTGCTACAACATGATCAGTAACACATTTCCATAATGCAGACAACCAAGACACACCCAGAATTGCAGAACACAGTACTACAAAATTTAATCAACTCTTTTCCCCTTTTTCACCAGTACTGTTCTTCTCTGTAGCCAACTCTAAGGGTCCTAAGAGTGGTTACAGCAGATAGAAGTGAGTAGCACTCCAGTCAGTCAGCAAGAAATGCCTTATTCTCCTGTCAATGCATGTACTGATGTAACAATATATTGCTAACCACTTTAGAAGGGATTTGCTTCATAGAAAGCTGCATAGAATAGATGTAGCTCTTAAGCTTTTTATCAATCTCTTTGTCATCTTTGGGACCATGATTTTCTTTTATTTATAGATGACTTGTGCACTACTTTTGTCTACATTCTGGTTTGTTTGTTCTTGTTAATCGCAGATGAAACCTCCAGTTCAAGTACAAACACTTACACATTATATTCTCTGAGGCCAAGGTACTGCAGGTTACTGAATCTGCTGATGTTGAACAAAGAATCTATTAATGTTTGATTCCTTAAAGCAGTCATCCTTTTTCTTCATATTAATATTTTATGGTCTGCCTTTCTGTCCTCACTTATTTCATAGTATTAGAACCAAAAAAGACTTGTCTCCTGTCCACCACAGACTACTGTATACTAACCAGTGTTCTATATGAAGTTTAGTGACTTTACAAAATTTATAGCCTTTAAGCCCATACAATTTAAGTAATCCCAGGAACAAATGCAGAAGCAGCAAATCATACTTATCCTGGGTCAAGAACATGGCATGCCACTTGCTAGCCTCTCAACAGGCACACAAATTTGGGAACTCCCCTGCCTATCCAGGCAAGCCACTAGCTCGGAGGCCTGAGGAACAGAAAGAGTGACTTTATGTCCTTGTGTTCAGTTCAATGCTGTACTAATTCCAATATACCTGCATAAGACATATCTGGATTTGCAAGTTATTCCCAGCTGCAAAGCCAAGCAATAGGCTGGAGCAGCCAAACTTCCAATATTCACACAGGTGGTTTCTACTCCAAATACTTGACACAAAATCTGGCATCTCAAACACCTGCCAAGTCCAGATTTCTGATTACCTCACCCCTCTTGCTGGGAAGGGACAGATGCAGTAGCTCAGAGCGTGCCACAGGCTATCAGCACCCTTTCTCTCTGCAGCCTCCCAGGGACAAGGCTAGAGCAGGAGCACAAACAGCTCTGAGGGCTACAGGCATGTCCCTCCCGTTTCTTTCTTCTCAGTTACCTTAAATTCTCTGTACAGATTTATTTGTCTTACTGCAAGAGTAAAGAGATAAAAGCATTTTTGTAGGGAATATTTATTTACAAAGTTTGTTTTTATTTACATATCAATTCTGCAGCATGGTCAATGCCAAGCAATTTTTAAGCAATCATCAAAGACCTTCTTTATAATGCAATAAAGCAAAAGCTACTTCTATGAAATGTAAGTTCCTAAAAAATTAATTAGCACATTTTTCAACAACACCTATATGGGCTGGACCCAGCTGACTGTAAAAATATGTTAGTAGAACTATTACACTAACAAAAATGTCTAATGAAGACTAGTATTAAATAGTTATTTTTGAAAATGGGACTTAAACTTTAAAAATTAAACCTTCAGTATTCAGTCATGACACAAGGGTTTACACAAAAATTATTTGTAACTTCAACTAAGATTGGAGGCCTAGTATTTTTAACATAATCTCAGTCTTTATCTCGTTCTTATGGTAGGTTCTTCCACTATTTGTAAGTCATTTTCTGCAAATGTTTATAATCTACAGAACATTGCATCAATAATTCTGAATGTTAAAAGTATATTAGCAGTAGATATAAGCACCAAGAGGCTGTGTAAAGCAAAAAAGATTACAATGCCAATCTGTCACTCAGTTTTTAGAATTTCAGCCTCTCAGTGCATCTTATGTAGAAAAACAAACTCTCCAGTGCTTTTGCAAGGCCTTTCACAATCCCAAACATACATATATAAATATATATATATATATATATATATATTTATATTCCAGTGCTTTTGCAAGGTCTTTCACAATCCCAAACATATAAATATATATATATATATATATATATATATATATATATATGTGTGTGTGTGTGTGTGTGTGTGTAGACACATATGCATAAAAGGCAACTTTGAAACCAAGGCAAAAATTAAAAGTTCATTTAGCAGAGATATTGAAGCCAGATTTCTCTTCTGACACCTTCAGATGGAATAAGTAACAGTAAGAGAAACAATGGAACAACTCCAATTACACAGTAACATGCTTAAGAAAAAAGCCTCCAAATTAAGAGAATCACAAAGCAGGCAAGAGCCAAAAGATTTCATTCTAAAGAATTTTACATTATCAAATATATGAAATCTAGTAGAGTTTGCATTCTGTCTTGCACCTTTTAACTTTCTGTTTTATGTTTCATGGAAAACAAACTTCCTTTTTAAATCACCAATTTTCTCTCATATTTTCATGAATGTTCAATGTGCCTGTCACCAAAACTGTTAGAGTACTTTGAATGAGAACACCACGGTGTAAGGTGTGCATATGCAGATGTTCATTGCTCAGCTACAGTGGATCCTCACTCATAAGTGGCACTCCCATACCCTACTACAATATAAGTGACCAAAACCATTGGCACTGGATTTTTGTACAGCAGGAATATCAAAGTATTTTAATAGACATACCACAATGCTCTTCTACTTGCATTACCATATAGTTCGGCTCTGGGTTTGGAGTTAGTAATACCCAAAAGTGCATGATGGCAATTGAGTACACTGGTCCTTTGCCCAAGGAAACTAAGGAAAAAAATATTTTCTTTCTGCATTTTAAGACTGGTATCTCTGTTGCAATTTTCTACGTGTACTCTGTAGAGGCTATACAGTACAACAGAATCTTACTGCAAAACTCAGTGTATGTGTTGACTGTTTGTGGTTAGTGTACATATTCTTTATGACTGCTGGTCAACTGAGATTTCATGGGCAGAAGCTTTTTGTACTTCAATGTCCTATTTCCTAGAAAAACAAACCTAGCAAAAAAAAAAAAAAAAAAAAAAAAAAACAAAAAAAAAAACCCAAAAAACAAACCCTAAGTAAAGGTGCATCAAAACACCAACCCAAAACCCCGCATTTCTCAGCCCTGGGATGAATGCAGCAAACACACCCATCCCAGCTCATGAATACCTAAGTCACTCTGAAATGAAACATTTCCATTTCAGTAAATACACTGCACAGTAATACACTGAACTTTCACAGAGAGCTGCTCAGTGACTGCAGCTGTGTCTCATCCCAGAGTCCTGCGCTGCGAGGAGATGATGCAGCATTGAGCGGTGCTCCCGGCTGGCACACGGACAGACAGACGGACACCAGGGCAGGGGCAGCAGGAAAGGGCAGCTGTGCCGGGCTGATGGCTGAGCAGGAGCAGCATTCACCCACTGACTGCAGCCCTGCAGCCCCTGCCCCTCGGCACGCGCAGCCTCTGCTCAGCACCGCAGCTCTGCTGCCTTCCTGCAAGAGCTATACCCTAGGTGCTCAGAAAATTAGCCCTGCAGGCTACAGGGAAGCCATGCAAACTCTGCTAAAACATGATTACTGACAAGAACATGGGAGTGTTGATGGCTCCCCACAGGTAGAAATTCCTGGGGTCTTCCACTTATCTCAAGAATGTGCGGTTTCTTGCTATTCAAAAACTTTTGCTACTGATCTTATGGCTATAAAAATATGTTGACCATGTATGGGCCACTGCATCTTCAGTAAAACCACCACTGCATGAGAGGTTTTCAGTGGAGAGCGGAGGATATTGAAAGGTTATATAGACTGAATTGAAGACAATGGCATAGCCAAGCACAACATGAACTGGTAAGGTTATATTATAGTCACCTCAGGAGTACAATGAAAAAGTACAATGAAAGTCTGGAGTTTCGTTTTGTGGTTTTCTGTTTGTTTCTAAATAAAACATAATAGATCTACTGATCTCTTTGACATTCACATTAACCCTTACAGACTAACCACATACACGATATGTCAAAATTATTTTCTACTGGAACCTTATTCACTCCACTGTAAACTGACAGTACCTTACTGTAACTTACTGTTTGAAATATTTTCTTTGAACAAACAAATAGTTTTGACTGTATGTACACAGTAGAGCTACAAAGGTAAGCAAACCCAAAGAGAAATATAGGATGAAATGCATAGGATAAACTGCAACAAGAGAGATCCTGAGCAGGAATACTCTAAGTAGATGCCAAGCCTGGAAATGCCTCAGTCAGCTTGTTGGAAGGCTGTTATATGAAAAAGACCAGACTAGAACAGCATTAAATATTAAATTTTAATAACTGTTGTACAAAACCACAAATGAAAAAAAACCCAAGTAAACAACCAAATAATATATTTTAATTTGGTAAAAGACACCCTTTCCCCAAGTTTATTTATCTGGAGAGAAGTATTTTGCAAGGTGGTTTATTTACTTGCACCACCTAGTGGGGTTCAGTTTCATATACCAAAATAGAGGTCAGTCAGTTGTGTTCCTACCTCATGACGTTAGTGACAGACTGCATTTTCTCACAATATAGTGTTTCAAGCCTCCACAACCCACTAATAGCACCACACTGCTAAGTTCCCACACATCTATAAAAACACAGCACAACAAATGCAAGACAACAATACTTATTTTGCTTGTATTAAGTTCTGCAGGAACTTAACAGAGATGTCACAGACAACTGTTTCATAAAGTGGTGTTTATGAGTTTCAAATTCCAAGTACATGTCAACAGTACCCTGTCAGAGCACACCATACATAAACTCCAGAGTCTGAACAGATTGTTAGGTGGTAACACGGCCACACACTGAGATTTGGAAGACTCCTGCTGGACTTTTGAATCAAACCCCTGGCAGAGGCAGGCACACAGTGCAAACAAAGGGTTCTGCCTGCAGGAATGAGGGCTCATCAGACAGCAGCGACCACTTGTGACACAGCCCAGATGCAGCAGAGCAAGCACCTCCACCGCCTCTGTCCTGGCTCCAGGATGTTCCACCACAGTCTATGCTCATTGCCTGGCTGCTTTATAATTCTCTGCCCCAGCACAAAACTACTACATGAAGCCCAGCCACACTGGAAAAGTTTATCAGGTCAAACCCCAACCTAATAATAGACAAGAATTAATTAAATATGCCATGTAAGGCATAACACTAAACTGATCTTGTCCAGATTGCATCCCTTTCCTAATTATTCCTAGGGAAGAATTCACTGGAGTAAGCAGTCTGTTGCATTTGATCTGGAGCAGAAGTCGTGCTATAGAGGCACTACAGAACATTTTTAGATGAGGAAACTAAACAAGAGATCAGTGCCCAAGTGCCTCTAAAAATTCCATGTGAATTTTGCAGAGAAGGGACCTTAAGCATTTACAGAAATTCACACCACCGTTTCTTACAAAACTCATAATTTCGTTATTTCAACTTAATCAGTTTCAGTTCTCTCTTCCATACAGATGTATATTTGTAACTCTGATAACAGCAGAGGAGAAAAGACGCTGTACCCACTTTACAATGCTCATCACAATGTTTCGTTTGGATTCACAGGAAGACTTTGGGGAATGATACAAGACTTTTTACCCTTCCATAAACTTCCACATGAGACCAGAGGAGAGGAAAATACTTTTGTTTCACAGTGGTTTATAAAATCACCAAAATCTGTTTGCTCAGAAACAATGGGGTTTTTTACCAAAAGAAACAGATGCCAGTAAGAACTGCTGTGACATGCACGCAAAGCCCCAGGCTACAGCTCTGTCTAGGACAGTTAAGTACCATCTCCTACTACACAGAATCATCTTCTAACAATGGGAGAGGATAACTGTGCTGCAGCCAAGCACACAACAACACAGTCCTTTGAAGAGAAGGCAAGAATTGAATCGGACTGTATTATAAAGAAAGCATAAAGTGTTTGTTGTTTTCCTTTTCATACTCAAACTTTAGATTGTTTCGATCCTCATTTGAAGCGGTTTTCCAGGACAGATTATTAAAGTGATTTTTTCATAGTTTGCTTATTTGGTTATGGGTGCAACATGGGGCATTTTGCTCTATGAGGACTAAGATCAAATTTAAGACAACAGCTACACAGTAATTGGGAAAGAAAAGATGCTTGCCATTTTTTCCCATGAACATTTGATGCTCACCCACATAAAATCTAATCCTGCACAACTACGAAGCAATATATAGGCAAAACACCAGACTTACCCAATACCAACTGCAGAATGCTGACTCCATTCAGAAAGACAAAAAAACCAAAAGTATAAAAGCTCAGCCTTTAAGTTAATCACTGATATCACAATATAGGTTCAGATACAAAGGCACAGGTGACAGACTGTACATGTTATTTTTAAGTAAAGGTGCTATGAATGGGCAGCTCACACCCCTAAACTTACCAATGTAGCTGTTTCCTGAAATTTTTGTCTATGAATTTTAAAGCTCTCTTTGCTATTCCTGTCCTAAAGGGCAGTGCTGTGTGGTGATGGAGAGCTCACAGTAGTGTCACTGTGGGACCACATTTATTAGTAGGACTTTTGGTCATGTTTGTACCATAAAGGATATTTTCAGAGCCCACTCTTCTGCATAGATTAAGACTGCAGTTGCTCAGAAAACCAATTGCAAAGGAAAAAAAAAAAGGTAAGGAAAAAAAAAACCCAACAAACAACCCATAAAACTTTCAATCATTTTTAATCAAATTCACAAAAGTATCTCCTTAATAGGGTCTAATGGGGACTAAACACTAAAACTTTATCAACAGTAGTCCTGTAGTTAAATAAAGACAAGCTGCTGCTTATCAGGAATTTCTAAGATAAAAGCTGAGCAGTAATCATATTTGTCTTAAATTTCATTTTTATTTTTAATGCTTTATGAAATGGCCCTCATATTTTCTGTTACATTTCTGCTCTTTTTACTCAGCTATTTTCTAAAGCACTGGTGGTTGCTATGGTAACTTTGGCTTTTTTCCCCTCAATGTTCATGCAGGTTTTCATCAAACCCAATGACTTTTTTAAAATCTTATCTGCTCTATAACAATAGTTCTTTGACTAAGGTGCTGGATACTGTACCAGATGAGAATTCTGGTATTTCACAAGAGCAAATGAAAAAATTGTAAGTTCTGCTAAATTCTGAAAGCTAGCAATTAAAGTGGGAGTTTTTAGGGGGTTGATTTGTTTGTTTTTAAATGTCTGAGTACATTTCTTTATTCCTTTCAATCTGCATATTGTGCAGTTGAAAGATAAAGCCAATTTTTAAAAATAGCAGTGCTTGAGGAACAGAAGACCTTGTGTGGAAACTTTTTGAAAGAAAAGTAATTACTGCTGCTTCAGCTAGACTAAGCAGGACACAACTAAACTAAATGAGAACTGTGTTATTTACTGCATTCCCACTATGGATTTAGCATCATTCCAAATCTTCCTGTCACAGAAAAAAATCCTCCTGGTCACTTTAATCCAGTATTTTTTAAGATCAGCACACAGTCTGCTAACAAGTTGATCTGTAACCTACAGGAAACAAACTGCATACGCCAACAAACAGATGACATATATGCAAAGGTTCGAGCCATTTCCAAACAACACTCTTCCCTAAGAGTCTAATTTACATCTATTTTTCCAAAAATATTTAAGTTTAGGGCCAAATTTTTCAATGTGGATTTGGTCTTAAAGGTTTGCTTTCCCTTGCATTAATGCAAAGGAGATGCACTCTTGATATTTTCTACAGGACAAGGTTATCTTTTTCTGCTCCAGATAGGAATAACCTTTCAGGAGAACTTACTACCTTACTCACCAAAAGTAACACACACAGCCATTCAATCAGACTGAGCTGGTTAAATGACACAAAATTAAATGAACATACAGGACTGAACATTCAAAAAAATAAATCCACACCAAACTTTTGACAATAAAGAGATTAACTACCTCACTCCCTAAACGAGGGGCAAAAGTAGCATTACTGTACTGAAGTTTTACTCCAAGATAATTACCTGAATCTGGCCCCTGACTTGTAATGTTTACAGGGAGGGCCATGCTGGAGACAGTTTGATCCAGCTCAGCAGAGAGGGCTATTGAAAACCATTGCTAAAATTAATTACCTTTAATGGTGTCATTTTCTTAAGCAGCATCAAAAACATGAGCAAAATGAAAAGGGCTTTACAAGCTAAGAAAATTACTGTTCTGCAGAATTCAACTCCAAAAACGATTTTGTACTACTTTCTTTGGGGATTGGTTGCATTCAATACCCATTTGCCTTGACAGTAATAATTCATTTTTTTGTCTTTTATTATGGTTATGGAAATTTGCCTTAATTTCAGGTTTTATAATCAGAAGCACACTTTTTTTTTTTTTTTAGCAGACAACTAACCTGCATATTGCTCTTATTTTGATTATATTGATTTCCTGATTCCCTCCTCTCCTAGTAACTTTTTTTAATTCCGTATGTAAGAAGCCTACCTAAAAATTACACTTCTATTTTACAAGGACAGGTGAAAATAAATAATCTACAATTTGCTTCACTTCATTTCAGCAATTTTTTTCTATTCAAATTTCTGGTGAAGTTAGCTTTATTACATAATTATTCTTTTTACAATTCTAATTACATTTAACAAAATAATCTGATTACTAGATGAGCACAGTAGGCATAAAAGGCATTAATACATTAATTATTCCCTGTTTCAATTTGCATTACCCTAGTTTTACTGAGACTTCAGTTTTTACCATGTGATGGTTGCATATTCATTTGGCACATTAAAGATGGCTGGATTTCCTCAGTAGGTGGGATCTCCTTTCCAATGATATTCGTATCAGCCACAATTTTTACAGCTTTCTCTTATGCTCACAGCAAGATACAGGCAATAGTCACACAGCAATTAGGTCTCTTCCACAGCTGCATTTTATGATATAATTACCAAGATGTAAAATGAGCTTCCCCTCCCCCCACTTTTTCTTTCCAGTCTCAATGTACCTCATAAAGGACTTCATTTTACACCCAGAGAAAGCAGAAACACTTAGAAACTGGTTAGAAACAATTACCTAGGCTATCTAAAAACTCAACTAAGTACTTCCTCGGAGATGTACTATCATAAATAAATACCACATCAAACTACTAATCACTATTATTTTAAGACATCTCTTGCATCTATTATTTTCATCCATAAAACTCACATAAATGTACACAAAATTCAATGCAGTGATAATGATAATCTTTTAAGAACTGCACTGTAATTTTAAATGTTTTATATTTACTATTATCTGAATTTAGGAACAGTCATAATACGGCACAGAATTATAAACTGGCTCATGCATACTCTCCCATAGTGTTAAAGAAATAATTATGTTTGCACAAAACCTCAATAGTGCAATATAATAAGAATTTTGTGACCAGAATGGAATCCCTATGTTTGCAGAACATGTACAGCTACATATAAAAACAGCTTTTCCTTCTTCCATACTCCACTACCAACTGGAAATGTGTCCTCATGCATGACCTTTCCACAGGTTCCAGCGCTGCTGGAAGCACCCCCAAGAACAACAACTGGAGAAGCTGTTTTCATGGCACAGCTGCTCGTTGGTAACTGAACAGACACACCACATCAATACAACCATTATTACTATAAAATATTTAGAGTGACTGATGTAAACCATCTTTGAATCTATGGCATGAGAAGTCTCCCTGCCACAGCTAGATAATATTTTCTCTGTCCTTCCTAAATTACTTTATAACCCACAGATTAATAAAGAGCCTAATATTTTTCAGTAGCGCAACTGGATTTGCAAACCACATAGAAATGTTCTGATTTAAGGACAATTTTCTATCTAACCACATTTTTTGTGTGCACACAGTTTCCAGTTTTAAAACATTACAGCAGAGTGCAGATTTATCCATTTTACAGATATGCCATATATTTTTATGGAGACATCCATAAGCACCTAATAAGATAGAAGTCAGCTCAGAATATTTTGTAATAAAGTACCTGTTAGTAAAAACTATATCAGAAGAAAACCACACACAAAGGAAAAAGGAACAAGGGCACTCTATTTGACAGCTGAGGAAGAAACAGAGGTTACGTCCTCTATGGCTGAGATTTAGAGCAGTTTCACTTAGTGGCTGTTCTGCTCCAATTCCCCAGCTAAAATTTAGACCTACAGCAAGAAGTCTTCATTCCTATTTTATTCTAGCAGGAAGTCATGGTTCAGACTCCTAAGTAACCAACAGAAAAAAAAATACTAGCCAGTGGGGAATTATGAAGCTTAAATATTATGTTACAGTTAAACTGAGATAAACCTAGGAGCAACTACAGGGTTCGCTATATTCTCCCAAACTAAAAAGAGTTATAAATTGTTAACTATTCAGAGCTGTAACTTTTGGCCTACTATTTCAAACACAAAAATACTACTGAAATATTAGAGCATGTCTATGGTAACTTGTCTCACTTGCAGATTACACAGGACCAGGGATCATCTCAGAATACAAGTAACCCTTTCTGATTTTTATTTCACTCCAATTATTTAATACAACTATAATATTATATGCACTACCCCACCTGTCAAGTTTAAATAACTGCTGTGGAAAGAGAAGAAAAGCATATTCTTATCTACTCCTTTCAACCAGTTTACACTTAGGTACACTTTCTGATGGCATAGAAGATCTAACCATTCCTATCCTTTAGAGCACTGTGCTGCTTGGGAGGAAATTCAGATGGATAATCTGTCTGCAAGCCAGATTTGGGCCCAGTTTTGGAAAGCTTCTGCCAGCAGAGCAGGGGCCCTGGACTGCAGTTGCAGGAAGGCAGCCATGGGGAGAACATACTGGCACCAAGCAGCCCCAGCCTCCCGCCCGCCCGAGAGCCCGGGTGGGGTCTGAGCAAACTGCAGCGAGCGGTGCTGCTCAGCCTGACAGCCCCGCCACAGCCCAGCCCTGCCCCTCTGCCACAGAGCCCTCAGAGAGGAGCACACAGAGCACGCACTGCTCTCCTCCCAGTGCATCCCCTTCCCCTCCCAGCGAGGGCAGCTGGCAGATCTGCCAGGACAGCCGAGTGCAAGAGGCGAGCAGAGCGCCCGGGAACTGCTACGGCGCAGCCACGGTGTCCGGGGGATGCATTTCTGTGGCCTGCTCTGACAGCCACCTTGGCTTTCCTGAGCAGGAGAAATGCACCCAGCTTTGGCCTAAGAACATTCAGTGTCCCAGGACAGCAAACCCACGTGCAGTAATTGTTAACTTGATGAGGGCACTCAGATTCCTGATGCTACATGTGAATTCAAACGCTTTTCAGAATAAGTACAAGAGGTAACCCACTTCTACCAAGTACCTTCCACACATTCTGACGCTGTATGAATCCAAGCATCTGTCATTTATCACTGACTGCTGAAAACCCAACAGACTAATGAACAATTTTAAATATTGAGACACGAAACATAGAAAGAGTGAAAGCATAAGATCAATTTAAAGATTATCATCTGTTGAAGATTAATCCGAAAGATTAGCAGAGCTTTTCCTTACCCTTCAATCAGTGTCTAAAATCATACCAATATACTAGTATTATTCTGTCTCTTCCTCTGCATCTGGTCTCTCCAGAATTGTCTTTTTTGTATGTTTTTCACATAGCAATTACACAGAGAATTACACAGAAAGTACCACTGTAAAATTAAAAAACCAGCAACAGACGGCAGGAGGAAAGTGCAACATTTTTAATTGTTTCAGTTTCTGATAAACCATTCCCTTAGTACTGGTACATCAGCTACACTTCAGTAACTTTTTTAACCAGTAGGAAGAGAAATTTTAAATGGCTGTCATATAATTCAAGGAATTTATGCTAAAGCAACTTTGAATACCAATGCCCCACAATTATTCTTCCCTTCCCTACAGGAAAGGAGATTCTATCCTCCATTGTGGTCTTGCCTTCTCCTGGGAACTGCTGGACTGAACTATTCTTTTTTCAACACTTGGCTGGGGTGGGAAAAAGACACATTCTCCTTCTCCAAACTTGCTTCTAAATTCTCATTCCTGCCTGTCACCAAAATGCTGTTCAAGTAATCCAGCGCTCTCACTAATTTCATGTCGTATGTACAAAGTGAAAGGGGAATTCCCTAAACATCTCATGGTTTCAATCTATATATTTTGGGAGCCCACTGATTTGAACTATTCCTGCATCCATAAGAAATACATAAATATTTTGGTTACATACAAAATAGTAATTTCAGTTTGCAATAAATTCTGGTGCTACATTACAGAATATGAACACATCTTCACACTTATACCCAGAGCAGCAACTCCCAGTTCATTTTGTGAAAGAGAAATCCTGCCTGTCTTTATGTTCCAAATTAGCTCTGATCTCTGGGCAGATGACTAAGGGGGTTTCAACCTTTTCTGCTGTTTTTCAATATCATATAAACTTGTGCCCAATTTAATGGGCAGAGCAGAGGTGGGCTGTCACCACTCTGTAAAATCTGAACATCCACAGTTGCCATCCCAGGAATCTCCAAATAGTAAACTGGAGCCAAATGCATTAAGTTTACTAGGATTCAAAAGATACAACATATCCAGCCCCTGAACAGGTATTCCTCCAGCTCCCTATGTATCCTGCTTTCACCCTTTCTTTACTTGCTCTACTTCAAGGGATACAAAAGACTATTGTGCTTCATTATTTCTTGTTTGTTTCTCCTGGTATTTATCAATAACAAACCCTTCATGCAATCAGCTTCTGCCTGCAAAAATGCTGAATAAACCCCATTTTGCAGTAAATTCTTTGTTTACAATATTACTCTCTTTTCCTGAAAGATCAATCTCACCACAGAGTTAATATTTTGCCATCCTACAAATTTTATAAAATAATCTTAATAGTAGCTTGGGCACTTCAGTAGATATATTCAGCATCTGTTTCCATAGATTTCTGATACCTTTGACCAAACACATAAAACAATCTCGTTTTATAAAGTAATACTAAACAGTGCTCAGCATGCCATCTGTAAATCCAGTGCTTTATGTGATCAGAATTGCCTTTTGTAATCACCTCTAGTTTTCTTTCCATCCTTTGATGCAGCTGTGACTTTCGTGCTCCCCTGATATCAGAAATTTGCACTGGTCTATTCAAAGACCTAGCTGGATAGAAAAGAGATGCCTGGCAATAATGCTTTTTTTTTTTTTTTTTAGAGTTCAGCTCTTCTTTCACAACTAACATTTCACTTCTTTGCTACAGAGCTAGGTCTCTCAGTATGCCCACTGAGCAGCATAACCTCTCTGAGCGCAGCAGAGTCTTCAGAAACAAGCAGGGACACATCTCAATCTTCCAGACCATCATGCAGCTCACCAAAACCAACAGCAGGGCTTCACGGACTTGCATTTCAGTAGTAAATGTAACAGCTCTATGATGAGAGCTTTGGTCCAGCAAACACCTGACTTGAGAAAGATCCCTCCTATTGAGAGGGCTGGAATGTGTAGACCAAGATCAGTTTATGGTCTTTTAACCATTGTTATATAAATACATTGTGAAGGCACTTCCCTCCACAGCTTTGGGCAAGACATGAATTTTCAGACGCAGAAATTTCTGACCATCCAGAAGGTCATCCCTCAGGTGCTCAAAAAAAAATCAAGGGTAAGTTTTTTGACAATACGAAAACCAGCAAAGACTAAAAGCATTTACATATGGCTTAATACCATATTTTTAAAAGCATTAATGCTGCTTGAGCCTTGGAAATTTAACCGTTATGTGCACAGATTCATTTCTAGGGCATAACAAATGTTAATGTGAGCTTGGCCTCTAAATTCCAAAGACCTAAGAGTTCCACAGTCACTGCTTCCAGAAGTCTGCCTCTCTTCACCCCTGTTTTTTCACTCTGCTAGAAATCACACAAGAAGGGTATCCTAACAAACATCAACAGCAGCTCTGGTACTCCTGACAGGAAGCAAACAGTAGTAAAACAATTTTATTGAAATTCCCATGTTATCTTGCAGTGCTGAAAACATGCCAAAATTACATGAAAATATTTCCTGGTCAGACTCATGCCAAATACTACAGCTGTTTTCATGGTCTTCTTCAGCAGCAACATAGAGCACACAGCTACAGAAATACCACTAGGAACAGACATTAATTTTTATTTAGCACCTGGGCAGCAAAGCAAGAAGATCAAGCCAGGACCTCCATATAAATAGCACTAGAAAGAATAACAAGCACTTCAGGAGACTGCAATTATAAAGCAGCCTGCTCAACTGCAAAAAAAATAGCAGGTAAAGATCACACAGGGAGAAGAGATGAAGAAGAAATAATGAAACAAAATAAGAATTTTACATAGGAAGGTATAAAAAGGAATGAATAAAGGAGAACAAAATAAAAACCCTGTATCAAATATTCTGTGATATCTAGATATTCTCAAGCTGTCTAGATGATGTTAAAATCTAGTAGATATACTTAAGATCTCCCACTAAATCTGCCATGCAACAATGTTAGACTGCCTAACAATGTAGGTGCCCAAGTCAACTGGCATATCTAAGTCACTTGTGAAGAATGTAAAGGTACTGAACTCTATTCAAAAGCTGAATCCAATAAAATACTGCCACTGACTTGCATGTGCTTCATGGTGCCTCTACAGACCAAGAGGTTTCTTTGCCAATTAAAATTATACCTAGAAATAACTGACTATGTATAGGTTCAACAAAGCAGTGCTCTACTGAAAACGTGAAATGATAGAAGCACAACAGTTGAAGGTTTCTCATAGAAAAAATACAGGATCACACACAGAACAAAAATTTGCAGGAAGAGGGGGGAAAAATCACCAAAGAAAATCTGAGTCAAGAGCTACAGTTTTGAAACAAAAACTTTTTTTTTTTATTACCAAAAAACCCCAACATCTGTTAAAATGCATGATCAAAAATCCTTTCAAAGGAACAAATAATAAATTGTTCAAAGCTGCTTTTTAAAATATCTTGCTAAACAGGGTATGTAATTAACAAGCAGAGCACTTTAGTGTATTTAAAATCTTCCCAACACAATTTATACCTGCACTTCCTTTCGATATTGTCAGTCATCCTTATTTATTTTATACCAACACTATACTAGTGACATTGTGCCCTCCTATGTAATTTTTCCTTCTGTAGTCTTAATAATAATAATTTCAGTTGTATTACCCTGAAAAATTCTTTTACACTAGCAGGTGTAGGAGCGTGTGTGTATATATCTGTGTGTATATTGACCTATCTTTATGCAAGCAAACAAAATATATTTTATAAATAAAATATATTTCAGGAATAAATACTTCAAAATACTTTAGGAAATCCAGCAATAATATTTAACAGCAAGTACTGGCTCACCCATCTTCTTTAATTACTTGTAGGCTATTAAAAAGCGCATGGACTACAAAATCCAAACTTAGCGGAAAATAAGATAAAAACCCTCCCATTATCCCGTTGAATTTCCACCGAACAAGACCAAGTGGAACTCTCCGTTTCCACGCCCGCCTGATTCCGAAGGGATCCCGCAGAGCGGGGCATGGGGCAGGCACGGCGGGGCCCCCCCGGTCCCGGTCCCAGCCCTGGTCGTGGTTACAGACCCTGTCCCGGTTACAGTCCCTGTCCCAGCCCCGGTCACAGTCCCTGTCCCGGTTACAGTCCCTGTCCCGGTCCCTGTCCCGGTCCCTGTCCCGGTCCCTGTCCCGGTCCCAGCCCCGGTCCCTGTCCCGGTCACAGTCACTGTCCCAGCCCCGGTCCCTGTCCCGGTTACAGTCACTGTCCCAGCCCCGGTCCCTGTCCCGGTCCCTGTCCCAGCCCCGGTCCCTGTCCCGGTCACAGTCACTGTCCCAGCCCCGGTCTCTGTCCCGGTTACAGTCCTTGTCCCAGTCCCTGTCCCGGTCACAGTCACGGTCCCAGCCCCGGTCCCTGTCCCAGCCCCGGTCCCTGTCCTAGCCCCGGTCCCTGTCCCGGTCCCAGCCCCGCCCGCCGCGCTCCCGCTCCGGCGCGCTAGCGCCACCTGCCGTCTCCGGCCGGGAGCAGCGGGACCCCCGCCAGGAACCGGGAACTGTCCGGCACCGTGAGCTGGCAGAATCAGTCCCGAAAGTGACTTCTGAAACGTGAAAGAACTACACGGTTGTGGCACCCGGTACAGACTGAACGGGGATCTCGGAACAAACCCGGTCATTCTTAAAGGAAATCCCTCTGAGATGAGCAGCATCTACTTGCCAAATAAACAAATTACCTATGGGTTCATAAAGTTGATTCCCCAAGGCTTCAGGACCATGCAACAGCAGCTTTAATTATTAAGCACATCAAATTGAAAATAGATGGAGGAAAAGAAGAAAGGACAGGAAAGACATACCAACACACACATGCAAAATAGATGGAGAGAACATTAGCTAGTAATATTCTGAAAATGAACCAATTACTCATAATTAGCCTGTTATAAGCATCCCTCCCAACACAAGTGACCACTTTATTTATTTTTAGGAAAACAGTCACTGCCAGTAGTGAAGAATCACAATTCTTCATAATAGAAGCATTAAATACAAAACCTAATTCTCAAAAGAAATAAAATTAGGATGGTTTTATATGATGATGTCTTTAATTCACTCCTTACTACCCTCAAGGGAAATATTCATCCTAATTTTTATCAACACTTTTTGCTGACACAAGTATTTTCCTCATGACAAGAACTGAAAAGGAGAAAGTGTCCAACTGGCTGCAGAGTTACAATCCAAGTTTAAAAGACACACACTCCTAATTTATTAGATGTTCCAAAACCTGCAAGGTTCCTCCTCCAAAGAAGCAGGATTTCTTCTACTCCTTAATGTTGACTTTTTGCACTTGCATGGGGATTTAGACAAAACACAATCATCTGAAGCCTCAGAACCTCTAGACTGTCAGATTTTCTGCTAAAATTGGCAGCTACAGATCCTGTCAGGACTGAGGCAGCTGCAGAACAAGCCCTTTGAAGTGAACACAGCTTAGACTGAAACAGCTATGAAGAAAGGAAACAGCAGAGGAACCTTCTCTTTATTTTTAAAGCTTTTACTCGCAAATATTCACCTACCACTACGTGGATAGAAAGAAAGCCTCTTCTCTTGGTTAATTAGTAGTTGTTCTCTGTATGAGTCTCAGCCCAAGCCAGAGCAAACTTCAAAGGCCTCACTCATCAAATGTCACAGCACGAGCTCCACGTGAAGCTGCCAGTTCTGATCTGGTTGCACAGCTATGGCTCACGCTGGGCCTGGGAGCAGATCTGTACAACCAAGTAATTGCTAAGCAATTGTGTAACAAAAGAACAAACTTCTATTGAGAAGATTTGGCAAAGTCACAGCAGTGGGCAAGATGAGAACTTGAACAGTCTGCCAGCAGTACAATCCTGCTAGATGTTCGTGCCTCACATGACAGCATCTTCCTTACCCATAATCTGTGTAATCAGTGGTTTACCCCTTTTGTTCATTTGGCTTTTAATGTCCTTATCTGCGCCTGTGACACCTGCAGCTTTAAAACAAACAAATCAGATCTAACACAGACTACTTAAGACTGTGCCAGAGTTGAGGCCTGGATTTCATTTTCTGGCTATGCTCTGTAACACAAACATTCTGTAGCATTCTACTGCCACCAGTATGTAAAAGGGGAAGAAAAAAGGTATCAAGCTAACATTGAGGGAAGAATAAAACAGAGGACATGATTCATAAAGGAATGAAGCCTTGAGACTTCATCAAATATTAAACCAATAACATCTTCACACTCAGTAACCAATGTAATATAAATGCTGATGCACTAGTAGCATATACTTGTGATCTATCAGATACCTCTTGGTCAATACATCTTACAAACTCTTAAGGGCTCAAGTTCAATTCTCTATTTCTTTTTACTGCTTCATCAGGGCTTTTAAAACAATGTTGGGCATGAACGAGAGTAGTCATTACTATTTTGGAAGGATTATTTCACTTTTTTTGGTTTAGTTCTCTCCTAATGAAACAAAAAATAACAAACCAGGCTGTGATAGCCCCATCCTTCCCCAGCTGTTTTACCTCAGTGTCAACAGCCATCACACTCCTAAAAGGCACCGAATGGTTTAACTGACACTGAGAGGGTTAAGAATAAGCACTCATATTCATTCATTCAGGAGTCATTCTTACATTATTTTGGGACAATCAGTGATAGCACCTATTCAAAAATTATGCAATTTGTGTTCTGCCTTCTCAACACCCTCAGAAATAGGTGTGTGTAATGTTCATAACATTCTTAAAAAAACCAGAGTAACTAGTTCTTGTAGATCAGACACTCCAAAACTGCATTTTTAAAAGGCATTAACATTTTCATTTAATAAATTCACTTCAAATTGTAATTCTTATATTTGTTATAGCTAAACAGAGCTGTCATAACAAGAAGTACTAACCTCAGAATTCTGCTTAAGGAATTTATTAAGCACTCCACATCACTCTCTGCTAGAGCTACACTACAATTTTTCAGTACTTTCTAAACAAATTCCATACTTCCTCCTCCATTAAAAACATACTGTCTATAAACTCTTTCTAAATGATAACAAGATACTGACAACTTAAGTACTTTTTTTAGAAAATTGTATGAAGGAGAACTATTAAACCAGATATTAAACCAGCATGTCCCCACCCTTTCCAATTTCACAGACTTAAGTGGATAATGTAATACAGCTTTCATTAAATATCAGAACACTTCACAAGGATAATATTCGTCTCTGTGCATGAGTGCCCATTTCTCAACATGATTCCATGTATGCAGTGCAGTAGCATCAGGCACCAAAAATCTGTCCATTACTGACACCAAACTAACACACACGCCAAAAAGAGCTGAAAATTTCAGCCACTCATTTCCTGTTTCAGAACACTAAAGTCCTTCAAAATCTATTTCTCCTTTTGATTGCCCACAAATTAGAAACCCACATAGGTAAGTTTTCATCATGGTTTTTGACTAGCAAAATGTCTGTTACTTGCCAAGAGCTTTTTTATTCGTACTTAGTATAGAACAGTACTTAGTGAAAAAACAAATTTAGTGTCACTAAGTACTGTTCTATACTAAGGAATCACAAAACTAGCTTAAGATTTATATGGTATGTACTAATGCATATGATCCAAATATAAATACAGTATGAAAGTAAAATATGAAATACACTAAACCTTACAGGATGTTAATAATGACAAGGACCAGTTACTGTTACCTTTAAAATAAATAAAACTGCCATCCACTGGCTTGAGCAACAGTAAACAACAAAGCAGACAAGAATTTACATAAATTTATGTGTTGAAAAGTATTTAGTCCCTGATACAACAGAATATTTCAATCCTTTGTTTCCCCCTCCTACAGGGCAGTATCATCAAGTACAAAAGACACAGCAGAAATGGAAGTACAATGCTAAATAAATCCTACAGAACAAGCACATCTTCCCAATAGGTGGCAACACAATCCCAAAAATACAAAGAAGTTTATGCTTCTTTCTCCATCCACAAAGTAATGGAAGCCCTGTTACAACTTCAATCAATGAATGTGCACCAGTAATTTTAATCAAATGAATCACCGCATCTAAGGAACAGAAACTCTCAGGACAGAATAATGTCAAAGGCCAGAGAATTCAGAGAACTGAAACAAAGCATTTATTAAAAAGCTAATTGCCATTGAACAACTAACCTAATGGCTTATACTCAGAGCTTATCTGGGGGGCCAAACTACCACAAGCAGGAATTGCAGTAACAAAATATTTGAGCACTAAATAAATGTTAAGGAAGACAAAAAATTCTAAACTACTTCTGTTGTTGTTGACATCCACACCTTGGTCTTAAGCAGCACTTAATTTACAAAGGTTAGAAAAGGAGTGGGCACTTCTAAACAAAGTTTTCAGGTGACAACTTCATGACAGTAGGAGGTCCACATTAACTCCCTGATTCCTTGTAAAAAACGACAGGAAGTCAGAGTTCTTTTTCCTCAACAGTTAAACAACTGTTTTGTTTTTGTGCATAAAGCTATACAACTCAGGTCTAAATAATGACCACTTACTTGCTTTCCAAGCCAGCCACGTCCCGGTCCAAGGAGAGCGTCTCTGCGGTGATCTCCACCTTCCTGACGCTGCCGAAGAAGTCTGTGATCAGAACGTTCTGAGGGTCCCGCTGGAACAGGTCCGTTCGGTGCCCAGGCGTGGAAACACACAAGCTTTTTGGACAGACCTGAAACTGGAAACCAAGACGGACAATCACATCCTGTCCTTCATTCAACACTCTTTACAAACACCTTCCAGAATTAAACGACACTTAAAAAGAAAGAAAAATAATACATATAACTTGTAATGATTTCAGTACAAGCTCCACAGCTGAAAACAATGGTTGAAAAAATGCATTAAAATGCATAAACATCTTGATTAGGCATTTCTGAAAACCTTTTTCCTTACAATAATGCCACTGGAGTTTAAAAATGCTCCTGTGAAAGCCAACCATCCATTACATCTAACTGATAAATGCACAAATATATTGCTGAATATAGATGCAGCAATGCTGCTACAACCTTCCAGGAGTCACAAGTGGGCATAAATTCTTCATATTTACCAAAGGGAGGCATGCAAAATTAAACAAGCTTTGATAAGCAGTTACGTTGAAGGCTTCATAAAGAAGCAAAAATTTACATTTTGATGGGAAAAAAACCACAACAGTCTTGTTTCTAATTTATAGCCTACAAATTAATGCATAGCACATTCAAATACCAAAAATGCTTTATTTACATTACATTCACAAACATCCTGTGACACCTACAAACCTTATTATTCATTTTATCCATGCATTTTGTCTACATATCAGATCCCCTATATTCTGCACAAACTGCAACACCTGAAAGACAAAACCAGCACTAACAAAAGCAGAAGGAACAGATTTGTTGCAGCATTAAGAACACCTGACAAGACAGGATGTCTATTAAGTAATAGGTTTGTTATGTACCCAGCAGACACTGAAGGCAATATAAAAGCATGTTGGACACAAAGCCATTTTGCAGAAGTCCTACCACACTTGGCACAACACAGATCACCTGGTAACAGTGCAGGTTATGTGAGTCCTTCACATTCCAGCCACACAGAACGTTCTACACAAGAGATTTAACATACAGGACTAAGAATGTCACTCTCCACATGGGTGTTCATCCTTCTTAATCATACATTTTCCAAGTGATTTTCACAAACAGGTCCATCAACCAAGGAACTAAAGCTCACATACCTAAATTACACCATGGGTCAGCTCTTACAAGGTTGCATCCTTATGACAAAACCACAGGTCCTGATCAGCTCAGTGCAAATACAACTTGAATTATCCCAGACTACAACTGACAAAAACCTGTGAGTCTCAAGTCACTTCCAGCAGAAATACTGTGCTCAGCCTGACACCATATGCACAGGCTTTTGTTGCTCATTCTCTTCTGACAACAGAGCCCCACATTACAAAAAGTTTCCCAGAGAGGAAACAATCTATCTGGCTTTTCTTCATAGAGGACAGATTCTACCTCTCTGTTTCTCCCTCCCGCTCTATTCCAATTTCTCTTTTATCCCTTTTTAGCCCAAGCTTGTAAGCATATGGCATTAGGCTTCTTGTCCAGAGAGACCTCAGCTCACTTCCACCTTTACCTGAAGCTCATATACACTCAGCTCTTATTTTAACAATTCCCAACTCTCTTGCTGGCTGCTATCACACAGCTGCTAAAGAAAAGGTGGGGCAAATCAAACCTTGCTATCCTCCCTGTGGTGAAAATGAACTAGATTCATCAGCATCATGCTTCCCATATAAAAGCCATTTGTTAATGCACACACACAAAGCCTCTGCAGTTTTCATTTTCACCAAAACGCTATCAATTTTCTCTAGCTTTGCTCCAATTAAGGACACAAACATAAAAACTAAGTCTCTGAACTAAGCTATAAAAAGTATAAAAAGGATTTGTTCTAATCCCACTATTTGAAACATAAATTTATGCTGCAATTATACAATTAAGTCTCTTGCCAAGGTTTTGAGAGTATGAATGTCCTAAAAAACTGCATCAGCACTGAAAGTGGGAAAGTGATACTGCACCCAACTAATTCTAACCTGTCCCACAACAGTTTACTGCCACAATACTGATATGAATTTGAACAAAAATATGAAGTGGCAGTGAGAAGAAGATTTCAGTGTTAAAAACCTACCCATCTACTACCACTCTGAGAAAGGACTGCAAACCAATTGCACCACAGCAGACTAACATCAATAACCAAGGTCTTCTGACAAAAAAAAAGGAAAAGGGAAACACTGGCTAAGTTAAGCACACTTTTTCCTACATTAATTTTTTCAAAATTTTAAAACTTTTTTTTTTTCAAATAGAGCTAAAGAACTTCCCCAACTTTGTTATCTTAACTTTTCTAACAACAATTTAGCTATTTTATGACAAATGACAGCTAATTTAGAAATTAATTTGAATCTTATTTTAAAAGTTCAAATGTGCGACATTTCAATGCAGTCTTTATTTTCAGGGAATTGTGATCAAACCTATAGTCAGTCATTTGCACAGCTTTATGCTATCCCTTAGCAACACAGATGGAGCAGGTGGGGAGTAGGTGGAGTGGATTATGAAAAATGATGCATCATTCTTTGCAGGAATGCAATATCCAAATCCTAGGTGATGTGAAGAGAAGCTGTTTCAAGAGTGGTTAGAGAAAAGTAAAGAAGTAACAGGATAGAAGTGGTGTAACAAATACACAGTACTTCAAAAAGAGAAGAAATTAGACATATCAGAAGATCAAACAACTGAAGATCATTTAATTTTAAAGCTAGGTAGTGAGCAACATAAGTTACCCTGATCTTGGAAAGCATTAATTTAAACTTAAAAAATCAGAGTTGGAGAGTTGGATAGAGTACCTCCAGTACCTCCAGTGCCAGAGTATCTCCTGCAGCTGCTGGCAACAAAACCAGGTTTATATCTTTACCATGGACTAACCATATGTCATTTTGGAACTCTTAGATGAAGCCTTGAAAAGCACCGACTCAAAGTCAAGTGGTCACATTTGTTGAAATGCGTGCAGATTACAACTCAGTACCTAATCACACAATGGTCTGGGGTGGAAGAGACCTTAAAGATCACCTAGTTCCACTTTCCTGCCAAGGGCAGGGACACCTCCCACTAGACCAGGCCTTGAAGTCCCATCCAACCTGGCCTTGAACAGATTGTCACAAATCACAACATATTTGTGTCCCTTCTCTTCCACTCCCCGAGCACCAATCAGCAGATCAATGCATGATAAGATGACTTACATGATGTAAGGAATTTACCAGTATGGATAGCTTCCTTCAGCTCTCCTGAATGTTTGGCATATAAGCAAAAGTACAGTTAGGTATCTTCTACAAAGAGCTGAAAAAGTAAACTACTTGGCCAGCTAACAAATTTCTACACTTTTCACAATAATCAGATTAACATCCTCCTGGCCAGCCCACCTATACCACTTTCCAGAGAGTGTCTTACACAGCAGAAAGCACTGTTCCTTTTTATTACCTTTTATTATTAACACAAATTAATTTTCTGGTTTACAGTGACATTTGAATGAACAGGCTAGACAAAGATACTTAATCAATAAAGAACTTGCATATTTTTCTTTATCAAGATTTATTTTAAAGTTAGCTGTATCCCATAATTAGAAGGTATTATATTACAGGACAGAATTTCATTCCCATAGAAATAAGAAACTTGAGTCTTAGCCACTGAATCAATTCTGTATCAACATAAAATCTGCCAAGTGTGGGTTGTTTAGAGAGAATTCTAGCACACATGTAGCAGTCAGGCTAACACCATCCTCTGTAGACAGAGAGTAGTATAAAACTTTTGAGCAGCTGCTCCTTTTACAGAAATGAATCTATGACAATATGTTCTGTAAGTGGTGGCTTTTAGATTACTGATGTGGCACAGCAGGATTTACAGCTACAAAGTACCAAAGTATAAGCCATTACTACAATGAACCTAGCACAGGAAAAGATATGAAGGGTTAACAGAGAAAATAAAATATGGTTACTTTTTATGTCATCTCACCACTGTATTCATGTCACTGCTAGAGAGGCATTTTCATAAATTGTCATATGTTACCTGGTTGGCTTATTTTCTTCCTTCTGCTTCATACCTGAAATCTACAATAATGTTTGCCTCAGCTATAACTAAGTCCAAACACTGATGGATTTGTATCTATCTTGCTCTGGAATCTAAGCAGATATACAGATAAATTAGTCTTTGCAAGCATTTGTGATTGGACTTGTTAGAATTTTAACTGTTTAATCACCTTTGCAAAACAACATCAATGCCTGCTTTTCCACATCTGCAGTGTCTGTTATCCTGGTTTTAGAAGCTTCCTGCTAAAATAGTTCACATGCAAATGCTTCATTCTATTGGTATGAATATTTAATGAATACTTTATTATTCTTTTCAGCAAAAATACAAAATCTGGCTAATTTTGGTTATTCTTTTCTGGAGCTAGCAAAGCACTTTCAAATGAGGACAATCCTTGAAGTGTTACACAACTACCTTTAACAATGGCAAAAAAAATCCCTCCCTCCAAAGCTGCTTCCGAGAGAAACAGCAGGAGCATAAAAAGCATTTGAAGAACCCTACAGACAAAATAGATTAGTTTTGGAACTATTAAAGTCATTAGCATATTCATGAATGTTGAGTATTCTACTTACTAGGTCATTCATATTTGTCTGACTGGCAGGATGGATTTCTTCCAAGAACTCTAACACATAGAAGGTGTATCTGTCCATGAGATGAACACCAATCCCCAGGTCAGGTTGATGCTTTAAAAACAACACACAACAGTTATTGGGCATTTGCAGGAGAGAACCCAGCATTCAGGACAAGGAACAGAATGTAACAGCATACTGCAAAAGTTAAGCATAATTTTTTTTTGTTCTTAGGCAAAATATGCAAAGAAAATGGCTAGCTGGGAAAAAACCTCCTGTTGATAGGCTGAACAATGCAGCTTATCTATAAACTGTGTCCTGGTAATATCTGTTTCCCAAAAGGCAGGGAACTCCTTCTTAATGGTCCATCATGAATCTGTGGACTTTGAAAACGGGGCTGGGAGAGCCAGTGTATCTTACAGCAGTGCACGGGTTCAGGTAATCCTGACCAGCTGCTTTTGCTCTGGCTGGGATCACTCCTATGGCTCCTTCTGTAATTCAGCTGGGGTATAATTACAGCAGGTGAAAGTTAGCATTTTGTTTTGTTTTATATCAAGCATAGTAAGTCCTAGATTGACTATTCCTCACACCCATCTCTCAGCAGCCTTCCCATAAGATTCCTTGCTATTCCTAGGCAATGCATAAACTGGCCAGCAAGCACAGAAATCCATCATTAGGCTGGTTCTTTGGGACAGCACACAAAAGCAAGCAGGAACAGTACACTTACAAGTTTTGTCAAACCCCTACAAAATACCTTATCCATTCAACAATTAGAATAAGGGAAATCTTTAGTTAAAAGTCAGCAGGAATTGTGCTTTTAATTCAGGCATTCTGAAAACTGTCTTCAGGATCACATAAATCTACTTACTGATAAAGAATCTTCTCCTACTTGGCTGCTAGCCAAGGCCATTATATTGGGTGAATAAAATCGTTCATACATGGATGCTCCTTGACAAGTATCAATAATAAACAACAATTCATTGTACCTGAAAGAAAGAAAACAGCCTCCTTACCCATTTCTACTTAAACACCATATACATACTTTGTTTTTTAGTTACCAGGGCAGCTGCTCAGAACCTAAGTAACAGGAGCTCAGCCTGATCAATTTTAGGATGTGAGTTTGCTCAAAGCAATACCTTTGAGCAGCTCTAACTGCAGGAAGCTGCAAGCAAAAACTAAAACACTGCTTTCTGAATGCACAATTTTATTGACAATCGACAGTATCACTGCTGCAGGTAAGCAAAGCCTGCCAGTAAGACACACTTAAAGAGTGTGTTCAGGATATTCAATATTCAATGTCTACATAATGCTTCTTTCTCACCTCCTTTTCTGCCACATTTGTTCAAAGGCATCAGCAAGTTCTACATTTGTGATTTCTTCAGAATCTTGAAATTTTAGGAAACCATTTCCACCATGGCCTGACAGAAAAATCAGAAGTTAGGCAAGGATGTTATGTAGGTTAAAGGAAGATATACAGCCTTGTTGATTATTTTTATAAAACAAGATAAACACAATCCTCTTTCTGCATAGACAGTCCAACAAAATAAAATATTGGTAGAGTAGAAACAATACACATAGACCATTTCAACTGGAAATTATACTGGCTTAGTACTTCTTTACAGGCATTTTTTCTTAATTAGAATGACATGCTGAAACCAGGAAAAAAAAAAAATTCTGTCGATCCTTTTGTGCATTTGGACTACTGATGCTTTCAACAAACCCATTCAACTGAGCAAGTATCAACACACAGCACATAGAAACCTGCAATTACCTGTCATATATATTAAAATATTGCTTCTGTCATCAGAAAGAAGACGTTTAGATCGTGGTGTGCTTGGTGGGATTCTTCCCGTTAAAACACGCAAGAAATTTTCAACAGTAACCTATGAAGAGAAGCATAAAGTAATCTTCTAAAGATAAAAATATTGATCAGCTATAGGCTGGGTTACAGAAACTAAATAATGGAACACTAAAATATGCAGTGTATCTAACCAGACATAGTATGGTGTGGTATAAACTGCATAAACATTCTCTGCGTAAGGTTTTACTTCAGGTTAAGAATCATGTGGTACTTTTTACTATACTCCATTAACATCAGCCTGTTGCTTAATTATAGCAAATAAATCTACCACCATTATAATTTTTAAATACATTTACACTGATCTAAAAACTTGTCAGTATATAGCTTCATTGTGCCGAAGCTGCTCCTGTACTCACAAAATGCTCCAACATTAGTGTCTGTTACCATGGAAAAACAAAAGTTTAAATTCCCTCTGCAACTCAGGAAAGAAAAAAAAAGATCAATTCGGTTACATAAGTCTGAGTGATCAAATAAGACCTATCTGAGTGCAAGACATCCTACAAAACACCCCTTCCTTTTTAAGTACATGTGCACAGCTCAAACGCCAGCAGCAAATCCCAGGAAAAAACATGAAAAAAAGAATGTAGCTCTATTCCAGTTCTCTGTCTTCACTTCTTTGTATAAAGCTTCAGAGAAATAAAACATCTACTATGTACTTCAATACAATCCAATAAACCTTTAGCAATAATTCTACAGCACTATTAAACCAAGAAACTGATGTGTAATTTTGTCTCAACTGGTAAAGACACTGCCTGGTATGAAGGAATATTACATGAAAAGAAAGGTGACAGAATGCAGATTTGTATACACTAATTGCTTTGCAGTAATTGCTTTGTGATTAAGTTATGGCTTTTGTTTTATTTTAGGAGCATATGCTTAAGATTAGGAATTTAAGTACATCTACCTAATAAACAATTCACTTGCACACCAAAATTTTCATAGTAATTTTTGTGTTGCCAAGATGAGACACTGAGCAGTCATTTCCAGAGAAATTTCAGTAATGTGATTGTATTCCATTACTTAAGATAGATATATTAAGCATGTTTCTAGTATAATGAACTTCAAATACAAACTCAAATATCAAGGAGGGGAGGGATATGTATTTTAGACTCATCAGCTGATATAAAAACCCAGCCCAAAAACAGTAAGAAATGAACAGAAAGGCTTCCTCAAACTTCAGAGATGCTGCACAAATCTTTAAACTAACACTAAAAAAGAAAGAGTCAGTGTTTTAATTAAAGCACAGTTACCTCATAGCTTCTGTAATCCACTTCCACATCATCTCCGTAGACATTTAGCTCCATGTTTTTATGACTAAACACAGTAGCAGGTTTGGGATTTCTGGGATTACATGCCATATCATCTGCCAGCATCAAGACAATGTGACTGTGAAAAATAAGAAAAAAAATATTTCAGACATTCTACTTTCACATAACAGACAAACAGAAATTAGAACAACACTCTTTAACAATTACAGCCATAGCTTGGATCATTAAAAAGATTCCTGAAATTGCAAGTGAAACTTTGCATAGTTATACCCTATTTCCTATGTTGCTTTTCCTTTGGAACAACATTGCTGCACTTTTCACCACGCTGATGTGCTTGCATTCTTTTTCACTTTTATCCAGTTAAACTGGGACGAAAAATGTATTTCCGTACTGATTCAGATAGCATGAGATCTTTAGTGGCACATTTGCAGGAACTGGATTCACCAAGATTACCTCACCTATCAGGAATTCCCAGCCTCTTGACACTTCTGTACACTGAAAGAGTATTTGCCACGTGACGATAATTAAACCAGAATCGAGATGTACACACCTTGAAACAAAAAAAAGATATTAAACAGTGTAAAGATACAAACTGGCCTGATACGTTGCATCAGAAGAACATGATTACAGGAATATTTAAAAAATAGTAACAACTCAGAAAGAATATAGTAACACCAAGAAACTCATGATATAAATTATGCAAATCTTAGTTGTCCCAAAGCAAAAAATTCTGAAAATAAAAGTTAAAAAAAAAACGTTCCTAGCATATTGACTCAAGATACAATTGTCATAAACCCTTACTAAACATAGAAAGTGGCACTTCAGGGAATAATCCTGCAACAGCAAGTGGATAAAATTTTTTCATTTACTTTCTCCCTATCAAATGGAAGAGAGATCAAAGGAAGAGTTCTCATCTCAACAGCAATCCCATTACGGAAGCACTCTTCACAAAGGCACAAGTGAATTAATTCACGTAGAAGCCACACACAGGGGAAAATGCACTGAGGACATTTGCATTTATACAGTCCAAGTAAGAGCAAAGTGAGCTCTAACCAATACAAATATAAATTCATCTGGATACAAATTCTCAGAGTTTAATTTCTACTGTTCTAACAGGCAAGGGGTCAGGTCTCAGCCATTCCCTTTACTTACACACCCCCTCAATCAGGTTCTGATTCAGACATTCCAAAAGCTTCTAGAAGAGGTGACTTTAAAACCCAAAAACAGAGATGCAGGAAAAAGCATTTAGATAGTTTTTTAATTTTCCAGCTCTAAATGTAGAGCTGTAAGTCACACTACATAGCATCTCTCTATTCTTTTCATAATAAGAACTGAGTTGTACTTAAGTAATAACAAAATTCAGCCTGAAAGGATCCTCTTCTGTATCTATCGCCCTGTCAGTTAGGAATTCCAAAAAACCCCACAGGAATCAGTCCATGAGGACATTTGCCTTTCAGCAAGACTTAATGCTCTGAAAACTGTGCCCAATTAAGCTGAGATATTTTAAGGTACTATCACCTGCCCTGTCTCCAGTACCTCCCTTAGAGCACAGTGGAAAGTGCCTAAGCTTTAAATACAGTTATCCACACTGCAGCACATTAATTCAAGCTATTGATGAGGTGGGATTGCAGTTTGATCCCAGGTTTGAAGTGCCTGACAGCAGTAACCTCTCTCTGGTTTGCTGCTTAAAAAATTAGCAGCAACTGTTACAAAACTCAATGACGAACCACTGAGAAAATAAAACCAGCAGAAAATCTGTTCAGCACAGACAGTATAGGTTCTTGGACCTAATTTTCCACCTTCTTTATGTGTTTTTATAGGTACTAATAAAAGCATCTATTTGTTAATGGTATTAAAATTGTATGTTATGTTTTAATAGTTTCAAGTTTGTACATTGTAGAATATAGAAATTATTCCTTCAATTAGTTACTGTTAACTTTCCTTTTATATTGCTAAATTTTAGTATCTGGAAAACAAACAGCTGCTACTGAGTAATTACAATAGTGTTCTGAAACAAATTAGTCATTAAGACCTGAATTGTGATTAAGAACCAATTGCGCAGCATGATTCAAAGCTAATAAAACTTACATGGCAAAGAAAAAAAGAATTAGGGTACAGTCAATCTAAACACTGTCTTGCCTCAGCTGATTTTATTCCCAGTCTGTTATCACAAGGTAACAGATTGACTAAGAACAAAAATGAGATATAAATTCTGCCTTTCTGGTGAAGGAGACCAGACTTCCCTGGTATCAGAATTACACCTTTTTTTCAATATGCAGTATACTAATTTAACTATTTTAATGCTTTTGGAACTTTTGTTTTATGAATTCTGCCACATAGCTAGATACATTGAGTGCTTGAAATTTGGTCATATTGAAAAGATAATTTCATTATAGTGTAATAAATTTGCAGGCACAATTTGAAATTTATTAATTTCCAAATGTTTATCTTTCCATTTCTTTCAAATGAGCATGACTCTTGAATGACTGTTGCAATTGCAGCTCCTGCAGCAAAAAACTGTCAACATTATTGGAGGAAAACAACCTGGACTGTGCTTACCAAAACTGCCCAGTTATTTGTATGTCCACTTCTAAAAAACTGCTCTGCTTGATCCTGAAAGGTGAAAAAAAATTATATTTTTCAGCAATAAGAAAGAAATGACCACTCATAGTTTTGTTATTTCCACAACAGTGTTCAATGCACAGGTTTACCATACATTGATACTGAATAGACCTTAGAAAAGCTAGAAGAGAGGTGTTTTTCTTAACATTTGTACATTTCATGTCAATTAACTGCTCCAAATCTTTGCCTGAAACTTGCTACAGAAGAAAGAATTATTAGTCACTTGCACCTTAGTTTAAAAAGCCCACACACCTCTACTCCAAAGGACACGCCAAGAACAAAATAATGTGATTTATTGACCTACAGTTTCATCCTTAATGAGAAAAGAGGCTAGGATTCAATTCAATTTTCAAAAGCAGGTAAGAGAATCTGCAGTTTGAACCCACTTTAAATCCAAGGTGGTTACATTTATCTTCCAAAATCAGGATCGATGACAGCAACCTTCTGTATAATGTGGTCTCCAGAGTTCCCACTTTCCTTTGCAGGTAAGAGGGCCCTTTCTCCTCAATAGAGAGCATAAATCAGGACACAAGAGAGGGCTAAGACTTCACAGAGGTAAGGGAATTTGTCTCGGGGCAACAACCCAAATCTGCTGACTCTTAAATCAGACTCTATTAACGCTGATGAGTTCTAGGATGATGCTTGTGGCCTTGAACAAAACACACGGTAACAGAAATAGTGTTGTACTTCGAGCTGCAAACAACTTGCAGTTTAATTACTCATCCAGAGATTGTAATATTTCTATTGTTCGGGGTGCGGGGGTTGTTTGGTCCTAGTCGTAATTAATTTCAAGCATAACAACTTGTTAATAACGCAGAATTCAAAAGCAAACAACACTCCAGATGTAGCGTGGGCACAGTGCATTAAGCTAATTGCTGAGACATGAAATTACTCCCACCTGACAAACCCACCGGCACCTGCCGTGGGCAAGCGCCCCGCACCTGCGGGACGGGCACCGGGCCGGGGAGCGCTGGGAGCGGGGTCCGGCAAGGGGCATCAGACACTCGCCACAAGTTACAGTGCGGGACAAGGAGAAACTGAATTTCAGAAACTCACAAGAGGATGAAAAGTCTGGGGGTTTGTAACTTTCAGCAGTTTGAACAAGGCACCGGCGCTCTCAGTACGCAGAGAGCCGCGGGTCCGCCCACGGGGCAGCGCCGGGAGGCTCCGCCCGCCGGGAGGCAGCGCTGGGAACCGCGGCTCAGTTTCGGTGCCCGTCGTACCGACAGGGCCCCTCCTGCGTGCCGCCAGCGCCTCCGGACGGCTCCGCGGGCAGCCCACGGGCGCGCTCCCTGCCCGCCGAGGGGAGGCGATGGGGACGCCGGCAGCACCGAGCCCCAGGCGCCGCCCGCCCGCTCTCTCGCTCGCTCTCTCGCTCGCTCTCTTCATGGACCGCGGCTCCCCAGCCCCGTACCTGGAGGCCGCCGGGCAGCGCTGCGCCGCAGCAGCCCAGCAGCAGCAGCAGCGCGGCAGCGGCGCGGGCCCGGGAGGCGCCGGGCACGGCAGCCGCCATCTCACCCCGCCTCCTGCGCGGGCCCGGCCGCCGCGGCTGCCGGAAGGGGGGCGGCGGCCTGTGCGCAAGTTCCGCGGGGCGGGAGCGCCTCCGGCCCTGCCCGGTACCGCCGGTCCGGCGCCTCGGAGCGCTGCCGCTGCTGTGAGCGCGCCGGGGTTTGGTCACGCACTGAGCTCGCTCGGCCTCCTTGGAGAGCCCGCCCCAGCCCGGGTTGGCATGGCAGAGGGGCGATGGCAGCCGGTCTGGCCGTTGCCTTGTCACGCGAGTTCGCCGTGGCTCCGTCGTGAGCCGGTGCTGGAAAACGCCTTTGGCTCCTGCGGGTGAAACAGCAGCCGTTCCTCTCAGCCGCCTTCCAAGAATTCCGTGAAATCCTGCGCTCTAAGAGAGCAGGGCATGGCGAGCTGTGATCCGAGGGTGTCATCAGGTCTTGGTGGCCACAGGGCTGCCTTGGAGAGTGGAGGGGACGGCTCGGGAGAGGGACCACCTTTGGCAAGGGAGGGAGTGGGATCTAAAGGTAGATTTTTTTTTTTTTTTTTTTTCATGGAGCCTTGCTATAGCTTTGCCTGTAGTGCATACATCCCTCAGACCTGATGCATCATCAAATTTTTATTTCAGTGTATTGAACCACTTGGTATGATTCTTTTATTTCCACTATCTCATCTTGTCACTGCTTTGTTCAATTGCCTGATGCCTTCCATTAGTGAAGATGCAGAATCTGCCCTGAACCATGGAAGCTATTTCCTGCTCCATGTACTTGTCACCAGTAATGACTTTTTCAGACAGGAGCACATTTCCATGTATTGATGTTGGAATTTCAATAGCATCACGTTTGCTGTTTTAAAGCATCACTGAGTTCCTTGACAAAAATAATCACCTGTTATTAGATGGTACTTACTCCCTTCAGAATACCATAGCCACCAGCTCCTGTTGTGCCTGAACCCTTCTCCTGTGTCAGCCTGTTGTGAACCTGCTGAGAAGTGCTATAGTTGTCAATGTCTGTTGGTGCCTGCTTGTAAGTTGCACTGTTTGTCTTCTTCTTCCAGAAAGCTAAATGAAGCTTTTTTCTTGCCCCTTCAAATGCTGCCACTTAGGTCTCTTGATCATTCCCAGATGTGGTCACAATGTGTCAGTAATTCTAAAGGATATACAAGGATAATACTAAAGGATCTCTCCAATCATGTATTCATGCCGTTTGGTAAAGAAGCTTTTTTCTTGCCCCTTCAAATTCTTCCACTTAGGTCTCTGATCATTCCCAGATGTGGTCACAGTGTGTCAGTAATTCTAAAGGATATTACAAGGATAATACTAATACTAAAGGATCTCTCCAATCATGTATTCATGCCGTTTGGTAAACTGATGAGTTGATTTCACGTGCCTCAACTCAGATAGCACCTCATTACCTTTTTGCTCCCATATGGAGTTGGCAGAAAACATGTTACAGAAGGTCTGAACCTGTGACTCAGCTTCTTTCAGTTAAGCCTACTCCCTTGTTCTTTGCATTTATTACAAATATTCATCCTTTGGTAACATGCACCTTTTCACACAGACATAATGTCAGCAGCTGTATCCTGATGATGCATCTTGGACCTAGACATGAGTTCTGATGTTTGTACCATGTGAAAAGTTATGTCAAATATGGCCAAAAGGTAACTTTTGGCTTCCCAAGAAACATTCCTTACGTGAGAAGTAATGAACATCTTTTCTGTGTATAAAATTTAAAATTATCGTGTTTGCTTACAAACTTCTGAACCTCCTGAAATTTGTCTCAGAGGTGACTGTAACTTTTTCATTCTCTGGAATGCTAGACTTTATAGTTTTAATAGCATTCTTTAAAGGTCACTGTGTACGATTTGCTACTTAAGAAAATAAACTTAAAAAGTGGAAAAAACCCTCATGTGGCATTGGAATGATACAAACACAGGTTAAAAACCATAGCAAGTTTTCCTTACATGAAAGATCACTTGTATGATGTGGTACCATGGTTACAGGTAGTTGGATTCGCAATCACTGGGAAGGTTCAGCTGGCTCCTGATACAAAAGTGTAGCTGCAGACTCCCGGTTCTTGTGTCACCTGGTGTCATCTGCAGCGTGTGAGCAGAGTTTGAATCAGCCACAGGCACACTGCAGGGGCTCCTCTTTTATTGTGGGTGTTCAGGTCCTGTTGCTGCCTTTCCATCCCAGGGCAGAGGCAGCACTGAGTTAAGGCAAGCTCAGTTGCACAAGCTTTTTGGAATATTCCAAAAGAATGGCCATTGTTCCCTCTGATTAATGTTCTGTGTAATACAGTGCATCACCTTCTTAGGTCTGACTCTGGTTTGCCTTCTGAATTCCCTTAGCCTGTTTGAGTGTTTTTGTTTTTTTTAATGGATCTAATTCTCCTTCTACTTCTGGCTCTTATTTCTTTACAGGCTCAATCTTTCTGGGCTTTAGTATTCATCAGACATGTATGAGTGTGCCAGTGCTTCAGGCATTATTCCTGGAGGTGGTATCACGTCTCTTTTTTTTTCTCCAGTAAGGCAGTACCAACAGATTTGTCCTCATTTTTTTTCATCTTTATTCCCTTAGGCAGCTCTCAGAACACACTTCCATGCCTGTATGGGATTTTTTTTTTTTGTCTGGAAGTAAAGCTCTATGCTGTCTTCTTCTGTTTCTTCATTCTGCTTTGTTTCTATGCTAGTAACAGTACTTTTCATGCTCTGAGTGTCTTTAGCTTGACCTTTGCCACAATGTGTCTTGTACTTCATGGTGAGTAATTAGAAAGGACACCAAATGTGTATTCCGAACTTATTTGTAATTAAAACAATTGTTTAAAAAGCTGCTGTAACTGCAGCTGCTATTCGCATTGCTGCACATCTTGGTGCCCTTCCAGATTCTTTCCTCCTCCAGCAGGTTGCTCAGGCCCTAATTCTCTAATCTATACCCTCTAGAAATTGCCCTTTATGAACCATCTGTCAGCTTGCTCCTGTCCAGCATGGGGCAAACAAGCCTTGCCTTCCACTGAGGAGGAGCAGAAATCCCAAGTGTAACCCCATAAGCTCCTAAATCAGGGATTTATGATACTAGAGTTCCCCTGACACTTTCTAATCATGAAATTGTCATCAAAAATACCAATTAAATATCCATAATTTTGTTAGTATTAACCTTGGTTGTATTACCTGTTTGTATCATAGTGCATCTCTTCCTTCTTCTATACTCTTGATCACTGTTCTGTGTCTGCTTTCCTGTTTGTTTTAGACTTGCATGTAGTGTCTAATAATTGCCTACTGTGTAAGAGAAAAAATCTATCTTTGGCTGTATTTATTATGCTTCCAAAATAAATATTAAAAGAAGCTCTTGCAATGACATAAGTCAACAAGAGTGATTCTTAAGGAATCATCAATAATAGCTGAACTCTACTATCCCACTTAAAAATGCAGATTTATTGCTTTCTTCCTTTTGACTATCAATACAATAGATTTTTAAAATGCTGAAACTACTGTAGTTTGGTATCTCAGCTGATAAAATGGCAACAGTAATTAAATTATTGATTGATCTCACTCGTTTGGGTTTTTTCCCCCTTCTGTTAATGGAAGGCTGGCTTGACTAAAGAATGTTTGTACTTTGAAAAGGTTCACAATAGCAAATTAATACTGATAAAAAATAGGCAAAATTAATATGGTGAGAATAATAGATACAGAACTTCCTAAGGAAAATTATTTGAAAGAAGCCTTGTTCCTAATTTTACTGAGCTGAAACTCAGTTGTACTCAAGGGTGTTTGTCAATAGATTCTCTTTGCACTCTGGCTAAAAGCAGTAGACAATACATTTCTGTTCAACTATAGCATCAAGTTGCTTAACTCCACACTGGAATCAAATGAGACAGCATTTGTTACTGTTATTTACAAAGTGGGATTATAGAAATAATGTTTTACAGGACTTCTGAGGTCAGAATGGGACACAGGCAAAAACCTTGAAGCCTACAATGAAATTCAGTTGACATTTGTTCTTAATGAATTAACCACCTACCTTGTCATCAGTTCTGTTCTGTCATTAATGATGTAAATATTACCAGGCATTGAATTTCCATATTGTTGAATTGTGTAATAAACCAGTATTTCATCTTCAGAAGACATGAAGTTACCAACCATTCCAACAGTTTATTCTGTAGGTAAAAAAAAAAAAAAATAAAATATGAGAAAAGAAAATGTGGAAAAACAGTGGCAGCTTATTGAGATAGTTTATTAGGTCACATTTAGTCTTTGTGCACCAGTATTTTTCTCAATAGAAAAAGCTGAAAATATTTTCTCAAATCATTATTAAAAGAGCAAAATTGGGAAAAAGACAGCAGGAAACCCTCCCAATGTATTATTTATTTAAAACATTATTTAAATTACCCTCCCCATTGTATTTTTTCATTGATATTTTAGAATGGTTCATTCTCAAATAGAAAATTAATGGACTTCTTAATTAGGAACAAGATAAGAATCTTAATTAAATTGCCCTAAATACAGTTAAATTTAGAACCAGTTTTACTTTTGAATTCAAGAAGTGGATAGAGCATTGTGTGTTTTAGAATCATTAAGAAGCCATCACTTTTATCCCAGTTCTGACATCTGTATGATAAATCTCTCCTGTGGGCTGAACTCACCAAGTACCTGAGTGTCTCAGCAAAGTTCTCCCTGTAGGGATTGAGCTGAAGTGGCCTCAGCTCTGCTGGTTAAATTAACTCAAATAAAGGGCAGTGTTGCTGACAGACTCATTTAGCTCCCAAACCAATACTTAAAGCTATTGTGTGTACTCAAACTAGTCTTCAGCCTGCAATCTAAATATAACCTTTTGTCTTTCAAGTAATTGTCTTATTTGCAAGCAAGGGACTTTGTATTCCATTGAGGACTACTCATCAGCTATATGAGAAAACCAACAAAACATTAAAAAAAAAAAGCCTGAATGCACACCAGTTTTACCTGGAAAAAGTTAGTATTATAAAAATCTTTAGTAGAAATAAGATCTACAGTGAGCCATGAGTCAACTTTTTAAAAGGTTACTCATAGTCCAAGTCCAATAACATTGATTAATGTTAAACATTTGTACAGTGACTAAAACTGAATCCAGTATATTGCCAGGAAAGGTTATGCAGATCAATGTGTGATGGGTAGAAATGTCATTAAACCTGATTAGTGGAAGAGTGTCTTGAGAAGCAAAATTTAATACAAATCCAAAATTAGGCCATTAAGGAATTTAAATAAATATTCTTAATGAAATTAATAACTTAATTTTTTAAATTTGTAAATATACATTGTTGTTGTTCTTCTTCTTTTCCTTCTTAATGTTTATCCAGGAGATTTGGGGAAGAGCAGATTGAACCAGCCCAACAAATTTTTAGACAAAACCTTACTTGTAGTTTTAGGAGCAGTTGCTCAAGAGCAGATCAGCAAACCTTAATAATTTCTTGGTCTACTCCAAATGTGTAAAGCAGAGAGCTCATTTTCTTCTCTCTTTATCTTCATTTACCAGGATTGTGTAAAAGCTGCTGTGGATCAGGTGGAAAGTGCTCATGCTGAACTAAGCATGGAGTATCCTTCAATAAACTACAAGTTCTAACTCCATGCTCTTGGAAATTAAAAGTATCTGTTTCTGTAAGCTCATTTACCAGAAACTCTTCCCAAGTACAAATGCCAGAATGACTTCATAAATTGAAATCATAGTGCTTGGCAGCCAGATTTTGCTATGATTTGTAAAAATGAAGTCTCTTTGAAATTTCTTTCTGCACAGGTCAGTAAAAGGCCTTTTCACCGTGACAATGCTGGCACTAAGCACAAGGTGGAATTCTACTTTAAAAATTAAATGAGCTATTACTAAGCAGAAAGTCTGGAAAAAAACAACATATTCAGCAAGAAAGTAAATCAGTGACTTGTCCACCCACCAAATACTTCCTTTCTTAAAAGCCAAATTGTGTGGCCTAAGTTAATGAGGATATGGTGCAAACTGAGAAGAACTGCCCACAAAAGAGTGCATTGTTGTGAAATCGATGAAAGTTTTTCTATATTGTTTTGCAACTCACGAGTGAAGAATTCAAGCCCTTTGTTTTTACCTGTCTTTTATCTTTGTGCTATGGAGTGTATCCTGATGAGATTTTTCTAACTGAAAGAGAACATCCAGAAAAAGACCTAGTGATAACTGGAATTACCAATACATGAACATCTGCCTGTCATTTCTGTGTATCTGTCCTGTGATCTGAACTGGTTGTTTTTGCTGCTAAATATCTATATTACATGAAAATGTAAAAGCTACATTTGCTGCAGTTAATGACCTTTTACATTTTAAGGTAGGCATTTGAATTTACATGTTCACTCAAGGTTATTGATTTTTACATGGAGAAAAGACACCCATCAGTCAATCAGTTTCAATTAATCAATGCCTTAATGGATGCATTTGCAAAAGTATTATCTCAGCAAAAATCACCTTCTTGCACTTGAGCTCTCTTAGTTATCAAGGATTTCCTTAAACAAAATTTCTCTCATTATAATATTATGTAAATGCTTAAAGACCACCTTGCATTTTAGTTGCATGTGCATATTAAATATATATCTCAAAAAACAATAATACATCTCTTTGCCAGGTACAGAAATGTAAGGATTTCAGATCTAAGTTTCACAAACAGAACAAATTAAGACTATTCCTTTCAGAATAGTTACATCAAAATTATTATATGAGGTGAAGGGTACATAACTTCCCTTGCTATTTAGCTTTAGAATAAAGATGGTAATCATTTTACATTGTTAAATGTAAAAATAATTACTGTTTTTTAGCTGTACAGCACCTCTTACAGAAAGATCTCAAGGCAGTCAGTGTTAATTTCATGTCATTTCAAACCTGGATACTTCAAACACGATTCAAAAATATGGGTGTTGCTAATTTGTATTCATTTTTGCTTTCATCTGATTCTGTTTCCCTGCATATTTCCACAGTAGATTAGGAAAACAGTTTAATTTTTTTAAATTGGTATATGTTATCATGTTGTAAGAAGCATTTTTAAACCAGATTCTTTTCCATGGATTGATTTTTGTCACATAGGAGACTAAACATATTTTGCCTTCTTTATATCCTCATCTAGGAACCAGATGAGTATGAACTATCTTTTCTCTTTCCTTCAGTAATTCTGCGTCTAGTTATGATGGTCTAAAATTGCCATATTTGTTTTCAAATCCTTTTGTAAAATAAATTATTCTTCATTCATTATGCTATTTATCGCCTGTGAATTCTTGATACAGAATATATTTTCTCTCTTGTAGGAGATCCTCATATGTTCATAAATCAAAAATTTATTTTGGAAAGGAAGTATGTCTGTCTGTATTGGTAATGTTGAATGGTAAAACCAGGATATTTTTCCAGAAATTTTTCGTATTTCAATAAAAAGAAGTCAGCTAGGAAAGCTGTACATTTTAACTTTGCAGGTCATGTTTCACTTTTCCCTTGTCCAGAGGCTGATAGAGTAAGCTTCCAGTAGAAGGCCAGTAATCAATAACTTTCAATCAATGTATATAGAAAAATGTCAGCTACACTACAGGGTAATTCCAAAAACTATTTCCAAAACTGATTTAGGGGTGATTTAGCTGTACATTGTAAAGAAAAGAGTAATTTAAGTTTTCTTCAAATATTCAAGTCTTGTCCAAATAATACCAACTCAGCTGTAAGCCAATGACCACTTTGTCAAATATACAAAAGTTAAAATAGGGTTTTTTTTTTTAAATTCCTGGGCATTTTTAATAACTTGGAAAACCACAACCACTGAGTTTCTTGCTTGTACATTTTAAATGTCTTTTTATAGTAACCTGCCTCTGCTGCTAAGGAGTTCACATAGGAGCAGAACTTTGTAAGTTCTCCTGAAAGCAGAGATCCTTAATTAACTTCTCCTGAACCCTGCCTTGTGTCATGACTCCAACATCCAGCCAAGGTGGATTTGCTTTCCAGAGCACAGTTGCCTAATCTCTAACAAGGTATTTGTAAGGCAGAGCCCAGGGTCCTGTGCAGCCCTGCAGTTCAACAACTATTTCATTTTACTGGGTAGCATGACAAGAAAAAGAAAGGTCTTGGTGATTCAACAAGTGCTGAAGATTATTACTAATTTCCAATGTTATAAACTACACGGTGTTAGGTTCTATCAAATACTAAGCTGTTATATTTTCTTCCATTTAGCCAAAATGTTTTCACCCCATGCCATGTTGAACCTGAGTTCAAGTTCAAGCCTCACGTGATAGTTCCATCAACAGTTAACTTCACTAATAAGCCATCTGGCAGGGTGTCAGCTTCTATGGGAAACAGGTGTTTGATCCAATTCTCATTTGTTATACTGTCAAGAAAGCTTTCACTGAAGTTGGTGACTAAATTCAGGCAATGTTCTTGTATGTCAGCAAAAAGGCAGGATGAATTTCAAATTAACATTAAAACATTTCTATGGTTAAAACATTTTCCAATTTCTCTCACGTCTCTCAACTCTAGCCCATTGTATCTTCAGGTGCAATTTCTTTATCTTGCCTACATTCTATGTTCTGATTTGTATCTAATTATTACATAATGTGCATATTTTAATCTCTAGATACTGCGTTCTATTCATTGCAATGCAAGAACAAGAAGTTAAAGAGATGAGTTCAAGAACATTAGATCATTAAAAAATGACTTAGCCAAAATTAAAATCCTCCCCCCCCACCCAAAATGTGTTACTTACTGTAGAATTCAGAGTTGTGCGCCAATACCTGCCAAAGTTACAGCCCTTCTGTGTCTAGAAAAGAGGATTTGGACAGTCATTCCTCACTTTATTATGGAATATAAAATATAAAGAGAGCTTTAGCTCTAGAAAAACTAACAAAGAGAAGTAAACACCAGTGACTGACCAACATTTTGACAGCTACTGCTCTGTGCTGAATACTGGATACACACTGAATACGAAAATAGAAAACTGTACTTTTTTTACCAGAATACTACAGTTATCACCATGGCCACTTTTGAAAACAGAACATGCCATCATCATTCCATTGTGAAACCTAATTATAAAAAATTGCAATGTCATGAAACAAGACTTTTTTTTTCCTTAAGATTTATTTTATTCTTTGGAATACATGTACCAACCATGCACCTGATCAAAATTAATGGTCCTCATTTTTGAGTAGTGAAAAAAAAATCTGCACTTATAAATGCCTTTCACACAAGAAAATAGCCCATCCAGGAATCCTTCTTGGCCCTAGGTAAGAAAAAATTATATCAAACAAAATTATAGTTTTTTCCCTTTGACTTAACTTCTCAATGTTTTGAGCCACTGTAAAGATATAAGCATCAAAAAATGTTGAAGTTTTCTCAATGTGAGCAATTCCTGAAATCACTATGTGAGTTTTCTAAGCCCTTCATACAGGAAGTTGGTATTACTTGCAATTCATTTAGCTAAAAAAGAAATAGTCAAAATGCTTATCTTTTCAAGAGCTGTACATTGTGAAAGATGATTTTCAAGTAGGGAAGATTTTCACTCTATTACTGAATAACAAGTTATAGAAATAATGTTGTACAGCAGTAGTCCATTTAACCACTGAAATAAAACCCAAATGCCAAGTAACAGGAACTTGTACTTTCTAACAGTCTTGAGCTCCACAGTGTTCCCAAGATGAGGTCTGTAGCCGTGCTTGAATTCTTTTCTATTCCCACAACCACCACCCACAAGTCATTATTCAGTTCAAACCTGTTTTATTGACTGAATTTTGCTGTGGTTTTTTGTATTTTCTTTTGGTGGTTTTTTCCTACAGCTACACAAGTTCCCTTAGCTCATAAAGAATAAACTAGATGAACAGAAATTATTAACAAGGGAAAATGCATAGATTAGAACCTTAAAATCTGTGGTTGGATCATTAAGACTTTATTGGACAAAAACCACATCACATTTGTAAGTTTTTAAAAATCAGTATCTACTGATTTGCAGTATTTAATAATCAGTTACTGAAAAATGGTAATTTTATTTATAAAATAATCCTCCTGAAGAGGAATTTCTGTAACACTGTGAGGAAAGGGGGAGATTCAGTTTAAGTGACACAAAATAAAAGCAAAAACATCAAAAGGCTGCAATGGATCAGACAGAAGGTCTGTGTAAGTGCTCAATCTGTGTTCTCCCCAATACTGAACCACTGTCTTAGGGACAAGGAAAACCTCTACAGGTCCGCCTGAATTTCATCTTTCAGAGATTTAAAGATTTTCTTAGGTAATAACCTTGAATTTAGTAAGTTACATAATGCTGTACAGTATCCTAATACTATCTAATTATTATAAGCCAAATCAAGGATAAAAACTTAAATACAAAAATATGCATTATAAATGGGGATTATTTAAGAAATGTTAACAAGACAGAGAAAAAGCAATTTTACATGAAAATAAAGATGCATAAGAAAAACTTCTATTGCAAATATTAGAAGCTGCAAGAAATATATGTTACAGATTTAAGAACTGCTAAAAAATGAGAAGGGAAACAAAATGACATAAAAGCCAGTGGTCAGAGGGGTGTAAGAGCATTTGAAAGAGCAGCTTTTCTGAAGAAAGAAGGAAAACCGTCCTTACAACATTTGTGCAATGTGCTTTCATAGATCTATCAAAAGCAATTGAAAGACTTCACTACATATTTCAGTTCTGTATATAAATTATCAGATGATGTGATTATGCCATAGCATGATAAGGAAACATTCTCCATTAGAGCTGTAGTCAAGTAAGTTTTATAAATAGTAGTCACTAAAAATAACTTGGATAAGTTGTATTGGAGTTTTAAAACAGCTGGAAAGGACAGGAAAGGGAAAAACTGGAAAGGCACTCTAAGAACTCTTGAAATACTTACATTCTGGGAATATGCTAGACCGGTACTTTCTAAGGGTGGTGGCATAGGGAATTACAGCCCTGGCCATCTAACATGAAACTTAGTGAAAAAACATAATTGGTATATAGCTTATATGAAATTTAATTAATGCCTGACAATGCCAGCTTCTGAAATAATCATCTCAGATCTATGCACAAATGCTTGTTCAAGAAGGTTCATTTTGACTGATGAAGAAAAAAAAGTGCTGGTCTGATGCCATTTACTTACTGCTGCAAGGTATTTTCTTTAAGAAACCTGAGTGAATCAAAATTAATTTGTATATATATTTAATGATTAATTGATTGGCCTCAAAAGTGAAGTGTGAATGGGAAATACTAAGTGACTTTCTGTTTTGGTCCCATAGGAACTATGGTTTGGCCATGTGCTGTATAATATTTGCAGTGATTACCAAAACCAAAGAAAAACACTGATACCAGTGGCAGGTAACAAAGACTGGGGCAGTGGGATCTCCCAGAAGGGACAGCTCACGGGCACTGAGCACGCTGATTTCTTGGTAAACTGGGTGCAAGCAAATATAGGAACTCATACATCAAAGAATAAAGTGCGGGTGTTGATGCTGCAGCAGAGGAACCCGGGAGCGAAAACAGTGGAAAGCAGAGCTGCTGGGAATCTGCCAGGTACCCAGCTCAGGGTGAGCCCTGTTGCAACACCACAGCAGGGCACAAACTCAGTCTGTCAGTGGGAAAACAACAGAATGAGGGCACTGAGAGTGTCACAGGCAGGCTGGAAGAGCAGAACAATGTGTCCTGTTTGATGCCTCTACATCCCACTCAAGATGCGTATAGATAAATTAGACAGTTCAGGGAAAGGTCACAAGAATGATTATTTAGCTATTTAATTTATCATAACAAATAGGGGACTTGATCATAGCATTTCTTTAATCTTTTTTTTTCTCAGCAGATTGAAAAATGCATCCTCAAACTTTTAAGTGGCATGATCTTCTTTCTTCCCTCCCATGTTCTATTCATCTTGGCGTCCTCAAAATGACATAAAATGTTAATTCTGGGACTTACTGCAATCTAGATCCAGAAATCAGATTTTTTCTTCGTTGATTTTTCACTACGTTTCAATCAGTGATATACTTCACTTAAGTAACATGTTCAGGTACCAGTAGAAAAGAGAAAAAGGTCTATCAGAGTAGAAAAGAAAAAATGGTGTATCAGAGTAGAAAAGAAAGGTTAAAATATCATTTGGGCAATCTGGGATTAATTTATACCACACTAAATGCAATATGGGGCTGCAAGTAAGTCCCAAATTTACCTTAAAATGCATACCATTTCTGGATCAGAAGCATGTAATTCAGCATGTTCTATTAAGAAGGCTGCACATAATTGGTTTACTTACAGAATCTACAAATTCAAGCTGTCCACATATCAGCCTGTATAAGCACATTAATCCAAGGATGTTCTGATTTAATAAAGACATCTAGCAGAGCAGCAACGGGTGTAACAGATCCAGCCACTAGTGCTTGAACAGGCACTAGACAAAAAAAAAAAAGTTTATAAAATACTGGGGTATTCTGAAGTGATTTTTGAAAACACAGAACCTAATTATGGTTTGACTGAAGGCTATGGGTGTTGTGTAATTGGTTTAACCAAGAAGAATAGAAGGCCCAGAACACCACATCCCAGCTGATCCCTGAAAATACTGATTCATCTTAGTGCAGCTTCATGTAGCTTCTGAAGGAAACAAGAAGAATGAGAATGGAATCTGCCCAATGGTACAGGATCCATAAGAAGTTTTCAAGATGAATTTTCAGAAATGTTATCATTTTGATAGCAAAATTTTGTTCTTTCTATTGTTTCTTGCCCTCCAGAAAAGGTAGGAAATAACCAAAATGATCTTTGTGCCTCACCCAGTACCATAAAGAGCTGCCTGCACCTTCAGGAATGGGCAGTGCCCTGGAGCTCAAATGAACCCCATTCCTTTGAGCATTATTCCATCCTGTGTTATTTTCTAAGGCAGTAAGACCACTTCACTCCCACCTGCACTCTTGATCAGACACTTACCCAACAAAGAGCTCACCTTCGAACAGCTCCCTTTATGGTACCTGCAGAAGAAATAGCCAAGCTTTTTGTGCCCCTTTGGCTCATCTCTGCTTAATCCTTCACTGCCAATGATCTTCAGAGCCTTTGAGAAGCTTCCACCTGCGACCCTGCTTCAAAAAGGGGCTTCTTCTGACAGCAAACACATAAAACATTGCTTCTAGAAGGAGGTAGTGTAGTATTATATCCAAAAATATCCTTTGCAGATACATTTCACACCTTCAGTCTGATAGATTTCTTAATGGCTGTATTTGTTCTGAGGTGGTAATTTCTGCAACACAGAATTTGATTTTGTGCAGCAAAACAACATTTTGAACAATAATGAAGATGTGCATAATAATAATAATAATGCATAATTTTATAGCAGGACAGGTTTTTTTTGTTATTTTATTTTCTCTTAGCATTATCTAACTGAGCAAAATGCCTGGAAGCCTACAGTAAAAAACAAAAAAACCAAAAAAAAACAACAAAAACCCAACAAAACAAAACAAAACAAAACAAAACAACAACAACAACAACAACAACAACAACAACCAAACCAAAAAAAAAACAAACCCAAAAAAAACCAAGGGAGACAAGATTTTACACAAACATGTTTCACATTCCTGAGGAAGATGCTGTAGATGCTATGGAAAGCATATGAAAGGAATATTTTTCTCTTGCCAAACTAGGACATTGGATGAGATACTAATTTACCCATAAATGTTGAGTATATAAAAATATATATTCCAAAAGACTATAAATGGAATTTATCCAAGACAATGATAATACAGATTAATTTTTTTTTGTATCAAGAAACAAATAAAAAAATATGACACCCACAAAATGCCAAAACCACAGCTCCATGTTCCTAAATATAATGCCATCTTCTATTAGCCCTCCTTAGCCAAGACCTTAGTTTAAGAAAATATCTATTTAATTTAATTCCAGCTTCCTTTTGTCAACTTTCATTTAAGGTAATTTAAAAGCAATTATGTGTCATATCTATTTATTAGGACATTGGAACCTACTCATTTTACTCAAAGATTAAGGTAATGTGCTTTTCGATGAATTTACATTTGGATGGATTAAAATTTTAGAAAAAGAAAGTAGGGTTAAAATCACATCCAGATTTTATGGGAGGATGAGAGAAACTGCAGAATGCTGATTAAACTCTTCAGCAAAGACCAAAGTCTTACTTGAACATATGGGAAGTGTCAATTCAGTGACTCCAGCTTCTCTAAGTAGACACCACTGGATTAATAGAACCTGGAGCTGGAAAGGCTCTTAAGCCAAACTGCAGAGACACTTCAGCTGTGGTTTTCCAGTAGCTTTGCACTGAAACATGTTTGCCCAGAGAGCTGTGTGTGCCCCAATCCCCTAGGTGTCCAAAGTCAAGTTGGATGGGGCCCTGAGCAACCTGATCTTTTAAGTGGCATCCCTGTCCATGGCAGGGGGTCAGAACAAGATGATCTTAAGGCCCCTTCCAACACAAACCATTCTATGGTTCTATGGGCCATCCATCAGTCAGTTGCTGTGAAGGGACTTTAGTTGCCGCCCTTTACATGGTAGCTGCTGGGAATATTTGGATGACCTGGAAAACCAAACAGTCCAATTTGTCATTAGAAGATCATGGGACAGCCTTCTGGGCAGAATTTAGCAGTTCATGGAATGAACAAGGACTGGAAGCTTCTCTGGGAGAAAAAAAAAAATCAGCATAAAAAGCTGGAGGCTGAGCAGAAGAAAACGAGGGCAGTTTAATTACAGAAACAGCAAAACAAGGAACGTGGCTGCAGCTGAGAGGGAGAAGCTTATCAAACTGATATTGATCCACAAATCATATACAACGGAGAGAAGCTTCTTAAAAGACTTCTGAGAAGACCTATCCATTTTCCAATCTGCCTGAAAAATAGGGATGTACATACAGAAAGCAGTTGTTCAGTGTTGTTTATAAGCTTGCAGTTATGTAACCTATTTGTGTTAGGGCGTGCCTCAGCACGACTACAAGGATATTCTGTTAGAAATGATAATAAAGATAAAAACTATTTGGAAAATCACATTTGATATAGGACACTTCAGCAACCAAAATACTCTACTGTGACTTCCAGTGTGCCACAGAGTTACCACAGAAGCGACCCCCTACTTAACACTTCCCAGAGTACATCTAGAATAATGCACCTGGTTTTGGGCTCCCCAGTCGAAGAGAGCTGTTAACAAACTGGTGTGAATTTTATCCCTGTATGGGCCATTCACTTACAAGTTGGACTCAATGTATTCTGTGATTCTGAGTTGAGTGGGCAGCCACAAAGACGGTTAAGAGATGGAGAGCACTTATTCTTGAAGATGAGCAGAGGGAGCTGGGCTTGTTCAGCCTTGTGGCAGGCTTAGAGCTACATAATAGCAGCTCTCCAAGGCTGGACAGGAGACCATCATGAAAATGGAGCCGGGCTTTTCACAATGATGGGCAAGGAACAAAATGAGACACAGGAGGTCGGAACTGAATAGGAGAAAACCCTTCTTCATGTCGAGGCCAGACAATCATGGGTTGCCCAGGAAGGCTCTGCAGTTGCCACCCTTGGAAGGTTTTGCAAGATGAGACTGAATAAAGCCCTGGGCAACCCGGTCTGACCTCAAGAGCTGCCCTTGCCTTGAGCAGAAGGCTAGACTAGAGATCGTTTCAGATCTCTTCCTGTGACTCGCCGACAGATGCTCATGATTGATCGTAGTTCGTGGCTTTTTGCCAGCCCAAAGTGTATGAAACGTCTCGCTCCTCAAGGCGCCCGAACACCGTGCCAAGGGCAGAGACCGCGTTACAGCGGGAGGTTTCCAGCACCCCTGCGCTAGCCCGGTGCCCAGCCCTTCCCGCCGCCGCTCTCCGCGCAGCCGGGGGAGCGGGTCCGCTCGCTGCCGGGGCAGCCTGCCCGCGGCTCGGCGCCAGGCACAGCCCCTCACGCCTCCGCTCGGCGCCTCACCGCAGGCACCCCCCGAAACTTTCCCCGGCAGCCTGCGCACGCTCTCGCTCCCCGCCGGGGGAAAACGCGCTCTCTCTCGCTCCCTCCGAGCAGCGGGCACGGGGAGGCGGGCGGCTGCCTCCCTCCTGCCTCCCTCCGCCCGCCCGCCCGCGGAAGCCTCGCCGAGGCTCCCGCATTGCACCGCCGCGCCGAGCCGAGCGCGGGGCTCGGGCTGCCCACCCGCCCCGCCGGCGCCCCCGGCCCCGGCTGGCGGAATGAGCGCCGGCGAGGCGAAGGAGTATCTGGCCCGCAGGGAGATCCCGCAGCTTTTCGAGGTAGGCGAGGCGCGGGAGGGGGGGGGGGGGG